>NC_092136.1:13389544-14011294 GCF_043159975.1 Macaca nemestrina
AAAAACTATTAAAACTAATTAACTAATTCAGTAAGATTTCAAGGTTAAAAACCAACACGTGGCTGGGCGTGGTGGCTCATGTCTATGATCCCAGCACTTTGGGAGGCCAAGGCAGGTGAATCACTTGAGGTCAGGAGTTCGAGACCAGCCTGGCCAACATGGTGAAACCTTGCCTCTACTAAAAATACAAAAATTAGCTGGGCATAGTGGCACACATCTGTAATCCCAGCTACTCAGGAGGCTGAGGTATAAGGATCACTTGAAACTGGGAGGTAGAGGTTGCAGTGAGCCAAGATCATGCCACTGCATTCCAGCCTGGGTGACAGAACAAGTCTCCATTAAAAAAAAAAAAGAAGAAAAGAAAAAATCAACATGCAAGAATCAGAAGGTTTTCTTTGTACTAACAATGAACTATCCAAAAAATAAATTAAGGAAACAAACCCAGTTACAGTAGTATAAAAAGTGTGTAGAAACAAATTTAACCAAGGAGTTAAAAGATTTATATACTGAAAACTACAAACCATTGATAAAAGGAATTGAAGAAAACACAAATAAATGAAAACATATTTCATCTTCATGGATTGGATGAGTTAATGTTGTTGAAATATCCATACTACCAAAATCAGTCTATGGATTCAATGCAATCTCTATCAAAATTCAATCTATTTCTCAAAGAAATAGAGAAAAAATCTGAAATTTGTATGGAATCACAAAAGACCCCAAATGGCCAAAGCAATCTTGAGCAAAATAAGCAAAGCTGAAGTCATCACACTACATGATCTTGAAATATATTACAAAGCTATAATAATCAAAACAACATGGTATTGCCATGAAAACAGACACAGTGACCAATGGAACAGACTGAAGAACTCAGAAATAAACCTGCACATTTATGGTCAACCGATTTTTGGCAAAGATGCCAAAAGCACACAATGGAGAACGGACAGCCTCTTCAATAAATGGTGTTGAGACAACTGGGTATCCACATGCAGAATAATGAAATTGGACCCTTTTCTCACACCATATACAAAAATCAACTCAAAATGCATTAAAGACCGCTCTGCTTATCCTTTACTTCCTACTTGTACAGAGTCTGAACATTATCTGAAGGTGAGACCTTAGGATGTTTTCAGGTCTTTTCTGAGCATGTATCTAGCCCAGGGCATGTCTGTGGTCCTCTAGATTATCAGAAATATGTGGGAGTTTGTTACTCAAAGCATCTCATTCCCTGGCCTTTTCTCCCAAACTTTTAAGTTAGTCTATTATTTGCCCCAACCATTATTCCTTGCCTCGGAGATCAATGACTATTATGTTTTTTCCTTTACATGTTTTTGACAAATGCCACTGCTTACCTGAGCTCTGGGATAGTTCTGTTTTAGGCGAGGTAAAGGCAGGTTCTCTGAGCAGTTTCTCTATGGAACCACCAGGCAGATCTAACAAGCAGCTGCAGTTCTTTGAGGATAAGATTTGCTTTGCTCTCTCTGTTACTGGGTACCTATACAGAGAATGAAGGCTGTTTTATTCAAGGGCACTGACGAGCTGGGGAGTGGGAAATGAGACTAGGATAAATTAAAATGTCACAAAAATCTGTTTCCAACATTTACTTGTGTTTTCTTGATCAAGCATTCCTTGGTTGCTGCAAGTTTTGGTTAGTTTTCAGAGTTGTGAGAATGTTGCTTCTGAAAGTTTTTTCCAGTTTGTTAATTGCTTGGTGTTCCCCACTGTGCCATTTTCACTAATATCACCTCTAACCATGTTGTTTTAGAGTGCTTTCACTGACATAAGTCTTATATCTTAGGAATGAGTCTGTTGGGTTCCCACATGCTCACTCCATTGGACCTCTTCTCTAACCTTCTCCATGAGCTTTCCATATTCTGCACTTGGCTTTTGTCCCATTCCTAATTTAAACTTCTATTTCTCAGTGGAATTAAAATGGTGCCTAGAAATCCAATTGAAGTATCGTTAATATATATATCGTTAATATATATATCATTAATATAACTGAAGTATCTTGAATACCTCACTGTTCCCTTCCAACTTCCTCCCCTTTAGTCTTCCCCCAAAGCCAGTCCAACCCAGCTGAACCAAATCAACCAACCCATTAAAACATGGAAAACTCCAAATCCAAATCTATTATTATATTGAAGGGCGGATGTAGAGATAGAAACGGTAGACAAAGATCACTGGCTGAGTTTGCAAGGAGCTCATTTTTTGCTTGGACTATTATGAAGACTTCTTACTCGGTCATCTGTCCTCTAATATTCATTATTCGTTTCATTGCTCCTTCAGCCTATTCCCCACATCTCAGCCACAGCAATTCTTCATATATCATCATATCATTTAAGAGGCTCCCTACTGACTTTAGAATAGTCTGCAAACATACAAGAGCCTTTCACGATGTGCCCTCTAGCTTCTTTTCCAGGCTAATTTATCAAACCACACTCCAGCCATTTCTGATCAGTTTCAGTTCCACCAATAAGTCATATTTTTTGTATGTTTCGTCATATTCATCTTTGTAACTGTAGATTCTAAGCACTATGCATGGTACTTTTTTTTTTTTTTTTTTTTGGAGCTCAGTGACTGTCAAATAAATGTATAAGTACAACGAAGTTTCTATGTGTTCCTGCAGTTTGCAAACAACTAAACTGGCTGGATTTCATTTCATGCTATTTGAGGTCTTAGTATATGAGCTCATGGCATTCATAAAATTAGTATTAATAGATAATTTTAAAAAGTGTCTAGTACGTAACATTGTGCAATAAATGTAGCCATGATTGTAGTTTTATTATTACTGTCCTAAAGAGCAAGCTGAAACTCCAAATTTGAATGGTAAGTCTGGAATGGAACGACTTAAAATCTAGGCTATGTGAATACACAAAATTCACTTTAGGGACCCTGCTGAACGTCTCAAGGTGATAAACAGAGATCTTTTAAAATAACTGACAGTCTCAAGAGGATATCTTATGGCCACCTCAGCCATTAGGAAGAGAAGGGAAAACCAACAGTGGTTTCAAACAAGAGCTCAAATTGGGCAGATGCTGAGAACTGCAGGCCTTGGTTTTTCATGGCAACTCACAAGGCCAAATCCCCCCGCTGGGGTTTACTTAAATGGATGGAGGATTCTTTCAGGCAATGCCAGGTAAGCCTCCTAGACGCCTGTATCGTGCAGAAATGCGTAGGACAAGAGTGGATCGTCTCAACTATACGATGGTTGCTAGTAAAACATTCCTGGCGATGGGAGAACCCAGGACTAGGGAGTCGCGAATGGTAACCAGGTCAGGGCTTCGGGCACTCGCGTCACGCTCTTAGCACAGGGACAGTGGGGCGTGGTTCTGCAGGCAGCGCCCTCAGCTGGGGGGCCTGGCAACCCCGGGAGCCCGGTGAGTGCTTCCTCGGTGGCGCCCTTCATCCCCCCTCACGGGGTTCTAACGCCCAAAAGCGCGGCTGTGCTAGAGACCCGCGCGGACACATGAGGCGCGGTGGGGCTCCCGTGGCTCCGCGGAGCCTGCAGGCTCCCAAGACGAGGGTGGGGTAGGGGCTGATAACGATGCCGCCCTTTCCTGGCTGTGTGGGCTTTATCCTCTGTCCTTGGGCCGCGCACGCCCAGGGGGAAGAGGCTGTGCTTGACGTGTCAGCAGGCTGAGCACGTGGCGGCCCCACTACTAACCCCAGAGATACCCCCGTTTAGAAGCAGCAACATTGTCAGAAGCTCCTTGCCGCTAAGAATCCTCTGCAAGATGTGGTGGATACAGCACTGCACTTAACTCCTTCGGTCCTCAGTTTATTCTGTAGAGTGGAGATGATACCTGCTTAGGTACTGGGCAAGCTCGAACTCATGCTATAGAATTTTGAAGACCAAAGCTGCTATACAAATATAGTCTATTGCTATAATTAGGTAATTTTGTTTCACTTTATTTTATTCTAAGTAAAAAAAAAAAAAAAAAAAAAAAAAAAAAAAAAAAAAAAAGGGCCAACTATTTAGAATCGTCCCATAGGTGGGTTTCATGAGGGCAGATACCCTGTCTGACTTCCTTCCCCCCGTGCTTAGCTTATTCATCCCTCTCTCCCCTCTAATGCTGGCAATCAACTCTCAGCAGTGTATAGCACTGTGTCTGGCACACAGTGAGAACGAGTGAATGAATGGATGAAGTGTAGAGCCAAAGGCTCCTTTGCTTATCAAACACCCTGATTCCCATATTAGAATGTGATCCATTCCGTGCTGCAGGGCATGCTATGTGACTAATCTAAGATGGGCACATCCAAAAATCCTTCTTTGGAATCTAATAGTCTAATGGGGGTACAGCTTTAGACCCTGCAAGTTCTTAGATAACCTAGGGTTGATGCAGAGGAGAGCGAATTGACTACATACAGATTCTTTTGGGGTGGGATAGTATCCCTAATTCATAATGTTCCAAAAAAAGAAAGTAAAGGACAAAAAGAATGCATGTAGGTAAAGCACTTACCTCACACCCAACAAATGCCCAACAAGTGGTGCATAAATGTATATTTTTATTATGATACTGAAGAATCATATGTGTAAAACTTGCAAGTCCAGATTCTGAGAAAATCACAGCAGCATGGAATCCTAGTATAATAAAAGCAGCACAGTATCCTAATATGAAACATAAGACAACCTCCTACTTACTGTTCTCATCTCTGTGCTATTAGTCTGTTTGCAAAAGAGTTATAGGATTGCACCAATCTGTATTGGCAGAAGTCTGGGGATCATGTTTTGGAGGGGATTCTAATTTCATTCCCATTGTCACTGATAGTTAAATGCCATCACTAGCCATCTGCCACTTTGGAATCCCATAATTCCCCGTTATGAGGATACTTGATTCCATTGCTGTACCACCCACTGTCATCTCTGGCTTACAAAATAGAGCCACCACAAAGTTCTTCAGTATGCCACTAAACTGTCACCAGTATATGTCTTAATGCTCTGTGAAGACAGTGCCCTCTGGAACTTCTTAGAGAATATCACTGGGGTATGTTGCATATAAAATATTCATTCTAAGATCCCCATTTCTTGGAATCTTTAAGCTCCTTCTAAAATATGCAAGGGAAGTTCGAATGTCATGTTAGATGACATTAACTGCAAGCCTGGCTCCAGTTAGTAACCAACAAGCTATTAAGTTGTTTCCAGGTACTTGAGCTAACATGTTAAATTTTAAACACTGGATAACTACACCTTTGACAACGAGTTTTGATCTAATATTTCTAGAAAGTTTCCCAGACTCTTGCCAAAACAGATTTGTGCAGTCTAAAGAAGACTTTTTAACTCGGTGAAAATGATAAATGAAACCTACACTAAATCTTACGCAATATAGGTGTGTTAGTCAGTTTGGGTTGGTACAACAAAGTACCATGAATTGGATGGCTTATAAACAACAGAAACTTATTTCTCACGGTTCTGGATGGTGTCAGCATGGATGAATTCTGGTGAGGGCCCTCTTCCAGGTTGCTGACTGCCAACTTCTTGTTGTATTCTCACACAGTGAAGTGAGAGCCAGTGAACTTTTTGGCCTTTTCTTATGAGGCCACTAATCCTATCCCATGAGCATAGGATCCTATCCATGAGGGCTTCATCCTCATGGCCTAATCACTTCCCAGAGGCCTCACTTTCAAATACCATCACTTTAGGGGTTAGATTTCAACATATGAATTTTGGGTAGACACATTGGGTCCATAACATGAGATTCATTCTCTTTAAGACAGGAAGAAACCTGAGATGCCTTCTATTACTGTTACTATTTATCATTAAACTGGCCAATGCTGAAAGAAAATAGTAATAAATAGTGAAAGGTTTGGAAAGTAGGTAGTAAAGTGATATGAACAATATGATCACTTATTTTGAAAGTTCAGTAGTGTCTGCCAAAAAACTACTAAAACTAAGAAGATAGTCTATCTAGGTTTTCAAATCCAAAATCAACCCACAAAAGCCATTATCAGTTTTTCAACACCAGTGGTAACCAACTACAAAATGTAATGAGTAAGAAAACATCCATAATAGCAAAAACTATAAATTATCCAGGGATTAATTTAACCAAGTATATATAAAACCTTTGTGAAGGAAACTTTAAAAGTCTAATAGTGGAAGATGATCTGAATGAATGGAGAGACAGTCCATGCTCTTGGATGGACATCAGTATTATAATGATGTCAATTCTCCCCAAATTAATGTATTAATTCTGTGAAAAATTTAAGTTGAATTTTTTGAGAAACTTGATAAACTCTAAAATTTTAAGGAATAAATGTTTGTGAATACTAAGTTAACCTTAAAAAAGAAGGACATAGAAGGGTCAGATTGTTCTATACATTATTAAGATATATATGTGGGAAAGATAACAAAACTTCATGGCAAGAGATGAATTGTTTAGCAGATATTATTGAGAAAACCATTTTGCTAACTAGAGATAAATAAACGTAGATTACTACCTATCATCACATATAAACTGGATTGTAGATGGATGGGGGCTCTAAATATAGAAGGTAAAACTGAAGTTAATAGGAAGAAATGTAGCAGAATACCATGTGTAATAGGCATATGCAAGGATTCTGAAAAACTTTAAAATTAGTAACCATGTGGCAAATAATTTGTTAATTTGATTTCATTAACAAGAACTAACATTTTAACAATCACATAAATATATGATCATAATTATCGATAATCACAGAGATTCAGATTGAAAAGTAATGAGATATAAAAGTATAATACTTTATACTCATTAGCCTGTCAAAAGCTGGATAGTTCTGTTAAAAGATGTGGGTTTTGGGATTGCTTATGCTTTGCTTGGTAGGAATACATACTGTAGCAGCCGTTCTGGAATATCTATTTATTTAGTATTTAAGTAAACTAAATAGATGTAAACTATTTAATCCATAATTGTACTCAGAGATAATTTTCTATATGAGATGCATGCATTCATTGCAGGTTTGTTCAAGGGATCAGGGAATTGGAGGCTATCTAGGTGTTCATCATTTAGAAGGCAGATGGGTAAAGGTGTGTTTTATGAAGTATTATGCGACATTTAACGTTAACAGGTTTGATATACTATTGGCAGCCTGGATGAATTATAAAAGTGTGGTGGTAACTAAGAGAAGGACATGTGTTTATGCACTGACACACATGTGCACAGACACTATACCATCCACATGATTTAAATATATGTACACAAAAGAACATTATCTATTAAAAAATAGAAAAAAACCCATACATTAGATGAAAATGTTAGAAAGATGGCAGAAGAGGACACTTCGGGAATTATCCCCTCATAGAGACACAGATTTTGGCTAAACACTCATGATTGAGAATATATTGTGGGACCCCCAGAGCCTAGCTGAGATTTCAGCACCTCAGTGGAGCAAACAATCTGAGAATAGGTACATTGAAGAGGGTAAGAAAAGTTTTACTTTACCTGCATCACCCCTTCCCCAGGGCAGCATAGCTCCTTGCCAAGAAAGGCCTCTTAGGCCAGTCTCCATGGGGGAAAGTGAGAGTGGAGCGAGTGTCGGCTTCCCCAGCATTGTGAGATAGATGCTGTCTAGGACTCCACTTCCGTGTTACTCTACCTGAACCCTGAGGGGACTGGCAGTGTGAATCATCTGGAGATAGGTAGGAGCAGAGAAAAGGGGAAGGAGTACACAGAATTGGTGGTGTGGTTCTCAAGAGGTAGTGGCAGATCCTGCTAACCAGCTCTTGAACTCCACCAAGAGACCTGACCATAAACCCTGCAGAATGACTTGTCAGAGGGCTTCCCAAATAGCCAACACATTCTCCTAGCACCCTGGGAACCCTACCTTGAATAGTACCACACACATTCCCATGCACAGCACAGAATGGACTCCCACAGACAGCACTTGGATCTCAACAGCAGCTGTGGATCTTAGAAACTGGCTTGACACTTTTATGTATTAATCATATAAAGTAGCTTAAAATTAGAAAGTGGTTTTAAAAAACCATTTATATTAAATACAAAGGAATGGTTCCTCATGAGGGGAGATATTTGAGAGTGTAGAGATAAAGGAAATAAAAATAGAGTAGAGATTTAACAGATCTGATGAGATAATCTCAGTAAAATGTTTCATAAAATTCATATTGTGAAAAAAACTATACAGTATCATTATTTGTAGCTAGGACATTAGGCATAAGGAATGCTATAATTCTTTGGAAACTGGACCTTCTGGAAAACTGAAGGCTGCACTGTTGTTAAAACATTTCATGTTAACCTAGTGGGCGTTAGTGTATGCAGTAACAACTTAATAAGAATATGTATAATTGAAGTATGCCTTCTCTCTAATGGCAAGTTATGCAAATTTCAAGTGTTCATTGAGGAGAAATTACTCAGAAATAATGTATTTAGAGTACAGTATGTTTAGAACTATTATTGGTCTAGAGAAGATTATCTAGGCTATGGGGTGCTTATACTTCATGCTAATTTTACTCTTAATAATGACATAATGATTTCCTTGAGCCAGCATTTAAAATATTACCCTATCAACCTATGCTTCCTCCTTGCGTCCATCTTGCTTATTATGCTTACTTTGGAGAATCTGTCACCACTCCTGCAAGTTTTCTTGGGTGAAATAATTCCCTAACTCAAGACAACACGATCCAACTGAGAATGCTCAGTATCTCCATACAGAAAATATAACCAGAGTTAAGTATTCTAATTTTTTTTTTTTTTTTTTTTTTTTTTTTTGAGACGGAGTCTCGCTCTGTCGCCCAGGCTGGAGTGCAGTGGCATGATCTCGGCTCACTGCAAGCTCCGCCTCCCGGGTTCACGCCATTCTCCTGCCTCAGCCTCCCGAGTAATTGGGACTGCAGGCGCCCGCCACCACGCCTGGCTAATTGTTTGTATTTTTAGTACAGACGGGGTTTCACCGTGTTAGCCAGGATGGTCTCGATCTCCTGACCTCGTGATCCACCTGCCTCGGCCTCCCAAAGTGCTGGGATTACAGGCGCGAGCCACCGCACCCGGCCATGTGTTCTAATTTTTAATTATAGAATGGGGGAAAGAAACTTTGAGACAAACTTCACTGTATGTTTTCTAGAAAGTCACTTGAACAAAATGACCATTTATTCACCATGAAACCTTTTCATCCCACCCTGAGGTCATGACCGAAATGATGATTCATTCACCGTGAAACTTTTTCATCCTGCACTGAGGTTATGATGATTTTGTTCTTTAATATGTAAGAAAGAGTCCCCTTGTGCCAATGAACCTGAGATAAGTTAAGTATTAGAAGCTGATCATTAATATATCCTGAGTGGTCTTATTCTAAGTCATTGAAGTATCCTAATAAATGACTCTCCAAATTCTTCCCAATTAAATTCCTTTTCTGAATTAGACCTGATAGGTGATTCAAAGACACAACTTGCAAGTATTCAGAGGAAGGATGCAATCATATGAAAATAAACACTCCTGGCCGGGCGCGGTGGCTCACACCTGCAATCCCAGCGCTTTGGGAGGCCGAGGCAGGCGGATCACGAGGTCAGGAGATTGAGACCATTCTGGCTAACATGGTGAAACCCCATCTCTACTAAAAATACAAAAAATTAGCCGGGCGTGGTGTCGGGTGCCTGTAGTCCCAGCTACTCGGGAGGCTGAGGCAGGAGAATGGCGGGAACCCGGGAGGCGGAGCCTGCAGTGAGCCAAGATGCGCCACTGCACTCCAGCCTGGGCGACAGAGCGAGACTCCATCTCAAAAATATATAAATAAATATATAATAAATAGACACTCCTTTTCTCCATATATTCTCTTCTCTACTTTTTCAGCTTATTCTTTAATAAGAATGTTAATTCCTACTTGGACTCTGAGAGACCCTAAGCCTTTTCTTGAGTCATCTATTTCATGTTTCTCTGGGCACATGAATCAAATCTGAAAAACTGATGAGTGAGGACTGTCTGTGTCAGACTACAAAATTTTGGGTGGTCATTTTGGAAGGGATGTTAACGGGATTATTCTCACCATTCAGGTTTTTTTTTTTTTTTTTTTTTTACCCCTAGGAAAGGGCACATATGCTTTTGATGTTTTCGTTTTAGATTAGAAATGAACGGCCATGCATTATAAACACTAAAAATCTAAAGAGAACATACATGAGTATTTAGTTTCAAGTTAAATTAATAAAATTAAACCGTTAAGAGTGTAGTGCTATGCTTGATATTTACTATGTGATGAAAGAATTTAGAATAAATGGAAGGTGATTTATTAATGTCATTATAGTTAACATGAGGTTGTATTTTATCCAGTGTTATTTGTATGGTATAACTGTAAACAATATACAAAACATAATTTAACATTAACAAATTTCTTGATAACTCTCTGGTTTCCCAACTTTCCATTTTCTGTTGGTTTTCCCTTTCCAGGAGGCCAACTCTCTTCAGGTCCTGCAGAAGAGGGTCAAGACTTAGGAACCCAGAGACTGGAATTTGTTTGCAGACATCCATAGTTTTTTGTTTTGTAGAGGTTTGTTTTGCTTTTAGCTACAACCATGATTTCAGTTTTTAATTGTTTGTGTGCCTTTTCTTATGACTTGGGCTACTTTACCACTTGGCTACTACTTCCTATAATTTCACAAACCTGACCTTTTACCCAAGTCTTGATCTGATATTCTTATAACATTTAGGTCATTGTACCATTATGTCCCTTGAGTTTTTCAGCTGAGATTCTTTAGTCACTCACCTCCTCCAATGCTGTGTTTCAGGCTTGTCAAACTCCTCCCTCTTACACTTTCCTCTCATTATGAGGATTTCTAAATTAATTATTTCCACGTTCTTGGGCTAGAACTCAGCTATTTCCCCCCTTTTCCTTGGTGTTGTGAGGCTTCATCATTATTTACATAGCCAGAATATTTTCTTTTCTTAAAACACATGGATTGCATTTTATTCCAGAGAATATGGAGCTTTGAGAACCAGATCTCTTGGTCACTGGTGGCTTTTAAATTAAGTTACCTAAATCTTTCTCTTCGAAACTGACAGTTTTTCCAATCATATGGCAAATGTCCATTTGAGAAGTGTTCCTTTATTTCAGGTTACTTTAATACATAACCCATCATGTACATGTTGAAGGTCCAGGGTAGGGTTTGGAAAATGCAGAGTAACTGGGGGTTTACTCCTTCAATTCCAGCCTGATCCACAGCTATGACCCGATGTTCTTTTGTATTTCTCTCACTTCCTCATACTATTTGGATTCTTCATTTTCATTCCTTCTCTCCTATCAGATTTAAGGTTAATTCACTTTCAGGCAGTTGTGGATGAGTTTGAATGTCAAGGCTGCTGTTTGCCTATTTCGAGGAGATGCTTGGAGAAGAGAAATACATTATTTCTGTATCGCTGGTGTCATCTAAGACCAGCCGTGTCTGACAGTAGGACGTGTTCTCTTCTCCCAACATGTTTTATCTTCCTTCTGCTCCAAGGATCCCAGATGCCAGGGACCTAAACTTTATTTGTTAATTATAAGTCACAGACCTAGTGGACTGATCTCCATGCAATTATCCTTCAAATGAAATAGACCTGAGCCAGAAAATGATACATCTCCTACTATATTTTCTCATGGGGATGTGGACACACACCCCTTTGATGCTAAAAATGTGTCTAGGAGAATTGTTTATCTTCATTTGTACACAGATAAATTTAGTCCAGTCAGCTTCAGCTCATATTCAGTGTTTAGTGGAAGCACTAAGTAGAAAAAGCTTCTACAGAAATCTTAATCCCTTAGCATGGGTTCATAACAGACTACTACTTCCTAATTAGTCAGAGAAATGAAATACTCACATTACATGGTATTGTTGCCATGATTATTTGCTTTTTTTATCCATCCGGTCACTGTATTTGCAAAGACCAACTCCAAGGTGGAGAATATCCACAAATACATTGAAAGCATGATTCCACTTTTCTAAATAAAAAAGAAGAAAATCTATATTCCTCAGAGATCTTCACATTTCTAAAATTTCTAGCAACATATAGATAACATAAAATTGTAATAAATGTAGAAAACAGAAAACTCATCTGTAATACTAGTACCACAACCTTAATACAATGTGATTTTGTCTGTATATAAGATAATACTGTAGTAACAAACACTTGTTGAGCACTTATTAGATGGTTAGGAATTTGTGTGAAATGCTTCATATGCATTATTTCATTGGGTTCACTCAATCCTTTGTGGTAGGTAGCATTATTATTCTCACCTTAGAGTAGAAGAAAATGAGACTTGGGTAAGTTAAAACAGCAAAATTAGTACTACTGGATGTTGGAGTTGTTTAGAACTTGGTTCTAGCCCCCTTTTCTTCGCTTACTCTACTCTCTCTCGGGTGACTTCCATCCTAGTTCTGGCAGACTTATAAGATTGTAATTTCTGTTTTCTCATTTATGTATTTCTATAACATTGTTATAGTTGAAAATAGAACACTTTTGCACTGTTGGTGGGACTGTAAACTAGTTCAACCATTGTGGGAGACAGTGTGGCGATTCCTCAAGGATCTAGAACTAGAAATATCATTTGACCCAGCCATCCCATTACTGGGTATATACCCAAAGGATTATAAATCATGCTGCTGTAAAGACACATGGACATGTATGTTTATTGTGGCACTATTCACAATAGCAAAGACTTGGAACCAACCCAAATGTCCATCCATGACAGACTGGATTAAGAAAATGTGGCACATATACACCATGGAATACTATGCAGCCATGAAAAATGATGAGTTCATGTCCTTTGCAGGGACATGGATGCAGCTGGAAACCATCATTCTCGCAAACTATTGCAAGAACAGAAAACCAAATACCGCATGTTCTCACTCATAGGTGGGAATTGAACAATGAGAACACTTGGACACAGGAAGGGGAACATTACACACCAGGGCCTGTTATGGGATGGGGGGAGGGATAGCATTAGAAGATATACCTAATGTAAATGGCGAGTTAATGGGTGCAGCACACCAACATGGCACACGTATACATATGTAACAAACCTGCACGTTGTGCACATGTACCCTAGAACATAAAGTATAATAATAAAGAAAATAGCATTTCTCATTTTTTCATTAAAATTATGCCATAAGAAGTTTATATGTATGTAGAATCTTAATACTTAATATTTATAGAATATTTAAGTGGAAATACAATATTTAAGTTTAATATTTAAGTATAATATTTAAGTTTGTTACATATTTTGGTTCATCCAAGGTTTTCTATCTTTTGATTAAAATGGATTTCAAAAAAGCTGTTTTATGGTAAATACTGCCAAAATGCTTTCCACATGCATTTCTCTAGCTCACTCTGTTAGTATCAACATTTGAGAAGACTATTTACGGCTTTCTTTTCATTTTCTTCCATTTCAAATTGGAACAAATGATATGAATTTATTGTACTATGAATATGTTGATATTGTTTGGCTGTGCCCGGACTCAAACTGCTACTTGAATTTTATCTCCCAGAATTCCCACATGTTGTGGGAGGGACCCAGTGGAAGGTAATTGAATCATGGGGGCCAGCCTTTCCAGTGCTATTCTTGTGATAGTGATTAAGTCTCACGAGATCTAATGGGCTTATCGGGGGTTTCCGCTTTTGCTTTTTCCTCATTCTTTCTTGCCACTGCCATGTAAGAAGTGCTTTTTGCCCTCTGCCATGATTGTGAGAACTTCCCCAGTCACGTGGAACTGTAAGTCCAATTAAACCTATTTTTCTTCCTAGTTTTGGGTATGTCTTTATCAGCAGTGTGAAAATGGACTAATACATATGTTATAGTCATAGCATATGTATATTATATTCATAGCATAGAATATACTATATGTATAAAATTCTAATAATTTCTAATAAAACTCCTTTCTAATAAACTTCTTCAAGGAGTTTATTTTCATGAGTCTATCTAATGATGCAATGTCTACTATACTGAACTCTACATGAGCAAATGGTTTTAGAGTAAAGTACTATTACAGGAATCTTTTTATCCATGATGGACTGAAAGATTTCTGCCTAATAGGTAATTTAATCACATTATATGTTATATTCTATACTATGAATATAGTATTACATATTATAGTATTATATATTATATTAACTATAACAGTATATATTATACTATAATATATTAACTATAACAGTATATATTATACTATAATATATATTATATTAACTATAATAGTATTATATATTATACTATTATATATTATACTAACTATAATAGTATTATATATTATACTATAATATATATTATATTAACTATAATAGTATAATATATATAATATAATCTATTCATATTGTATCTAGTTATATTGTATAATCACTAATAATACATCCATTTAGTATAATCACATTAATAGATTATGCTAAATGGATGTATTATAATCTATTAATATTAATTATAATATGGTCATATGAATACATTATATTAAATGACCGTATAATTAATGATTATACATTATGACTAGATTGAATAGGAATAGATTATACTAAATGAATTTATTATAATGAGTGGTTCTTATGAGACTCTTTCATGTGAACATGACTGAGGAATAGGGTGAGCAGAAATTGCTCTTCTGACTATTGGTAATAAAGATCTGACAGACAGTGAGATAAAAATGATCGTATTTGGTCTCTCTTGAATCTTAAATGATATTCTAGTAATTGGAATGCCTTTCAAAAGAGCTTCAGGCATACTTTACTTAGAGGAGAGGACAGACGTCTTCCTAAATGCTAATGACATTATTTAATTGTCACAAAGTAGGAGTGGCCACCAGAGACAATTGATCATGTTAAATAATAATTTCCACTAAAAATATTTGATACCAATTATTTTAAAGCAAGAAAATTAATTTGGATAAATATTTCTTAATTTCATTGTTTTTATCTAATAATGTCATATATTTTCTAAGTTTCAATTTCTTTGGTTATTTTTATTAATCTTATAAATAATTTTTCTAATGAGATAACTATGAAGTTATAATCCTTGAATCCAGGTTTTTTTCCAAGAGTGTTATTAAGTCATTCTTTAAGGTTGGTTTGGGTGACATACTTTTCACCAAAATATTCCAGTCAATACATTTAAAAACATGATTTGTGGCATAAAATATGGGAAACCTGATTTATGTGCTAGAATGGATTAAGAAAAGTCCCAGTTGTAATAATAACTATGTCAGAATGAATGAGAGCTCATCTACTGAAAACCTTACTTTTCAAATTCTATTAAAGAACATAAATCTGCTTATTTACTACCTGCTTGCTTAATTTTTACAAGTCTAATGTGATTACAAATATCTTCAGGTTCTAATCATTCCAGAATAATATACACCTGAAAACGGTCTGATACTCAATTCTTATCATGGATCCATGATTTATTTATGAAATAGTTTGAAGTATGTAATCTCATGAACTCACCACCTCTCGAGCTTTTATCTCTTGATCAAAGCAGGTCATTAGGAAGCAACCATTGTTAGTTCACAATTTCTTGACTCTAAAGTTTCCCCAGAATTTCCTTAGAAGTTTTTTTTTTGTTTTTTTTTTGTTTTTTTTTAAATAAGAAATAGCTTTTTGGAAGCTACTCTAGCCTTTTCTGTAGGAATGTTCACATATAAATTAGTGCCTCTTTTGTGCCAAGTCCTGTTCTAAGATGCTGGGGATGTAGCAGTATCTGAAGCAGACAAGATCATAGCCTTCAAGGAGTTTATTTTTGCTGATCTACCTCATGACACAATGTCCATTATACTGAACTATACATGAATAAATGGTTGTAAAGTACTATTACAGGAATCATTTTATCCATAATGAACTGAAACCTTTCTGCCTAATAGATAATTTATTCACATGATGATTGAATTTCATTTTCACTTTGCCTATCAGGAAACTTAGTGCAAAAACTGTGAGTCAATATTGGTAATTCATAGTATTCTAAAACCTATATATCTACATTATTATTTTCCTCTTGATTTCACAAGGAGCATATTCCAAATTACAAATATTGGAATAGTCTAATACATTGGATTGGATCATACAATACTGACAATTTGTAGATTAAAAATGGTCTGATATCAGCAATTTCAAATGGTTCCACCTAATACAAGGGGTCTTCAAAAAGTTTATGGGAAATGCATACTATGGAAAAACTATGCACGGATTTCAAAAACTTTTTGCACCAAAATAAACTCACACTAAGTTGTCATAACATGTCTTAACAGGATTTACTTTGAGGCACTTAGAAGGATAAGAAGTCAGTTTGAAAAGAGCCCCTACCAGAGAAACATGAATTCTGCTAAAATTGAAGAAAGAACAAACATGAAATTGATGTCAAAGCCTGGGCGGAAGTCTAATGAATTCATGAATTATTGATACTTTACAAAAAGTTTTTGAGGGGCCACTATATGACCTCTATAATAGCTTTAGGTATGGAAAGCCATCATACTTCAACATCCTTGTCATTAAATTTGCTTGAGAGGATTCTGCCCATGATGTGTGACAAAATAAACTTCCAAGGAGTGGGGCAGGCTGACCTTTGAATGTACTGTGATGTCTTAGGCCTTTGCTCTATATCTTTTGTGTTTGTGCATGTGAGTGATATCCTCTAAGACCTACCAGCTAGTTACTCAATCAAGTATTTAAAGTGTTCTTATTTACTCCTATAGCCTATACAAACAAAACTTCCAGATATGTACTGAGCTGTCACATCAATAAAGCACAAGCAGGATTTGAAAAATAGATATGAACACTTGATAGGCCTCAGAATTCTTAAGACTTTCCCTTCTGCATAAGGCATGCAGTACACATGGTGTCATAAAATATTAAGTGTAGTCCTAAAATGATCAAAATGCCAGTAATGCTTATGAGTGTAAAAATTCTGAACTGCAGATATCTGTCCTAACTATCCTGTCGTTTTTCTAAATTTGAAAGAAAAAGGGACTTCCTTTCTTTGTCCTAATTCCATCAGGTCTTTGACATCTGAAGTGTTAATGTATCACCTCCCCCGTCCCGATATACGTAGGTTTCTAACTTTAAGCAACTAGGAATCCCACGCACATTTAGCCAATGACCGTATGTTCATCTTTTTTTTTTTTTTGCATTTCAATTTTCATATCCATAATATTTACCTTAAAATCAAATGGTTAGTGCCATGTGGAAAAAAAAGGCGAATTTACAGCATATTCAGGGGACTTGCGACTTAGCTGCCTATTGCGTACAGATAATTTCTGATTACTGATGCTCAGGAGTATTTTGCTGGGAATACTTTCAGAAAGGATAGTAAAATAAAAAGTATTTACATTCACTCAATAAACTCTTATTAGACATCTATTAAGTTCTGGGCACTGCAAATACGGATTGAGGAGACAGATAACTGGAATGTATCTAGTACATTGTGTCAGTGAGTCTGCCAACTTCCAATATCTCTTTATTTTGAAGAGATATCTATATTTATTTAAGGTTTTTGTATCTTCGCCATCATCCTTCATCTGAATCTCAATAATCTACATTTCAGTTATTTTATTTTATGTAACACTGTTTGATTTCTTGAGGTTTGTTTTGGCCACAGTTTTAAAGGTCTATTCAGTGGTTTGGATCCTGACTTGTGGTCATGCCAAGTATGAATTGATAATTTAGATCACCTCTGCATTTGTCCAACACCAAAGTAGGTCTGCTCATTTACAAACAAATTTAAAATGTAAGTTTCTGTGAAAAATATATTGTAAAACCTTGTACTTACGTGTGGCCACTGAATAATTTCATCTTGCAGTAAAAAGAGTGTAATTTCACATGCAGTTAGAAGTAAACCAATTGCTGAAAGACCCAAACTGCTAAAATTCATCCATAGGGCATACATCAACTGGAATAGATATAAAATGTCAACTGGTTATACGTGGAACAAACAAGCTGACATGAAGTTATCAGTTTGCATTTCTGATAAACACATTAAAGCTGAGGATTTGTTATAACTTCTGATTTTTTTCTGAATCAAAGTTCACTCTAAGGGTTCCCAACCTCCAAATGTGTCAGGATTCCAATAATACAGATGGTTTTCTGATACTGCATGCAGATATTTCATTTCCTCGTTAAATATAAAATTCTTATGGGCACTGTGTTGAGGCAAACAAGAAAGTGCTACGTTCTAATGGGAGAGAAAAACTAGCAACAGTAAATGTGAAGACAGTGCAATAAATACTGACATCATGAATAAACCCAGTGTTCTCTGCAGGGGCGGATTACCATGAAGCTAAAAGCACTTGTCTCTGAGCTTCTCAAATGCACAGGTCTTTTTTCAAGGCCCTGGGAGAAGCCATGCCTACCATCTTAAAATAGTGAGTTTCTGTAATCCCAGCACTTTGGGAGGTCGAGGCGGGTGGATCACGAGGTCAGGAGATCGAGACCATCCTGGCTAACATGGTGAAACCCCGTCTCTACTAAAAATACAGAAAATTGCCGGGCGTGGTGGCGGGCATCTGTAGTCCCAGCTACTCGGGAGGCTGAGGCAGGAGAATGGCGTGAACCCAGAAGGTGGAGCTTGCAGTGAGCTGAGATCGTGCCACTGCACTCCAGCCTGGACGACAGAGCAAGACTCCATCTCAAAAAAAAAAAAAAAAAAAGTGAATTTTGGCTCTTCCTTTCCAATATTTATGTTTCTGACTTTTTTTGGGTCTTTTTTCATTAACTAGGATGTCAAATTTCTATATTGAGTAGTAACAATGAAAGTGTTTATTCTTGTCTTGTGCCTCGTTTTAATAGGAATGCTTCTAAAGTTGCATTATCAAGTATGATATTTGCTGTAAATTTTTAATAAATATTTTTGTCATCAAAAGGACATTCCTAGATATTCCTAATAGCTTTTTACCATGAATGATTACAGATTTTGTTGAATTATTTTTTGACATCTTTTAAGATGATCAAATATTTTCTTATCCTTTAATGCAGTAAATTACATTGAAATCGTTTTAAAAATAAACATTGATGCCATAACAGGCATTCTAAAGTATGCAGCTTAGAGAATTATTACAAAGTGTAAGCATTCATGTAGCCACCACCCATATCAAGACACCAAACCTATTCAGCAACCCAGAAATCAATCACTTATATCTCTTTTCACTCCCTATTCCCACCGTCCTCCATAAGAGAAACCACTAGCTGACTTCCAATACCATTGATTCGTTTTGTCTATTTTTGAACTTTATATAAATGTAATCATGCAGTATGTACTGTTTTGTACCTTGTTGCTTTCACTCAAAATTATGTTTGTATGAAATTCATCAGTCTTGTTACGTTTAGTAGTAGTTTTGTTCATTTTCATTGCTATGTTATTTTCCATTCTGTCAGTGTGCTATGATTTGTCTATCCATATTTTTACCAATGCACATTTGGGTTATTTCCGGTTTTGGCCACTGTGAAAAAGGAGGCTATAAACTTTTATTTCCTTTCATAAAACATATGTAAGCATTTCTGATAGAAGTAGAATTAGTCATAGGGCAAACATATGTTCAACTCTGGAAGATACGGTCAAATTTCCAGTGGTTGTAGAAATTTAAACTTCCACTAGTAGTTGTTTTACATTCTTGCCAGTAAGTTAACCATTCTGGCAATTTTGCTGTAGTATTTCATTGTGGTTTTAATTTTTATTTTCCTAATTTTTAATGAGCTTAAGCACATTGCTTTTATTTTTTTTCTGTTTTTATTGTTTCTGCCATACTGTCATACAAAATAGCTGTATCATTTTGCAACGTATTTGAGTTGTACAGTATGATGTTTTGATACACATATACATAGTATAATGATTACTACTGTCACGCAAAAGATCATGTCCATCACATCACATAATTACTTTTTTTGTGGTAAGACCACTTAAAATCTACTCACTGAGCACATTTTAAATATATATTATCACCTATTGTCCTCATGCTGTACGTTAGATCTCTAGGCTTATTCATCCTACATCACTGCAAGTTTGCACCTTTTGATCTACTTCTCCTCATTTCCTCCCCTCCCTGTCTCTGATTACAACTGTCCTGCTCTCTGTTTCAATGCATTTGGTGTTTATTAGATTCCACATATAAGTGAGATCATACATTCTTTTTGTTTTTGTGTATAGCTTATTTCACTTAACACAATGTACCTCAGGTTCATCCATGTTGTTGCAAATGGCAATATTTCCTTTTTAAAAAAGGCTTAACAATATTCCCTTGTTTGTGTGTATGTGTGTGTGTGTGTGTGTGTGTACCAGTTTATCCATTTATCATTGATGGACACAGGTTGTTTCCAAATATCAGCTATAGTGAATAATGCTGCAATGAACATGAGAATACAGATATGTCTATGAGTTACTGATTTCATTTCCTTTGGTAAAAGAGGGATTGATGGGTTATATGGTAGTTTTATTTGTAATTTCTTGAGGAATCCCCATACTGTTTTCCATAATGACTGTACCAATTTACATTCCCAAGAACAGTGTATAAGGGTTCCCTTTTCAATTTGATTATATTTTAATGAATTTATTGGCCATTTGAATATCATTTTGTATAAGGTGACTGCTCAAGGATTTTGTCTATTTTTATTGGGTTATCTGTACTTTTTATTGATTTTTAGAAGTTCTCGATATATTGTAGATACAAGTCTTTTGTTGGTGACAATTGTAAAATTAATTTTCCCTGTGTGGCTTACCTAGTTTTTGTGAATAGTGCCAATTGATGAATCAAAGTTTCTAATTTTAACGTATTTTCCTGTTTATATCTGGTTTAGGAAATTTTTACCTACCACAAAATCATGCAGATATACACTTATCATCTAGAAGCATTTAATTTTACTTTTTACATTTATATCTGAAGTCTTCTTGAAACTGATTTTTTTGGGTGTGTATGGTATATGGTAGGACTAAAGTTTCGTTCTTTTCACATGAGTCATGTTCAGATAGCTGTAATTACTGAAAAGGCTGCTTGGTTCCCATTGCTCTGCAGTGCCATCTTAGTCAGAAATCAAATGTCTATGTAGGCATGTGTCTGTTTCTGGAAACTCTATTCTGTTCTATTTTATTGGTCTATTTGAGTGATAATATCATACTGTCTTTTTAAAGTTTTAGTAAGTCTTAAAATTTGAGAGAGTACGTCCACATTGTTTTTCTTGAAGATTATCGCAGCCTTTTTATTTACACATATATTTTGGGATCAACCTGACTTTCTAAAAATAGCTTTTTTTTTTTTTTTTTTTTTTAAAGATGGAGTCTCACTCTGTTGCCAGGGTAGAGGGTAGAGTGCAGCACTGCGATCCCGGCTTACTACAACCTCTGCCTGTCCCGGTTCAAGCAATTCTCCTGTCTCAGCCTCCCAAGTAGCTGGGACTACAGGCACTTGCCACCATACCCAGCTAATTTTTGTATTTTTAGTAGAGATGGGGTTTCACCATGTTGAGCAGGATGGTCTCGATCTCTTGACCTCTTGATCTTCCCTCCTCGGTCTCCCAAAGTGCTGGGATTACAGGCGTGAGCTACCACGCCTGGCCAAAATAGATAATTTTTTAAAGAGCAGTTTTAGGTTAATGGAAAAGTTGAGCAGAAATTTTCCATATGCCTCCTGACCTCCCCTTTATCATTATGTAATGCCCTACTTTGTCTATTTTGATCTTTGTTGGTTTAAAGTCTGTTTTGCCAGACACTAGGATTGCAGCCTCTGCTTTTTTCTGTTTACCATTTGTTTGGTAGATTTTTCTCCATCTGTTTATTTTGAGCCTATGTATGTCATTGTATGTAAGATGGATATCTTGAAGACCACATACTGGTGGGTCTTGGTTCCTTATCCAGCTTGTCACTTTTACATTTAAGATTAATATTGATATGTGTGGATTTGATCCTGTCATCATGATGTTAGCTGTTTATTTTGCAGACTTGTTTATGTAGTTGCTTTATAGCGTCAGTGGTCTGTGTACTTCAGTGTGTTTTTGTAGTGGCTGCTAATGGTCTTTCTTGTCCATATTTAGTGACTTCCTCAGGAGCTGTTGTTAGGCAGGTCTGGTGGTAACAAATTCCCTCAGCATCTGCTTGTCTAAAAGGAATCGTATTTCTCCTTCACTTATGAAGCTTACTTTGGCTGGATATAAAATTCTGGTTTGGAATTTATTTTCTTTATGAATATTGAATATTGTCCTCCAGTCTCTTCTGGCTTGCTGGATTTCATCTGAAAGGTCTGTTGTTAGTCTGATGGGGTTCCCTTTGTACATGACTTGGCCTTTCTCTCTCACTGCCTTTAATATTTTTTTTTCTCCTCATTTTGGCATTGGAAGAATCTGACGATTGTGTGTCTTGTGGATGATCTTCTTGTAGAGTATTTTACTGGAGTTCTCTGCATTTCCTGAAATCGAATGTTGGCCTCTCTCACTATATTGAGGAAATTCTCATGGATGATATAATGATATATGTTTTCCAGATTGGTTCTGTTCTACACATAGAACCAACCATATCTTTCAGGTACATCAATCAGTCATAGATTCAGTCTCTACATAATCCCTTATTTCTCAGAGGTTTTGTTCATTCCTTTTCATTCTTTTCTCTCTACTCTTGTCTGCCTGTCTTTTTTTGGAAAGCCAGTCTTCAATCTCTAAGATTCTTTCCTCTGCTTGGTTTATTCTGTTATTAATACTTATGATTGCATTGTGAAATTCTTGTAGCATCTATTTTGTCTGTCAGCTCCTGCAATGTTTTATTATGATTTTTAGCTTCCTTGCATTGAGTTATAACATACTCTTGTAGCTTAATGAACTTTGTTTCTATCCATATTCTGAATTACATTTCTGTCATTTCACCCTCAGTCCAGTTCTGAACCGTTGCTGGAGAGGTAATGTGATCCTTTGGAGGAAAGAAGGCATACTGGCTTTTTGAGTTTTCAGCATTCTTGCACTGGTTCTGTTTCATCTTTAGGGGATTATCTACCTTCAGTCTTAGAGGTTGCTGACCTTTGTATCTTTTTCTTTTTAAGTTTTATCCTATTTGATGACCTTGAGGGTTTGATTGTGGTATCAGGTGGATTCAGCTAACTGTCTTCATTTCTGGGAGATTTTAGGGGGCCAGTGCTCAGCTCCCAACTCACGAACTGCCTGCTGTAACTCTGGAGGACTTGTGTTGGGCCCCAACTTTGTTCTCTGGCTCCTTGAGGTTTGGATTCCACTGTACTGGGGGGACTGAGGTGCGGCATCTGTAGCAGAGTGTTAGTAGATGCCGGGTGTCTGCCTCCCTGTGGGCATTCACAACAGTGGCAGAGGCAGGGCAACAAGACTGTGTGCCCTGTTGCAATGGAGGTGGTGTTGGCTTGGGACAGGGTGCTGGCCAGTGCAGGTCTGAGTACCTTCTCTGTGCTCTGCAAGCAGGAGTGATCACTTAGGGTGTGGGAGGATCCCCTGCTCTCTGTGCAGTGTTAGTGCAAGGGTTGGGTGTTTCTTGGGGTGGGGTTTACTGACCCTTTACCTTCAAGGCTTTATCTGCAATGATGATCAGCAAGGGTGGGAAAGCATACTGCACTCCTGCATGCTGGTGGGGCAAGTAAAGCAAAACCTGCCTTTGCAGACACGTGCCATCAAAGTGATGTGGGGAGTTGCCATGGGGTTGGGGGAAGCTGTAGTATGAGGAGGGAATGTGCGGGCTGGTGCACGGCTATAGGGGCCACCTCGCTGGAGCTCTCCACCAGGCAGGCACTGTCCACTGGTGCAGAAGTTATCGTGTGGGTCCCCCAGGGCATCCAAGACTGCTCTGTAAGCAGGCATGGCCAGACTGGGGCCCTGGGAGAGGCCATGAAACCAAGGAGGGCCCAGGTCAGACCAGCTCTGTCTGATGTGGAAGACCACAGGGTCTGACAGTTCCCTTAGGACTAAAGTCTCTTATGGGAGCAAACTGAGCCTAGAGGGTTGGGTGTCTTTGACTTTTAACAGTTTGACTCTAATGTTCCTTAGAGCGTCTGGACATTTCTGGATTGAGTCTATTGGAGACACTCAAGCTTCCTGGACTCTGGATGTTCACATTTCTCCCAAGACTTGGAAAGTGTTAAGCTACTATTTCATTGCACAGGTTTTCTATGCCTTTCCTAATCTGTTTTCCTTCCAAAAACCCCATAGTGCAAATATTTGTTTGCTTAAGAGTGTTCCATAAGTCTCATAGGCTTTCTTCATTTCTTTAAATTGTTTTTTTTCTTTTTACTTAGTCTGATTGGATTATTTCAAAATACCTGTTTTCAAGTTCAGAATATTTTTTTCTTCTGCTTGAGTTAGTCTATTGTTGAAGTTCTCAGTTGTATTTTTTATATCATTCACTGAATTCTTCAGCTTTAAGAGTTCTCTTTGCTTTTTTTTTTAATGATACCTATCTCTGTTGAATTTGTCATTTAGATCATAATTATTTTTATTTCACTGAATTGTCTGTATTCCATTGTATCTCACTGAGTGCCTTAAAGTTATTATTTTGAATTCCTTTTCATGCATTTCATAGATTGCCTTTTACTTGGGTTCTGCTACTGGAGAATTATTGTATTCTTTGAAGTTTTCAGGTTTACTTGCTTTTTCATTTGTGTGTGTGTGTGTGTGTGTGTCTATACTTTGATATCTGTGCATCTTGTGGAAAAGTGCCTCTTCCAATTATATGGAGTAGCTTTTTTACAGGGAAAATCTTTTTCTTCTAGATGTGTTCTACAGTGTTGTGTGAGTAGGGTGCTTTGGTGGTTCTGGGTGGGCACAATAGTGGTCTCTGTGTGATTTCTTTGACTGTAACCAATGTCAATGGTGTCTGTGTGTGCACAGAGACTGCAGGTGTTTATGAATTTAGTGGTGCAGTTTTTCTGGGCTGTCAGGTGAGCCCGTCTTTGGACTGCAGGAGTATATGTGGCACCTGGTTGCTCTGCAGGTTAATTGAGCAAGGTCACTGTTGATGGTGGGTAATGGACAGTCTTATCCTTGGACTCTGGGGAATGTTCATGGTGCACACTTTCTCTGGTGGTTGAGGTGGTAGAATCATCAGTGGTGGTGGGTCTCAGGAGGGCTGGTCCTTGTTTTATGGGAGGACATGCTTAATGCATAGTGGCTCTGCTGGGCAAGGGGGAGCGGTTGCTGGTGACAGTGGATATTGTACATTCTGGTTCTTAGTGCTGGGGGTGCCACATGGTATGCAGAATGTTCCTTTTAATATGTTATTGAAATTGTTTTGCTAGAATTTTGTTTAGGATTTTTGCATCTATGTTCACCAGGGATACTGGCCTTTAATTTTCTTTTCTCACAGTTTTATTTTCTGGCTTTGGTATCTGGGTAATGCTGGCCTTGTAAAATCAGTTTGAAATTATTCTCCTTCAATTTTTAAAAAATATTTGAAGAAGGATTGTTGTTAGTTCTTTAAATGTTCGGTATATTTCAGCAGTGAAGCAATCAGGTCCTGGAATTTTCTCTGGTAAGAGACTTTTTATTACAGACTCTGTCTCCTTACTCGTTATTGGTCTATTCAGATTTTCTATTTATTTAGAAGTCAGTCTTGCTTGGCTTTACATTTCTAGTAATGCATTCATTTTTTCTAGGTTATCTAATTTGTTGACATATAATTATTCATAGAAGTGTCTTCTGATTCTTTTTATTTCTGTGGTATCAGTTGCAATGTCTCTTTCCTTTCAAATTTTATTTGTCTTTTTTTTAGTCTAGCTAAAGGTTTTTTAGTCTAGCTAAAGTCTTAGCTAAAGCTTGTTGATTTTATGTATCATTTTATGACAACAAATCTTCATTTGGTTATCTTTTGTATTATTTTTCTAGTCTCTATTTTGTTTATTTCTGTTTTAATCTTTATTGTTTCCTTACTTCTGTTAACTTTGTGCTGAGTCCCCTACTATTGTATTGCAGTCTATTTTTATCTTCTCTTCAGATATATTAATATTCCCTTTTGTATATTTAGGTGCTCTGATGTTGGATGCATATATATGTACAATTGTTATATTATCTTGATAAATTGACCCCTTTGTTATTCTATAATTGCCTTCTTTGGCTCATTTTACAGTGTTTGTCTTTGAGTCTATTTTGTCGGATATAAGCATAGCTATTCTTGGTCTTTTTTGGTTAGTATTTGCAAGGAATTTTTTTTTTCATCTATTCATTTTTAGTTCACGTGTGTCCTTAAGGCTAAAGTGACTCTCTTGTATGTAGCAGATAGTTAGGTCTTGTTTTTATTCATCCAGTCACTTTATATGTTTTGATGGAGAATTTAATCCATTTAAAGTAATTATTCATTGGAAAGGACTTACTATTGTCACTTTGTTAATTATTTATCGATTCTTTTGCAGCTCCTTTTTTTTCTTCCAATCTTGTTTTCTTCCTCTGTGATTTGTTGATTTTTGTAGTGATACACTTTAACTTAAAAAGCTATCTTATGTGTATTTTCTGTGTTGTTTTTCTTTGAGATTATCATTGGGCCTAAGTGAACCATCTTGGTACTGGCATTTTTGTTTTATTCCTGATTAAAGAGAAAGTTCTTATTATTTTAGCATGACATATAATGTTTGATTTACATTTTTTACACCTAGTTTTCTAAGATTTAAATACAGTATGAATGATTTTAAATTTTATCAACTGCATTTGCACTATCTGCTGAGATGCTGATATGTGTTTTCTTGTTTATTCTACTAATGTAACAAGTTACATTTTTAAATTTTTAATATTATATCAACCGTATATCCTGTAATAAAAATAACTTTTTATATCATATTATATTCTCTATATAATAATTAATTTGATTTATTCATATTTTGTTTAGAATTTTTGCTTATATGTACATGTGTACAAGATATTTGCCTTTAATTTCTATTTCTCATCATGTCTCTGCCTGATCTTGACTTCAAGTCTTACTGACCTCATAATATATGCTGAGAAGTCCACTTTCTTTTATATTCTCTGAAATAATTTAAGATTGATGTTATAAGTATTTGATAGAATTTGTTTGTGAAGCCATGACAGCTTAAATTTATCTTGTGTGGGAATGTTGCTAACTATGGATTTAATTTCTTTTTTTTTTTTTTTTTTTTTTTTTTTTTTTTGAGACGGAGTCTCGCTCTGTCGCCCAGGCTGGAGTGCAGTGGCCGGATCTCAGCTCACTGCAAGCTCCGCCTCCCGGGTTCACGCCATTCTCCGGCCTCAGCCTCCCGAGTAGCTGGGACTACAGGCGCCCGCCACCTCGCCCGGCTAGTTTTTTGTATTTCTTAATAGAGACGGGGTTTCACCGTGTTAGCCAGGATGGTTTCGATCTCCTGACCTCGTGATCCGCCCGTCTCGGCCTCCCAAAGTGCTGGGATTACAGGCTTGAGCCACCGCGCCCGGCCTAATTTCTTTAACAGTTATAGGACTATCAATATATTCCATTTCCTCTTGTGTCTTCTTTCAATAGATGGTAGTTTTCAAAGGCATACATTTTATAGGTTAATTTATAGGGTTTTTTGCAGTTTGTTTATCCCTGTTGTGACTAACCAAGACAAAGTGAGCACACAAATAATCAATATCAGAAAGAAAACAATGAGATCCTATAGGCATAAAAACATTGACAAGATTATGCTTCTGGTGTGATAAAAAAGTTATGGCAGACTAGTGTTCCCTCTGAAAACAACTAGAAAAGCATGATATAGTACAAAAAGTATTTAATCTATATAAAAGCATCAGAAAACCTCTAAAACAATCAGGAATATAAAGGGATTGTGAATTCTAAGAAAGCCACAGAAAGGTGAGAAGATGTTGGTTCTACAGGTAGTTTTTCTTTTCTTTCTTTTCTTTTCATTTCATTTCTTTTCTTTTCTTTTCTTTTTTTTTTTTTTTTTTTGAGACAGAGTTTCGCTCGCTCTTGTTGTCAAAGCTGGAGTGCAATGGCACGATCTCGGCTCTCTGCAATCTCCACCTTCCGGGTTCAAGCTATTCTCCTGCCTTAGCCTCCCAAGTAACTGGGATTACAGGTGCCTGCCACCACACCCAGCTAATTTTTGTATTTTTAGTAGAGATGGGGTTTCACCATGTTAGCCTTTGGGAGCATTTGCTAGGACAAGAGGCTGAGGTTTCTGATTATGTCTAAGTAGGAATTGCTAGGGGAGAAAGGAATCATTATAGCATTTTTTTGTGTGTTCTTTAAGGTTTGGAAAGAAAATGTAAACCTAAGGAGATAAGCTCCTGAGTAGAAGAAGGGGTCAGAGAAATGAGCCAGCTTCATAACGAATTTTTCTATTAACGTGCTAGCCAGATTTTGATGCCTTTCTTGTCAGTAGGACAAGGAATTAAGAAGAAAGCAGCTGAGAAACAGAACAGAGTTTTTGGCCATGTAATTGTGCTGAGAAAACATGGTTCAGGACTGCAAGAGGGAAGTTACTTGAAGACATACCATGTTCTCAGTTGAAAACCTTGGAGGGTTATATGCTATAATTAGAAGATAAATTAGAAGTATATGAACCAACTGCCATTCAGCCTTGGTTCTGGTTTATCAACCTTGAGGAGAGAAGAGTGAGCTCAGTCTGGAAGAACTAAGCATCAGCTGACATAGCTGTACTTTTTGATACATATTTTTGAGCACTTAATAAAAAATTACTAGACATGTTAAAAGACATGGCCATATTTAAAAGAAACACTAGAGAAACAAAAATAATAGAAACAGTGTCGCAAGTGATCCAGTTCATAGACTTAAAACTGATAAGGACTTTAACTCCTATTTATATGTTCAAGAACACAGAAAAAAATGGATAAAATAGATGAACAGATAGAAAGTTTCATAGAAGAATTAGAAACTAAAAATGGAATCAAATGGAAGTTCTAGAATTGAAAAATACATTCACTGAAATGGAGAACTCTATAATTGAGTTTAACAGCATATTAGACACAATAGCAAACAGCATTAATGACCTGGAGCAAAGGGAAAGAGAAAATGTTGAAATTGAAGTAAAGAGAAGAAGAATAAAAGAAAAAGGAGAAAAGTGTGGGATATATATAATATACAGTGAAAATATCTAACATACATATAATTGGAATCCTGGAGGTTGAGGGAATAGAAAGGCAATTTTGAAAAAGCAGTATTTGAAGAGAAAATGGGTGACAATATTCATAAATTGATGAAAACTATCAACCCAGACAGTCAACCCATGTAGATACATGTATTTGGCAAATTCCAAATGAGATAAATATAAAGCAAAGCGTATTTAAGTACATCATAGTAAATCTTTTAAAAACTAAAAGAGAAAATTGTAAAAGTAGTCTGAGAAGCTAAGACAAACAGAAACTTCACCATGGCAACGAGGTAAGCCAGAACACAATAGAATGACATCAGTAAAGTGCTGAAGTAAAACAAAATAATTGCCAACCTAGAATGCTACATACAGCTAAAGAATCTTTCAAAACAAAGACAATATAAGGTGGTTTTCAAACTACCAAAAGCTAAGAGAATTTATTGCCAGGATTTTTGTGCAAAAACAAGTTGAAGGGAATATCTCAGCCATAGAGAAAGTATTGCCAACTTGTAATGCTGAAATACAGAAATAAATGAAGAGAAACAAAATATAGATATGTGAATAAATACTATGTGTCACTTTGTTTTGCTGAGTTCACAGAGAACTTGGATCCTATCTTATTCTCAACCAAGACTTTCTGTTTAGCCCTCTCTGATTCTTCCCACCCAATGCCTTCTTAGTCTAAGCATTTGTTCCTTCTGCCATATTCCCTAAGCAATGATTAAGTGTTTGAATTCTTAACCTAAGGTTACTCGATTCAAAGCTCAGCTCCATCCCTTACAGAATCTAGATCTATTAATTAATATACATCTAGGGATAGTTGCATATGCTCTTGGTATCTTAGTTTCCTTATCTATAAAATATGTATATAATGTTATCAACATGGTAGGATTTGCTGTGCTGTGACCTATTGTGCAAAAACTTTGTAAGGCATCTGGTGCTTAGAAGCCATCCAATAAATCTTAACATTATTATTCTAATCATATTTTTCTCTCCTACCGTTTCAATGTATCTATATACATTTGTTCTGTCATACTTGATATCTTAATTTGAAATGAATACTGTATTTTATTTAAATTTCCATATCTGACTTTCTGGTTTGCTTCATGTATCCTGTATTATTTTGGTGTTTTATAAAATTAGCAAATAATTCTGTTGTAGTATACCCATTTAAAAATATCATAAAGTATTGTGAAGCAGTATTTTTACATTTTAGTACTTTGGACAGACTTGCACTGCTTAAGAAACAATGATATGTGCTCCTTACAGATATCGTTGTTTCTGACAAATTAAATTTTTTTTTCCCTCAAATGAGGAGGGTGAAGACCACCTGGTGACCATCAAACAGGTCATCTGAGACAAAAAATTCCTTATTTGAGTAATTTAGAAGTAATTAGATTTCCCTGTTATCTAAAGTCAGCACCTAGTTCCAGGCCTCTTTTCAACTTAAAATTTATAAGTAACTGGAATTTCTGCATATCCCTGGAATGCATGCGTGTCTAAACTCATGCTACCCTTCCTGATATTAAGACACCAAAATGTCTACAAATGTAATCGTTTAACATGCATATTACCCTTAAGCTCCCGCTTTAAGGTCCATAAATATCCCTAAAGAAAAATCCACTGTGGCATGCTCAGTCCTCACCTGCTCAGATGCCCTGCTGCACTCTTCTGCAGCATCCTTTCATTCTGATAAAACTTTATTTTTAAAAACCTATACTATTGTTGCTAAATTTTTCTAGCCAACCCATGAGCTGACCACTTTCTGAGGCCAGCGCTCTGACACCTAACACAGCATGAAATTGTTTTAATCATTTTGACTTACCAACCTTGGGGAAGGTTTCCTCTCCGCTGCTATTGCAAAACTTCCTGATATAACATACTGAGAACAAAAAGAGGCATACATAAGAATAGTTTCCTTATCATACAAGAGATTCTCAGAACTTTAATAACATGAAGCCCATGCAAAGAGTAGCTGAAGTTTAAGAAGAATTTGGCTGAAATACCAAAATTCCTGTTGTAGTTCTGTGGTAGCCCCTGGAAAAATCACCCAGCTATAAATCCAATGGTTCTTTAGTATATAGAGAATCATTACTGGATTACTGTGATGCTTGTATTTGGCATAAAATACAGGGATATTTTAAACATGATTTTATAGCTTGGAGGGTAAATAAAAACTTACGTGGTTTTATTTAATAACTTCTTACTGAATATATGAGTTTTATTGCTAGAAAATATATGTTGTTAAAATTTGGTGAGTTCATATTCACAGATGTTCAATATAATGTTATTGAAAAATATTTTACTAACCGGAAACAGCATTGAAAATAGTTCATCTGCAGTTTAATTTTTGAAATGCAAGTGTCATGTATTAGCTTCCAGATGTAACTTATAGTGAATATTCTATTGTTTTTCTGGCACTGATTGGAAGGACAATAGTTTTCAGTGCATCAATAATTGATTTTTTTTTCCATTGGTGTAAACTGCATGTGTGTATGCAGTTTTTTAATGACATTATATGATTATCTAGTCTGTAACAAGTGGAGCAGAGAATGTTCCTTTCTCAGAAAATGGGGCCTCTGAAAAATCACAGTAAATAGTGTTAGAGACAGATAAACAAATGAACAACATATAGAGAAGAGATTTTCATGTCATATTAAAATATGAAGTAAATAAAACAGAATGATATGATAAAGGATATGCTGAGGGTGAAATTCAAGAGGTTTTTCAAAAAGGTTTCTCAGAAAAGGTGACATTTAAACTGTGATTTGCATGACAGTAAGACTTGAGGGTGCAGCATCTTAAGGTGAGAAAACAGCTACTACAAAGGACCTAAGCCTCTGTGCTAGAGTATCTGCCTCTGGGAAGCCTCCCTCCTTTCTTCCAGTTGTGGTGACCATCTGCGTCAAGCATCTATGATCTGTGTTTCTATAATAACACTCAAATATGTTGAAAAAATTATACATACATTTGTTTGCCTCTTTATATCCTTAGTTCAAAATGGAATTTAGATGACTTGCATAAGTACACACACTAGGTTTAAAAATTTGTGAATAGAAGTAATTAATATATAAAGACACTAGGGATGATCACTGGCTGAGGTTGGGGGTAATTTTAACCAGTGAAATTGTACTGTGGGTCCCTGAATAATGAATAAGGCTAGATAAAACTAATCTTCACTTTTGACTCTGTGATGACTGGTGGCTTCCTTACTGCATGGTCACCTAATAATAATATGACATATAAATGTATTTAACCCATGTGCGACTTATCCACACTGGGTAACCAATGCTCTCAATGTACTAGATTCCCATCATAACTTGGAGGCCAGACCCAGTTAATCACTGTCAGAATGAAAACACACACTGCATTTGCTCTACCAGCTACTGCCATATTGTTATTATTCTTTATGCAGGAAAATTCAGTGGAGTTATCTAAACTTACTATCTTGTCTTCCAATTATTTCTTAAGCCCACTCCAATCAGGTTTTCAATTCTACCTTGCCAATGAACCTCTTTTTGTCAAGATCATTCATTACCTCAATGTTATAAAATCTAATGACAATTTTAGCTCTTGTCTTATCTAACTTGGCCTAATCTGTAGTCTTCAAGAGTTAATTGCTCCTTTTTTCTTGACTCTGCTTTCCTCAGTTGACTTCCAATGTAGCATACTCTCTTATTTTTCTCTTTTTCAATTGTCTTTGCCCTTCCCTCCTCTTCAGTCTGAATTCCTGATGCTGTAGGTACACCAGGTCTCAAGCCTTGGTCCTTTACTCTATCCCATCTACACAATTGAGATCCCTTCTTAATAATTTCTTGTTTTCTTACAGTACTAAATACCATCAATATGACAATAATCTCACACTTACATTTCTCTCTCAAACTCCAGACTCAAATACAGATAGGTACTTGACATCTCTACCTGGTATCTAAAAAAGATTTCAAACCCAATGTGTCCCAAATTGAACACCCAAAATTCTACCCTCTTCAAACCACCTCTGCTCATAGTCTTACTCATTTTAGTCAATGTCAAATCCATTCTTCTAATTACTTGAGGAAATATTTTGGAGTCTTCTTTATTTCTTTTTCCCCTTTCACATCTCACATACAATCCATTAGGAAGTTTTATGGTCTCTTATCAAAGTATATCCTAAACAAACTACTTTTTGTTTTGCTACCTCCCTGGTTTGAGCCACTATCATCTCTTATGGATAACTGTAATCAGATTTTAGGAGGTCTCCTTGCTTTGACCTTTGCTCCGTTATAATTTCTTAATGATCTTTAAACTTAATTCAGATCATGTCATTCCTCTGTTCAGCATCCTGCAATGACTGTCAATGATATTCATCCATGCAATGATCACAGATCCTTAGATTATCATGTCTTCTGTCATACAGCTGACCTCCTTTTCTACCAATTTTCCCTTAGCTGAATTTGCTCCATCCAAACTCGCCTCTTCTTTAGTAAACACTCTAGGCTTGTTCTTAGCCTAAGACCTGTTCTCCTTCTTACTCTTCCTCCAGATATCCAGTGGCTTATTACTTCACTCCTTCAAGTCTTAGCTCTAATGTTTTCTTTTCAATGAGGCTTGAACATTCTATAAAAATTGTAACCTGCCAGGCATGGTGGCTCACACCTGTAATCCCAGCACTTTGGGAGGCTGAGGCAGGTGGATCACTTGAGACCAGGAGTTTGAGACCAACCTGGCCACCACGATGAAGCCCCATCTCTACTAAAAATATAAAAATTAGCTGGGCCTAGTGGTGGACACCTGTAATCCTAGCTACTTGGGAGGCTGAGGCAGGAGAATCACTTGAATCCAGGAGGTGGAGTTTGCAGATCAGGCCACTGCACTCCAGACTGGATGACAGAGCAAGACTCCGTCTCAAAAAAAAAAAAAAAATTGTAACCTGCACTAACCTCATGTTTCTTTACCCTCCTCTATATTTTATTGTTTTCCCACAGTACTTTTAAATATTTATGATGTATGACATGATGTTCTGATATATGTATATTTTGTGAAATGATTACCATAATCAAACCAACATATACATCAACATAGTATTTTTTTGGGGGGGTGAGAACATTTAAGATCTACTCTCTTAGCATTTTCAGGTATATAATACCTTATTAACTATAGTCATAATGGTGTACAATAGATGTCCAGAGCTTATTCTTCCTGTTAACTGAAACTTCTTACTTTTTGACCAATATGTCCCCTAAGTGCCAGACCCTGACAACCACCATTCTACTTTATGCTTTTATGAATGTGACTTTTTAAGATTCCATATATAAGTGAGACCATACAATGATATGGTTTCGCTGTGTCCCCACCCAAATCTCATCTTGAATTGTAGTTCCCATGATCCCCATGTATGGTAGGTAATGGAACAATGGGGCAGTTACCCTCATGCTGTTCTCATGATAGTCAGTGAGTTCTCCCAAGATCTGATGGTTTCATAAGGGACATCCCCCTTTGCTCAGCACTCACTTCTCTCACCTGCTGCCATGTAAGATGTGCCAGTTTTGCCTTCTGTCATAGTTGTAAGTTTCCTGTGGCCTCCTTAGCCATGAGGAACTCTGTCAATTAAACCTCTTTTCTCTATAAATTACTCAGTTTTGGGTATTGTACTAGTTCATTTTCTTGCTGCTGATAAAGACATACCTGAGACTGGGCAATTTACAAAAATTTACAAATTGTGCTACTATAAACATGCATATTCAAGTACCTTTTATGTATAATGACTTATTTTCTTCTGGGTAGATACCCAGTAGTGGGATTTCTGGATCAAATGGTAGATCACTTTTAGTTCTTTAAGGAATCTCCACACTGTTTTCCATAGTGGTTGTACTATTTTATATTCCCACCAACAGTGTAAAAGTGCTCCCTTTTCACCACATCCAGGCCAACATCTATTATTTTTTGATTATGGTCATTCTTACAGGAGTGAGGTGGTATCACTCCTGTGGTTTTGATTTGCGTTTCCCTGATAATATTGAGCATTTTTCCATATGCTTGTTGGCCATTTGTGTATCTTCTTTTGAGAATTGTCTATTCATGTCCTTAGCCTACTTTTTGATGGGACTGTTTGTTTTTTTCTTGCTGATTTGTTTGTGTTATTTGTAGATTCTAGATATTAGTCCTTCATTGGATATATAGATTGTGAAGATTTTCTCCCACTCTGTATGTTGTCTGTTAACTCTGCTGATTATTTCTTTTGGTGTGCAGAAACTTTTTAGTTTAATTAAGTCCCATCTAGTTTTCTTTGTTTTGGTTGCATTTGCTTTGGGGTTCTTGGTCATGAAGTCTTTGCCCAAGCCAGTGTCTAGAAGGGTTTTATGATGTTATTTTCTAGAATCTTTAGGGTTTCTGGTCTTATATTTTGAGTCTTTGATTCATCTTGAGTTGATTTTTGTAGGAGATGAGAGACAAAGATCCAGTTTAATTCTTCTACACGTGGCTTGCCAATTATCCCAGCATTTGTTGAATATGGTGTCCTTTCCCCACTTTATGTTTTTGTTTGCTTCGTGGAAGATCAACTGGCTATAAGTATTTAGGTTTATTTCTGGGTTCTCTGTTCTGTTCAATCAGTCTATGTGCCTATTTTTATACTAGTACTGTGCTGTTTTGTACCAGTACTATGCTGTTTTGGTAACTATGGCCTTACGGTTTAGTTTGAAGTTGGGTAATGTGATGCCTCCAGATTTGTTCTTTTTGCTTAGTCTTGCATTGGCTATGCAGGTTCTTTTTGGTTCCATACAAATTTTAGGATTGTTTTTCCTAGTTCTGTGAAGAATGATTGTGGTACTTTGATGGTAATTGCTTTGAATTTTTAGATTACTTTTGGCAGTATGAACGTTTTTCCCAATATTGATTCTACTTATCCCTGAGCATGGGATGTGTTTCCATTTGTCTGTGTCATCTACGATTTCTTTCAGCAGTGTTTTGTAGTATTCCTGTAGAGGCCTTTCACCTCCTTGGTTAGGTACATTCCTAAGCGTTTTATTTTTATTTTTTGCAGCTATTGTAAAAGGGGTGGAGTTTTTGATTTGATTCTCAGCTTGGTAACTGTTGGTGTATAGCAGAGCTACTCATTTGTGTACATTAATTTTATATCATGAAACTTTGCTGAATTCATTTACCAGTTCTAGGAGCTTTTTGGAAGAGTCTTTAGAGTTCTCTAGGTATACATTCATGTCATCAGCAAACAGCAACAGTTTGACTTCCTCTTTACTGATTTGGATGCCCTTTATTTCTCTCTCTTGTCTGATTGCTCTGGCTAGGACTTCCAGTACTATATTGAATACAAGTAGTAAAAGTGGGCATGCCTGTCTTGTTCCAGTTCTCAGGGGGAAGAATTTCGAGTTTTACACTTTCAGTGTAATGTTGACTGTGGTTTTGTTGTAGATAGCTTTATTACCTTTATATCCCTTCTATTCCAATTTTGCTGAGGGTTTTAATCATAAACAGATGCGGAATTTTGTCAAATTCTTCTTATGAATCTATTGAGATTATTATGTGACTTTTGTTTTTAATTCTGTTTATGTGATGTATTCCATTTATTGACTTGTGCATGTTAAACTATCCCTGCCTCCCTGATATAAAACCCACTTGATTATGGTGGATTATCTTTTTGATATGCTGTTGGATTCTAGTTTGTTAGTATTTTTTGCTAGTATTTTTTTGAGCATTTTAAAATCTATGTTCATTAAGGATATTGGTCTGTAGCTTTCTTTTTTTGTTATATTCTTCTCTGGTTTTGATATTAGGGTGATACTGGCTTCATAAAATAATTTAGGGAGGATTCCTTCTTTCTCTGTCTTTTGGAATAGTGTCAATAGGATTGGTACCAATTCTTCTTTGAATGTCTGCCAGAATTAAGCTGTGAATTCGTCTGGTCCTGGACTTTATTTTGTTGGCAGTTTTTACAAATTATCATTTCCAATCTTGTTGTTAGTGGTATGTTCAAAGATTCTATATCTTCCTGGTTTAATCTAGGAGGGTTCTATGTTTCCAGGAATTTATCCATCTCCTTTAGGTTTTCTAGTTTATGCATGTAAAGGTAGGTGTTCATAGTAGCCTTGACTAATCTTTTACATTTCTGTGGTATCAGTTGTAATTTCTCCCTTTTTGTTTCTAATTGAGCTTATTTGGATCTTCTGTCTTCTTTTCTTGGTTAATTTGGCTAATGTTCTATCAATTTTATTATTCTTTTCAAAGAATCAACTTTTTTATGGTATTTTTTTTTGTTTCAATTTCATTTAGTTCTGCTCTGATCTTTATTATTTTTTTCTTCTGCTGGGTTTGGGTTTGGATTGTTCTTCTTTCTCTAGTTCCCTGAAGTGTGACCTTAGGTTGTCTATATGTGCTCTTTCAGACTTTTTAATGTAGGTATTTAAGGCTATGAATTTTTTTTTAGCACTGTCTTTGCTGTATTCCAGAGGTTTTGATAGGTTGTGTCACTATTATTGTTCAGTTTAAAGAATTTTTACATTTCAATCTTGATTTCATTGTTGACTCAATGATCATTCAGAAGCAGGTTATTTAACTTCCAGGGATTTGCATGGCTTTGAGGGTTCCTTTTGGAGTTGATTTCCAATTTTATTCTACTGTGGTCTGAGAGAGTACTTGATATTATTTCAATTTTCTTTTTCTTTTTTTGAGATGGAGTCTTGCTCTGTCACCCAGGCTGGAGTGCAGTGGCATGATCTCGGCTCACTGCAAGCTCTGCCTCCCAGGTTCACACCATTCTCCTGCCTCAGCCTCCCAAGTAGCTGGAACTACAGGTGTGCGCCACCGTGCCCGGCTAATTTTTTGTATTTTTAGTAGAGATGGGGTTTCACCGTGTTAGCCAAGATGGTCTTGATCTCCTGACCTTGTGATCTGCCTGCCTCGGCCTCCCAAAGTGCTGAGATTACAGGTGTGAGCCACCGCACCCGGCCTCAATTTTCTTAAATTTATTGAGACTGGTTTAGTGGCCTATCATATGGTCTATCTTGGAGAAAGTTCCCTAATATGATGAGTAGAATGCATATTTTGCAATTGTTGGGTAGAATTGCTCTGCAAATATCTGTTAAACCCCTTTGTCCAGGGTATAGTTTAAATCTATTGTTTTTTGTCGACTTTCTGTCTTGATGACCTGTCGAGTGCTGTCGATGGAGTATTGAAGTACCCCACTCCTATTGTGTTGCTGTCTATCTCATTTCTTAGGTCTAGTAGTAATTGTTTTTTAAGTCCATTGTTAGGTTCCTATATATTTAGGATTGTGATATTTTCCCATTGGACTGGTTCTTTTATCATTGTATAACATCCTTCTTTGTCTTTGTTAACTGCTGTTGCCTTAAAGTCTGTTTTGTCTGCTAAAAGAATAACTACTCCTACTCACTTTTGGTGTCCATTTGCATGGAATATCTTATTGTACCCCTTTACCTTAAGCTTATATGAGTCCTATGTGTCAGATGGGTCTCCTGAACATGACAGAAACTTGGTTGGTGAATTCTTATACATATCGCCATCCTATATCTTTTAAGTGGACCATTTAGACCATTTACATTCAATGTTAGTATTGAGGTGTGAGGTACTATTCCATTCATGTTGCTATTAGTTGCCTGAAAACCTTGTTTTTTTCATTGTGTTACTGTTATGTAGGTCCTGTAAGATTCATGCTTCAAGGAGGTTCTATTTTTGTGATTTTGAAGATTTGTTTCAATATTTAGAGCTCCTCTTAGCTGTTCTTGTAGTGCTGGCTTGGTAGCGGTGAATTCTCTCTGCATTTGTTTGTCTGGAAAAGGCTATATCTTTCCCTCATTTATGAAACTTAGCTTTGCTGGATACAAAATTCTTGGCTAATAATTGTTTTGTTTAAGGAAGCTAAAAATAGGACCCCAATCCCTTCTAGCTGGTAGAGTTTCTGCTGAAAAATTTGCTATCAATCTGATAGGTTTTCCTTTATAGGTTATCTGATGCATTTTCCTCACAGTTCTTAAAATTATTTCCTTTTTCTTGACTTTAGATAACCTGATGACTATGTGCCTAGGCAATGATCTTTTTGCAATGAATTTCTTAGGTGTTCTTTGAGGTTCTTATATTGGATGTCTAGATCTCTAGCAAGGCTGGGGAAGTTTTCCTTGATTATTCTCTCAAATACGTTTTCCAAACCTTTAGATTTCTCTTCTTCCTTAAGAACACCAATTATTCTTAGGTTTGAAGATTTAACATAGTTCCAAACTTCTTTTTTTTTTTTTTTTTTTTTTTTTACAGAGGTTGTATCATTTCTTTTTTTTTTTTTATTTATAGACAATGTGATTTTTTTAAAAATTTATTTATTATTATTATACTTTAAGTTCTAGGCTACATGTGCATAACGTGCAGGTTTGTTACATATGTATACTTGTGCCATGTTGGTGTGCTGCACCCATCAACTCGTCAGCACCCATCAACTCGTCATTTACATCAGGTATAACTCCCAATGCAATCCCTCCCCCCTCCCCCCTCCCCATGATAGGCCCCGGTGTGTGATGTTCCCCTTCCCGAGTCCAAGTGATCTCATTGTTCAGTTCCCACCTATGAGTGAGAACATGCGGTGTTTGGTTTTCTGTTCTTGTGATAGTTTGCTAAGCCATCCCATTACTGGGTATATACCCAAAGGATTATAAATTATGCTGCTATAAAGACACATGCACACGTATGTTTATTGCGGCACTATTCACAATAGCAAAGACTTGGAATCAACCCAAATGTCCATCAGTGACAGATTGGATTAAGAAAATGTGGCACATATACACCATGGAATACTATGCAGCCATAAAAAAGGATGAGTTTGTGTCCTTTGTAGGGACATGGATGCAGCTGGAAACCATCATTCTTAGTTCCAAACTTCTTAGAGGCTTTGTTCATTTTTTAAAATTCTTTTTCTTGTCTTTGATGGATTGAGTTAATTTGAAAACCTGTCTTTAAGCTCTGAAGTTCTTTCTTCTGCTTTTTCAATTCTGTTGCAGAGACTTTCCAGTGCATGTTGCATTTCTCTAAGTGTGTCCTTGATTTCCAGAAGTTGTGATTGTTTTTTATTTATGCTCTCCATTTCACTGAAGAAATTTCCTTTCATATTCTGTATCATGTTTTTGACTTCCTTAAGTTGAACTTCACCTTTCTCTGGTGCCTCCTTGATTAGCTTAATAGCTGACCTTCTGAATTATTTTTCTGGCAATTTGGATCTTTCATCTTGGTTTGGATCCATTGTTGGTGAACTGGTATGATCTTTTGGGGATGTTAAAGAACTTTGTTTCGTCATATTCCCAGAATTGTTTTTCTGATTCCTTCTCATTTGGGTAGACTATGTCAGAGGGAAGATCTGGGATTCAAGTGCTGCTGTTCAGATTCTTGTGTCTCACGGGGTGCTCCCTCGATGTGGTTTCCTCTAGATATGGGGCTTCCTAAGAGCCAAACTTTAGTGATTGTTTTTGCTCTTCTGGGTCTAGCCATCCAGCAGAACTACTGGGCTCCAGGCTGGTACTGGGGAGTGTCTGCAAAGAGTCCTGTGATGTGATCTGTCTTCAGGTCCTGCAGCCATGGGTACCAGCACCTGCTCTGGTGGAGGTAGCAGGGGAGTGAAGTGGACTCTGTGAGGGTCCTTGGTTGTGTTTTTGTTTAGTGCGCTGGTTTTGTTTTGGTTGGTCTCCAGCCAGGAGGTGATTCTTTCAAGAGTGTATCAACGGTGGTCTTATAGGGAGGATGCAAACTTGCCCTAGGAACAGCTGATAAAGTACTCAGTTTTTTCAGGCAGTGAGCAGGGTCATAGAGCTCCTAAGAGATTATGACCTTTATCTTTGGCTACCATGGCAGGTAAGAGAAAGACCATCAGGTGGGAGCAGGCATAAGAGTATCTGAGTTCAGCCTCTTTTTGGGCAGGGTTTGCTATGGCTGCTATGTGGGCTGGGGGCATGGCTCCCAGCCTAATGGAGTTATATTCCCAGGGGGATTATGGCTGCCTCTGCTGAGTCATATAGGTCACCAGAGAAGTAGGGGAAAGCTGGGAGTCACAGGCCTCACCTTGCTCCCATGCAGCCCATAGTCCTAAAGGCCAGTCTCACTTGGGAGGGTTTTGATTATTGATTCAATCTTCACTAATATTGTTCTGTTCAGATTTTCTATTTCTTCAAGAATCAGTGTTGGTAGGTTATATGTTTCTAATCTTGGTCTATTGTATCCACTGCTGTAAGTGAAGCACTTAGAAGAAAGCCTGGTCTATAGTAGGTATTTAGTAAATTTTTGCTGAGTGAATGAACTAAAATATTTTTGGGAGATAGATATTACTGAGAAGTGTGTGGGAAAATGGAAGGAGGAATATTTAACTCTGTGCTATAAGACATAATATAAATTCCTTAGAAATCTCTGTTGAGTCCGGGTGTGGTGGCTCACGCCTGTAATCCCAGCACTTTGGGAGGCTGAGGCGAGCGGATCACAAGGTCAGGAGTTTGAGACCAGCCTGACCAACATGGTGAAACCCGGTCTGTACTAAAAATAGAAACAATTAGCCAGGTGTGGTGGCATGCGCCTGTAATCCCAGCTACTCGAGAGGCTAGGGAGGAGAATTGCTTGAACCCGGGAAGCGGATGTTGCAGCGAGCTGAGATTGCGCCATTGCACTCCAGCCTGTGCAACAAAGTGAGACTCCATCTCAAAAAACAAAAAACAAACAAACAAAGGAAATCCCTGTTGAATTCCTTCAAATTCCTCTTGGGCTAGTAATGCCCTGATCTCTCTTCTTCTTTGTGGAACTACTTTTAATAGTTCCTCTATTGCCCTAGAAATGAAGTTCTGGCTCTCAGATTGCCTACATTATTGGGACACCTGAGCTTTATAAGTAAGCTGAGCACTCATTAACCACTTACTATTTGTCGTTTGGAACCTTACCATTCTTTGACCCCCAATGTTTGCTCAACTAAATAAACTCTTTGTATGAAACAATTTTATAAGTAAATTTACCACTTTAAAATATCTTCAAAGATACAAGACTGAATTCTTCGACAGCAAGGATTATACGTTTTCACAGATGGCATCTCTAGCACATTGCTTGGCCACAGAAGCAGTCATTAAATATATTGAATGAATAAATAAATGCTCATCAGAAAAATAATTTACTCACAATTAAGAATGACAAAAGTGGAAATCCTGATATCAAGGCTATAGGCAAGTAGCTTGCTGAAAATGAAGCAGATTCATTAAGACATAAATATATCCAGATTTTTCCCAGAGCACAGTGGATCAGACCAATAATTATTTGAGCAGCCTATAAGAAAAGAATGTCAGAATCAATTATATGATACATACGTTTTAAGAGAGTTACAAATTAGGTGATGGAAAGGGAAGGGAGGGAGTATAGCTTCCATGTTTCTGAATCTCAGGAGTCTTTGCTACTATTCTTGTTCAGCCCTCAAAATTATCCAAAAACTGGGGAGAAGCCAAGGTGACAGAAGAAGGTAGCAGCCATAAAAGTGCTTAGAATTGCTACATGTAGTTCACACAGGAATTATGCATGATGGTTTTTAGCAACTGGTAGATGTATGGTTGCTTTCAGGCAAATGAAGGTGTTCTAGTGGCTTGTTTATGGGCCAGGTCAGCAAAATACATGGATCCAGCTCCTTTCCCTGATGTGTTTTTTACCATACCTATCAATCAGTTAATACAAAAATGGTTTTCTTGTGATAGCAATTTTGATTTTTAACACCATGGGAGGAACACTTGCAATCAGTCCTGCTGAATCCTAAGATTCTCGCCCCTGTGATCTTAGGCACTTTCTTGAGCCATACAATCTCATAGTTTGGTTTTTGAGCTCACTCAAGTCCCCAATAATTAGGCTGTATTATGAAAAAATACGTAGCATACTAGGTTTGGTTGGGGAAAAAGAGTAGATAGTGGTCCAAAATATCAACTTCCTTGAGATAAATGTAGAGAAAGAGCATCGAGAGCATCGTGCTATGAGATGATCAATGTCCACAAAGCCCTATGATCTAGATTATCTCTTGACTATGACCCCGACCTTGTCATCTCCTTTAGGACCCAGTCTCAGCTTTATTTCAAACTCTTTATAGATATACACAGACAAAGGGAAAATCACAGCAGTAGGATTGCTGGGACTCAGTTTATCAACTCTTTCCCATTGGGTAACTGAGATAGAGGAATTGATGTCTCTTTCCTTAAATATTTGGGATCTGCAACACCAAAATCATTTATCCACTCAAGTAGCATTGAATCTTACCCCCAACATTCTGATTTCTTCTTTCAACACAATGTGAGATGATGGCATGTTATCCAAAATATGGTGTAGACATTAGAAAGGATGAATGGAATCTATCTCTAAAGGCAACATAGAAAAAATAAACATAGTGATTTTAAAAACAGTGATCTCAGATAAGCACTTAAAAGTCATTGAGAAACCTATCATTGTTGTCTTTAATTTTTAAATAATGAAACAGTTCCCTGAAATAGGTATTTAAAAATTAATCAATTGATAAGCTCTCTTGGACATAGCTAATTGTCCTGTTAGATTTTATACAGTTTTACCAATTTTAAATGACACCCTGTGGGTCCTTAGGATTCTAAGATGCAGACATCATAATTTAATATGGCTTGTTTAAGCAAAATAGAACATGAGTGAGCTCACATAATCACTGGGAAGGGCAGGCTTTTCAAACAGTGCCCTGAGACAACTCGCTGATCTAAACTGAGGAGGAAGTGCTCTTGCCATTTCCTGCCCCAGAACTCTGTTGTAGAACTGGCATCATGAGAAAACCTTCCCTGTCTCCTGGGCCATCGTCTGTCCAATTGATGACTACTGTAGGGTCTCTTTTGTTGTTCTCCCCTAAATCAAACTTTAGTGCAAGAATACGTAATTGGCAGAACCTAGATCAAATGCCTGCACTTTGATTTCAAGGGATGCAAGGGAATATCGTTTTTTGGATTCTATTTTGGCAAAGGTAGCTTTTACAACTTAGTGACCAAAAAAAGGTAGGGAAGATGTTTGACACATGGCAGCCATGAATGTTTAAAAGATGGCCGCCATACATTATCTCTATGACTTTGCTATTGTGGACACCATTCTGGGTATGTGGCCAACTCACCTCAGTTTCATGCTTGTCATCTGTAGGAATTATTCCCTTATTGTACTAACTGGAAGAGAGGTGGGGAGTCTGTCTCAGGTTGGATCCATCAGTGTCACTTTCCCAGGAATTGTGTATTTAGAACTTAGATATTATAGGCCGGGCGCGGTGGCTCACGCCTGTAATCCCAGCACTTTGGGAGGCCGAGGCGGGCGGATCACAAGGTCAGGAGATCGAGACCACGGTGAAACCCTGTCTCTACTAAAAATACAAAAAATTAGCCGGGCGCGGTTGTGGGCGCCTGTAGTCCCAGCTACTCGGGAGGCTGAGGCAGGAGAATGGCGTGAACCCGGGAGGCGGAGCTTGCAGTGAGCCGAGATCGTGCCACTGCACTCCAGCCTGGGCGACAGAGCGAGACTCCGTCTCAAAAAAAAAAAAAAAAAAGAACTTAGATATTATAATGTTAGTCTGGGTTTGCCTCTAGATAAGATTATATAAACTCTTGAAATGAAGAACATTAATGTGTTCTACCATATGAGCTGAGAAGACATCCAGAAAAATCAAAAATAAAAAATAGACCAAGAGAACTACTGGAGTTCCTAATAACTTTCAATTTCCTAGTTATAGTCCTTTTCTGAAACAGATGTCTTCCTGCCCTTGGAAAATACATGTGTCTTTGTTTTGCTTAAGCTAGCAAGAGCTGTTTTCTGTTGCTCGCAGCCAAAGTATTTTTAAATTATTGCTTTGTCTTTCTTATAACTCTTGCCCTACGGCTTTGAGAATTTACTCTTTAGATTTTACAATATCTGATGGATCTTCGTTCTTTACCTAGTTTAGATTTTTTCTCAATATTTTGCCAATAGCCAACTCTGAAGTCTAAGATCTTGGTTTCAAAATCTTTGCTTACGTTATTTTTCTTTCCGATTTACATCAACCATTAATTCTTAAGGATCAGTTACCAAATAGATGTACCAATGACACATGAAACTGAGAAAATGGAGCATAGTATTGTGAAACAAGCGGATATAGACTTGAGTTCAAATCTTGTCTAGATTGACTGCTAATTGTATAATTGGTACAACTACTTTTAGACTAATAACAGTTGTCTATATTAATTACTAATGTTAAGTTCTACATAATATTTCAGAGAATTAGTTTTCTATTCCCACAGAGTTGTTTTGGGAAGCAAATAATAGGAACTGGCACAAAGTCAAATGCCAATAATGCTTTTTTCCTGTTTCCCTTCAACCTCTCTCCAGTTACTTGTATCAGATTCCTGATTCCCCTATAGTTTTGGACACTGCTTTTGGTTTCTTTTCCAGATTGTATTAGAAACAACCTCACTGGTTATTTGTGAGTGGCAAGCCACCCAGGTGCCGAGGCAAGAGACTGAAGGCACAAGCTGTTTCAGTATAATAAACAAAATACTTAAAATAAGAATAGTTGTATTAGACATAGAATATAGATATGATTATCTATGAATATTCCTAATCATTAGTTTATAGCATTATTCTTTATTCTAATATCATAATAATATTTGTTCTACAATTATAACCTAGGAAAAACCAGGCTATACAGCGACAGGAGCTGAAGGTACACGGTGAGAAGTGACCAGCAGTGTGAGCCCTCTGTCATGCCCGAATACGGCCACTAGAGGGCTCCCTGGTCTAGCGGTAATGCCAGTGCCTGGGCAGGCACCCGTTACTTAGCAGATCTTGGTCTAGAGGTAGCGCCAGTGCCTCTGAAGGCACCCGTTACTTAGCAGACCAGGAAAGGGAGTCTCCCTTTCCCGGGGGGAGTTGGAGAAGACTCTGCGCCGCCACCTCTTGTGGAAGGCCCGCCCGCATCGTCAATCAGGCCCGCCGGCAGCCGTGCGGAGGCCTAACGGAGGTCTCCCTGTGATGCGGAGGTCTCCCTGTGATGCTGTGCTTTAGCCGTCACGCTCCTGGTCCACTTTCATGTTCCGCCCTGTATACCTGGCTCCGCCTTCTCGATAGCAGTAGCAGAATTAGCGTAAGTATTAAAGTCTTTGATCTTTCTGAGAAGAGCATAGAAGAAATAATGACGTAAGCCGTGCCCTCTCTCTCTGCCTTGGCTGCCTAAAAGGGAAAGGCCCCCTGTCTGGTGGACACGTGACTCACGTGACCTTGTCAATCACTGGAGATGACTCACACTCCTTACCCTGCCCCTTTTGCCTTGTATACAGTAACTAGCAGCGCGGTCAGGCATTCGGGGCCACTACCAGTCTCCGCACCTTGGTCGTAGTGGTCCCCGGGGCCCAGCTGTCTTTTCTTCTATCTCTTTGTCTTGTGTCTTTATTTCTACAATCTCTTGTCTCTGCACAGGAAGAGAAAAACCCACAGGCCCTGTAGGGCTGGACCCTACTGTTATTTCACACCATTCCTTTGAATTCCCTTGAGTTACAATTTGCTACAAAGTAGCAGAATATGAAACAACTCAGTCACCACAGCAAAGGAACCTAAAAGCTTAAATCCAGCCTCTGTAACATGAACACAGTGGCATTTCCAAAACAGAAATCATGTGTAGAAATCACTTGCTTAAATCATTCTACCACAAAGATACATGCACTTGTATGTTCACTGCCATGCTATTCACAACGGCAAAGACATGGAATCAACCTAAATACCCATCAAAGTGGACTAGATAAAGAAAATATGACACATATGCACTGTGGAATACTACATGGCCATAAAAAAGAACAAAATCATGTCCTTTGCAGCAACATGAATGGAGCTGGAAGTCATTATACTAAGTAAATTAATGCAGGAACAGAAAACCAAATACTGCATGTTCTTACTTATGTGAGCTAAACATTGAGTACACATGAACATGAAGAAGGGAACAGCAGACACTAGGCCCTATGTGATGGTGGATGGTGGGAGGAGGTGAAGATAGGAAATCTACCTATTACGCTGGGGGCGGTGGGTCACTCCTGTAATCCCAGCACTTTGGGCGACCAAGACAGGCAAACCATGAGGACAGGAGTTCAAGACCAGCTTGGCCAACATGGTGAAACCCTGTCTCTACTAAAAATACAAAAAATTAGTTGGGCATGGTGACAGGCACCTATAATCCCAGCACTTGGGAGGCTGAGGCCGGAGAATCGTTTGAACCTGGGAGGCGAAGGTTGTAGTGAGCTGAGATTGCCACTGTACTCCAGCTGGGGTGACAATGTCTCAAAAAAAAAAAAAAATCTACCTTTCAAATACTACAAGTACTATGCTTATTAGCTGGGTAATAAAATTATCTGTACACTAAACCCCTATGACATGCAGTTTATCCATCTAACAAACCTGGACATGTACCCCTTGAACTTAAAACAAAAGTTGGAAAGGAAAAAATCTTTCGATGACTCCTCGTTCTCTTCAGGTCACAGTACACATTTCTTTGTGTGGCACATTGGAGCCAGGTATATTTGGCCTACACTTCTTTTTCCCACACAGCACTCCATCCATTCCTGACCGCTGACATTTCCACTACTGTGTGATATTTAAGTACCTTATGGTTTTTAAGTGCCTTCCCATATACATCATTGTTGCTGCAAAATCTCACAGTGTCACAGTATCTGGCTCTAGCAATGAGTTTGCACATTGTTGGAATACAATAATTGCTGGGAGAATCCTTTCTACCCATTTTGGGTATCTTGTGCCTTGGGTTTTGCACTAGAGATTATATAAACAGAAACTCATATTTTGGATGATAAGAAAGGTTGATTTCCAAGAACAGTGATTTAAGAGTTTCCCTGATTGTGTATTCCCTTTCCTGGCTGATGCGTTACCAGGAAATGCATGACGTGTTACCACATTAGGTATAGATGGGTAGATTTGTTTATGCCAGTTATGAAACATGTTTGGGAAGTTCAGCCTTAGAGCATAGGTTCTCTGGCATTTATTGAATTAGTTTTGGGCAGCCTTGGAAGGTTACCCCAAAGACACACACTGTCTTTCTCCATAGCAGATGAACCCAAGGAGATAGAACAGATGACTGAGACATGTGGCAGGTACTAAAAAGTCTTGAGAAGGCAAACTTCGGTTTCAATATTAAGGATCACATTGAATTTATACGTGCAGACAATATGAATTTCAGGAGGTGATTCTCAGAAGAGCCACTTTTCACACGAGGACTCTGTGGCCTGCTCCAGAGGAGCAGCAGTGGAATCTCTTATATAATCCTGGTTGAGGGTTCTCCCTCCTAAAGCTTTGTAGGCCAGTCGGGAAAGGGAATACAAAATCAGGGAAACTCTTGAGTCACTGTTCTTGGAAATCCACCATTCCTATCATCCAAAATATGAGTTTCTGTTGATATCATCTCTAGTGCAAAACCCAAGGCACATCTCCTAAGCTAAAAAGGATATAGAAATACGGTAAAAGATGGAAAGTAAGAGTCATTCTTGCCACAACCATGACCCTGGGATCCCCAGTTCACTACACTATCTCCATATTCTCCTCCTGTCAATTAGCCAATTTATTTTTACATGAGAGGATGCTGGGTGTGTCAACCAGGTCACTTACTGAAAACACACATTGGAAGAAAAAATATTGAAAGAAATACGTGAAAAGTGCCACAATGTATTAATTGAGGCTCTTTCCAACTGGAAGTGATTTGGAAAACACTATGACTATGGGGTGGTGGGGAACACCTGACCCTCAGCAGGTGCTAGTTTTATTCCCAGCGCCAGTGAAAATCCAACCAGGGATCCCTCCACTCACGCCTGGGCCCAGAGAGTGTGATCTGGCATTCAACTTCCTCAATGCGGGGCCTGGCAGCCCCGGGAGCCCGGTGGGTGCTTCCTCGGTGGTGCCCCTCACCTCGCCTCGCGGGGTTCTAACGTCCAAGAGCGCGGCTGTGCGAGAGACCCGCGTGGGCACCTGAGGCGCGGTGGGGCTCCCGTGGCTCCGCGGAGCCTGCAGGTTCCCAAGACGAGGGTGGGGTAGGGGCTGACAACGATGCCGCCCTTTCCTGGCTGTGTGGGCTTTATCCTCTGTCCTTGGGCCTGGCACACCCAGGGGGAAGAGGCTGTGCTTGATGTGTCGGCGGGCTGATCACGTGGGGGCCTCACTACTAACCCCAGACACACCCCCGCTTAGAAGCAGCAACATTGTCAGAAGCTCCTTGCCGCTAAGAATCCTCTGCAAAATGTGGTGGATACAGCACTGCACTTAACTCCTTCGGTCCTCAGCTTATTCTTTGGTAGAGTGGGGATGATACCCGCTCAGGTACCTCATATGCTCATGCTGCAGAACTTTGAAAACCAAAGATGTTTTACAAACATATTCCACTGCGATAAGCAGGGTGCATATATGTCCTTCAAGCCGAACCTGACAGTTTAAGTTGTATTCTCAGTGTTTAACAACTATCCTCAACACATAGTAGGAACAGATGAATGATTGCAAGGTTTTGTCTAACATATTAAAGTGTTAGCATCAGCTGGCTAATTAAGAGTAATAGATGACAGTCATGTTCGTTGAACTCTTTTATGTTTGGCGTTTTTATGATAAATTAATTCAGCAAATTTCCACTTGGTGCCAGTATGTGCTAGGCATTGTTCACAAGGCTGGGGATACAGTAGTGAATAAAACAGATGAAATTCTAATAAGAATAAGGAAGCTAATAATAAGATTCATAAGGAAAATGTATAGCATGTTAAGAATAATGAGAGCTAAGGAGAATGATAAAGTATGAAAGGGAGGTGGGGTCAATGGAAATGAGGGGAGTCAGGAAAGTCCTCATTATAAAAAAACTTGCACACAAATGTTCATAGGAGCATTCCTATATATTCCTAATAGCCAAAAGTGAAAACAACCCAAATCCCTATAGACTAATGAATGAACAAATAATATTTGGTATATCCATATAATGTATTATTTGACAATGAAACACAACAAAGTTCTAGTTTATGCTACAGCATGAGTAAGCCTTGAAATCATTATGGTAAGTGAAAGAAGCAAGTCACAAAAGACATTCATATAAAACAGCCCCAGTAGGCAAATCCACAGAGACAAAAAGTAGACCAGTGGTTTGCTAACACTGAGGTAAGTGGTGGAGAATAAGAATTACTCTTAAGGGGTTTGGGTCCAAAATTAGGTGCTGTTATTTACACAACTCTGTGAATATACTAAAAGCCACTAAACTATACACTTTAAGTGGGCAGATTTTATAATATTTGAATTATATCTCAATGAAACTGTTATAAAAATGAAAGGCAAGATGTATGTTTTATCTCTTTACTTATGAAATTTTGAAATAATGAACACCCTACAAGGGTGACTATGATTCTTTTTCTTTTTTTATGGGGGAGGGAGAGATTGGCCTTTTCAATTTTTATGTATTTGCTTTGTTGACCAGTGCGTGATCCATATAGTGTCACTGACTTCCTTTCCCTAGAATATAAGCTCCCTGAAGGCAGGATCTTGTCTCTTTTGTTTAAATCTGTTCCCAGAAGCAAGCATTATGCCTGGTGCAAAGTAGATTGTCAAAAAGTAGTTTATGATGAATGTATGGATGAATGGAGGAGCTACCCTATATTTACATTAACAGCTCATTCTTTCCAGTATCTCAATGGTGATATCCTGCTCTGTGATAAAAAACAAATATCTTTCAGATCTGACATGGCATCCCTATCTAGAGTTATTCTTTGTGTTAAACTAGCTCAGGCTCTAAAGCTGGGACCTTGTTCAAGGATGCATGTGAATGGAGTTAAAGATTGGCGCTGCAATTGCACCTGATCTCCACTTGCAGGGCAGACTTCCTTGGTGCTGGGTTGATCAGTTAGGAGGAAGGGGCCTCAATTTCTAATTGTACTGTTCAGAGGGGACTCATCGTCTATTTCATTTTCCCAGAGGAGCTGTTATTGAGCAGTCTGTCCTTTTGAACAGGGTACTTCTGTCTAGTTTGCACAACGGCATCTTACGTGTTAGTAGCCCCTTTTCAGATTATTGGCCCCCGATCTCTACATTTCTTTCAAAATTTCTGGCATCATATCCTTCCTCATTCAGCCTGGATCCCACAGATCCAACTAATTATCTTCTTATTAAAACCCAAAATGCAAGTTTACCACCTTGTAATGCCACCTTTTCTGTGTAGGATATTTTAGGGAAACTCACAATGGCATGGATAGACACCCAACAAAGATGTCATTTGAAAGTCCAGTGTCTTCATCTGTGCTTCTAATTAAATCGTTGAGTATAATTTGGCCAATTTTTCCTCTGATTCCTGGCAACTCTTAATCCAAACAAGTACTTTATTCATTACTACTCCTCACTCCTAAATGACTTCCTTGTCAATATTTTCAAAGGACAGACAAAGGCTCTCATGTTCTTTCTTATCCTCCTCATATGGAGAAATGGATAAAAAACATTTACATTAAAGCTATTGATTCACTATTTTCTTACTTGATCAGAATTAGGTATCTTTCCTGGGTTCTAAAGTGTAATCTGTTCCTGTGCTACTAATCTCATTTCCTTCAAAGGGCTTATAAACCTTAATCCATCAATTATCTCTTTCTCCCCAGTATATTCAAATATTACTCCCTGCTTCGTATTTCTTCTCAACCCATACATTTGTACAAGTCTCTCTCACACTTGTGGTTTCTAGTTCATGAAGGTAGACCAAACAGATGCTACTTATTCCTCATATGAACTCCAATTCCAAGGAGCACCCCTACAAAAAAAATTCCATTGCCACATTGAAAAATAAGAAGCAGCTCTCTTGGTGAGCCAGAATCTGTGAATTCCTGAGAGACTAAAAGTATGCAGACTAGACTGAAGAAAAAGTACACAATAATAAAGGACCTGCAACAGGAGATGGTTCTAAATGGTGGGAATTTTTGCATTTCATAAACAAATGGCATATACATAAATAACACAGATACTCTAATCTTGAATTTATATCCCCCCAAATTACTTAAGGGGTAAGATGGGGGGACCCAGTTGCCCATTCCTGGGATAGCGAATGTGTTAATGTGCTGGGTGCATGGCACAGACTTTTAGGCAGCATTTAAAATCAACTGATAGAGGTACTGATAGCAACATGGATAGATCTTTAAAACTTACTGTTGGGAGGAGCAAAATTTGTGCATGTAATTTATCAGTGTGTATGATCTTCATGGATTCCAAATACATTCCCACAATAGAATGCCATACATTTTTGGGGAGATACTGACAAAAATGTTTTATAAAGTGGAACAATTGCTCATGGAGGGAGGGAAGGGGGAGTGGAGTATGGACATCAAAGAAAATTTTAAAAATAGGAAGCATCCTTATAGACACAACAAAACATTTCTAAGATAATTTACTTAAAATTTGAGTGTGATAAGCCACAGTGTAAAATTATAGGCAAAAATATGTAACGTTTTGGGAGCTGGACTTTCTAGACAAAATAAATCCAGCAGCTATTCATGTAGTCTCAATAACATAAAGATATGGCTAATTGTAATATACCTTCTTCACTATATGTAAGCTATGCCTGTTTTAATAATATCCAGTGAGAAAGAAATAATTAGAAGTAGTATTTAGAGCTAATCAGCAAAGAAGCCTTCACAAGTAATGGGATTATTTATCATTTATGTGAAGTCTCCTTCTCACAATGAAATAATTTTCTCGAGTTAGCATTTATTACGTCATTATCAATTTTAGGTATAGATTCTACTCTAGAAACATGTGCCCATTCATAGAATTTCTCTTACATGGAAGAATCTCTTAATTCAGGCTGACCATATTCAAACTGAGATAAATTCATGCACAGTTCCCCACATAGACAAAAATAACCACATTCATCAATTTTCATTTTTATTAATGAAATAGGGGAAAGAGAATACTGACATGGATTTAATGAAATTACATTTTCCAAGAAGCCTCTTGAACAGAATGAAGTTCTTCATCTGTCACTAAACTTTCGTCCTTGACTGAGCTCACCGATGGTTTCTTTAATATGTAGAAAAAGGATCTCCTTCTGCTATGAACCTGAGGTTAAGTTAGGTATCAGTACATTGATCATTAATAGACTCTAAAATAAAGAACTATAAAATCTGGGGTAGAATTTTGGAAATAATTCTAATAGAAGTATTCTCATCATTGAGATTTTTATTTTATTTATTTATTTTTTAGAGATGAGGTCTCTATCTGTCACCCAGGCTGGAGTGCAGTGGCACTATCATCGCTCACTGTAACCCTGAATTCCTGGGCTCAAGCCCTCCTTCCACCTTCCCCTCCTAACTAGCTACAGGACTGCAGGTATGTGCCACCACTCCTGGGTAATTTTTTCTATTTTATTTTATTTATTTTATTTTATTTGAGATAGGGTCTCACTGTGTTGCCCAGGCTGGTCTCAAAATCCTGAGCTCAAGCAATTCCCCTGCCTTAGCCTCTCAAAGTGCTGGAATTATGGGTGTGAACCACCCCACCAGGCGAGATTTTTAAATTAAACCACGTGCTTTTGATACTTTTTAGTTTCTTTCTTTGTCCTCTCTCCCTTTCTCCCTGGTTTCCATCCTCCCTTCCCTTTTGTTTCTATAGATTGAAAGCCAAAGACAATGCCATATGACAAGACAGTCCCCAAGACAATGACTCATCATAAAGGACATACTGTTTTCTACTCAAACTTGATTGCATTATTAAGTATAGCATTGAATACCTATCAGTTTAAATTCTATTTAGTTGGAGTAGAAATCTATATGTCCTTATATACCCAATCCATGTTTGTTCTCTTTTCACTTTATTCAGAGAAGAATTAAGAATAAGACCTGTGTGTGTGTGTGTGTGTGTGTGTGTGTGCGCGCGCGTGTGTGTGGTGTGTTTTTGTTTACTTTGCTTTTAGGTAGAGCCATATTTTTTTGAGATTTTGAGTTTGAATACCTTTAGATGGAACTTCAGCTCCCCATTTTAATACCTTACTTAAAGAAAATTCATTGAAAGGCAATCAGTGATCCAGATAATAGGTTTTCAATACCCTAATTCATCTGGAATTATAGCTAATTCACATGTTTTGAAAAGTAAATGACTTTTGCAGTACAAATGAAGATGTAGCCTCTGAGTGTCAAGAGAAAGTGGGAAATACGAGAAAAGAAATCTATATGATAAATTCCTCTCCCTCCTAATTCATTTTATCAGGTTAATTCAAAATAGAGATTCCTAAACAAAGCTATTTGTAAATTAAGATGGTAAACTTAACAAGGTATCTATATGGAATGATAAGTAAATTGGTGAGGCTGGAGCACAGCGTTTATGGGAGTGAGTGGTAGGAAATGAAGTCAAGAAGGTAGATTGGGCTAATTTATTGCAGAAATGAATGTTGTGCTAGAATATCAGGCTTTCATGTGGTGAGTGTTGCCTGTTTGAACTTTCATTTGGGGAGATGAAGAAACAGAGGACAGAACTGAAGTACATTTAAGGGATCATATAAAAAAGATTATCAGCTAGTTTCAATTTGAGAGTATTTCTCAGCTCCCTGGCCAGGACAGCCAAGTAGATGGTGGTGCTCTTAAATGGAAAAGACAAGGTAATCACTTTGTGGGTGAGATGATTAGTTCAGTTTTAGATGTGTTTTATTTGAGGTGCTTTGGAATCATTTGAAGTTGGCAATATGAGCCTAGAGCTCAGTAGAAAAGTCTAGGGTGGAGATTCAACATTTGGATTATTATCAATTTATAGATGGTATACATCTACCAAGCTGTAGGTATATATGGTGTTGCCTATACAAAAGCTATAGAGGTACAGTTGGAAAAGTCAAGGCACAGAATAGCAACCTGAAGAGATTAAGACCTAGGTAAGAAGGCAGGTCAAAAGGTCAAACAGATGAGATTAGAAAGTGGTAAAATGGGGAGGAAGCTTAAATTTCCTAAACCCTTCTACACATGTGGTCTAGGATATATGGACAACTCATTTTCTTCTTTGTGTTAACTTTGGTCTCCTTCTCAGTTGTTTCTATGATCTCACAGATCCCTAAGCCTCAGCCTGTTGATTGGGTGCTGGGGAAAATGGGTGGGAATATCTTTCACTGAAGTTCTCTGATTTAATGAGATTGAGGTCAAATGGAGGTTAAGTTTTCCTTTAGACATGAACTAGTTGGAATGGAGAAAGTAGGAAAATAGCTTTATTGAAAAAAGGTTTTTACCATCTTTTTCAACTTCTCCATTACTCCCACATCTTGGTTTCTGAAGACACTAAATTTCTACACTTAGATAGTCGACTTGTTCTCCCAAATTTTGAGAAATAAAGGCTTCAGACTTCAGTAGTCCCATATCCCCGTGCCTGGTAACAACTTCTACAAAGCTTTTTGTTTCCAGGGTAATATCTGTTGAATTAAACAGACCTGAGCCAGAAAATCACATGTCTTCTACCTTATTCTCTCATACGGTGTGGACATAAAAGTACCCTGTAATGCAAAACACTTTTATAAAAGGGAAGATTATTCAGCTGTGGAGGGACCCATGTAAATGCACGACAGTTAGTGCCGAGTGTTCTCAGTTATCTACAATCAGAGCTTAGTGGTGGCATTATTTATACTTAATTCATATCAAAACCTTAGTTATTCAAATAGTGTTCATAACAGAAGACAACATCCTCTGATTTACTAAGGGAGAAATGGGATACTCACTGCATTTTTATCTTCCTGTATATTTTGCTTGGAATGCCCAGTGGATGACTATACTTGTGACAGACAACTCCAAGATGGTTAATATGAACAGATATTCCGAAAGGAGTTTACCAGTTTTCTGTACCCAAAAACAAAATGTACATTCCTTACAGATCTTTCTATGTGAGCGCTTTAGAATTGATAAATATATCTTAAAATTGAAGAAGAAAAACAGAAGAGAAAAATGACCGACCATATCCTGCACCCTCAACAAGAGAATTTTAAATATTTTTTAATCGTAATTATAACTGATAATTATTGAGGATGATGATAAACTGATACATTTCTCCCAAGTGGATGATGAGAATCATTGATTGTGTTTTCTTGTTTATTGTTGTGGATAATGACAGGAAATTTTCACTGAGGCCAATAAATCTCTGGGGAAGATGGAATTGTGACACCCTTGAGGTTTAGTGTTGTAGAACTTATTTAATAGAGAAACATATACAAATCTGCCCTGTTGATAGGAAAGGACGCTAAAGAGAAACAATGAAAGAAAAGAATGTTTGGACTTGTAACCTGGACTCAACACAAGGGCTTATGTGGCCTGGGGGTAGGAATTTCCTCCTGGGATTGTGCCTCTGTCTATAAGCCCCAATAGATCCATATCCTGACAGGATAGCTGGGTTGGAAACAATAATACAGAATCTGTAATATTGGAAGCCCAAGCCTCTTCAGTACTCAATGCACTTTTATGACAAGGTCACCACGGTCTACTCAGATCAGTGTTAAATAATGACACCATTTAGTAGTGACTGAACCATGGCAGTGGAAATTAAGGGCACGCTGGTGGACTGATGAGATACTCCATGACTCTGTTAACTAAGGGTTTGGAGTCAATATTGAACCTTTGGATCCCAGTGGTTTTGAGTAACTTGAGAGGGTCAACAGGGAGGGGACCTCAGAAGGAAGATTCTGGATTTCCTACTAATATGAATATTGATAGTTTAAGAGATAAATTAGAAAAATGAAAGAGTTAAGATCATAATTAAAGATCAATCCAATAAAATGAGGCATTCTTGTTATACAAATACAATCTTAAGCAACATCTTTATGTTTCTATTTATTTAAGATACCACTTTAAGGTATCCATCAGGGTATGTGTCATAAAATATTAACATTCTCTGCAGCAGCAAAATGATTCTTTGATGTGCCACTGAATTGATTTTTGTAAAAGCTCAATTCTGTGGGGTAAGATAATTTAGAATTTAAAACCATTCTGCATTAGAAAAAATGATCTGTAAGTGACTAGCCATGTGACTCTGAGCAAGTAGTTTAAAATTTCTAAACTCATTTCTTTATTGAATCAGAGACATAAATGGTCCCCTAAGGAGGTTTACAGTTGTACTCACGGTAAAATCACTTTCAAAGTTACATAGAAATAAGAAAAATCCAGCAAAATGCAAACTGGTGTATTCTTTGCAACTAGATAATTAACCAAGAGTTTTGGATGTTGAAGTAAGGAGAGTTTACTTAATGAGTTAGGAATTTAAATATAGGCAATATCTAATGGGTTCAATTCAGAAAAGCTGATTTCTAAGTATTGGTAAAAGTCCCCACTGTTTTGCCCATCATCAAGCCCTGGACAGATGGGATAGAGCAGAAGGACAGAAATCCTAGAGAAGACTTTGGCCCTTACGCTTCAATTTCTACACAACTTGCTTAGCCCTGACTTCCACCTTCTTGACCTCCTAGCCCCTTCTCTATACACCAACAAACGTGTACAGATAAATGCACATATGTCCACAGTTCCACATGAATGGGAACATAGATATACACAGATACTGAAATGCAAATGTGAACACACTTAGACTCCCACAGACCTGCTGAACAACTGACAGACTCAAAGCAGGCAGTGCAAAAATGTCCACATAGTCGTGAACGATATAGAACTGAGTACTCATGCATTCAAAATTACATATGTGTACAGAGTTCAGCTTTATTCTTTTTATAAACTACAGCCCTGACATTGAACATAAACCCCTGGGTATCACAGGTACGTGAGTATGCCCGTTCCTTCTTGGAAGACCAAGTCTTGCTATAACAAACTTGATCTTTTAAGGCCTGGGAGAACTGACTTCAGAGAGATGCAGGAACCTGGAATGAACTGGGCTGCCCATCATAAAAATATCATGGCTATCAGGTGGGTCCAGAATTGAATATAATGCTTAGTCACTCAAAAGGCATCTATTAATATTTATAATACCTTTCATTTGTTTACTTAAGGTTTTGGGTGGTCTTGGGTTTAGAAATATAACTCGTAGTTTGATTCACATTTTTAATAGATGCATATACCATGAGGTAAACTAACGGTGAGGGTTACCTCCATGACTTGCATTGTACATAAGTACTCTGATCACTTAGTAAATATTTAACACATAATTCTAAAATTGTGATGAGATTCTCACAGAAACCTGGTACTTACTTGTGGCCAAAAAGGATTTTTTGAACTTTTACTATATTTTATAAGCTCAATTGATAGTAAAAGCAGACCAATCACTGAAATACAGGCACTTATGATGTTTACTACTAAAGCGTAAGACACCTGCAATAGAGAAAAATAATCATTTGGTCATTGGAAATTATCCATATGCATCATTGACAAGTATATTAAAGTAAAACATTTTTTTTAAAGTAAAAGGTTTATATAAATGTTGATCTTTTCAGCAGAGGAGGATCATTACAAAGACGGTCAGAACTGCAGATGTGTCAGGATCCCAATAGGAATAAACCATTCTGGAGATGATACAATTTTTGATATCATAAACAAGTTTATTTCTTCACTGACAATTTATTGAATACCTATTCTATACTCTGTAATCTATGCTCTGCATTAGTAGATAAAAAGACAGAAAAGAAATGGTCTCTGCACTCAAGGAATTTTCAGACTATTGAGGAAGACAAACAAGTGCATGTTAAATGTGAATAGAATGTAAAAAAATTGTTAATAATGTAGGCAAATTCATAGTGCTATACAGTTTCAGAATATCAGAGAGCTAACATTTCAGGAGTTTGTTATGGTTCATTTTGGAGTGGAAGAAGGAGAGCTGTAGAAAATTTTGTTGGAAAGATAGGTGCTATCTAGCTAGATATTTAGGATTTTATCTAAAAGATGGTAGAGAATGGCATGCATATATATAACGTTGCTGCATAATTGCACTTTGTCCATGTATAGGATCTGAGAGGTGACATGATATTAAGAAGATCCTTATTGATTATATTTATTTCTTTGTCTATATTTGAATATCTATATCTATATATCTATATCTATATCTATATCTATATCTATATCTCTCCTGTACAAACTAGATAATACCATTCTGGATATAGAAATAAGCAAAGATTTCATGACAAAGACACCAAAAGCAATTGCAACAAAAACAAAAATTGAAAAATGGGATCTAATTAAACCAAGCAACTTCTGTGCACAGCAAAAGAAACAATCAACAGAATGAACAGACAACCTACAGAATGAGAGAAAATTTTTGCAAACTATGCATCTCACAAAGGTCTAATATCCAGCATCTGTAAGAAACTTAAACAAATTTACAAAGATAAAACCAAACATCCCCATTAAAAAGCAGACAAAGGACAGGAACAGACATTTTTCAAAAGAAGACATACATGTGGCCAACCAGCATATGATAAAAAACTCAACATCACTGATCATTAGAGAAATGCAAATCAAACACGAGATACCATCTCACACCAGTTAGAATGGTTATTACTAAGAAGTCAAAAAATGACAGATGCTGATAAGGTTTTAGAGAAAAAGTAACACTTATACACTGTGGGTGGGAGTGTACATTAGTTCAATTAGTGTGGAAGACAGTGTGGTGATTCCTCAAAGACAAAAACAAACTACAATTTGACCCAGCAGTCCCATTACTGGAAATATATCCAAGGGAATATAAATCATTCTGTCATAAAGACACATGCATATATATGTTCACTGCAGCATGATTCACAATAACAAAGACATGGAATCCACCTAAATGCCCATCAATGGTAGATTGGATAAATAAAATGTAGTACATATACACCATGGAATACTATGCAGCCATAAAAAAAGAGAAGATCATTTTCTTTGCAGGAACATGGAAGGAGCTGGAGGCCATTATCCCAAGCAAACTAATGCAGGAACAGAAAACCAAATACTGCCTGTTCTCACTTGTAAATGGGAGCTAAATGATGAGAACACATGAACACATAGAGGGAAACAACACACTGGAGCCTATTGGAGGGTGAGGGTGAGAGAAGGGAGAGGATGAGAAAAAATAACTAATGGGTACTAGGCTTAATACCTGGGTGACGAAATAATCTGTAAAACAAACCCCCATGACACAGGTTTACCTATATAACAAACCTGCACATGTACCCCGGAACTTAAAGTTAAATTTAAAAAGATATGTATATTTCCTTCTATCTAATATGAATTAGATAATAATTACTAAAGCTTAAACTACTGAATTCTGAAACCAACTTCACTGGATAAAGGATGCGTTTATTGAAGTTGCTGTTGTATGTTGTATAGTAATCTCAACTAATTTATTCTTTTGGAACAAATCTCCCTTAAAGAAAGACAAATGAAAATAAAATGTTTATTATTTCATTTTATAACCTAAACATACGACTGTATTGCTTAGTACATTTTGGTATGTTGATATAATCCAGTCTTTAAAATGAAGTATATTTGGTAAATATTTCATTTTCTCAACTATACAGGCAATAGTTATGTCAAAATAATCTGGTTTTATTTAGAAAAGAGCCACCTTGTTGAGGAAATGCATCAATAAGGCCCTGTGGAGCAGGTGTTCTTCTCTGGAGCATGAAGTTTTTCTGGGAAAAACTTATCTGAATAAAACAAGCAGAAACACTTGTTTTGATTCCTGCCCTCCGTTGGGATGGTATTGGACATATTTAAAGTATATGATTTGATAAATCATTAATACAGAAAGATATACAGTAAGTGCACTGTAAGAAGAGAGTGAAAGTATGGAGGAACTGGAATACTCAGCCTGTGGGTGGAAATGTAATATGCTACAACCACTTTGGAAAACAGGTTAGCAGTTTCTTGAAAAGTGGAACATGCATATACCCTACGATTCACGTATTTACTAAAGAGAAATGAAGGCATATGTCTGTATGAAGACTTATATGTAAATGTTCATAGTAGCTTTATTTGTAAAAGCTCAAAACTGGAAACAATGCAAGTTCCATCAATAGGTGAATGAATAAATGAATTGTGATATATCCATAAAATTGAATATAATTTAGAAATAAAAAAGGGACTGATAACTTATATACATGGATGAATCTCAGGATAATTCTGCTGAATGAAATAAGTCAAACAAGAAAGCATATATACTGTATTATTAAATGTGTATAAAACTCTAGAGAATGCAAATTAATCTGTAGTGATAAAAAGCAGATCAGTAGATGCCTGGGGGAGGGAGGGTTTTGAGGAGGGATAAGCAAGAGGGATGACAAAGGGGCATGGGAAAACTGTTGGGGGTGACATACGCACTATCTTATTGTATTAATGGCTTACCAAATTGTGTACTTTAAATACATACAGTAGTTTGTTTATTGTATGTCAATTATGCCTCAATAAAGCTATTAAAAATTAAGAAAGAAGAGCATGAAGGGGCACTATGTAAGAGCCAGATGCAGTAAAAGAGTGTGAGGCATGGGATAAGCTACCCTCTATGACCCTGCCATCTACTATGAAGTTTTGTTTTGTTTGCTTTTTAGTAATTTTTGAAAATAGAGACCATATAATCATTTATATGGTCATTATATGTCACCCAGGCTGGAATGCAGTAGTGGGATCTCAGCTCACTGCAACCTCCACCTCCCAGGTTCAAGCAATTCTCATGCCTCAGCCTCCCAAGTAGCTGGGATTACAATCACATGCCATCACGCCCGGCTAATTTTTGTATTTTTAGTAGAGACCGGGTTTCACTATGTTGGCCAGGCTAGTCTTGATCTCCTGACCTCAAGTGATCTGCCCATCTTGGTCTCCTAAAGTGCTGGGATTACAGGCATGAGCCACTGCGCCCAGCGAGATGGTATAAAGAATATTTTAAGAAACACTTTTATACTTTTATTGCAGCCACAGAAAATCATACATTATTAATCTTTATTTTAAAAAACCCAGGCTTTGTTTCTAAAATAACTGAAACATTTCAGATAAAAGTTTTCTTGCCTAGTTCAATTTCAGGTTTTGGCTATTGTGAATAAACTCCTATAAATATGTGGGCAAGTTTTTGTTTTTTGTTTTTGACATATGTTTTTATTTCTCAGAGGTAAGTGCCTAGCAATGAATTGCTGAATCATATGGCAGGTGTATATTTAAATTTTGAATGAATAACCACATATTTTTACAAGGTCATGGTGTCATTTTACACTTCCAGTGACAATATGAAGGGCTTATTTTCTCCACATACCTGTTAACATTTGGTGTTAAGTATGCTATTTCTTCTCTTTTTGGCTTCTATTTTCAGGAAATATCTTTCTTCACTCCTTCACTTTCAGTCTCTATGTGTCCTTAAAGGTGAAGCGAGTGTCTTGTAGGCAGCAAATAGTTGCATTTTGTTTTCCAGTCCATTTAGTTACTTTATTTTTTTATTGGAGAATGCAGTCAATTTACATTCTAGGTAATTATTAATATATAAGAACTCTTATTGCTGTTTTGTGGTTTATTTTCTTTTTAAACCATCCTTTGTTTCTTTCCTCCTCTCTTACTGTCTTTTGTGATTTGATGATTTTCTGTGCTGGTATGATTTGATTTCTTAGTTTTTATATTTTGTGCAACTATTATAAGTTTTTGTATTGTGGTTACCATGAGGCACAAATAAAATATTTTGTAGTTGTACCAGGCTTTGAAAGCTGATAACAACTTAACTTTCAATACAAAATGTCTGCATTGTACTTTTTCCCCTATTTGTTATTTGGATGTCAAAATGTGTATCTTGTGTAATTTGTATCCCTTAGTTTATTGTAGTTATAGGTGTTTTTCTTCTAACACTTATATTAGAGATAAAATTGCTTTATGTACTACCATTATAGTACCAGAGTATTCTGAATATGACTGTGTATTATTTATATCACCAAGTTTTATACTTTTATATGTTTTATGTTGTTAATTTGTATCATTGTTTTTTTGGTTTCAGCTTAAATATCTCCCTTTCATGATTCCTGTAAGGCAGGTGTAGTTATGATGACACCCCTTAGCTTTTTTTTTTTTTTGTCTGGGAAAGTTTTAATTTTTCTCTTATTTCCTTAGAATAGCTTTGCAAGGGCCGGGCGCAGTGGCTCACGCCTGTAATCCCAGCACTTTGGGAGGCTGAGGCGGGTGGATCACCTGAGATCAGGAGTTTGAGACCAGACTGGTGAACATGGTGAAACCTGTCACTACTGAAAACACAAAAATTGGCCAGGCACGATGGCAGGTGCCTGTAATCCCAGCTACTCAGGAGGCTGAGGCAGGAGAATCGCTTGAACCTGGGAGGTGGAGGTTGCAGTGAGCCGAGATCACGCCATTGCACTCCAGCCTGGGTGACAAGAGCAAGACTTTGTGTCAAGAAAAAATAATAATAAAAAGAATAGCTTTGCAAGGTAAAATATTCTTGGTTGACCTTTTGTTGTTGTTGTTTACAGCACTTTGAGTACATTATTCTACTCTCTCCTGGCCCGCATGATATCTGCTGAGAAGTCTGCTGATAGCTGTATTGGAACCCTCTCGAATATGATATGTTTCTTATCTCTTGCTACTTTGAGAATTCTTTGTCTTCGATTTTTGATAGTTTGAACATGATATGTCTTGGTTAACCTTTCTTTGGGTTTAATTTGATTGAAGACTTCTGAGCTTCCTATATCTGTATGTTGCCATCTTTTTCCAGATTTGAAATGTTTTCAGCCATTATTTTCTTAAATATGCTTGCTCTTCCTTTCTCTCTTTTCCTTCTATAAATTCAATTATGAAAATGTTATTTGAAATGGTCACGGTCAGAGACTATATTCCACAGGTATGTGTAGTCATAGGATTTCCTCCCTGCCGGGGTCTGGATAGAACCTCCGACTGGGCTCTGAAGATTGACGGGGCCTCTGCTCAACTGCTAGCGTCAGGCAGAGCCAGATGCTCTGCTTCATAGATACGCTCATACATTGGCTTGCCTCCCAGCCTGATACATCCTTATGCAGGTCTCTGAGGCTAGGTTACTGCTTAGCTAATCATGTTGAGCTGGGCCAGAAGGTACACTCTGTAGCAGTGTCCAAATGCAGACTTGCTTCTCAGCCTGGGAGAGCCTTATGCAGAGCTCTGATGCTGGGTGTCAAAGCTAGACAAAGGCTTAAGCCTGGCAAATCTCTCAACTGTGCTTCCTGCAGAGAGATGCTTTTGGCGAGTCTCTCTGGTTGGGTGCCTCTGCTGACCAGAATACAGAGCCGCAGCCAAGATTCACGTGCTGGTTGCTGTGGGCCCCACCTTTCTATTTCTAGCTGACACCACATAGTCTATCCCTGGTGATACTTCCAATGTTCCCCATTTGGCAAGACAGAAGTGGGCCTCTGGCAGAATACCCAAGAATGCTGGGGAAGCTGGATGTCCACCATGGGCTCCCTTTTCATTCCCTTGTAGAAATCTTGGGCCTAAGGAAATTCTTCCTGTGTGGTGGGTGCTATGCCATTGTTGTGGAGAGGTGACATAGTCAAAGTGAAAGCATTTCTCTTACCTTTCTAATGTAGCTTCTATTTTCATCACAGTGTGATCTGAGAGCATAAATTGTACAATGTTTATTTTAAAAAAATTGATTAGCAATTAGCATGTATTTTATGACTCAGAGCATGGTCTATCTTAGGGGCTGTTATAAGTGTCCTTGAGAAAAATGTATTCTTTTATTGTATGAGTATTGCATTGATGTCAATTATATCCAAGTGACTGATGGTGTTGTTGAGTTCAACTCTGTACATACTGATTTTCTGCTTGCATAATGTCTTTATTACTTATAGGAGTTAAAATCTTCAACTCTAATAGTGGATCCATATATGTTTCCTTGTAGTTCTATCAGCTGTTGCCTCATGTATTTTATTACTTTTTTGTTGGTCACATACATTGACCCCTTTATCATTATGGAATGCCTCTCTTTATTCCTGATAATTTTCCTTGCCCTGACGTCTGCTCTGTCTGAAGTTAATATAGTTACTCCTACTTTCTTTCAATTAGTGTTAACATGTGGTATCTTTTTCCATCCTTTTACTTTCAATCTATATGTGTCTTTATATTTAGAGCAGGTTTCCTATAGACAACATATTGTTGAATATTGTTTTTTGTTCCACTCTTCAAAAATCTCTGTCTTTTGATAGGTGCATTTAGATCACTGGTGTTTATAGTGATTATTGATAGAGGTGGATTAATATCTGTCATATATTTATTACTGGTCTTTATTCATTTCCCTTGTTCTTGCTTGTTTTTTCAGATTATGCTGTTTTTCTACCTTTTTTGGCTTAAATGAACATTTTATGTGATTCTGTTTTCTCTTCTTTATTAGCAAATCAAATATTTAAATAAACTTCTTCAAGTGGTTACCACAGTGTTTTCAATATACATTTACAACTAATCCAACTCTATTTGTCAAATAACAATATACTACTTCACAGATAGTACAAGTATCTTATGTTAACAAAGTAGTTCTAATTCCTTCCTCTCATCTTTTGTATCATTGCTTTCTTTCATTAAACCTATTCATGGGGTGTGATCATTGAATACATTGCTGCTATTATCATTTTGAACAAACTGTTAAATATAAGAAAAATGAAAGTTTTAATTTTTTACCTTCACTTTTTCTTTCTCTATCTTTTTTTCTTTATTAAGTTGTAAGTCTGACAAATATCATTTCTTTTGGTTCCTGAAAAATCTTAACTTTAACATTTCTTGCAAAGCAGGTTTACTCTCAACAAATTTCTTCAATTTTACTTGTCTGAGAAAATCTTTATTTCTCCTTCACTTCTGAAGAATAATTTCACAGACTGCAGAATTCTAGGTTGGCATTTCTCCAAATACTTTAAATATTTAACTCCACTCTTTTTACTTGTGTGGTGTATGAGGAGAAGTCCTATGTAATTCTTATCCTTGATCCTCTATAGGTAATTTCTTTTTGGCTTCTGATACGGTTTGGATCTGTGTCACTGCCCAAATCTCATGTTGAATTATAATCTCTCATGTTGGAGGCAGGGCCTGGTGGGAGGTGATTAGATCAAAAGAATGGATTTCCCCCTCTGTTCTCATGAGAGTGAATGAGTTATCATGAGATCTGGTTGTTTAAAAATGTGTGGCACCTCCTCCCACCTTGGTCGTGCTCCTGTCATGTAAGATGTACCTGTTTCCCTTTCACCTTCTGCCATGATTTTAAGTTTCCTGAGGCCTCCCTAGAAGCCAAGCAGATGCTGTCCTGCTTCCTATACAGCCTGAGGAACTGTGAGTCAATTAAATCTCTTTTCTTTATAAATACCCAGTCTCAGGTATTTCTATATAGCAGTATAAGAACAAACTAATACAACTTCTTTCAAAATTTTTTTAAAAATATTTGATTTTCTGTGGTTTAAGTATAATTTTCCTAAGTGTATATTTTTGGCATTTATTCTCCTTAGTGTCCTTTAAGTTTCTGGATCTGTGGTTTGGTCTGATATTAATTATCAGTCATTATTGCTACAAATATTTCTTCCGCTCCCTCTTGTTCTTTTTTTGGCAGTTCCATTATGCACATGTTACTTCTTTTGTCTTTGTCTCACAGTTCTTGGATTTTTTGTCCTGCTTTTTTTCAGTTTTTTTTCCCCTTTACTTTTTAGTTGTGGATGCTTCTACATTTACTGATCCTTAAACTCACTAATTCTTTCCTCAGACATGTCCAGACTACTAATGAGCCCATCAAAGGCATTATTCATTTCTGTTATAACATTTTTTATTTCTAGCATTTCCTTTTTATTACATCTTAGAATTTGTTTCTCTGATTACATTACTTATCTGTTCTTGCATGTTGCCCACTTTATTCCATTAGATTTCTCAGCATATTAATCATAGCTTTTTGAAGTCACAGTGTGATAATTTCAACACCTCTGTTACATCTGGTGTTTTTAACTATAGTCATCATGTTGCACCATAGGGTCTCTTGAACTTATTACTCCTATCTAACTAAAATTTAGTAAGCTTTGACCCTTCCATTACAGGATAATACACTCTCTTAGCTTTTGTCTGTCTGAGAAAGTCTTCATTCTTAGTTTTTGAAGAACAGCTTTCCTGGGTCATTTGTTGACAGTATTTTTCTTTCACCACTTTGATTATATCATCCTATTCTGTCCAGGCCTGTTACATTTGTGCTGAGAAATCTCCTACCAGTCTTGTTGAAACTTTCTTATATATTAGTTACTTCTTTTTTCTTATTGTTTTCAGGAGCCTCTCTTTGTCTTTGATTTTTGACAGTTTGATTATATCTTGGTGTAATCTTGCTTGGATTGATCTAATTGGAGACCTTTGGTCCTTCCTGTACCTGGATATTTATATCTTTTCCCAGATTTAGAAAGCTTTCTTATGTTATTTTAATAATCTTCCTATAGCCATTTGTCTTTGTCATCTTCTTCTTGAACTCCTATATTTTGAATATTTCCTCTTTTGATCTTGTCCCACAAATCCTATAGACATTTTTGTCCTTTTCATTTTTTTCTCCTATGACTGTATATATTCAAATGCCTTGTCTTCAGTGTCACAGTATTTCTTCTGATTGATGAATTCTGTTGTTGCTGCTCTCTATTGCATTTTTAACTTCATTCATTTATTTTTCAGCTTCAGAATTTCTGTTCAATTTTCAAAAATAATTTTATTCACTCTGTTAAATTTCTCATTTTGGTCAGTTATTGTTTTCCTGATTTTATAAAATTATCTGCATTTTCTTGAAGTTCCTTGAGCCTTTCAATGACAATTACTTTGAATTATTGATGATGAAGTTCATATATTTCCATTTATTTGGGGTCAGCTATCGGCAGCATATTGTGTTGTTTTGGTGGTATGTCTTCTTGTTTTCTCATCTTTTTTTGCCTTATGTTGATATCTGTCCATTTGAAGTAGGAGCTTTATTCCAGATTTTTCATACTGGCTTTGTCTAGAAAAGACTTTCACCAGATTCAGAGATTCTGGGCAGAACATCTGGTATGGTTGGCTTGTTGCTGGAGTCCTCAGGCAAGCTGGCCTCATACCAGGTTAGCAGGTAGGTGGGCCTGAATCCTGGTTCTGTGGAGTTATGCCTGTAGCCCTGATCTACCATGGTGGACTTGTTGATTGGCATATGGGTATGGGCCAGGAGCCTGTATCCAATGGGGCCAGCCTGAAGCCTGAGTCTACAAGAGCTGAGCTGATACTAGTGTGAACCTTGAGCCTGAGTCTTTAGGGGTCACTCAGATGTTGTGATGGGCCTGGAACCTGGGACCACTGACATGGGTCTGCATTCTGAGTCCATGGAGCTGGTCTGGTGCTGGGGCAAGTCTAAACCAAGTCTGTAGGGATGAGTCTGGGTCCTGAGTCCATGGGCATTGGAATGGGTCTGCAAGGGTGGTCATGGTGCCTCAGTCCATGTGGCTCATTTTGGCAATGGGGTCCACTGGGGTGGGCCTGGACCTTGGGTCTACTGGAGCAGGCGTAGACACTGGGTCCTCTGGAGACTTGGGCTATAGGAACTGGCCTGCAGCTTAGGGTTGGCCTGGTGCTAGGGCAGGTGTAGAGTCTGGGTCCATAGGACTAGTCTGGAGTCTAGGATAGTTTGAGTTGAACTTGTGCCTGGCATCACTGGAGATGGCCTTATTTCTTGTTGTGTATATTTTCAGTCATGTTTTAAAGTGATTTCTATGGGAATTCCAATTAGCATGTTAATTTTTTAAAATCTATAATTTCTATCTCTTTATTGATATTCTGTATTTGATGACATATCACTTTCATGCTTTCTTTTAATTCTTTAAACAATTTTTTTTTTTTTGGGTTCTCTGACCATAAAAGATCTAATTTAAAGTCTTTGAGTAGTAAGTACCAAATTTTGGCCCCCACAGTAATATTTTTCTGTTGGTTGCTTTTTTTGCTATTTTTGCTTTTTTTGTTTTTGTTTTTCTTATTTCTTCTTCTTTGTTAAATTTCCTGGATTAATTCTGTAAATATTTTATTCCCTCAATGTGGCCCATGGTTATCTGCTTCCTGGGAGCCATCCCTGGCCCAGTGTAATTTAATGTCAGTCCATAATCCTTTGCCAAGGAGAGTATGTATGAGAATATATGCTTAAAACTTCAGTTAGTTTATAAGACAGCTTCAGCTTTCACTTCTTCCTTGCTTAGGGCCTCAGCCAGCCAGCGGTAAAGGAGTGGTGGACTTTTCTTCTTTCTTAGTAGTTTCCTGGGCATGCACATAGCTTTCCATATTTGTGAGGGACTTTAGATCTCCAAGAATATGTCAGAGTTTTTCAAAGCTCCTTATGATTATCTAGTTATTCAGGATTGTCTTTTAAATTTCTGACCAAGCCCTTATTTACCTGCATTCATAGCCTTACTAAGCTGTGCTATTGTTAGCAGATTGATGGTGTTTACGCCATCCAGTGGTAGGACTTTGTTTTCACTGAGCTGAAATCTTTATACAAAAAATAGCCAAAACATCCTGGGAACAGAGGTGCAATTTCAGACAAAATATTGACTGTGCTCAGATGATGGCACTTTTAATAGAGCATCACAAGATGTCGGTCCTCTCAGCTGGTTGCTCTACTGCTGGCTTTTCATACATACTCTGCCAATGAGCTTGAAGGGAGAGGGGATAGAAATTAGCCTCAAATTAAAACATTATAGATCTATTTTTCTGAGGTTTACTAGTATCTCTTAGATAATTTTCTCTTTTAGCTGTGGCTTTGATTAATTTCCAATGCTCTGAAATCATTACTTTTGGTTGTTTTGCCAGTGCTTTCCCTGCTTTTGTTAAAGAACGATTTCATGGAGTTCTCAGTCTGCCATTCCAGAAGTCAATCTTCTAGCATTTACATACATAATTATTCTAATTTCTTATTCTTTCACCTCACTTCCTATCAATACAAAATGCAATATTCACTAAAGGAAATCAACATGATCCAGACTCTTTGAAACACCGCATACACAGTAGCCCCCATACAATTAAAAGTTCCTAGACATGTGAAGAAAGAAGCAAGAGAAAAAGAAGGTAATAACAGAAACTGGGTCATTTCAAGATAGCTATATTTATGTCTTCATTGAATTTTAATTTGCACTAAATGATTTATCATGTAGAAATTTAGCTTCTTGATTAACTTCATACATCTGAGTTATTTTTACAACTGATGAAATATAACAATGCCTTCAGTAACTGGCATGTATTCTGTTTTTGTTTGAAAATGCAATGGAAACTTACATTTCTTATATTTTAAAAATCTATTCTTCAATTATATATAGGTTTCTAGTGACACACAGACAATGCTGCCTACCCACTGACTTTCCTTCTTTTGGCAAATAAAACTCTAGAGCTGCTATAAGCATTCTGACTTACCAAGAATGGTGAACGTCTCTTTTCTAACAATACTGTAAAGGCTCCCGAGAAGATAAACTGGAAACAAAGATTACATTTATTAATACCCAGTCATTATGCTTATGTATAAACTTAAAAAGTAAGAGAATTCCGGAATGTTTTAACATAAAGAATATGGGACCATTGAGAAAATCATTCAGGATATAATTCAAAGGTTTTTTTTTATTTGTGGAGATGGGAGAAAGCCATGAAATCTCTGGCTACTAATTTAATATATGTATTGGAAATAGAATCTAAGGGCATTCTGAAGTGACTTTATGGAAAAAGGAGTATCAATGTTTCCTTAGTTTTTGTCAATTATAATTTATTAAAGCCAATATGTGAATTACAGGAAAATGCACACAATTAATGAATTTACTACTGGGAAATGTTGTATCTTGGTGACTTCATATGAAAATACTTTTAATATAATGCTTACATATTTTATTAATAGAAAATATTCATAAAATATTGGTGCTTCAGTTTACATACTTAAATAGAAGAATTATACAATGTCTTCCATGAGAAGCTTGTTCTGAGATCTTCTATCATTTCGTGACACTTGTTAGAAAGATGGCAATTATGGTGTATCAGAAATTTATTTTACTCACAGATGCAACATTTATGAACTTATAAAACTTTCCACAGCGTTAAGAAATGAACAGGTCAGTTAGTAGTATGGGAGAGGGATGTTCTTTTCCCAGAAAAATCTGGAAACTCATATGTCAATGCTAAATAGAATTTTGAAGTAAGAAGGATCTGAGGTTGAGTTCTTTGCTCTTTGCTTTCTCTGTGACTCAGGAAAATTACTTAACCTATAACTTAGTTTTGCTTTTTTCATTGGTAAAATGAGGATAATCTGTTACACTGTGTTATTGTGGTAGTATTGTAATAGTTATATATAATGTTTCGATTTTTTTTCCAAGATGGCAGATTAGGGGGCTTTTAGCATACTTTAGCAACTTGGAAATAAAAGAATAGTGCATAAAGATCAACTCTGTGGGCTTTAATTCAAAAAGGAAAACAGAAACTCATGGGTGTTGTTAAGGACACCCAGATCCTGGAGAAGAGAGACATGGGCAAACATTCCCCGTGATGATGTCTGGCTGATAGAAGTGAGTGAAGTCCCACTGTGTGAGAGAAGCAGAGAGCCTCCCTCTGTGACTCATCTTTCCATGAGAAATCCAAGGAACCCAGGCTGAAGGGGAGCATTTTATTTCTCCCAAGTCCTGGAGCTAACTTAGGGAGAAGCTTGGAGACACTGAGAGGGAAAGGCGCTGGGAAAAGCTGCAGACACTTTCCCAAATCCAGGACCAATAGCAGGACATCATTTTTAATCTGGGTGCATACAAAGTCAGTCATTCCATGGTGAGCCTGCAGCATGGCCACATAAGGATTATAGTCTTGGGCCAGAGATTGGAGCTCTTGCCCTGGTGTGGGCTAAGAGCCTCCACAGCTAGAATTGTGGAAAGTGTCTGAGCAGTGAGCACTGGAATTGTGCTCTCCTGTGTTGCAGGCCTGAGGTGGGAGCAGAGCTGCTACAGTTGTGGATCTCATTCTTTTGTATGGTTGAGTAGTACTCCATTGTGTATATGTACCACATTTTCTTTATTCATCTGTTTATGTACACTTACGTTGCTTCCAAATCTTAGCTATTGTAAACAGTGCTGCAATAAATGTAGGAGTGCAGATATTTCTTTGATACACTGATTTCCCTTCCTTTGGGTATATATGTAGCAGTGGGACTGCTGGATCATATAGTAGCTGAATTTTTAGTTATCTGAGGAACCTCCAAACTATTCTGCATAGTGGGTGTATTAATTTACATTCCCATGAACAGTGTACAAAGGTTCCCTTTCCTCCACATTGTCACCAGTATTTGTTAGTGCCTGTCTTTTGGATATAAGCCATTTTAACTGGGGTGAGATGACATCTCATTGTAGTTTTGATTTGCATTTCTCTGAAGATCAGTGATGTTGAGCACCTTTTCATATGCCTGTTTGTCATGTGTATGTCTTCTTTCAAGAAATGTCTACTGAAATCTTTTGCCCATTTTTTAATCGGATGACTAGATTTTTTCCTTATAGAGTTTTTTGAGTTCCTTATATATTCTGGCTATGAATCCCTTGTCAGATGGGTAGTTTGCAAACATTTTCTCCCATTCTGCGGATTGTCTCTTCATTTTGTTGATTGTGTCCTTGCTGTGCAGAAGCTTTCAAACTTGATGTGATCCCATTTGTCCATGTTTGCTCTGATTGCCTGTGCTTCCGGGGTATTGCTCAAGAAATTTTTGCCCAAACCAATGTCCTGGAGATTTTCCTCACGTTTTCTTGTAGTAGTTTCATAGTTTGAGGTCTTAGATTTGTCTTTAATCCATTTTGATTTGATTTTTGTGTATGGTGAGAGATATTCATTCTTCTGCATATGGATATTCAGTTTTCCCATCACCATTTGTTGAAGAGACTGTCTTTTCCCCAGTATATGTTCTAGGTACCTTTGTTGAATATGTGTTCACTCTAGGTGTATGGATTTGTTTCCAGGTTCCCTAGTTAATTTCTAGGTATTTAATTTTATGTGTGGCTGTTGTAAATGAGATTAATCTTTTTATTTCTTTTTCAGATTGTTCACAGTTGGCATATAGAAATGCTACTGATTTTTGTATGTTGATGTTGCATCCTGCAACTTTACTGAGTTTATCTGTTCTAATAGTTTTCTAGTGGAGTCTTTAGGTTTTTCCAAATATAAGACAATATCATGTGTAAACAAGAATAATTTGACTTTTCCTTTTCAATTTGGATGCCCTTCATAGCTTTTTCTCGTCTGATTGCTCTAGCTAGGACTTCCAGTACTATGTTAAATAACAGTGGTGGCAGTAGGCATCCTTGTTGTGTTCCAGATCTTAGAGGAAAGGCTTTCCATTTTTCCCCATTCAGTATGATACTAGCTGTGGGTCTGTCATAAGTGACTTTTATTATATTGATGTATGTTCCTTATATCCTCAGCTTTTTGAGGGTTTTTAACATGAAGAGATGTTGAGTTTTATCATATGACTTTTCAGCATCATTTGAAGTGATCTTATGGTTTTTATTTTTCATTTTGTTGATATAATGTTCTACGCTGATTTACTTGGGTATCTTGATTCATTCTTGCATCCCAGGGGTAAATCCCACTTGGTCACGATGAATGATCTTTCTGATGCATAGTTGAATTTGGTTTGCTATTATTTTGTTGAGGATTTTTGCATCAATATTCATCAGATTGACCTGTAGTTTTCTTTTTTTCTTTTTTTTGATGGGTTCTTGTCTGGTTTTGGTATTAGGGTTTTACTAGCCTTGTAGAATGACTTTGGAAGTATTCCCTTCTCCTCTATTTTTTTTGAAACAGTTTGAGTAGAATTGATACTAGTTCTTTAAATGTTTGGTAGAATTCATCAGTTAAGCTATCAGGTCCCAGGTTTTTCTTTACTGAGAGACTTTTTACTATGGCTTTGACCTCATTACTTGTTATTGGTCTGTTCAGGTTTTGGCTTTCTTTATGGTTCAATCTTGGTAGGTTGTATGTATCTTGGAATTTGTTCATTTTGTCTAGATTTTCCAATTTATTGGCATATAGTTGCTCATAGTAGCCACTAATGATCTTTTGAATTTCTGCAACATCAGTTTTAATGTCTCTTTTTAAATTCCAGATTTTATTTATTCGAATCTTCTCTCTTTTTTTCCTGGTTAGTCTGGCTAAACATTTGTCAAATTTATTTAACTTTGCAAAATATCAACTACCTGTTTCACTGATATTTTTCCCCCCGAGACAGAGTCTCACTCTGTCGCCCAGGCTGGAGTGCAGTAGTGCGAGCTCGGCTCACTGCAAGCTCCGCCTCCTAGGTTCACACCATTCTCCTGCCTCAGCCTCCCGAGTAGCTGGGACTACAGGCACCCACCTCACCATGCCCGGCTAATCTTTTGTATTTTTAGTACAGACAGGGTTTCACCGTACTAGCCAGGATGGTCTCGATCTCCTGACCTCGTGATCTGCCTGCCTCAGCCTCCAAAAGTGCTGGAATTACAGGCGTGAGCCACTGTCCCCGGCCTGCCCTTACAGTTTCTATCATGAGATGATGCAGCATGAAGGTCCTCACAAGATGCCAGCATCTTGATATTAGAGTTCCCAGCCCCAAGAACTGCGAGAAATACATTTGTTTTCTTTTATAAATTACTTAGCCCGTGATGTTCTATCACAGCAACACAAAATGGACTAAGACAGAACCCATATTTTTGGCACCTCTGAATTGAATTAAGGCCGTATTTTTCTTACCTGAATCACTGTAGTAGCCTCTTCTAACTTCCCTAACATTCTCAAATCTAATCTCTTATTACTCATAGAGCAATGGTATTAAAACAAACCTAATCATAGCACTATCCTGAGTCAGAATATTGTCTAGGGCTGTCCAATAGAAATATAATGCAAGCAACACATGTAATTGTAAGTTTTCAAGTGCCATATTAAGAAAACTAAAAGGAAATATATATAACTTATTTTAATAATATTTTCTATAACTTCACATATCCAAAATTATTTCAACATAGAATCAATATAAAATAATTATATATTTTACATTTTAAAATGTATATTAAGTTTTGAAATCTTATATGTATTTTATCTTTACAGCACTTCTCAGTGCAGTTTAGTTGCATTTTCCAGGTTCAGTAGGTACATGTGACTATTGTATTGGACAGTGCAGCTCTAGTCCTTAGTTATCTCCTCTTTTCTGTTTATTCATTTCCTTGGTGATCCCATCTAGTCTCATTACAAGATGCCAATGACTCTTCTCCTTTTTTAAGATTTCTTTCTTAAGCTTCTTTTTTGTCATTACATTTAAAAAAAATTTATATAGGTTTTTGGGAACAGGTCATATTTGGTTACATGAGTAAATTCTTTAGTGGTGATTTGTGAGATTTTGGTGTACCCATCTCCTTAGCAGTATACACTGAACCCAATTTGTAGTCTTTTATCCCTCACCCCCTCCCACACTTTCCCCCGAGTCCCCAAAGTCCACTGTATTGTTTTTATGCCTTTGCAGCCTCATAGTTTAGCTTCCACTTATGAGTGAGAACATACAATGTATGGTTTTCCATTCCTGAGTTACTTCACTTAAATTAATAGTCTCCAGTTCCATCCAGGTTGTTGTGAATGCCATTCATTTGTTGCTTTTTATGGCTGAGTAGTAGTCCATTGTATATGTATACCACAGCTTCTTTATCTATTCATAGTTTGATGGACATTTGGGCTGGTTCCCTATTTTTGCAATTGCAACTTGTGCTGCTGTAAATATGTGGGTGCAAGTATCTTCTTTGTGTGACTTTTTTTCCTCTGAGTAGATACCCAGCAGTGAGATTGCTGGGTCAAATGGTAGTTCTACTTTTAATTCTTTAAGAACTCTCCACACTGTTTCCATAATAGTTGTATTAGTTTACATTCCCCCACCAGCAGAGAAGTGTTCCCTTTTCACTGCATCCATGCCAACATCTATTTTCAAAAAAAATTTTTTGATTATGGCCATTCTTGCAGGAGTAAGGTGGTATCACATTGTGGTTTTGATTTGCATTTCCCTGATCATTAGTGATGTTGAGCATTTTTTCATATGTTTATTGGCCATTGTATATCTTCTTTTGAGAATTATCTATTCATGTCCTTAGCCCACTTTTTGATGGGACCGTTTGATTTTTTCTTGCTAATTTGTTTGAGTTCCTTGTAAATTCTGGATATTAGTCCTGTGTCAGATGTGTAGATTGTGAAGATTTTCTCCCACTCTGTGGGTTGTTTGTTTACTCTGCTGACTGTTCTTTTTGCTGTACAGAAGCTCTTTAGTTTAATTAAGTCTAACCTATTTATTTTTGTTTTTGTTGCATTTGCTTTTGGGTTCTCAGTCATGAAATCTTTGCCCAAGTCAATGTCTAGAAGGGTTCTTCCGATGTTAATTTTTTTTTTTTTTTTTTTTTTTAGATTTAAGTCCTTGATCCATGTTGAATTGATTTTTGAATAAGGTAAGAGACGAGGGTCCAGTTTCATTCTCCTATATGTGACTTGCCAATTATCCCAGCACCATTTGTTAAATACGGTGTCCTTTCCCCACTTTATGTTTTTGTTTGCTTTGTCAAAGATATGCCAACTGTAAGTATTTGGCTTTATTTCTGGGTTCTCCATTCTGTTCCATTGGTCTATGTGCCTATTTTTATACCAGTGCCATGCTGTTTGGGTGACTGTGGCTTTATAGTATAGTTTGAAGTTGGGTAATATGATGCCTCCAGATTTGTTGTTTTTGCTTAATGTTGCTTTAGCTATGTGGGCTTTTTTTTTTTTTTTTTTTTTTTTGGTTCCATATGAACTGTAGGATTGGTTTTTTCCAGTTCTGTGAGGAATGATGGTAATATTTTGATGGGAATTGTGCTGAATTTGTAGATTGCTTTGGCAGTATGGTCATTTTCACAATACTGATTCTACCCATCCATTAGCATGGGATGTGTTTCTATTTGTTTCTGTCATCTATAATTTCTTTTAGCAGTGTTTTGTAGTTTTCCTTGCAGAGGTCTTTCAACTCCTTGATTAGGTATACTCTTAAATATTTTATTTTATTTTTGCAGCTATTGTAAAAGGGGTTGAGTTCTTGATTTGTTTCTCAGCTTGGTCGCTGTTGGTGTATAGCAGAGCTACTGATTTGTGTACATTAATTTTATATCCTGAAACTTTGCTGAATTCATTTACCAGTTCTAAGAGTTTTTTGGATAAGTCATTAGGGGTTTCTAGATATACAACTGTATCATTAGGAAAAAGCAAGAGTTTGACTTCCTCTTTATTGATTTGGATGTCTTTTATTTCTTTCTCTTGTCTGACTGCTCTGGCTAGGACTTCCAGCACTATGTTGAATAAAAGTGGTGAGAGTGAGCATCCTTGCCTTGTTCCAGTTCTCAGAGGGGAAGCTTTCAACTTTTCCCCATTCAGTATTATGTTGGCTGTAGATTTGTTATAGATGACTTTTATTACATTGAGGTATGTCCCTTGTATGCTGATTTTGCTGAGGGTTTTAATCATAAAATGATGCTGGATTTTGTCAAATGCTTTTTCTGCATCTATTGAGATGATCATGGGACTTTTTGAGATGGAGTCTCGCTCTGTTGCCCAGGCTGGAGTGCAGTGGCCGGATCTCAGCTCACTGCAAGCTCCACCTCCTGGGTTTATGCCATTCTCCTGCCTCAGCCTCCCAAGTAGCTGGGACTAGAGGTGCCCACCACCTCGCCCAGCTAGTTTTTTGTATTTTTTAGTAGAGATGGGGTTTCACCATGTTCGCCAGGATGGTCTCAATCTCCTGACCTCATGATCCGCCTGTCTCGGCCTCCCAAAGTGCTGGGATTACAGGCTTGAGCCACCGTGCCCGGCCGATCATGTGATTTTTGTTTTTAATTCTGTTTATGTGGTGTATCACATTTATTGACTTGAGTATGTTAAAACACCCCTGCATCCCTGGTGTGAAACCCACTCGATCATGGTGGATTATTTTTTTGATATGCTGTGGGATTCAGTTAGCTAGTATTTTGTTAAGGATTTTTGCATTTATGTTCATCAGGGATATTGGTCTATAGTTTTCTTTTTTTGTTATGTCCTTTTCCTGGTTTTGGTATTGGGGTGATACTGGTCTCATAGAATGATTTAGGGAGGATTCCCTTTTCTCTATTTTCTGGAGTTGTGTCAGTAGGATTGGTACCAATTCTTCTTTGAAGGTCTGATAGAATTCTGCTGTGAATTCATCTCGTCCTTGGCTTTTTCTTTTTTTTGTTAGCAATTTTTTATTACCATTTTAAGCTCACTGCTTTTTTTTTTTTTTTTTTTTTTTTTTTGGTATGTTCAGAGCTTCTATATCTTCCTGGTTTAATCTAGGAGGGTAGTAAATTTCCAGAAATGTTTCCATCTCCTCTAGGTTTTCTAATTTATGTGCACAAGATGTTGATAGTAGCCTTCAGTTATCTTTTGTATTTCTGTGGTTTCAGTTGTAATATCTCCCATTTCATTTCTAATTGAGCTTATTTGGATTGTCTCTCTTTTCTTGGTTACTCTTGCTAATGTTCTATCAATTGTATTTACTTATTCAAAGAGCCAGCTTTTTGTTTCATTTATCTTTTGTATTGCCTTCCCCCCCAATTTCATTTAATTCTGCTTTAATCTTTGTTATTTCTTTTCTTCTATTGGGTTTGTGTTTGGTTTGTTCTTGTTTCTCTAGTTCCTTGAGGTGTGACCTTAGATTGTCTATTTGTGCTCTTTCAGACTTTTTGATGTAGGCATGTAAACTTTTTCTTAGTACTGCCTTTGCTGTATCCCAGAGGTTTTGATAGGTTGTGTCACTATTATTGAGTTCAAATAATTTTGTAATTTCCATTGTGATTTCATTGTTGACCCAATGATCATTCAGGAGCAGGTTATTTAATTTCCATGTATTTGCTTGGTTTTAAAGGTCCCTTTTGGAGTTGATTTCCAATTTTATTCCACTGTGGTCTGAGAGAGTACTTGATATTATTTCAATTTTCCTAAATTTATTGAGACTTGTTTTGTGGCCTATCACTTGGTCTATCTTGGAGAAAGTTCCATGTGCTGATGAATAGAATGTATATTCTGCAGTTGTCAGGTAGAATTGTTTTGTTAATATCTGTTAAGTCAATTTGTTCCAGGGTGTAGTTTAAATCCATATTTCTTTGTCGATTTTCTGTCTTGATGACCTGTCTAGTGCTGCCAGTGGACTACTGAAATCCCCCCTACTATTGTGTTGCGATCTCATTTCTTAGGTCTAGTAGTAATTGTTTTATAAATTTGGGAGCTCCAGTGTTAGGTGCATATATATTTAGGACTGTGATATTTTCTTGTTGGACAAGGCCTTTTATTATTATATAAAGTCTCTCTTTGTCTTTTTTAACTGCTGTTCCTTTAAAGTTTGTTTTGCCTCATACAGGGATAGTTACTCCTGCTAGTTTTTGGTGTCCATTTGCATGGAATATCTTTTTCTACCCCTTTCCCTTAAGTTTATGTGATTCCTTGTGTGTTAGGTGAGTCTCTTGAAGGCAGCAGATACTTGGTTGGTGAATTCTTGTCCTTTCTGCAATTCTGTATCTTTTATTCTAATTCTGTCTTCTGAACTCTACATTCCATATCCAACAGGTTACTTGACATCTCCAGTTGAATATTAAATAAATATTTCAAACTCAATATTGTCAAAGCAAACTCATCATCTTCCTCTGAAAACCAGTTCTGTACAGTCTCACCTGTATCACTTGATGTCAAGTCATTCCTTCTATTAGCTTGAACAAAAACCCTGGCATTATCTTTAACTTCTTTCACACTCCATACCCAATCCATCAAGATATTAAGTTGGCTCTACCTCAACATATGTCTATATTACTTTCACCACCTTCACTACTAACAACTTTGAGTCTCACCTGGACTTTTGAAGTAGCTTTCTAAAAAGTCTATTTGGACCCCTTCATTCTCTTTTCAACACAGAAACCAAAGTGATTCTTTTAAAACCTAAACCAGATTATTTAACTTCTGTTTATGAAACACTATAATAACTCCAATTCACTTACAGTAAAAGCTAAAATGTTTACAATGGCTTACACAGCCCTATATTGTCATGCACCTCATTATTTTTTCTAGCTTGTTTTCTACTACTATTGTGGTTGCTCACTCTGTTCCAGAAATGTTCCAGAAATACTGACTACATTTTTCTAGGAACTCTTCATCAAAGACTTCATTCTGACTCTTTTCTCCCCAAAATGTTCTTTCCCAACATATCTTTGTGGTCAAAACCATCACTTTTTCAAGTCCTTGCTCAAATGTCACTATGGTAGTTTGAACTGTTGGTCACAATTTTTTACTTTTAGGTAATAATAATATATTTTCATACTCTTGCCATGATCTCATGGTGCTTGGATTATGCTTCCCTGCTCTTTAATTTAGGACTTGATCATTTTATTTGTTTTAGCTGGGATTTTAACAAACATGACCCAAGCCAAAGCTTGAAATGGTCTTGTGTGATTAGGATTGTCCTCTTGTGTTCTCACTTTTCATTGTGAGAAGAATATGACTCTAGTAGTCCCTAGTCTAAAAGCAATAAGATACATATGGAGTGGACTGGACCTGTCCTGTAGCTTGAAACCAGGCCAAGAGCAGCTGAATCTCTGCCAAGTCTGCATGAGTAAAAAATAAATGCTTGTAATTGTATGCCACTGGGTTTTTGGTGGTTTATTACATAACAATAGATGATTAATGGAGTCACTTTTTCAATGAGCCCTACCTCAACCACCCAATTTTAGGTGATAACCTATATCCCTTTGCCACTTTCCCAAAAATTCCAGTCCCCCTTAGCCTACTCTTTTTCTTTTTGCTTCTATAGCCTTATCATCTTCTAATATACTATGCCATGCTAAAATAAAAGCTCCCTAAGAACTTGGATCTTTGTTTTGTTTGCTAATGTATCTCAGGCACCTAAAACAGTGCCTGACACATCATGGTACTCAATAAGTACCGGCTGAGTGATCAAACTCCAAATGTGATATTATAATAAGCTTCACTCAGGATTTTGTGGGAAACATGGCACATCAACCACCATAATATCCTTCTTCATGATATCCCCTTTAAAGACAATGGCACATCACTCATCATACTATCAGACACAATAAAATTCAATTTTAAAATCTCTGTTCAATTTTACCAAATACTTCTTGAATACAACACAAAGATTTTATGTTTCTTTCCCTACACAAATTGTATATATCCCACTATTTCCTCAGCAGTTATGCTCTCTCATTTTTTATTTGCCCCACTGGCAAAATAAATACCATACGGGCAGTTGAATAGTCACCAACAATTTTCTGTTTTCCCAAAATGCCCCTTGTGTATCTTATCATTTTTCTTCATATCCTAGAAGAATGTAAAAGGTAGCCTTTTAACAAAAGACTCTTATTATTAAAGAATATCATTGATAAGAATCTAAGTTTTTTCATATTGGTATATTATTTTCAACCAGATAAAATGAGTTCTTTGAGAATAGAGATTGTGCATTTTTAGTTTCAGTCTCTGGTGTACTGCTTGACTGATACACAGTCATTAAATGTAATGAATAACAATCAGAAATTTGATTTACTCACAAGCCAGGATGACCAAAATGGGTATGCTGTTAGTAATGCAATAGGAGTATATGTCGCTCCAAATGCAACAATTTGTGTGAAAAACAAATACATCCAGAGCAGTCCCAGGCAATCAAGAAGTATACCAGTCATTATTTGTATGGCCTGGAAGAAAATAACACTACCATTATTATTTTAGTTCAACCTTTGAAAGGAATATACATCAAGAAAAAGCCAAGGTGAAGATGGAAGGTGATGACCTAACAGAATTTTAAATTTCTCAACATTCAAATCAGATAAGGAGACTTTATTATTTCAGAGCAGTTTGTAGATATAATGACTATGTACATATCCAATAAAATTATACTAGGAGTCTGTTTATCTGATCGGTTCAGGAGATTACATAGCATTAGTCCTGGAGTCCAGAAGAATTGATCTCTTTTGAGAGTCATCAATCCCTGTGTGGTCAACAATCCTTGACCTGTATGGTCAAGAATTCTTGGCCTAGGTCAACAATATTATCCTGCATATACAACTCTTATGTTCTACAGGCAACTAGACTTGGTATTTCTGACCTTCCCTAGATTCCTCTTATCTTACCAAAGCTGGGTTTTGAACTTTGGTTCCTTTTGTTCTTCCCACCTCCAAAACATCTATAACTGATAGTCTTGAGTCCTTCACAAGAGGGTTCTTTTGAAAGGATAGTGAGCCTTTGGGATCCTTGGTTTTCTGTCACTCTTCCAAGGGGCTATTTCCTGATGTGGAGGTCTCAGATAATTCGTACCCACTGAAGTTATAGGTCAGTTATGACAGTTTCTCAGCCGTAGGAGGACAATTCTAAGTTGTATGAAGAGCCCTCTAATGTATCACTGTAGGGCCTTTCAGTTGGTTTTCAGGTAGATATTTCTCAGGGGTGCTTTTTTCCTGCCACAGCTGAATGAACCAACATTCTGACTCTCCCTACCTACACTCCCAGGTAAGCACAGGGGTTAAGTTTGAAAAAGCTGAAGGAGCAGGATTGGAGTTCACCATACTGCCACCATAGTTTCACAATGTCTGGGGATTCCTGACATATTTTCTCACAGATTTTCTTAAAACATGGACACCTCTACTTGAAGTTTGCAATGAGCTTCTGTTCTGATGTGTGATTCTGGGGAGAGCCAAGAAGTGGCTAATTAATGAAAATACTATTTTCACTTGCAGATTAATGCCTAGGCAACACAAAACTACACATTTAGAGGTACTTCAGGCAGGCTGTGGCAGGAAGCAAGGGGAAATTGGAATGGACAGGACTTTTCCCACTGACTGACATGCTGTGCACATTTCATCTCCTTGCTTGGCGTGGAACACAATGACTTTCTCTGAAGTCTGAGTTTAGTGAAGGATGTGGAATTACAAAAAAACCTTTATTTTTAAGTAATTATAAATTCATAGGAATTTTCAAAACTATGGACAGGTCCTTGTGTCCTGAGTCCAGATTCTCAGAATGATTATATCTTACATAACTATATGACAATATCAAAATTAGGAAATTAACCTCGATACAGTGTGTGTGTATAGTTATGTGTCATTTTAGCACATAAGCATATTTGCATAATCACAACCATAATCAGGATACAGAACTATTCTATCACCATGAAGATATCCCTCATGCTGTATCTTTATTGTCCCAACAATGCTAAACTTCTGGTAGTCACTAATTTGTTTTTCATATCCTCACTATTATCATTTTGATAGTGTCAAATAAATGGAATAATTCAGTATGTTCCTTTTGTGATTGGCTTTTTTCTTGTTGTCCAGCAAAATACCTTTGAGATTCATCAAGTTGTTACGTGTAACAATGTAGTTCACTCCTTTTTAATTTCTGAGTAGTAGTCTATGGTATGAACAACTAGAGTTTATTCACCTCTTGAGGGGGTATTTTGACAGTTTCCAGTTTGGGAGCTATTACAAATAAAGATGCTATGAAGAGTCATATGTAAATTCTGCAGACATCAGTTTTCAGTTATCCAAGATAAATACCCTGGAGCTCACTTGCTAAATTTAATGGTAAGTGTATGTTTAGTACTTAAATAAGATGTCAAACTATTTTTGAGAGTGATTATATCATTTTCATATTCTCACTGGCAATGTAAGAGAGATCCAGTTTCCCTGCATCATCTCCAGCATTTGGTATTGTCACAATTTCTTATTTTAGTTGTTCTAATAGGTTTGTAGTGATCTCTCATTATGGTCTTAATTTGCATTTCTCTCGTGGCTAATGATGTTGAGCATATTTCCGTATGCTTATGCCATCTGTATATCTTCTTCAGTGAAATGTCTTTTCATGTCTTTTGCTGGTTTTAAAGTTGGATCATTTGTGTTTTTTCTGTGGTTGAGTCTTAAGGATTTTAAGAAGGATATTCTTAGATATAAATCCTTTGTCAGAGATGTGGTTAGCAAGCATTTTCTCCTACTCTGTAGCTTGTCATTTCATCTTCCTAACAAGGGTATTTCATAAAACAAAACTTAATTTTGGTGAAATAAAATTTATTGATTTGTGTCTTTTATGGATGGATCATGTTTTTAAGGTCATGTTAAAGAGCTCTAGAGTCCTAGGTACTAAATATTTTCTCCTATGCTTTCTTCTAAAGGTGTTATAGTTTTATATTTTATATTTAAATATAGTATTCATTTTGAGTTAATTTTTGTATAAGGTAGGAGACTTTAGTTTGAGGTTCTTTTATTTTTTGCCAGTGGTTATCCTGTTAGTCCAACACAATTTTTAGAGATGACTATACTTCCTCCATTGAATTACTTTTATAAAAAGTCAGTCAACCATAACTGTATGAGTCTACTTATGGATAGTGTGTTCTGTTCCATTTATCTGTGTATCTGTTACTACACCAATACCACACAGTCTTAATATCTGTAGTTATAAAATCTGTAACCACATGTCTTAAAATCAGGTAGTATGATTCCTTTCACTTTATTCTTCTTTAAAAAATTTTAGCTATTCTAGCTTCTCAACCTTTCCATAGAAATTTTTGATAATCTTATTTAAATCTACAAAAAATGTTTCCAGGATTTTGATAGGAATTGTGCTAAATCGATATGTCAATTTTGGGACAATTAATATTTTTACTATGTTGAGATTTTCAGTCACAACAATAAATGTCTTTTCATTTATGTAACCTACTTGGAATTCTTTTATTTTATTTTATTTTATTTATTTTTTGGAGATGAAGTTTTGCTCTTGTCAACCAGGTTGGAATTCAGTGGCATGATCTCGGCTCACTGCAACCTTTGCCTCCCAGGTTCAAGCAATCCTCCTGCCTCAGCCTCCTAAGTAGCTGGGATTACAGGCATGTGCCACGGCACCTGGCTAATTTTTGTATTTTTAGTAGAGACGGGGTTTTACCATGTTGGTCAGGTTTGTCTTGAACTCCTGACCTCAGGTGATCCACCCGCCTCAGCCTCTATTAGTATTAGATAATTTTCAAAATATGAGTCCTGTACATATTTTGCTAACTTTATACCTAAGTATTTGTTTGGCTGATTTTAAATAGTATTGTGTTTTAAATTTTGTTGTCCATATGTTCATTGCTATTATATAAAAATATAATCAATTTTGTATGTTGATCATTAATCTTGTATCCTGTGACCTTACTGAACTCACTTATTAGTTCCAGGAGTCTTTTTTTTTTTTTTTTTTTTTTTTTTTTTTTAATTGCATGGGATTTTCTACATAGATCATCATGTCATCTGCAAACAGGGGTATTTTCATTTTTTTCTTTACAATCTGTATGCTTTTTATTTTTCTTTTTTATCTTATTGATCTGTGCTAAGACTTCCAGTACTGTGCTAGTAAGCATGGTGAGACATGGTATCTTTGCACTGTTACCAATCTTAGGTGAAAATACTTCAATTTTTAAACATGAAATATAATGTTAGCTGTAAGTTTTTTTGTGGGTGTTCTTTATCAGGTTGTGGAAGTTCCCTTACATTTCTATTATTCTAAGAGCTTTCTAAAATATCATGAACAGGTGTTAAATTTTGTCAAATGTGGTTTATTTTGCATCAACTGACATGATCATGTGATTTTTCCTCTTTAGCCTATTAATATGATGGGTTACATCGATTGCTTTTTGAGTACTAAACCAGCTTTGTATATCTGGAATAAGTCTCACTTAGTCATGGTGGAAAAGTATTTTAAATATTGTTGAATTATATTTGCTAATACTTCATAAATGATTTTTGGGTCTATATTCTGAAGGATATGGATCTATAGTTTTCTTCTTTTGTACTATCTTTATTTGGTTTTGGTATCAGAATAATATTGGCCTCTTCAAATAAGTTGGGAAATGTTTCATTCTCTTCTGTTTTTTTGAAATATATTGAAAATAACTGGTGTTGAATATTCTAAGAACATCTGGTAGAATTCTTCAGTGAAATCAGGCCTGGCCTGGACATTTCCTTTTCAGGAGTTTTAAAATTACAAATTTAATTTTTCTAACAATTATAGGGCCATTAAAATGATCTATTTCATATTGAACTGTAGTTTGTGCTTTTTGGGAAAATTTGTTCATTTTATCAAAATTGTCAAATTTGTGTCTATAGTTACTGATAGCAGTCTCTTAATATTATTTTGAGATGTAAATTATCTGTAGTAATATACTCTATTTTATTTCCGAGTTTGATAATTTTTGTCTTCTTTTTCTTGATCAGTCTTGCTAGATGTTTGTTGATTTTGATGATATTTTATAAGAATCAACTATTTGTTGTACTGATTTTCTCCACTTTTTAAATTTTAATTTTATTGATTTATTTTCTTATCTTTATTATTTTCTCCTGATTTCTTTGGGTTTATTATTTTGGTCTTCTCTTTTCTAGTTTTTTTTTTAGGTGAGAGTTTAGAGTATTTATTTGACAATTTTCTTGTTTTCTGTAAGCATTTAGTGTTATACATTTTGATATCATGTATTTTCATTATAATTTAATTGAATTTTATAAATTTTTCATTGAAATGTCCTCTTTAAAGCATTAATTATTTAGAAGTGTCTTAATTTTCAAGTTTGGAGCTTTTTTGTTATCTTTCTCTTACTTGGTTTCTAGTATGATTCTATTTTGGTGAAAGAACACATTCCATATGATTTCTTTTAAATATTTCTTTTAAATATTCTTTTAAATATTTAAATATATTCTTTTAAATATTTCAAAGTTTGTTTTATGGCCCAAAATATAGTTTATTTGGTTAATGGTCCATGGACACTTAAAAAGAATGTGTATTCTTAAGAGCAAAGACATGGAATCAACCTAAATGCTCATCAACGGTAGACTAGATAAAGAAAATGTGGTACATATACACTAAGCCATAAAAAAGAATGAAATCATGTCCTTTGCTGCAACATGAATAGAGCTGGAGGCCATTATCCTAAGCAAACTAACACATGAACAGAAAACTAAATACTGCATGTTCTGACTTATAAATGGGAGCTAAATGTCCAGTACACATGAACACAAAGAAGGTAACAACAGACATCAGGACCTGCTTGAGGGTAGAAGTTTGGAACTGGGTGAGGATTGAAAAACTACCCATGAGGTACTATGCTTATGACTTGGGTGATTAAATAATCTGTACAATAAGCCCCCATAATAACAATTTACTATATAACAAACCCACCCATATACCCCTGAACCTAAAAGTAAAAAAAAAAGAAAAAAAAAGAGTATATGTTCTGATGTTAGATATTCTATAAATATTAATTACATTTTACTGGTTGATGGTGGTGTTGAGTTCTTTAATATATTTGTTTTTCTTGCTTAGTTATATCAATCAAATTTTTATTTTTAAAATTTATTTTTTTAGTGATATAATATTTGTACATATTTGTGGGGTACATGTAATATTTTGCTACATTTATTGAATGTGTAATGATCAAGCCAGGGTATTTAGGATACTTCTATGTGTTGCAAATGTTTCAAGTTCCTCTCTTCTAGGTATTTTGAATTGCTTTGGCTATTTGAAAACTTTTTTGATTCCATACAAATTTTAGGATTCTTTTTTCTATTTCTATAAAAAATGACGTTGGTATTTGGATTTGGAATACATTGAAATTGTAGATTTCTTTGGTTAGTATCGTCATTTTTCCAATCCATGAGCATGGGATGTCTTTCTGTTTGTTTGTGCCCTCTTCAATTTCTTTTATCAGTCTTCTGTAGTTTTACTTATAGTTTTCCTTTCACCTTCTTGGTTAAATTTATTCCTAGGTATTTTATGTTTTGAAATTGTAGGCTTCAAAACATTAGTAGGTATATCTCAACTGGGGACCCAGTTTGAGGTATATGAAATAAAAAGAAAACCCAGGAAACTCACTAACATATCATTCTCTGGGTTCAAAGCTCCCTAAATCTTATTCTTCCTTATCTGTACTTCTCAGGATCTTCTTGTATTTATCCAAAGTTTTAGATATAGTTAGTGGTAAGAATAGGGAGAAATGGCCTTTGGAATGTCTTAATGCATGAAATAAAACCAAAGCTCTGTATCTTCTTAGATAACAGTAGATCTCATTAGAAAGACAGTAATATAGACAATAACAAATTTATTTATTCTCAAATACATTTCAACTAATTATTTCCCAATATCAAGACCAGATAAATGGATAAGGGGGTTAGGAATCCACATCTTTAATATCATACCTTGAAAATGAGGAGAGAAAATATTGGGTTCATTGCTTGTTTTATGTAAGGCTCTTAGTACAATTCTGGCAAAGGATCAGGCAGATCTTAAATAAGTGGGAGTAATAATATACTTGTGATGTTGGGAATTTTCCTGAACCAAACTTTAATCCTGCTTGTTTAATCCTAATCTGGTTCTATCATCCAACAATGAGTGGATAATGCAAAATCATCCAGCAATATGGGTGAATACCTGCCATATTTGATGAAGTTGACTGGGAAAAGAGTCATGTGTTTTGGGGGTAATCTTGAAAGCACAGTGCTATTGTGACCACTGTCCATAAAGCTCTATGGTCTGCAGCTTCTCCTGAATGTAGTTTCCACAATTTGATCATCTCATTTAGAACCATGTCATTAGCTTAGCTTGAAATAATTTATAGATGCCAAAAAGAGATTTCTTTACCCATTTCCAGAGTCAGGGTTTTCTGAGAGCATGAGTGGGTTTAGAAGTTGTTGGGTCTTTTACATGTAGCTGATAAATTCATAATTTCTGCTTTATTTAATGTGAGCCTGATAAATAGCTTATGTGTTGAGGCTGAATGTGGAAAAATGCAGATGCTACATAACAATTTCAGGACACTTCTATTAACATTCCTCCATTTGAGGAGTTCATAATAGAGGTGGTTACAGTCTCTTCCCTTTTATATTTAGAAATCGCAACACTATAATCATTTATTCACTCAAGTGGCATTTAGTTCTTACCCCCAACATTCTTGTTTCCTCTCTTATCCACAGACGAGTTCGTGGCATTTTTCACTAAGATACAATAGACAAAGAATAAATGTGTTCCTTTTCTGTAGGAAAATATGAAAACAAATTAATGTTAATTTTTTTGGGGGTAAGAAACTTAAACTTTAGAGGGAAATCCGACCTACAGCTGCCTATTTTTCATGACTTTGTTGTTCCCTGAGAGCTTTTTGCATGAAACCACCAATATTACCATCTTGAGAAATCCATTAGTTACCTCTCAAATTGTCTGTTCACTTACAAACCTTAAATTAGGCTTTAGTAAATAGAATATGGTGACTGTCCCAATAACATCAATCCCTCTAGAAATTACCCATCTCCCCACATCTTACGGGGTCAGAAACATTGGGCTTTTGGTTGCCATGGTTTATTCTCTTACTCATTGTTTCCCTCTAAATTAAAGCCTGGTTCAGGGGTACCTGACTGGAAGAACCCATTTCATATACCTCCACCAGATGCATGGGAGGCTGGAAAATAGAGTGATATGTTATATTCTGGAAAGGTGGGCTTCATAAGTTAGGAACCAATAAAAATATAGAGAGGGTGTTCAATAGATAAGAAAATTACAACTCACAGATAGTTATCATTAGATTGTATATAACCTGTGTTATTCTCCCTAGCATCCATATTTAGTATCCATAATTATTATTTCATCCTAGCTGATTGGGTCAAAGGTAAACATCTAAAGCAAGGTGAGTTCATGATATTCTCTTTCCAAGATTGTTCAGGCTGGTCTCTTGTTGAGAAGATGTAAAAATTTAGTAGCAGTGGCATTGCCATGCTCTTCTCTAATGGACAAAATTGTAGAGAAAGTAAGTTTTGAGAGTGAGAGGATAGAGAAGACACCCAGAGAAAAGCAGAGATGGAAGAACAGAACTTCCCAAGATTATGATGGCTTTCCATTTTCTAGTTCCAATTTCTTTCAGAAACCTGGCTGATTTCTGGTCCTTACATTATGTAAAATACCTGTTCATATATTATAACAAATATATCTTAATTTTGCTAAAACTAGTAAGAGAGAGCTTTTGTTTCTTGCAACATTTTTTTAAATTGCTTTGTCTTGTAAATTTTCTCATGTGGTTTTGACAGTCTCCCCAATCTCCAAGGGAAGACTGTCAAAGTCTAAGATCTTGTCTTTACATTTTTCGTTTATAAACGTTTCCTTTCACTTATATAAACCATGAACTCTTAAGGCTTAAATTGCCTTTGAGATGGCCCATTAAGCTTGAAATTGAAAGCTATAGTGGAAAGAGTCAAACCTGAGTTCGTATCTTACCAGTCATGAGTTCAAATCTTACCTTACGTGACCTTGTTCACATCATTTACTCTTTCAAAGTCTGTTTCCTCAGCGCCAAAAACAAAACAAAACAAAACAAAACACCCTCCCTCCTGTAGCACTGTATTGGGGAGCAAAAAAGAGAAACTTACAAAATTGAAACTCGAACAAGAGGAACTTATGGTCCACAGCAGACCATATCCTACACTGACTTGATCACAAAGCCAGAGGGGTGTGATCCTGCAGCTGGTGCCCTTAGTTACGGATCTTCCGGCTTCAGAGTTGCGGAGGCAGCACCTCCCTAGTCGGAGATGTTTCCTGGGTGGTGACCCTCATCTCTTCTCGCGAGATTCCAACGAAGCGGTTATGGTCTAGAGCGGCCGCCAGGGGACTCCACGTGGAGACCTGCGCCGACACAGGCACCCTGGGGGCCTGGAAACTGTTCTGAGCCTGCTCTCCCTCAGGACTGCAGTGAGAGATGAGGCGTGGGGTGGGATCTGACACAGACGAATGCTTTCCTGTCCATGTTAGCGTCATACTCGCAGCGCCTGACTCCAGTCGCAGGCCGATTCTCTGGATGCCTCCTCAGAGACTTCGTTATCAAGCACATGTCCTCTTCATCACTTCTGTAATAGGTTACTATTAACAAGTCTTTTTACTTTTAATCCCCACAAGGTCTAGAGGGAAGGGTACTAATCAATAAACCTGGGCCCTGGTCCTTAACTCTCCCTTTTATTTGGTAGTTGCCTGTTTGAGCAAAATATTGATCTTCCCTATTCTTTACGTTGTTTTACTGTATAGTTAAGGTGTGCATTTTGGGGTAAAGTAAATTATAAAATAGAGAGACCACAGATTTCAATGTGCCCTTAATCCTGTGCCTGGTGATGACCTGACAAATGTCAGGCAAACAGTCAAAACACAAGTAAACAAGTAACAACAACAACAACAACAACAACAAACTCAAAAACCAAAACCAAAGTGTACAGTCACTGCAGACTTTTTCAGCTTCCTATGAAAACTCTTCAGAGATAATATTTTATGCCCAGTGAGACTCTGTGCTTAATTCAAGTTGCTGAATAAGATAAAATACCTTTCCATAGCCTGAAAATAAAACGTGTAATATGTGATATTATCTATAATTATTATGTACATGCATTTTATATATCAGGAAGTTTATAAAAGAGAAAAAACACCCATCATAGCATGATGATTTTATGAATTATTAATATGTTTGTCAGTTGATATTATTTATAGACCCTCTATATTATACACAATTTAAACTTAAAAAATGTGTCACAAAGTGCTTGGTGTATCAGAACTGAAAATCCTTTTTTTTTTTTTTTTGAGACGAAGTCTCACTCTGTCACCCAGGCTGGAGTGTAGTGGCATGATCTCAGCTCACTACAACCTCTGCCTCCCGGTTTCAACCGATTCTCCTGCCTCAGCCTCCTGAGTAGCTGGGATTACAGGCACATGCCACCATACCTGGCTAATTTTTGTATTTTTAGTAGAGACAGGGTTTCACCATGTTGGTCAGGCTGGTCTCGAACTCCTGACCTTGTGATCCGCCTGCCTCGGCCTTCCAAAGTGCTGGAATTTCAGACATGAGCCACCACACCTTGCCCTGATCATACCTTTCAGCAGAGTGAGCTGTTTGCCATTTCTCTGTGTAACTGAATATTGAACGTTATTTTGGAGTACATCTTTTTGAATTCTTTCCTGACCACATGTGGAGCTATACAAAGTTAGGGAGATTAGCACCTCAAGTTAAAAAGGGAAAAATGTTTGTGGAGGAATTGGAGGCTTGAGAAAAGATGCTTTTCCTAGTTCTTGTTGGTATATAGAGGTGATTTTTGAAGTTAAAGGTGAGATCATTTGTATAGAGGGCTATTTTTGAATAAAGTTACTAGAAACATTCTAAACTTTTTTTTGTTCAAATATGGACTAATTTCTGTTATACCTAGGAATATATACCTAGGAATGTGATTGCTGAGTCATAGGGCATACTTTTAATTGGCTATAGTTGATTCTGCTAAACAGCTTCCTAAAAATATCAATTTATGCTTCCCTCATACACAATATGAGACTTGCACATATCGCTAATACTTGATGTTTTTAGTTTTTGTAATTTTATATTTTAGCATATTTGTAGTAGAGTTGTATTCAGGGTTTTTCATTTCCTTTAATGGTAATAATGTTGAGCACATTCTTATATGCCTATTGGATACTTGGTGATCCTCATTTGAGAAGTACCTATTCACATTTTATACCCAATTTTATATTAGTCTATTTCTTAATACTTAGTAGGATTTCTTTATATAGGAAAACATGCAGCTTCTAGAGTCTAATAAACAGGCATGATTGGGAGGCAAAAATAGATTTTGAGAGAGATTCATCCACTTTTAATTCCTGGGGTTCCATGATGAGAACTGATTTCTTCCCAAAACAGGGTGAGTGGTGCCTTCACTGTTTTTCCCAAGGAGTCCAGTGACCCCAGGGGTTATCTTAAGGCCTCTCATGTGTGTATTGAGTGGCAAGACAAAATGGAGAAAAAGAATTTAGGCAACTGAGAACAAAACCTTTTTCCAGCAAAACAAGATCCAAGAAAAGAAAAACATAAAGGCCTTTTTAAATATACCTATAATTTGGATATCCACTTTTAATTAAGTTGAGTGCTGTTTAATGCTCATTTACCATTGCAAAAATCTTGATGTGAGTCTTTTTCCAGGAATATGTATTCAAATTATCTTCTGTCATTCATTTGAAGATGTCTGTTGATGATAAGTTTCAAATTTTAATGTAATCTAATTTATTAATGTTATTTTTCTAGGTAATCTTTAGTGTGTCCTGTTAAAAAGTTTTTTTCCTATCCAAAGTTAATATAAGATACACTTCTATGTTATATTCTAAATGCTTTATTGTTCTGTTTACATTTTGAGCCATCTGAAATTGATTTTGTATGGTATAAGGTAGAGGTCAAAATCTTTGTGGTTTTTTTTCTGGTTTCTATATTCTATTTCAGTTTCTGTCTCATTCTTCTGTATGAGGATATTCAGATTTCCCATTTATTATGCAAGTTACATCATTTATTGAAGAGACTATCCTTCCCTCACTGCATATTCTTACACCTTTGTAGAAGATTAGTTGACTGTGTATGTGTGCATTTGTGGGTTTTCCATTATATAATATTACATGTTATGTATGTTTCATAAATCCTATAAGCTTTATTTCTCTTTATTCTTTTTTTCTCCTCTGAAGGTATATGTATTAGTTTGTTTTCACATTACCATAAAGACACTATCCAAGACTGGATAATTTATAAACAAAGGAGGTTTAATTGACTCACAGTTCTGCATGGCTTGGGAGACCTCAGGAAACTTACAATCATGGTGGAAGGGGAAAGGGAAGCAAGGCATCTTCTTCACAAGGTGGCAGGAGGGAATTGCAAGCCGGGGAAATGCCAGATGCTTATAAAACCATCAGATCTCATGAGAACTCACTCACTATCATGCGGATACCATGGGGGAGACTGCCTCCATGATCCCTCCCTTGACACATGGGGATTACAATTCAAGATGAGATTTTGGTGGGGACACAGAGCCAAGCCATATCAGTATATTTTAAAGTAATCTTTTACTTCATAGATGGGTTTGATGAGTTTTGCTGTTGATGCTCTCTATTGAATTTTTTTTTTTTTCAGCTTTTAAGTTCTGGGTTACATGTGCAGGTTTGTAGGTTTTTGTGTTTTGTTTTTTGAGATGGAGTCTCGCTCTCTAGCCAGGCTGGAGTGCAGTGGCGTGATCTCGGCTCACTGCAACTCTGCTTCCCGGGTTCAAGCAGTTCTCCTGCCTCAGCATCCTGAGTACCACGGGTGTGTGCCACCATGCCCGGCTAATTTTTTGTATTTTTAGTACAGACGGGGTTTCACCATGTTGGCCAGGATGGTCTCGATCTCCTGACCTCGTGATCTGCCCACCCCGGCCTCCCAAAATGCTGGGATTAGAGGCATGAGCCACCATGCCTGGCCTGTAGGTTTGTTTTAGAGGTAAACATGTGCCATGGTGGTTTGCTGCACAGATCAACCCATCCCCTAGGTATTAAGTCCAAGATCCATTAGCTATTCTTCCTGATGCTCTCCCACCCCACCCATGACATTTTTCATGCAGTGCGTGTTGTTCCCCTCAGTGTGTCCATATGTTCTCCTTGTTCAGCTCCTACTTATAAGTGAGAACATGCAGTGTTTGGTTTTCTGTTTCTGTGTTAGTTCACTGAGGTTAATGGCTTCCAGCACCATCCATGTCCCTACAAAGGACATGACCTCCTTCCTTCTTATGATTGCATAGTATTCCATGATGTATATGTACCATATTTTCATGACCAAATCTATCATTGATGGGCATTTGGGTTGATTCCATGTTTTTGCCATTGAGAATAGTGCTACAATGAACGTAAGTGTGCATATATCTTTATAATAGAATGATTTATATTCCTTTGGGTATATACCCAGTAATGGGATCCAGCGGCAGCCCATCGAAAAGATTATCCACCGTGGTCAAGTTGGCTTCATCCCTGGGATGCAGGGTTGGTTCGACATATGCAAATCAATAAATGTAATTCATCACATAAATAGAACTAACGACAAGAACCACATGATTATCTCAATAGATGCTGAAGAGGCCTTTGATAAAATTCAACATCCATTCATGTTAAAAAATCTCAACAAACTAGGTATTGAAGGAACATGCCTCAAAATAATAAGAGCCATATATGACAGACTCACAGCCAATATCATACTGAATGGGTGAAAGCTGGAAGCATTCCCTTTGAAAACCAGCACAAGACAAGGATGGCCTCTCTCATCACTACTGTTCAACATAGTATTGGGAGTTCTGGCCAGGGCAATCAGGCAAGAGAAAGAAAAAAAAGGGTATATTCAAATAGGGAGGGAAGAAGTCAAATTATCTTTATTTGCAGATGACATGATCCTATATCTAGAAAACTCCATCCTCTCAGCTCAAAAGCTTCCTCAGCTGATAAGCAATTTCAGCAAAGTCTCAGGATACAAAATCAGTGAGAAAAAATTGCTAGCATTCCTATACACCAACATGGACAGAGAGTCAAATCATGAATGAACTTCCATTTGCAATTGCTACAAAGAGAATAAAATACCTAGGAATACAACTAAAAAAGGAAGTGAAGAATGTCTTCAAGGGGATTTACAAACTACTGCTCAAGGAAGTTAGAGAGGACACAAAGAAATGAAAAAACATTCGATTCTCATGGATAGGAAGAATCAATCTTGTGAAAACGATCATACTGCTCAAAGTTATTTATAGATTCAATGCTATTTCAGTTAAACTACCATTGACATCCTTCACAGGATTAGGAAAAAAAACTATTTTAAAATTTTTGCTAAGCAAAAAGAACACAACTGGAGACATAATGGTACCTGCCTTCAAACTATACTACAAGGCTACAGTAGCCAAAAGAGCATGGTACTGGTACACAAACAGACACATAGCGCAATGGACAAAAACAGAGAACTCAGAAATAAGACCACACACCTACAACCACCTGATCTTCAACAAACCTGGCAAAAACAAGCAATGGAGAAAAGATTCCCTCTTTAATAAATGGTGCTAGGAGAACTGCCTAGCTATATGTGGAAAATTAAAACTGGACCCCTTCCTTACACCTTATAGAAAAATTAACTCAAGATGGATTAAAGGCATAAATGTAAAATCCAAAGCTATAAAGGCCCTAGAAGAGACTCTAGGCAATACCATTCAGGACATAGGCAAGTGCAAAAATTGTATGATGAAAATGCCAAAAGCAATTTCAACGAAAGCAAAAATTGACAAAAGGGACCTAATTAAACTAAAGAACTTCTGCACAGCAAAAGAAACTATCATCAGGCCAGGCATGGTGGCTCATGCCTGTAATCCCAGCTCTTTGGGAGGCTGAGGCAGGTGGATCATGAGGTCAGGAGTTCAAAACCAGCCTGGCCAAGATGGTGAGACCCCGCCTTTACTAAAAATACAAAAATTAGCTGCATGTGGTGGTGGGGTGGTGGGCATCTATAATCCCAGCTACTTGGGTGGCTGAGGCAGAGAATTGCTTGAATCTGAGAGGCAGAGGTTGTGGTTAGCTGAGATCGCACCACTGAACTACACTATAGCCTGGGTGACAGAGTGAGACTCTGTCTCAAAAAAAAAAAAAAAAAAAAACACCAACATCAGAATGAACAGACAACCTACAGAATGGGAGAAAATTTTTACAATCTACCCATCTGACAAAGGTCTAGTATTCAGAGTCTACCATGAACTTAAATTTATAAGAAGAAAAACAAACAGGCAATCCCATTAAAAACTGGGCAAAGGACAAGAACAGACAATTCTCAAAATAAGACATTCATGTGGCCAACAAACATATGAAAAAAGTTCAACTTCACTGATCATTAGAGAAATGCAAGCCAAACCACAGGGAGATACCATCTCATGCCAGTTAGAATGGCGATTATTAAAAAATCAAGAAACAACAGATGCTGGAGAGGATGCAGTGAAAAGGAATGCTTTTACCCTTTTGGTGGGAGTATAAATTAGTTCAACTATTGTGGAGGACAGTGTGACAAATCCTCAAAGATATAGAAGCAGAAATACCATTTGACTCAGCAATTACATTACTGAGTCTATTGCATTTTTCACTTCATTTATTATATTTTTCAGCTCCAAAATTTGTTGTTTTAAAATAATTTTAATCTCTCTGTTAAGTGTATCCGTTTGATCATTTATAATTTTCCTTATTTCATTGAGTTGTTTATCTGTATTTTCTTGAAGTTTGCTGAGCTTTCTTAAAGCAATTATTTTAAATGGTCTGTGAAGCAGTTTGTATATCTTTATTTCTTTGGGGTCAGCTACTGGGAGACTGTTATTTTGGTAGTATGTCTCCTTAGTTGTTCATGTTCCTTACTGCCTTATATTGATTTCTCTGCATTTGTGGAGCAGTCACCTATACTAGAATTTACAGCCTAGTTTTTGTGTATAAACACCTTTTCCTGTGGGTAAAAAGGAGGTGCAAGAGTGTTTGCTAGGTGGGATGCAGCAGAAGTTCTGGCATTACTAAGGGACACAGCTGTGCAGTCTCTTTGCAGCTCTGTCAGCTCGGTTTGGTATTGACAAAGATTACATGGATCCTCAGCATTCAACAGTGTGGATGTTTGTTGCAGTACTGTGAGTTTTTGGGGTTTATGGTGGTTGTAGCTGTTAGGGTCTTCTTGATCCTGATGTTGTAGTGATGGAAGTTCTCTTGACACTGGATCCTACTTGCAAGCCCAAATGGCATTGGCACTGACGTCTGCTGAGTGTGGTACCTGTGGAGTGGCCATAGACATGAAGCCTGAAGTGTTGGGATTCACTCAGGATGGTGGCAGAAATATTTAAGGGAAATATTAGGAAAAGTTATAAGAAATAGTCACAAACCTGTTGGAAGGCCGCAAGGCTACATAGCTTGTAATAATTGAATGGGCTGAAGGCAGCTGGTTCTTACCTGAGAGCATTAGGTCATAGGGTAAATACTAGGGACAACAGAGGCTTCCCCAGTTAAGTCTGTTTACCCTACCTCCATTAACTAACTTTTGAGCCAGATGGCCCTCTTGAGGGGAGGTCGACCAGGAATATTGCCCCCTAATGGTGTTTACTTTAGATCGCAGTACCAGAGCTTTAATCATTCCTAGAACTATTCTCTTAACCATGTTAATTATCCACAAGTGTGTTGACTCAGAGCTTTTGTTGTTTATTGTATACTAAATAAATGCCTGGAGTGTGAACTGCTCAGGGCTGGCCGCAGCGACAAACCCTTCTTGGTGTGCAGGCGGTTGGACGCTCAGCAGGACTGGCAAAATAGAGTATCTGTGTACATCAGTGTAGATTTTATTCATCCGTCGTTTGGGGCAGGGTCTGCGGGTGGACCCCCCATAGCTAATGCTCTCCAGTGAGGAGCAATATCTCACTGAAGCACTGGTACTTGTGGGGAGGTCTATGAATCCTGAATCTGAGGTGGTACTGGCATTGGTGGCTTGGGCACTGGCACCCTTTCACTGACCCCTCATGCTTCCCGGGTGAGGTGATGCCCCACCCTGCTTTGGCTCACACTCTGTGGGCTGCACCCATTGTCCAACAAGTCCCAATGAGATGAACCCAGTACCTCAGTTGGAAATGCAGAAATCACCTGTCTTCTGCATCGCTCATGCTGGGAGCTGTAGACTGGAGCTGTTCCTATTCAGCCATCTTGGAGCAATCTTGGGATTGCTTTCTTGATTTATTTTTTGGATTGATTGCTGTTTGCATGTAGAAACACTATTGATTTTCGTGTGTGTTGATTTTATATCCTGCAAATTTACTGAATTCATTTATCAGTCCTGTGAGTTTTTTCATGGAGTATTTACATTTTTCTAAATATAGGATCATGTCATCTGGAAAAAAAGATAATTTGACTTCTTCCTTTCCAATCTGGGTGCCCTTTATTTCTTTCTCTTGCCTAATTGCTCTGGCTAGCAATTCCAGTATTATGTTGAATACAAGTGGTGAAAGTGGGCATCCTTGCCTTGTTACAGATCTCAGTGGGAGGGCTTTCAGTTTTTCTTTGTTTAATATGATATTAGCTGTGGGCTTGTCATATATGGCCTTTATCATGTGCATGTATGTTCCTTCTATACCAGTTTGTTGAGGGTTTTTATCATGAAGGGATGTAGAATTTTTTATTTATTTATTTATTTTTTTGAGACGGAGTCTCGCTCTGTCGCCCAGGCTGGAGTGCAGTGGCCGGATCTCAGCTCACTGCAAGCTCCGCCTCCCAGGTTCACGCCATTCTCCTGCCTCAGCCTCCGGAGTAGCTGGGACCACAGGCGCCCGCCACCTCACCCGGCTAGTTTTTCGCATTTTTTAGTAGAGACGGGGTTTCACCATGTTAGCCAGGATGGTCTCGATCTCCTGACCTCATGATCCACCCGTCTCGGCCTCCCAAAGTGCTGGGATTACAGGCTTGAGCCACCGCGCCCGGCCATGGATGTGGAATTTTATTGAATGCTTTTTCAGACTGTATTGAAATGATTATATAGTTTTTGTCCTTTATTGTTGATATGATTTACCACATTTACTGATTTGTACATGTTGAACCATTTTTGCATCTCTAGGTTGAATTCCAATAGATCATGATAAATAATCTCTCTTAGTATGTTGTTCAGATTGCTAGTATTTTGTTGAGGATTTTTGCATCTATGTTCATTAGGGATATTGGCCTGTAGTTTTTGTTGTGCTTTTGTTTGGTTTTGGTATCAGAGTAATTCCAGTCTTACAAATGAGTTGAGTACTATTCTCTCCTCTTTAATTTTTTGAAATAGTTTGAGTAGAGTTGATATTAGTTCTTCTTCCAATGTTTGGTAGACTTTAACAGTCAATCTGTCAGATCCTGGACTTTTCTTTGATGGGAGACTGCTTATAACTGCTTTGATCTTGTTACTCATTATTGGTATGTTCAGATTTTCTATTTCTTCATAGTTCAATCTTGGTAGGTTGTATGTGTCCAGAAATTTATCCATTTCTTCTAGATTATCCAAGTTATTGGCACATAGTTGTTCATAATAGTCTCTAATGATCCTTTGTATTTCTTTGGTTTCAGTTGTAATGTTTCCTTTTTCTTCTCCAATTTCATTCATTTGGGGCTTCTCTTTTTATTCTCCTTTTTATTCTAACTAAAGGTTTGCCAATTTTGTTTTATCTTTTCAAAATTCAACTTTTCATTTTGCTGATCTTTTGTATTGTTTTTTGGTCTCAATTTCACTTATTTCTGCTCTGATCTTTTAGAAATGTCTTTCTTTCTACTAATTTCAGGGTGGTTTATTCTTGCTTTTATAGTTCCTTGAGGTGCACTGTTAGGTTGCTTATTTGAAATTTATTTAATACAGCTATTTATTAGTATAAACTTCCCTCTTAGTACACTTTTTCTGCATCCCATAGATTCTGGTGCTTTTTGTTTCCATTTTCATTTGTTTCAAAAATATTTAAAATTCCTTCTTAATTTCTTCCTTGACCCATTGGTTGTTTGAGGATATATTGTTTAATTTTCATGTATTTGTACAGTTTCCCAAGTTCCACTTGTTCTTGATTTCTAGTTTTATTCCATTGTGGTCGGAAAAGATACCTGATACAATTTTTACTTTTTTGAATTTGTTGAGACTGACTTTGTGGCTAAAATATGGTCTATCCTGGAGGTTATTCCATTTGCTGATGAGAAGAATATGTGTTCTGCAGCAGTTGGGCAAAGCGTTCCCTAAATGTCTGTCAGGTCCCACTCATGTGTAGTTTAACTACAATATTTCTTTGTTGATTTTCTGCACGGATGATCCGTCCACTGCCAAAAATGTAATGTTGAAGTCCCTTACTATTATTGTATTGCAGTATATCTCTCATTTCAAATCTATTAATATTTGCTGATATATTTGGGTGCTCTGGTGTTGGGTGCATACATATTTACTATTGTTACCTCCTATTGTTGAAGTGACAACTTTATCATTATACAATGGCCTTTTTGCCTTTTTGTATAATTTTTGACTTAAAGTCTATTTTATATTATCTAAGCACAGCTACTCCTGTTCATGTTTGGTTTCCATTTGCGTGGGATATCTTTTTCCATCCTTCACTTTCAATCTGTGTGTGTCTTTATAAGTGAAGTAAATTTCTTGTATGCAGCATATAGTTAGGTTCTGTTTTTAATTCATGCAGCCACTGTATGTCTTTTAATTGGATAATTTAATTTACTTAGTAACAGTGTTATTATTGACAGGTAAGGCCTTACTACTGCCATTTTGCTACTTGTTTTATAGTTGTGTAACTTTTCTCTTCCTTTCTTACTGTTTTCCTTTGTGCATAAGTGGTTTTCTCTGGTAGCATGTTTTAATTCATTGTTTTTAATTTTTAGGATATCGATTACAGTTTTTTACTCTGCGGTTTCCATTATGCTTATATAAAGCATCTTATAGCTATAGCAAGTTGTTTAAAACTAACACCAACTGAACTGATTGCACATAACACAAAGAAAAAACAACCCTGTATACATTAACTTCCTTCTTTCCCCACATTTTGAATTTTTGAAGTCACAGTTTACTTTATAAAAAATGTTGCCTATTTAAAATAGTTGTATTTTATACCTTCAGGATTTCTGTTTTATTTTAATTATTTCAATCTCTCTTAAAATTTCTTGATAAATATTGCCTATTTAAGATAGGCAATATTTTTATTTTTAGTAGTTTAAAATGTTCTTATTTTTAATAGTTTTGGCTTTTAGTCTTCTTACTGAAGATATAAATCGTTTAAACACCACAGTTACAATATCAATTTAACAATCACCTTAGCATTCTATTCTTTGGGTTTGAAGAACTTCCATTAGCACTTCTTGTTGGACAGGTGTAGTAACAATGTATTTCCTCAGCTTTCATTTGTCAGTTAAAGCTTTTTCTTTCTCCTTCATTTCTGAAGGATAGCTTTGTTGGGTACAGTGTTCTTGTTTGGCATTTTCTTTAGCACTCTGGATATATTGTTTTACTCCCTCCTGGCCTGTAAAATTCCTGCTGAGAAGTCTGCTGCTGCCATGTGTATTGGATCTCCCTTATATTTTGTTTCTTTTCTCTTGCTGCTTTTTGAATCCTCTCTTTGTCTTTTGCCTTTTAGTGTTTATGTCTTGGGGTGTTCTTACTTGTGTTAAATCTGATTGATGACCTTTAACCTTTCTGTGCCTGGATATTTATATCTTTCTTCAGGTTTGGAAAGTTCATGTTATTCTTTATTTGAATGAGCTTCCCATCCCTTTGTCTTTTTCAATTCCCTCTTTGACTCCAATAACCTGAATATGCTATCTTTTAATGTTGTCTCATAGGTCCTGTAAGCTTTCTTTATTATTTTTCATTCTTTTTTCTCCTCTGACTGTATATTTTCAAATAATCTGTCTTTGAGCTCACTGCTTATTCTGTTTGATCACTTTTGCTGTGTATGCTCACTATTGAATTTTTCATTTCATTCATTGTATTTTATACCTTCAGGATTTCTGTTTGAATTATTTCAATCTCTCTTAAAATTTCTATGATAAATTTCTAAATGGATTCCCTGTGTTTACTTAAAGTTCATTGGGCTTCCCTACAGCAGCTTTTTTGAATTCTTTGTCTGAGAGAACACATCTCCATCATTTTAGGGTTGGTCTCTGGTGCCTTATTTTCTCCATTTGTTGAGGTCATATTTCCCTGAATGTTCTTGATGCTTGTGGAAGTGTGACAATATCCGTGCATTCAGGGATTAGGTATTTATTTCATTCTTCACAGACTGGCTTTGTTTGTGCCTGTCCTTTAGAGGGATTTCCAGGAATTCTAAGCTGACTTACTGTTGTTTTACCAGAGCCTGTGACCACTGCAGCTATCTCAGCATTATAAGACACCCTAAGCCCAGGCTTACTGTGAACCTCTTGAAGACTTCAAGGTTGACATAGCTTTCTGATCCAGATGGACCTGGGAAAGACTCAAGAAGGGTACTGGGATTGTGTGAAAATGCTGAATGACTGACCCAGTGACCCAGATAGGCGTACCGCCTAGCAAGTCTCTGTACAGGTAGCCTGTGTCCCCAAGTGCAGCAAGAGTAGCTAGAGTTGAGACTGGGCCCTTTTGGGAACTGCTGTGAGAAGGAGGCTAGTGGGCCCATGTCAGTTCAGATAAGCATGCATCATCCAGCAGATTCCTGCACAAGTGGGCTAGTTTCTTGACTGCTACAGGAAGGGCCAGAGCTGAGATTGGCCCCCCTCAAGATCTGCTGTGAAACACAGGGTGGGGTGCTGGTATAGCTACCTGACTGTACCAGGAGGGTTTTGAGCTGAAATTGGGCCCCCTTGGGATTTTCAGTGAGACAGAGGATGAGGAGGTCAATTTCAGTGTAGAGGGGTGCATGCCACCCAGCAAGTTCCTGCACAGATAGGATAGTTCCTCAACTGCAGTGAGAGGGGCCAGAGCTGAGATTGGGGCCCCTCAGGATCTGTGGTGGGATAAAGGTTATAGAGCTCAGTCTTGTTGGCTCAGAGGGCACATGACTCCCAGGAGGACCTTGCAAAAATGGGATGGTTCCTTGACTGCAGCAGAAGGGACTGGAACTGAGACTGGGCTCCCTTGGGGTCTCCTTTGTGATGTAGGATGGAATACTCATCTTGTTGGCTCAGACAAGTACTCATTTCCCAGCAGATTCTCAGCACAGATGGGATAGTTTCTCACTGCAGTGAGAGGCACTGGAGCTGAGAGTGGACCCCCTTGGGATCTGCTGTGGGACAGAAGTTGGCAAACCCATCATGGAGGCTCAGAATTCTGGGTTACAAGAGATGAGTGAGTCTCACTTTGGGGTTCTTGTGTGAGTAGCTCTGAGCTGGGACCTCAGCTAAGGAAGGCTGAAGCAGAGCCACAGCGCACCTTTCAGGGTCACTGCCAAGATTGATGTCAGCAGGCAGACAAGCCTTTCCACCACGGCACTGGTGTGCATGATTCCTTCTGGAACCCTTGGTAGATGGTTTTGGTTGTAGGCTCAAAGCCAAATGAGGCTTTAAACAAACCCCTTCGAGGGCTAGGATATTACTGGGCTTGAATCTACAAGCAATCTCGGCAAATCAGCCACTTGGGTGTTGGTCTGCACTCTAAAAATGACTCACCTGGATCTTGGGCTCTACTGGGATTTGACAAACTCCTACCTGAATCCTGAGGCTCCTGCAGAGAGACTTTTGACTTGGAATGGGTGCAGAATTGTTATCGTTCTGGGAGATATGAGTAGGTTATTTTCGAGTCTGCCATCATGGTAACATCAACCCTCAATATTTTTAAGTACCATCAAAATCAATCAGTTTATAACTGATCTTTCCTCTGTTTCCAGATTTGTATTTTCAACTACTTAATTGATATCTGTACTTTGATGTTGTATAGTTACCTCAAACTCAACTTATCCTAATAGAATTTGTCATTTTATCCAATTCTGTTATGTCTTATATGCTTTATATCACTGTAGGTTTTATCTAATCCAGAAACTAGGGGATTATTTTAGATTTCTTCACACCTCATGTTTAATCAGCCAGTAAGGCTAAAAGTTACCACGTTTCATTGCTTCTCTGAATCACTACAATAATACTTCATTTTTCCCTCCCACAATCCAGTTGCTTTAATCAAATTTATACTTTCTATCGCATTTTCCCATATTTCATACTTTTTTTCAATGTAAATCCAAGCCTGTAATTTTCCTATTGAAATACTTTCCAATGGCCCCCCACTGTCTGCAAAATTTAGTTCAATACTTTAGTATTAACTTTTTGGTGATTTGACTTCTTTATTATCTGACCTCCCCCAATTTCTCCAGCTTTCACTCTTGACTTCCTCCTCCTTGTCATTAGATTTTAATATATTTATTTTAGCTGTGATCTCTCCCACATTTCTAATAAGCTAAAATCTTCTATTCAAAATGTCTTCCTACCTTTCTGCTTGGTAAACTACTAATCCCCTGCTCAGGGGTCTTTCATAAAGCTTTATTTCTCTTATTTCACATCTGAAGGATTATTTCTTCTGTCTTATTTCTACTTTTTTATACTCTGTTAATTTATATGTCATACATAGTCTTAATTTGGTAGCTGTTTGTTTCCTCCCCTAAAATAAAGTCTCCTTGTCATCAGGTACCTTATTAATTGCTGATACGCCAGAGCTTAATATATTATTCATTGGCATACAGTAGACAATCTGAAAAAGAATGAGCTAAGCACTGAAATTCTTAGAATCAAGTAACCTCAGTTTACAGTGTTAGATAGCAATCAGTGAAACATCTTTCTGAAGTAATGTTCCATATTAGAAGAGAGGGTGAACTGAATTCAGAACAGATTTCTAGAAAATTCTCCGTATTGTGGAAAAACAGCCTGTCTGCTTCGAAAAGCAGTTGAACAGATGATCCAAACAATGATAAGAAGAAAGAACCAAGGGGAAAGAAAGATAAGAAAGATAGCAGATATGTTCAGGGCAGAAAGGAACTTTAAATAAGGAGAAGACAAGTCAAAGAACAATGAAGGAAATATGAATTAGAGGCCTTTTGATTCATACTTTGTTAAAGTAGAAGCTAGTTAAAGTAGAAGAACTCAGACTGTAAAATGTGCTTTCTACTTGTATGGACATAAGTATTTAAAGTTACCCTGTGAATTATATGGCATCGTGGCCCAAGTCTTTATAGCCTTCACTCTAGAGATAATAATGAATCTTTTTGACAGTCTCTTACAAAAGCTCTATTATGGAGAGTTGACAGCTATTCAGAGTACCTAGATAACAATTTCATTCTGTAATAATCTCATATTTAAATAGGGAAAAGCTTTCCCCTTGCAGCCTAGAAAAATATGAGCAGAGACATTTTTGAATACTGAGGAGAAAAATTCACCTCGCTTGTATTTTATTTTGCACAAAGTCTGTAGGCTTCGTAACTGCTTTGTTATACAGGGATATCATTAGGACCCACATCAGGCATCAGCAACAGCAAAATTCTCACATTTCTAGGGTTGTTAAAAAGTGTTCTCAGCTTCCTCAGCAACAGATGTAAGATCATTTTGTCTTCGAAACTGGAAAAAAAAAGCAACCTCTTACAAATCATATCATGTTTCTTAAAATTACACAACTAATAAATAGGTCTTTTTCTTTAAAAAGACAGGCAATACTGATATTTATAGAGAAAAATCTTAAAGTATCGTATTTCTGTCCCATTCCTATCTCAACCTTCTTCTTTCTTCCTTTCTTTCCCTCCCTCTCTCTCTCTCTCTCTCTCTCTCTCTCTCTCTCTCTCTCTCTCTCTCTCTCTCCCCTTGTTTTTTTGTTTTTGTTTTTGTTTTTTTCCCCAAGGTCTCGCTCTGTCACCCAGGCTGGAGTGCAGTGATGCGATCTCTGCTCATTGCAACCGCCTCTCTCTCAGGCTCAGACTCAAGCAATTCTCATGCCGCAGCCACCCGAGTAGTTACAATTACAGGCCTGTGCCACCCTGCCTAATTTTTTTTCTGTTTTTAGTAGAGATGGGGTTTCACCATGTTGACCAAGCTGGTGTTGAACTCCTGGCCTCAAGTGATCCTCCTGCCTCAGCCTCCCAAAGTGTTAGGATTACAGGTGTGAGCCACCATGCCCAGCCGTCAACCTACTTTCTTAATTTCTGTTGGATCACTTGTATCTTTTGGTATACCTTCAAACTTTTATAATAAAAATAACCATAGTCTTCTTGAACATAAATCTTAATAGATGCCAGCACCCTATCCTCTCATGACATTTCTCACCTATTTCCTATTCCTTTCCTTCAAGGTAGTGGTCATTTTGACTTTTAGATAAAGTCATCAATCCTGTCAATTCTTTTTTCTAGTTTCATCAACTAAGCTTGCATCCCTAAACACTATAAGTTAGCTTTAGTTTTACCTGGTTTCAAAGTTCATATGAATGGAGTTTTTAAAACTATGCATTCTTTTGAGTTTTTATACTCAATATTTTATTTGTGAGATCTATCCATGTTGTTAAGTGCAGGTATAGTTCGTTTTAAGCAGCATGTCAAATTTCAATAAAGCAATACACCTCAACTTATTCACCACTCACCCACCTGTGTTGTTTCCACTTTGGGGCCACTATGAATGATACTGCTCTCTCTATATTCCTGGAAGTTTATCTGAATGCATAAGGGCAAACGTTTCTGTTGGTTATATACCAAAGACTGAGATTACTGATCATAGGGTATGCACAGTTTAATTTTTAGTAGGTAATGCACAAAAGGTTTTAAAAATTGTTGCAATAACTTATATTTCAACCAGGAGTGTGAGAGATATTTCTTTTATCCATAATCTTTGCTATCTGTTGGCATCATCAATATTTTGAAATTCAGTCATTCCAGTAGGTATTTTAAAACATCTCATTGTCATTTTAATGTTGTTATTACAATGAATAGATTTATATCTGACATTTTGTTATTTGTTTTATATGTGTCTCATGTGTTTTATTTTCCTTTTTTTTTTTTTTTTTTTTGGTGAGATAGGATTTTGCTCTGTCACCCAGGCTGGGGTACAGTGACATGAATATGGCTCATGGAAGCTTTGACCTCCTGGGTTCAAATGATCCTTCCACCTCAGCTGTTCAAGTAGCTGGGACCACAGGCATGTAGCACCATGCCTGGCTAATGTTTTTATTTTTATTTTTTTGTAGAGACGAGGTCTCGTCGTGTTGCCCAGGTTAGTCTTAAACTCCTAGGCTCAAATGGTCCTCCTGAGTTGGCCTCCCAAAATGCTGGGAATATGGCTGTTAACCAACCAAGCCTGGCCATTGTGTTCTTTATTTTTTAAAAATTAAACATACTTTGCCTATGTTAATTCCCTTATTTTTAAGCTGTTATATTTTTAGCTTTCTTAATCACTAAATAAGCACCCTAATTTATCACAGACTACTTCAGATGAATGCTAATTCAATTCCAGTAAAATACAGCAACTTTATTCCCATATAACTCATTCCCTTTCCTTTTCTTTGAGCTATTATTGTCATATATTCTATCTATATATATTATATAACTACCAATATGGTGTTATAATTACTGCTTTTATGATCTTATCTTTTAAAATTTAAGATAAAAATGGAGAAACTATCTATTGAAGAAGGGTTGGCAAGCTATGATACATGGACCAAATCTAGCCCACTGCCCGTTTTTGTAAATAAAGTTTTGCTGGAACAAGTCATATCCATTCCTTTATGTATTGTCTATGAATACTTTCATGCTAAAACGTGGAGCTGAGTAGTTATGACAGATGGAATTAATGTTACTAATAACACGACCTTAAATTAAGGTAATCATCCTGGATTACCTGGGTGAGCCCAATGAGATTAATGCAACTGTCTTTTAAATCAGTAAACAGAAGAAAGCACAAAAGATGTATTTATACATCTTTTGTTATTTCAGAACCACCTACTTAATTACTTTTACTGGTACTTTTTTATTTATTCATGTGCATTTGAGTTTCATCTGATGTCACTTCTTTTCAGTCTAAAGAACTTCCTTTAGTGTTTCTCATGAGGAATTTCTGCTAGCAACACATTATTCATCTGTGTATGTCTCTATTTCACCTTAATTTTTGAGGGATAGTTTTAAAGGATAAAGAATTCCTGCCTGTTTTTCCCCATGTACTTTAATATCCCATCCATTGTTTTGGATGAGAACCCAGCTCTTAATATTATTGTGGTTCCCTTGTATATGAAGAGTCTTTTTTTTTTTTTTTTTTCCGCTGCTTTCAAGATTTTCCTTTTTATCAGTTTGACATGGAGGTGTCTAGGAGTGGATCTCTTTGTTTTACTTGAAGATTCTTGAGCTTTTTGGATGTATTGAATATTTTCCATGAAATGAGGGGAATTTGGGGCCATTATTTCTTTAATTTGTTTCTGGTACTCCCCATTTTTATGGGACTCCCATTATACATGTGATGGTATCTCAGAGGATTTTGAGGTTCTGTTCAGTTTTCTTCATTTTCTTTTTTTTCCTGTTCTTTGGACTGGGCAATATCTTTTTTGCTATCTTTATGTCTGTTTATTTTGTCTTTTGTCAGCTCACCTCTGCTCTTGAGTTCCTCTAGTGGGTTTTGGGTTTTTCATTTCAGTTCTTGTATTTTTAAACTCTAGAAACTCCATTGGGTTTTTTATAATTTCTGTCTCTTTTATTGACTTTTATTTGATGAATCATTGTTGCCATCTTATAATTCTTCAAACATATTTACTAATTTTTGAAGCCCTTCTTTGTTAAGTCCAACATTTATCCTTCCCTTGCTCCAAAACACTATGTCTGTTAAGTGTTGTTTTGAACTCTATGGTTAACTATTTCCTATTATTTGCATATTTTTGTTGTTGAAAACTGGACATTTTAGATAATATATCATAGCAAGTTTAGATTCTGATTGCCTCATTTCCCAGGAGCGGTGGCTATTGCTAACCACTAGTATCTTGGAATACTGGAAGTCCTAACTCCCAATACCTTGGAATATGACTGTATTTGGAGATAGGGTCTTTTAAGTGGCAATGAAGTTATAATAAGGTAATTAGAATAAGCCCTAATGCAATATGACTGGTATGCTTAGAAGAGCCTAGGACACAGACACATAAAGAGAAAAGACCATGTGAAGACACAGGAAGAAGACAGCCAAGTGAAAGCCAAGGAGAGAGGCCTCAGAAGAAACTAACCCTGCCAACACCTTGATGTTGAACTTCTAGCCTCTAGAATTGTAAGAAAATAAATTTGTTGTTTAAGCCACAGTTTGTGGTGCTTTGTTATAGAAGCTCTAGGAAACTATTAGACACCTTGAGCCAGTAAAACTTCTACCCTTTCCTAATGAATCAGTGTAGCTTGAGCAGTATATTCAAAGTTGAGGCTGCCCCAGCTTTTACTTTATTTTTGCAAGGCCTCTTGTTCAACCAAGGGCTCACTACGACCTTTTCTAGTCTCCTTAGTATGTGTATAGCTTTGTACATATTTATATTCTTCCAGACTGCAGGGGAAAAGTAGGAAGTTATCAAGGTTCACTGTGGCTGTCCTGTTCTTCAGATTTCTCTGTTGAGTTTCTGGTAGGTTGCTAGTAAATTTTTTGCCCCAACAAGTATTGTGATCATGGTCAGGCTAGGAATGACATTGGCCTTACCTGCTTGTTTGCCACTGGGATTATGGTTGTTTTAATAACCCTCTTGGTCATGGAACTTTCTGAGCTCTGTTCCAAATAAAACTAGTCATCTCAAGCAGTGAGGCTGCTGGGTCTCACAGTCTGACTCACCAAGGTAAACTTCTGCGTAATGGAATCTGAGGGTGGGGTGGTATATTAGTCTGTTTTCACACTGTTATAACAAACTTGTCAAGACTGAGTAATTTATAAAGGAAAGAAGTTTAATTGGCTGGGGAGGCCTCAGGAAACCTACAATCATGGCATAAGGCAAAGGGAAGGCAAGGACCTTTTTCACATGGCAGCAGGAGAAAGAAGAGTGAGTGAATGAGGAACTAGCTAAACACTCATAAAACTATCAGATCTCATGAGAACTCACTCACTATCATGAGAATAGCATGGGGAAAACTGCCTCCATGATCTAATTTCCTCCCACCAGGTTCCTCCCTCAACACCTGGGGATTGCAATTCAAGATGAGATTTGGGTGGGGACACAAAGCCTAACCATATCAGGTGGGAAGAGTGGGAACAGTCCCAAACTAACATGCCACAGACATCCACTGTTCTTACTGAGGTCGAGTAGATTTTCTTAAACACTTTGCAAGTTCTTGTATGCTTGGTCAACTTCCTGAATCTTTAGAAGGTTGTTTATTGATAATTTTGTTCAGTTTTATAATTTCATTTTTAGGGAGAGTTACCATGTTCCCAATCAGCCATTCTGGAAATGCAACTCATTCTCTCTCTTCAGAAATCCTTTTACCATATAGTCTTATAGTTGTTTCTATATTTCAATCAGTTGTTGATCACAGTAGTTTTCCTTGACCATCCTACGTAAAATAGTCTTGCCTTATCTCCTTACTTTGCTTTATTTTACTTCATAACATTTTTCAGTTCTTGACATTTTATATTTTTATGTGTTTGTTTATTGCCTTTCTCCCCTAATGGAATGCAGACTCCCTAATGGAAAGGACACTGTTTTGTTGATCATTGCATCCTTAGTGCCTATGACAATGCTTAGCAAATAGCATGCTCTCCATAAATATTTGAGAAAGAATGAATGAATGTTAGATATGTAGTCTTTTAAGCTTGTGAGAAAATAATCATTCTCATAAACTTTTGTGAGTTGTTATAGCATTTTTGGATGTTGTTACACTTGATTCTGCAATTACATTTCTAGGAATCAACCACCTAAAGAAATAGTGGTCTTGTATGCAAAAATATTTATACTCAAGTGTTCACTGCATCATTGTTTATAATTTAGAAAAAACTGGAAACCAAGCTACGTATACAGTAATTAGGGAGTGTTGAATACTAAGAAAAACAATGAAGGTAATAAAAGGCATTATTTGGATATGTTTTGTAATGGAAAGATATTTCTAATCATTGCAAAAAATGCATATGACAAAACAATGTGAATATAATACATACAATTAGTAAAAAAGAAAATGTGTGTGTATTGGTCTTTTTTTTGTATAGAATTGGATGTGTGGATATCATGAGAACTATGTTAAGGAAACAATCACTTTTTACTCTATACGCTTTTTACTTTTAAATTTAGCCTCATGTATTACTTTTATAATTTTATGTTTTCTATTTATAAAAGAATATTAATAAAAAATAAAGGCAATATCACACATTCCGTTCATATTAGTTCTAAATATTTTGCATCATCTCCTCATTTGTATTTGTATTCATCTCCTCATAGAGTGTAGTTACTAGAAATCAACATCTTTTGATTTGCCAGAGAGTGAGTAAACACTTACCAAATTGGAACAGCTACATACTGAGTATGTAAGTGCAACAGAAAATTCCAAAGGGTAGAAGAACAGTAAAATACGTGATACTTCCCTCCCAAGTTTCTATAACCAAAAAACAGGGAGAAATCTTATGTTATTATCTTTAGTGAGTGCAAACATGATCATGGAAGGAGCTACTGGCATGAGAGTCAAAAAAAAAAAAAAAAAAAAAAAGGAAGGAAAATAAGAACAGATAAACCTTTCACCATTTGAGTTCCTTAGACATTTCTACTCCTTTGCCCTCTGCTACACTTTCCCTAGTTTTCGGTTCCTCAGTTCAGCATCTGTGGTTTCTGTATTTGATCTCCTTTGCTTAGCATTCTTGTCTCACTCTGACAGCTTTTACAGAATCGCTGGCACAGCTCTCTATCTAAACTCTTCAGTTACTAAGATTTGACTCTTCTGTCTCTAATGATAAGATGGCCACCAACAGATTTAGCAAGCAATCCTTTTCTATTAAAACAGCTATTATTAATGATAACCCTTTGTAAATTTACATACATGGTGATAAAACTCTCACATACATATTGCTCTAATATCATTTAAAATGAGTAATACATTCAAAAAGAGTTCAAAGAACATTTAACTTGGAAGCATAAGGTGATTGTGACTGCTGGGATCAATCTGGGATAAACAGATTCCCTTCTGTTGCTATCAGAAAGGTATTTTCAACCACAAATCTGATTGGTTAGTTATGTGAATAATATTGGTGCTCATCCTGAAAATGTGGGTTTTGTGCTGGCTGTGGAAAGACAAGAATGATACTCAGATCTAGAAAGAATGACATCATAATTATCTCCCCTTCAATTCCTTCTCTAACTCTTCCTCCTCCTTCTTTGTTGGGTTTATTTAACATCTTTTATATTCAACAAACTATCTGGTAGTAGGAATTAGATGATAGGAATGCAATGACACATAAAAACTTCCTGATTTCTTAGAGTTTATAATGAAGTAGAAGAGACAGAAAGATAATATAAGGTACCATATAAAATGGATAAAAACTTGCTCACTCATTGTAGGGGACAGGAAGGACAGGAGGTTCACTCCAAGCTATTACTCTCTGGGAAGGCTTCATAAAGTGGTAGGAACTTTGAAATAAAGGTAGGACTGAGAAAAACAAAGAGAGGAAGCAGCATTCTAGGCAACTTTAAATTTTTATTTGCTTGTGTCCTCGTAACCTATCTTATTTCAGAAAGAGTTTAATAGCATAAATTAAAAATGTGACAGAATAATTAAAAATTTCAGACATAAAATAGAACCAATAGTAAAGTTAAAATATATATCAGAACAACCTATGGTTTTTAATGTGAGAACAAAACTGAATGTAAGCAATATAACGTTTTGAGAATTATAGTGTTCATTCATATATGGTATAAACAGGAAGACAAGGAAAAGATGTAGAAGGTTTGAAATACCAAGGTAAATAATTTTGATTTAATTTTGTTGGCAGAAATCCACAAACATAATCATAACATTTTATCTAGAAAGTACTTGGGACTTCTTAGCTGACAAGACTGTGAAAAGTCATTTTGCCCATATTCCTTATTTTTTTATTTAATTTTTTTTGAGACTGAGTATTGCTCTATCACCCAGGCTGGAGTGCAGTGGCACAATCTCAGCTCACTGCAACCTCTGCCTCCTGGGTTCAAGCGATTCTCGTGCCTCAGCCTCCTCAGTAGCTGGGATTACAGGCGCCCTCCGCCATGCCCAGCTAACTTTTGTATTTTTAGTAGAAACGGGGTTTTGCCTTGTTGTCCAGGCTGGTCTCAAACATCTGATCTGAAGTGATCCGCCTGCCTTGGCCTTCCAAAGTGCTGGGATTACAGGCGTGAGCCACCTCGCCCGGCCCATATTCCTTAATTTATATGAGAGTTCTATTCTAAAACTCCCTCCCTGACTGAAAGCATCAAAAGGTCAGCCAGATCAGCTCAAATGTGAAAACAACCTAGGAAACACACATACACACACACACACACACACACACACACACACACACACACAGAGAGAGAGAGAGAGAGAGAGAGAGAGAGAGAGAGAGAGAAAGAGAATGAATGAGTCATGAGTCCCTGGCAGATGATGTAAACTGTAAGCTTCTGGACCCAGCTTAAGTCAGTAAGTGACCCTTTTTGCCTTAAATCAAGTTGGATTGTATTTCCTGTTACTTAAAACCAAGATAACCCTAATTAATATATACTTAAATGAAGAATAAGCAATATTTGGTAATTATAAAGACAGTAGAAAGACAGATGAGGTATTATGTCAAGGTTTTGTGTGTAGGAGATTGAAATGAGGGAGTCTTGCAGTGTATACCTTTGAGGAGGTAAGTAATTTCCATTTTCTATCTGTTGAGTTTGATATGACAGTGATAGCAGCATAGCCAAGTAGAAAAGTCAAGCTAGCTTTTAAAACAACAGGCCAGGAGTTTGGAAGAAAGAACACAGCAGTTAACTGGCAGGCATTTTCTTCATTTTACACAAAAGAAAACTTAGAAACAGGTAAGTTAAGTGAGTACTGAGGATAGTATTTAAGGGGTTTACACACAGTGAGTACTGAGGATAGTATTTAAATAAGTGCACTCTGATTCTGGAATCTATAGTATTAACCATTTTGCTACATGAGGAGTGTATTTCAGATTCATGCACTTTTCTGACGCTGCCTGGGAACACTGATAACTTGATGAGTTTGTAGATTTAGCCAAGACCCTTGCTTATGTTAGAAAAGTTGGCATGTAAAAGTCCTGTAAAATGTTGGCTGCCTTAGCAAGTGTAAGTACATAATTCTATAATGGCCCTAGAAAAAGATGGTGGTTTCGAGATATAAGTCTAATATACAAGTTCATTTTGTGTAACTAATCACAGCAAACTTGTGCTAAAACTTGTGATTTTGAGAGACTGTAAAACTGGTCATTATTACTGAGTCCAGATCAGATAAATACAGACTACAATGGTTTCTCACACTGACTGCAAAAGGCACCCCTTGGCAATTATGCCATATTAAACTGATAATTAAAAGTTTATGAATAAGAATGGTGACATATAACTTGAAACAATTATGTACTTAATAACTTAAGTACTCCTTCCTTATTCTCTGTCCTCAAAATTAGAACTAAAGATTTGTAGATTGAATGTTCAGGGCAACCGGACAATTTTCTTACAATTTATAGGGAAAATCTGGTCCATGTTTGTTTACATAATCACTCATTACAGATAATATATTTTGGAGAATTACTGCATTTTTCTCTTATTATCTCACTGTCCTCCAGGGTTTTGTTCTCCAGGTTTGGGTTCTTTCCTCTGACGTCCCCCTTAATAACATGTCACAGGTATGGAGAGAAAGTATGTAGGGGAGGAGGAGGAAGTTTATCCTTCACTTGCAAGACGCTTCTACTCATTACTGAAATTGTTATTTGTTTTGTTCTGTTGGTCAAACAAGGTGTTTCACTCCAATTTGTCCTTACTTTAAATGTGAGATTTTGTTAGCTTTGCTAAAGTCTTTTGCTGCACTAATATTCTATGATTCTGAATTTAAAGCCAATATAATTAAAATAAACCTATTGTGTTATCAGTAAAGATCTTCACAGTTACTGGAGAACTAAATGGAAACAAGTTACATTTATTTATATTTAGCATTTTTGGCCTTAAAGCAAAATTCATGTAAGATGCAAAGATAGGCTATGTATGAAAGCTCTATGTTAAGCCAGAAATTGCTAGATGTCTACAATTTGAACTGTATGTGTCAGTAGCAGAATTCTTTTGTTTATTTGCAAAATGGTTCTATGGTCCCAGATTATACTTTTCTTGTATTAAGAGAATCATTAAGTGACTCTGTGCCTGATACATAGACACTTGCCACTGAAGTTTTCAAATTTTTACTCACTTTAATTCAGCAAATCAAGAATTCAGACATTCTCTTAATATTTACTAAAACTCACAGCCTAGAATTATTTTTGATTTAAAAATTTCAATCAAGAACTCACTACTAAATCAAAGAATTTCATGAGGACCAATAAAAGCCTCATCTTACCTCCTAAGATTTCAAAATTATTAAAAAGAATACTTTTAAAATTAATATGTTCCCATAGAATTGGTCACTTACTGCTTGTCCATAATTCCTGTATGATGGAGAATTGAAATAAGACAACTCTATTATTGTTAGAGTTACTGCAGTAATTGTAGTTATTATGCAGAAGATGTTTATGATTAAAGTACATATAATCTGAAAAGGAGACAGAAGGTAAATTTATTATATTCAGAATAAACATTTTGGTGTAATAGTTTGCATTGCTGAAAAAAGTCATCTAGTTAAAACTTTGATGTAGTTTCTGAAGTCTTAGAAGTATTAAGTCTTAAGAAAACATTTTTCTAATTTATATAAAGCCCAGTTAATCTGGAGGAAACATTAACACCATCAGTCCATTAATCATTAATCTTCCATTTAGGCTAAAAAGTATTGTATTTTTCAATGTTATAAGTCATTTGGAAGAAAGCATATAAGATATGATTTGGACAAAAGTGGTTCCACTGTAAGAAAAAAAGAAAATGGAAAATGACTGCTTGTGGAAATAGGAGTCAGTTGATAAAATTTTAATCCTGGGTCTTCATTACCTATGGAAATCTATCAATATTTTCAGACATCAGTTTTTTATCTGTAAAATTATGAGGGCAGACTAATTTCTAAGGTGTGTTTAGCTCTCAGATTCTAAAGTGTTCTTCCCAGTATCTATCCACCTATACCATGCATGGATCTTTAATCTGGACCAATTTCCTACTTCATTACAAGATACAATCTTGTTCCCAAATTGGATAGTTCAGAAAATGAAGTTTTACAGTAGTATAATGTCTATATCTAAAGGCATTAGGTTCTATTAAATTTTTTAATTATAAAGTTTACACAATGTTAAAAGGTAGAACATCAAACAAAATAAAAACTATATATACATTTAGAAACCTATACATAATCATGATTTAACCAATACAGTGTATTTGTCTACATTAAATTATGTTCTTCTAGATTCATTCTTAATTTCTTTATTTATTTTACAGGTAGCGTAGATTCCTTCATTATTTAGACATTATATTTTCATTAAAACTTAGTATTTAGCTTTGTGATAAATGATTTCTAGAGATACCACAAACATTTCAACTTACTGCAGATCGAGTTGGATACTTTGTTACTGCTATTATGAAGACTCCTGCAATGATAAACTGGATATAAAAACATATTTATAAATACTCATTGATAGTGCTTACCAATTTAGAATGTACTTTTAACAACTCTCTTCTAAGTCAATTATTTTAAGAATGCTAATAGTAACAAAACACACAGAAGTTTTAGTAGATGGGTCAGGACAAATTTACATCATGTAGTAATACATTGAAAGGTAATAGTAGAGTCAGTCATAACAGAAACATATAGGGGACAGTAGGCAGATTCACATTGTGATAATATGCCAGACAGCCTAAGCAGTCCTGAACCTGGGAACCAAGTTTGCTTTTATGTGTATGAGATACATCATATATAAGTCATTTGATTATTGCTTTTAATGTTATCCTTTCTAATGAGATGATGCCACTAATTATGATTACTATGTACATATCCAAATATGGAAAAAGTGGTTCAAGAATTATTCCACATTGTGATGGTACAAAATGTGCAGTCTCTTATGAGATTTGTAGTCATTATTAAGGTAATGGCAGAAATTCATGCCTTTGCCTTTGTTTTTTAAAACAGAGGTTCCATTATTTCATGTCAGGAAGTCTATCTACTTCCAAGAAGTATAAAACTATGCCATATTGTTTGAAGATGGGTTGCACAATTTCCTCAAAGTATTCCTTGTCTTATTTGTTTTAGTGATAAAACACTAAAGAGGCAAGTCAAAGGCTATTTTTGTCATGCTATACACTATATGTAGGAAGCCCAAACCTGAAGCTTACAAACTTCCCATGGATAATTTTAAATCTATATGTTCAGCACTTCACTCCACAACAAAAGCTGAGATTTCTAAGGAGGTACACAGTGAAGGTAAGAACTAGCTCAGAATTTAAGGTGAAAATATCTTGTGAATTTTGAATTAGAGTGCTCTCCAATGAGATTATCTTTAGATTACCATGTGTTTTACAAAATGCCTTTCAAAGGCATTTTAGGCTTAAGTGAGAAGTTTAGTATTAAATTACATTTAGTTGAAATTTTAGATAAGTTATCCTAGGAGTTAAATATACTATTTTTATAATGTGAGTGGCTAAACACTAAGGAAAATGCATCATTTATTTGGATTTTATTGGAAAATCCACAGTTTTTCTCCTATTTTTTCCCAAGGCAGTGCTTTGACACATGTGACCCAGTACATCATTTATCATTTATCACCTTTGAACCAGTGCATTATTTATGAGCCATGCATCCTTTATGAACCATGTATCATTTATCTGGATTTTGTGTGAAAATTCAGTATTTTTCTCCTATTTTTCAAGGCAATCCGTTGACACTTATGAGCTAGTGTATGTATAAAAGTGGGAGACCTCCTAGAGATCATTGTTTCTTCTAGTGATTACTCGCTGTCTCAATGGGCAGCCATATTGTATCCTACAGCCCTCATTCCATCTGTTTGAAGTGTGGGTTAAGTGGTTTCCTTGCTCATTATTGCTATCCAACCATTCTTTCTCCTCCACTTTTCAGTCACATGTCAGATTCTATAACTCACTATTCTTCATGGTTGAAGTAATCTATTGACCCCTTAGCCACTCTTCTTTCGGAATGAATTGACATTTTGACATGCTGATTCTCTCTCCAGCATCACTTAATATTTGGTGATATTTTTACACACACATACACACATATATATATGTGTATATATTCATATCTATCTATCTATCTGATCTTTTGATACGGTTTGGCTCTGTATCCCCACCCAAATCTTATGTTGTAGCTTCCATAATTCCCATGTGTTGTGGGCGGGACCCAGTGGGAGACAGTTGAATCATGGGAGTAGGTCCTTCCCATGCTGTTCTTGCCATAGTGAATAAGTCTTATGAGATCTGATAGTTTTAAAAATGGTGGTTTCCCTGCACAAGCCCTCTCTCTTTGCCTGCTGCCATCCACATAAGATGTGACTTGCTCCTCCTTGCCTTCTGCCACAATTGTGGGGCCTTACCAGCCATGAGAAACTGTAAGTTCAACAAACCTTTCTCTTTTGTAAATTGCCCAGTCTCAGGTATGTCTTTATCAGCAGCGTGAAAATGGACGAATACAGTAAATTGGTACCAGGAGTGGGGTGCTGCAGAAAAGATACCCGAAAATGTGGAAGTGACTTTGGAACTGGGTAACAGGCAGATGTTGGAACAGTTTGGAGGACTTAGAAGAAGACAGGAAAATGTGGGAAAGTTCATAACTCCCTAGAGACTTACCAAATGCCTTTAACCAAAATGCTGATAATGATATGAAAAATGAAATCAAGGCTGAGGCTCAGATGGAAGACGAGGAACTTGTTGGGAATTAGAGCAAAGGTGACTCTTGTTATGTTTTAGCAAAGAGACTGGTGGCATTTTTCCCTAGAGATTTGTGGAACTTTGAACCTTGAGAGATGATTTAGGGTATCTGGTAGAAGAAATTTCTAAGCAGCAAAGCATTCAAGAGGTGACTTGGGTGCTGTTAAAGGCATTCAGTTTTATAAGGGAAGCAGAGCATAAAAGTTCAAAAAATTTGCAGCCTGACAATGTGATAGAAAAGAAAAACCCAATTTCTGAGGAGAAATTTAAGCTAGCTGCAGAAATTTGCATAAGTAATGAGGAACTGAGTGTTAATTCTCAAGACAATGGGGAAAATGTCACCAGGGCACGTCCGAGGTCTTCATGGAAGCCCCTCCCATCACATGCCCTGAAGCCTAGGAAGAAAAAGTGGTTTTATGGGCCAAGCCAAGGGCCCCCGTGCTATGTGCAGCCTAGGGACTTGGTGCCCTGCATCCCAGCTGCTTCATCTGTGGCTGAAAGGTGCCAATGTAGAGCTTGGGCCATGGCTTCAGAGGGTGCAAGCCCCAAGCCTGGGCAGTTTCCATGTGGTGTTGAGCCTGTGGTACACAGAAGTCAAGAATTGAGGTTTTGGAACCTCTGCCTCGATTTCAGATGATATATGGAACTGCCTAGATGCCCAGGCAGAAGTTTGCTGCAGGGGCAGGGCCCTCATGGAGAACCTCTGCCAGGGCAGTGCAGAAGGGAAATGCAGGGTTGGAGCTGCCACACAGAGTCCCTACTGAGGCACTGCCTAGTGGAGCTGTGAGAAGAAGGTCACCATCCTCCAGACCCCAGAATGGTAGATCCTCTGACAGCTTGCACTGTGTGCCTGGAAAAGCTGCAGACAATGTCAGCCTGTGAAAACAGCCAGAAGAAGGGCTACACCCTGCAAAGCCACAGGGGCAGAGCAGCCCAAGGCCATGGGAGCCCACCTCTTGCATCAGCATAACCTGTATGTGAGACATGGAGTCAAAGGAGATCATTTTTGAACTTTAAGATTTTGACTGCCCCACTGGATTTTAGACTTGAATGGGGCCTATAGCCTTTGTTTCAACCAATTTCTCCCATTTGGAACAGCTGTATTTACTCAAGCCTGTACTCCCATTGTATCTAGGAAGTAACTAACTTGCTATTGATTTTACAGGCTCATAGGTGGAGGGGACCTTGCCTTGTCTCAGATGAGGCTTTGGACTGTGGACTTTTGAGTTAATGCTGAAATGAGTTAAGGCTCTGGGGGACAGTTGGGAAGGCATGATTGGTTTTGAAATGTGAAGACATGAAATTTAGGAGGGGCCAGGGGCAGAAAAACTCCCATTTTTTAAAACCATTAGATCTTGTGAGACTTATTCACTATCATGAGAACAGCACAGGAATGACTTGCCCCCCTGCCCCCCAACCATGATTCAGTTGTCTTCCACCAGGTCCCTCCCACAACACTTGGGAATTTTGGGAGCTATAAGATGAGATTTGGGTGGGGATGCACAGCCAAACCATATCATCTTTCTAGTACCTTGGGCTTGTGATTCTTGTTCTCTCCTCCAATCCCTGACTCCAAACTATCTTAGTCACTCACTCCCATAATCATTCTCTTGTCTTTGCTGTACCTTTCAAATCTTAATTTCAAATATTCCACCTGATCACCACCTGCTATCTTTCTAGCTCATGCCCTCTAGTACTAAAATTTTAACAACCCTTTGACCCCCCCTGGGTCCATAATCTGAGAACTTCAACTCTCTGTTAAATTCTTCTTTCCATCACTAACTTAAATTTCATGGCCAACCATTACAAACACTGCCCTATATCCACTTGCAACTGTTTCACACCTTTCTTGTTTTATTATAGTTGCACAACTAAACAAAAATCCTGATTGTTTTTATCCTGTTGCATGCTCACACTCATGCAGCTGACCATGGCCTGAGAAAGGCATACAACCCGTATTCATATCCTGTTCCTAAACCTCAAGCGTGTCCTTAATGCTATATGAAAATAAAACCACCTCTCCATAATCTGTGCACTCTCTTTTCCTCGATGATTATTTCATATTCTCTCGCCTTTCCTCAAACAACCAAACCACTTCCCCATCCTCGGTCTCAGCTCATAATCTTGCTTAATTCATTGAGCTATTTGAAGTTACTGGGGGAAAAAAAAAAACTTCCACAGGCTTCCAACATCCTATCAAAGCAAATTCTCCTTTCGCTCGCTTTCTCTGCCTTTCCCTTCTGTTTTTGTACTTTGAAACCATTTATAATTAGGCTGGATAATTCTTTGTTGTGAGGAGCTGTCCTGTGAATCACAGGCTATTTAGCAGCATCTTTTGCCCCTGCCCACCTGATGTACACCTCCAGCTGTGAAAATCCAAAATATCTCCAGATATTATAAAATGTTCTCAGGGGCAAAATCGCCTCTAGTTGAGAACCACTGCCCTAGATAAACTTTCTATGCTCCTAGCCATTTGTGCATCAAAATCCATCACCTCTTGCCTACATAAATACTTGATTCCAATACCCACCCCCATTTACTCATCATCAATTTTCTTTCTTTTGGTTCAGTCCTCTCAACAAAGGATATGATGCTATTTCTTTCAACTCACAGAAACTAATAAGCAAACCCTCTCTGGAGCCAAATTTCCCCAGCTATCACCCCATTTCTTTATACCACATTAAAGTCCTTAAAGAAGCTGTTTGCCGTCTGTAATTCCTCTCTTCCTATTTTTTTTCTTAAATCAACTCCAACCAGGTTTTTGCTTCATAATTCCACTGAAACTACTTGTAAAATTTACTAGTGCACAGATCATACTGACTTCCATATTGCTAAATCCAATGGTCAATTCGTAGTCCTTATTTTATTTGACAAAACAACAAAATATAATATAGTTGATCCTTCCTCATTTCTTCTAACAATTTCTTCACTTGGCTTCCAGGATGCTATACTCTCTAGGTTTTCCCCTACCTAATGGCTATCTAGAAACCACAGAAAAGTGTCAGTAATGAAAAAATTTAGAAAATGAGTACTGACTCATTGGGTGAGGAGACTGAAGTGAAGACAATAAACATGCAAGTTAATCATGCTAATGGATATTATAGTTGAGATTCTTTGCCTTTCACATATCTGGGGACGAACTGCCCTATGGCTGTCACTGTGTACTCCTGTTTTCATATCTCTTGAAACAGCACTTGTAAATTAAAGGTACTCAATATATATTTGTTGAAAAAAGGAATCTGACTTTGAATAAATTATCAACATGAGATTTAGTTACATAATTCTCCTGAAAACCTTGTTCAGAAACCGTTCCCTACCTTATATTATTGGCATGAATATTATTTATTGTATGATTAAAGCAATATACATGTATTCTACTCACAAAAATTCCCCACAAAGTACATCCTGTTTTGTAAGTTATAGGTTCATATATTCCAAAGGCTCCTTTAATTTGCCCCTTATACAAAACCAATAGGAAGTACCACATGAAAACATGAAAGATGCCAATCATAATCTGGATAGCCTGTGAGAAGAGAATGCTGTTAGTACCTAAATAATGTAATTTAAAACACAATTCCAATAAGTGTTAACTATAAGAAGCATTTAACACCTTTACAAATACAAAAGTAAAACAGCAATGCACTTAATAATGTATTTCCTGGATTGGTTATCCCAGAAAAAAGGATCAATCAGGAAGGACTGAGATATACCAAATAGGAATCAGTCATACTAAAAACAACAGGCTGTTCAATAATAGTAACTCTGGTCAATTCTCCTGTAAGTTAACAGTTTGATTCTATCACTGACTAGTCTCCCTACCTATCAAGTAATGGTATGAGAGGAGAATATTGGGATTACTTCAGAGAAAATGTGGTTACTAATCTGCTATAATGCAGGAAGCCATAAATCCAACATTTTCTTGTACATTAGTAATTTATTAAAGATGAATCACTTTTTGACTTTTATAAAGGTTTGATTTATCTTTTCCTTCAAGGAGTACTTGGTATGATTTTTTTTCACAAGTATGCTGGAGTGAGGCATAATCCAACACAACAATACAGAAAATATCCAGAATGGACTTGCTTGAACTCCGTTTTCCCATTGGAGAGGGGAAGGAATTTGAATAGGGGAGAATTATTACTCAACTCTAATTTGTAAGAAGATAATTATAAGCCCAGCAAATTTATTTCTGGATTTATACGTGAACTGATATTTCATATATTTAATCACATTTTTTTACTACTCTTTAAAAATGACAGAGGACACATAAATTTTATTTTCATGTAAACTTTAACAGAAAACTATTCAATGTTTTAAGAGTTCCAGCTCTTTGCAAAGCAGGCAGTCTATGAAATATGTAAATGCAATTGGCTAACTTTAAAAAATACATTTTGGAGAAGTTTTTTTTTTTAAGGAAAGGTCTCTTTTTTGGTAATGATTATGCATTTTTATAGATTTAGAATTTAAGGTTTCCCCTTGCATCTAATTTGCAAGAATGGTAATATTTCCAGAAATTCTTTGGATTTGCTTGGAGAAATATCCCCCACTAGGCTGCAAAATCTCACAGGGTCTGGAGTTTGTTTTTCTTATTGCTTTATCACCAGCCTCTAATATGGTGACCAGAATAGAGAAGGCATCCAGCAAATACCTCTTATATAAGCATACTGGTGTCAAGAATAATGATTCCATGTGGCTTTCCTAACTGTTAAAAAAGTAAGTGGGCTTGAAAAATACTCTCTTTTTAAATGATTGACTATTGTTTTATATAAGACTATGAAATATCTAATTAGCCAAAGCTTGTTAAGAACTGCCAGTGTGTGGAGAAGGACAAGATCGGTTTTCTTATTTAAAAATGATTCTTAATCTAGAGCCAATATGAGTTCCAGGAGGTCAGACCCGCCTACCCCCTGCCCCCAGAAAAAAAATGCAAAGGATTACGACATGTACATAATTCTGGGAAGAAGATTTAGAACTTTCATTCCATGCCAAAATGGTCTGTGACCCCAAAGAGGTTAAGAACCTCTGCTGCACAGTCGAATAGGTGACTTAGATAATTGATCTATGCAACGTTCAAATTCAGAAGAAAAGTTCACATGAGTGGAAAAGTTTTCTCCCCTTTGGATGTGAAAAAGCATGATGCTCATAACTCCTTGATGTTTATTAAGAAAGCTAAACTGTAACTTCACATGTTTATAACTTAATAGAAGAGACAAATTTATAATCATCCTACAGCATAGATGTAAGTACAGTATTCTCTTTTTTCCTTTTAAACCTTACTTGGATTTCTCTGTTATCCTGTGTGTACTGGTTTAGTCTGTATACTTATATCTCAGCGCATGAAAGAACATGAGATCAGTCAAAATTTGTAGAAGACAATCAACATTTGAAAAACATAAACTTTTACCCTTTTGATTTAACCAAGTCTGTCCCTCTTCAGATCCAATATGTCCTTTAAAAAAATGAAATAGTTCATGATCTTAAATTTAGTTAGTCAAAGTGAAATCTTACCCCTAAAACGAGAGAATTTGCTGTAGAGATTTTTGAATGAACACATGCCATACTGCCAGCATTTCCTCTAGATGGTTTTCTCTCTAACCTTTGGTGATATCTTTAGCAAACTTCTACAAAACAATACAAGGCACATATACATGATTTTCTTAGAAGAAAATACATGAGTTTGATCCTTTCCTTATTGTTCAGCCACCGCCTCCCCAAATTCAGAAGCAATAGCCTTCTTCTTTCTAGGCCTTAATATCAGAGGCATCAACTTTCATCCACCTGTTCTGAATAACAGCCTTCATAACTGAAAAGTCTCTCTCTGTGACTAAAACATATCGGCATTTTACAGATATGATCTCTGAGTAGTTAATAGTGCCTACTGTTTACAGAGTAAACAGTAACAGAAATGATAAGGTATGAAGGATATCTAGGGAATAGTATTAGAGAATTTTCAGTAAAACTTTCAACAATTTATTTGCAATTCGTAATCAATTCAATGCAATCCATAGTGCCATGTTTGCATTTTCAAAACCAAATTCTTGTAATCATCAAATTCATCAAAAAGTGGGCTTGTGATTATTTTTTCTGACACATACCTGCTACTCAGTTATTTCTATATGAAAAGAATCTTTTATTCTATCAGACAACTTACTGAAGTTGCTCCCACAATGTTAATGTTAATGCATTTCCTGGTCTTTTTTTTCCCTGTTATTCCTGCTTTTCTCTCTGTTGTTCAGATCATCTCCACATTTATATTAAGATAAAACCTGGCTATTAATTATATCCCCTTGTGGATTGTATTTATTTTTAGATCTGGAATTCTACATCTGCTAGTATGTCATGCTTACATAGGTCAATAGCTTGAGTCATGCCACCTCACTAACATGATCCTAATATTTGAGACTTGATCTTTTCAGAAAGGAGGGAATTTGACCAACTAACCTCTCATTCTCTGTACTTGTAAAATCTCATGACTTAATTATTTTAATAGGTCTTTGTTTTCTAAAATTGTTTTCTCAATGTCTCTTAATGCTATAAAGTGTAGAGACAGAAAAAACTATTTAAGAACACAAGTTAGTAATAGCAACAGAGAGAAAACAATATGTTACTAACTGAAGTAAGCTTTATACATTCAAACACAATCTTTGAGAAATAAAGAAAGTGTTTAGAAGCATAGACAATCAAAATCAATCACTCTGCTATGATTAAATAAAAAACCATAAAATTACAGAATCCATATAGAATAATAAGGAACAGCATATCTACATTGCTATTATTTGTCACTTTACAGAAAACAAGAAAATAAAAATAGGCCCTTTTATGTATACAATTGGCCCTCTGTTTCATCTGATTCAACCAATAGTGGATCAAAAATATTCAAAAAACATGCCAGTAAAAATACAAATGCAACCGTCAATGTGGTGTAACAACTATTTACATAGCATTTGCACTGTATTAGATATTATAAGTAATCTAGAGATGATTTAAAGTATAGGCGATTTGCATGTTACATGCAAATCCTACTCCCCTTTGTATTAGGGACTCGAGCACCCTTTGATGTTGGTATCCACCCAGCAGATACGGAGGGATGACTGTATAGAAAATTCTTTTCACTTTCGTAGTTAACAGTGGAAGCACCATGAAGTGACTTGGGGAGCAGAATATCTGGCATCTCTGTAATCTTCATCAGACCCCTACCCAAACCACCCTAGGTTTGGTATTCCTAAAAAATGCCAATCAGAAAAAGAAAGTGGGGGTGTTCAAAATTCTCAGGTTAATTGATGGAAGGAAGAAACTAAGAAATACTACAACATATTCCTGCAATAACTGATGGTTGCAATTCTTTTCTTTTTTAAAAATCATCCTGTGTTTGAGTACTTTAAACCCAGTTAAGCATCCCATTATTTGTAAAAACAAATGAATAAAAGGAATCATTTATTTGTTTTTATTTTTTGGTGATCCTGTCAATCCAAAAGCAGCTGAGGAATGAGTACCCTAACCCTTACTCCCAACCCCATTTTTATCCCCTGAACTTGCTTTACATAGAAATTCTGAAATAGTCGCAGAAAGCTCTTATCTAGAAAACGCTTCTCTATCTTTAGCATCTTTAGCAGGGATGCAACCCCTTGGCGCCTTCAGAATTAAGTCCGAATTCTTTAGCAGGGCACGTAAAGCCCTTCATGAACAGTTCCCCGCCCAGCTTCTTAACCTCATCCTGACCACTTCTCTGTTTCCACACGAACGGCTCCCGCAGTAACCTTGTTTGGGAAGCCTACTCTGTCTCACAAGCCTGTTAGATGCCCCACTCCTTGTTCCCCCAACATTCCGAGCATAATTCCTACCACAGTGTGTTCTTTCGATTTTCAGGACTGGCTCCTAAGTCAGTGGGAGCTCCCAGAAGTCAAGGAATTCATTTCTGTATGACCAAGGACAGTCCTGGGCTAGAACCCAGAGACTCAATACTGGATCAAATCAAGAATGGGGCGCGGGGTAGGGGGCGGGGTGCGTTAAGATCCAGACTCTGATGAGGGAGGGAGGGAGATGATAAGAGAACAGGGAAGCTGTGGGGAGAGGAGCACCGTAATCAGCCTCCGTGTCCCTTTATGGCTTTTGACACGAAATCACTCCAGCAAAGCATCACTACCCTGCATTTTACTTATTCAAGGTTCCGAGAAGTTTCGGGGGGCTCTCGTCCAGGACCCAGACCAGGTTCTCACGCCAGCGTCCGGGCCTACATGAAGAGGAAGATCCTGGTTGGCAACGCGCTCAGCGTCAGGTCCCCAGATCTCGCTGAGCTACCATCACAGGGATAGCCTGGAACCCAGCACCCAGCCGACCCTCAGGCTCCTCAGGGAGTGAAGGTCTCCAATGGCAACGGTGTGCTCCTCCTGCGCCTGCGCTCCCACTCGGGAACGGCAGGGGCGGAGGGAGTGCGTGTGCGCAGACTCACTAGGCCCCTGGCAGCCACGTGGTCAGACAACCGCTCAACTACATTTTGGTGTCTCTAGAAATGGTTTCTGCAAACCTGTGTTCTGAGATTGCCCATATTGGTGCGTTTCTTATACACACACCTGCTGCACAGTGACCAGGATCACCGGGGAAAAGTCTGCCCTTCACCTTTTCTGTCTTCAAAGAAAAATGTTGACCACAAGTGCACTTTGAAGGGTGCACTTTCGAGTGAAGTGACTGAATCAATGGCTCACTTTTTTTCTCTTTAAACATAAATAACCGAAGAAGGAAATTAGTGACGAGAGTAATACTTGACAAGACACCGGAAGGACTTTTTGATCCGCTTGCTGAGGTGGGTTTACCTTTTGGGTGATACATGGTGCCAGTTTTCTGTCTGAGGTGTAGACAGTAGTTAAAACAGTGTTTATGAAGAGGTCCTTTAGATGAGGAGTACAGACCATCCTCTTAGGCAGCTATCATGACTTACTGAGGCATTTACAGTACCTGGAGAACAGTTACTCAATACCATTTCTCATTTATTCATAGAAGATTTAAATTGACATTGTGGAAAAGCTAAAATTCCAGCTTGTACTGTAAATTTTTAGTCAATGATAGCCAGTGAGTAAAACATGCAGAAAACAAGACAGATTTTTCTTTCATAAGGAAATTTTCTGTGCTTCCAACATCTTTATTTGCAAAAGCTAAATCATGAGTGTGTCTAAAATCCATCAAGATCTTTTATTGCCTGAAAAATCAACTGTAAGCTGAGAAACTTTATTTTTAGTCTCACAGCTAGCTTCCTTACATTGAGATTCCAAAGTCCCCTCAAATCAAAGAAAAAGAAAAACCAGGCTCTTTTAAAGTCTTTACATTTTGTATTGGTCAGTATGTCGTTGAAGGTAATAGTTTTATTCTTAAGTAATATACCACTTGATTTTCTGGCATTATTATTTTTTTGTGAGTTTCTTCTCTATGAGCAGAGAGGGCTCTGATAATATTAAGCATTCTCTTTGCTGTAGAAAGAGGAACTGTGTCTTCAAGCCCAGGGTTATGAATTTTTTAGAATCCATAGTAGAAAGAGCCAGTTCTGATGAGATGGACCCCCATTGTAACTTGCTGCCATTATTTGTGAGAGAAGTGATATATTTCTTCATTTAAGATTTGGCCAATAGTCTCTGGAAATTATCATGGATTTGATCAGTGTTTTGGACTGGGAACAAAATGTGCATTCAGTGTAAACATAGGCAAAAATAGAAGAATGAGCCAAACTATGAGACAGGCATGGTTCCTCGGCACATCTTATTTTTTCTGCTACTATCACAGATCAGTAAAAGCAACATTGATCTTCTCAGTACCTATAAACTGGATTTGGAAATTCAGAATTCACTTTAATTTTTTATCTGTTGGTTGTTAAAAACTGTATTCTTCAGCAATGAAGAGGCAATCAATCAATCATGGTTTGACATCCAATATGACTTTTATTTCTCCATGTGTATCATGTTGTTAATTTCTCTTGAATTGGTTCCCAATATACAAAAGACATTAGTGAAAATGTGCTGGAACCACAATACCTATATAATGTTAAAACCATTGTTGGGGATTATTACAAGGACCCTGTTGGCTGTGAGCCCTGATAAAATAACTTGTCCAGATTTCTTTGAGGAATTTTATTTATTTATACTCTAGAGAAAACAGATGTTTTCTCTAGAGTAAACACTAGGGTGTTCTAGTCAAGTAAAATGGAAATCTATGCAAACTGAGGAAACTAAACAATTGAATTCATTGTAGAAATGCAATATCCATACATATGTATATTTATGTAAAGTGTAATCTATATGTATATAGATATATATATATGCAGGTACACACACATGTATATAGTAGATTTCAGTTTTCATATGTTTACTATATCACTTATATAATATTCTTTAGTAAAATGCTAATTAATGGCTTAAACTTATCTTGCTTTTTTTTCCTTGCATTTACTATGTTGAGGCAATATGTTAAGTGCCTTATATTGCTTATTTTAATTAAACTTCACCACATGCCAATGATGTACATACCACTGTTATGTTCATTTTAACAGATGAGTGTGCTAAGGTTTGGCAAAGTAAAGAGTTGCACAGCTTATAAATGTTCGAGTTGAGATTCTAACTCCAGCAGTGTAAGTCTAGCTCCAGAATTTGTAGCCCATCCTCCTACCCACTTTTCTTGCTCTAAGCCTCCTTCAGAAAGAGCTCTGTGTTGTAACTGTCATGGAACTGCATAAAGAATATTGTTGAAGAAATCATAAGGGCTAGGGATAGTTTCCAGCTCCAGTTCTGGCTGTGTGTACTCCCCTCCTCTACTCTTTGAATTCATTTCTCATCTGTAAAATTAGGGTCTTGAAGTACACATTGTAGCATTGTATGAATATATGAAATGACATTTGGCCTAAAAGTCCATACCATATCCTTAAGCGTTGCCAAATACTTGGGAGAGTAGGAGGAGTTGTGAAATATAAAGTGAAATTGTGCATGAGACTTAAGCAAAATAGAGACCCCTGGGATGTGTGTGTGGAGAAAGAGATTGAATGAAGCCCGTTGAGCACTGCTAGTAGTGCTAGAATTTAGTAACAGTGATTTGTTTTTAAGAGTGAAACCAGGGAACTGAGGGAGAGGTGGAGAGCTCGGCGAAAAGAGAGAACAGTTACAAATTATAAATTTGCTTGGTTTGTTTTAAATGCAAAATGAAGAGAAAAAGGCAGAAATCAGCAAGTTTTAGGAAAACCCTGATATCCAAGGCCTCTCCAGCCTGTGGGAATTAGCAGGACGTATTAGCCTTATGGCCCAGTTGGCCTGGTTTCCACCCTCATGCGTTGAAGAATGATCCCAGTTATTTGCAAATCCCCATTTCCAGAGCATTTCTGGGAGTCCCCAGAATTTTCACATTTATTCTCCAACAGGCCTCTGAGCTGTTGCTGAGTGCATGGGACAGCCATTTTCCAGATACATTGTAGTCTTCTCCCGCCTTGCTGCAGCTTCTCTGGGAGAAGGCTGCCTTACCACAGGTGCTGTCTCCCAGGGCTCCCCAAGCACCAGAGCCCTGGAGGTATTCAAACAGCCTAGTATGTTCTTCAGTGTTCCTTACAGAGGAGGAGCCTGGGTATAGTCCATGCACAAATGTGGAGCACAGCCCTTTCTCCATGGGGATTAGACCTGGTCACCTAGGTGAGGTGGGCAACTGGACTCTGATCTTTCAGCTCGAGCATCAGATACCTGAACTCAAAATTTCGGTGGCATATTTTCCTTGATGCAAATCACCACTGCAAATAGATGCCTAGGGACTCTGCACCCCACCCCCAGTTGTCCAAACTCAGGGTAGGTTTAGCCAGCATGTGCTCTGTGGGAAAAGGGGACAATTGTAATGGATTATTAGAGGGTTGTGACAAATGCAAACATGTTCTGGGAAAGAGAGCTTTCAGAAATGTTGTTTGGGCCAGGCATGAATCAATGACACATGTTTATCTAAGATACATTTATAGATTCTTGAAAGATCATTCTTGAGTCCATGTGTTTCATGATGAATAATCGACCTTCTCTAAAGCCTTAGAATCTAGAATTAGAAGACACCCTAGAGCCCTAGAGATCTAATAATGATCTGTGCTCTTCTGAGGAAGGAAGAGACTAAATATAGAAAGTACTTGAGATGTGTGTGTAATGTGTATGTGTGTGTGTAGCTTAAGTTATATTTCATAGGCAAAGTCTTTGTATGCAAATCCAGCATTAATTTTGCATGAAAAAAGCATGTGTTCACTGACATGTAGATAGATCTTACTCCATTTCATTTTATATTACCCTACATGAAAAAAATATGTAAAGCCTAAATTTTATGGAATAGCAAAGTTTTCATCACAAAGTTGTAGTGTAAGACTTCTTTTTAAGCAAATGAATGAAAAAAATGAACATTTAAAAAAGATTTTCCAGAATGAAAATGCCATAAGGGCTTTAAATAATATCACAGCAGGCACGTGACCTCTATGTTGCAATATGATATTTCTATTCCAGTCACATTCTAGGGTCTCAGATCACAGGCCCAGCTGGAGAAATTTGTTCATAGTATAAATTTGCTAAAACCCCCTCAAACATACCCTCGGTATAGCTTGGTAATCCTGTGTTTCTCTGATGAGTTTATTCTCCATTTCCATGACTTTTCCCACATTGAAAAAACATGTACATAAGTGGAGCCACGCAGTTCAAACTCATGTTGTTTAAGTGTCAACTGTATTTTTATACCACTAAATCTCCTCTCTCCTATCAGCGAATAAGGCAATTTCTTCCAAATTTATTACAGGCTTACTGTAGAGAAACATTTCTGTTTGTTTTGGCATTACAAATGTCTGATTCTATCCAAGACTATAAGAATAGTGAGAATAATGGTTAGGGCAACTGTGCGGACCTGGGAGTCATGCTGCCTGGATTCAAATCCATGCTTCACCATTTGCTAGCTACGTATCTTAGGACAAGATTTTTAACCTGTCTGCCAAAGTTTTTTCATCTGAATAGGATCCTAATAGTAGTATCTGCCTCACAGGTGGTTGTTGTGAGCATTGAAACAGTGCTTGGAATGTGAGTGGTACAAAGAATGGGCTAAATATATGCTGTTATTATTACTATTATTAAAGCAAATTGAAAAATAGAATATATTTGATAGAAATTTAAAAAATGAACTTTGCTGGAAATGCTTCTGTTCCCTAAAGTAAGTTACTTTTATATTTGCTTATTTTACGTGTATAGATACGCAATATACCATCCTCCCCACATTTTGGGGGCGCCTTTTATTTTCCAGACCCTCAGACCAGGAAATCTATGTCTTCACTTTTGCTGAGCTGTTGAGCTTCATGGTGAAGGACACAGCATTTTTAATCACCCAAGTTTCTGAATAGCTGGGACCCAGGCAGGCCAAGGATGTTGAAATTATGTGACTCTCACCTGACATAATACACCTGCTTTCCCAGATGCAAAAATTCTATTCTTCTCATCTGCCTCTTCCCTGATTTTGATTTATCTGCCTAGTCTTTTTGTATTTATTTGTCTCCTCTTCTTTAATAATATTAAGATTTCAAAAAGGAACAATATTTTGCTATTTTCAAACCATATTTATATAACATTATCTCATTTTATTGTCACAACAGCTCCTGGAGAAAAGGCAGATTTCTCCATTTATGATCAATCTGTCTTTTTTCTTTATTGTTGCTTTTATTATTACTATTATTCCTTCCTTATCCAGTTTAGATTCCACAGTCCATCATTTAAATAGTATTTTTTACAGTGTCCTAAGCTTTCTTGCCCTTCTGCTATTTTGTCATCTCCTCTAGCAAAACCTTAACCCTGGATAAAATCAAATAGAGAGTTTCCTGGATCCATAGTTTGCCTGGATCTAGCAGCAGGACCTTGCAGGAGCAATTTGTTCATACTCTGAGTTTGTTACCACATCCTCAGGTGTGCCCTCCATACAGCTTGGCAATCCTATTTCTCTGACCACTTTATTCTCCAGTTCCATGACTTTTCCCATGTTACCATTCTGCTCAGTATTCTGACTCTACCTATGCCCCTACCTTGGGCATGACGTCACTACTGCTTTGACAGGGATGACATGAGCCATCACATCAGATCCTCACTGCCACTATTGCAAATCTGTGGGTATCTGTGATAATGATACCTTTCTATTTTGTAGAGAAACTGCCCTTCTTCATGACTTAGGTGATGTTATCCATCCGTGCTTTTGATTTCTTGAAACTTACACTGTCTTTCATCCCTTCTTTCTTACCTTGATTGTTCTAATTGGCTTATAAATGTGCCCACAATTCAAAAACAAAAAGCCAAACTCAAATGAAAACCCCTCAGTGCAGCAACCCTGTCCTACTGTTGTCCCATTGCAGGTTAGTTTAACGTACATGAAAATACTCTGTAAATAGCAAAATTTTGTAGATATTCAGGAGGCAAGATGTTTGATGATATTAGTGTATAGAATAATGTGACCTCCAACAAGGGCAATTGGACATTTGCTTTCTGAACAAAAAGACGAGGAGATGAGTTAGGGAACTCCAGTGACTGGACACCTAGAAAAATCATCATCAAAGAAGGTTTATCAATCTTCTTGGAGTATAGGTCAGATCTACTGCTCTACAACCAATATCAAATCAAAATCAATTTTTTAAACACACTGAAAAAGGCTTTTGTTTCTAATGACATTTTATTAAGGAAAAAGTAATATGAACAGAAACATTTCTAACTTTAAGAGAGTTGCGGAATCATTTTTCAGTCCTCCAATCCTTCACCTTTGCCAGCACGTAGTAGTGGTAATGTAGGAAGAGACAGTGAAGGGAGATAAAGCCGTCATTAGCGACCAACCTGAAAACAAATCTCAAACACAGTTCTTAAAGACTAGAAATCATTGTGGACAATAAAAGACATCTTCTTAAGAACTTTTTGCAAGCGATTTTTCCCCATGAGATTAGACTGATCCCCCTTTTTCTTTTAATGTCTAGGGACATTAGTTAGAGTAGTTGTTGCATCTGGGAGGCGCTGAAGAAGACGCTGGTGTCACAGGGTTGTTTTCATACATATTTGGAATAACCAGGACAGGCTGGAAAGAATGAATAAAAACCAGCAATAAGGTTACTACAATCCTATGCAATTTCTCCTGGTACCATCAGAGTGAAGGACAAAGAGCATTCTGGTAAGCCCATAGTAGGATTTAGCAGACACAAGTCTGTATTTCTCCAGGGCATCTTCAGATTATTTTACAAAGAAGAGACACAACTCACCATGTTGGTTATGGTGTCTGCTTGGTTGGCAAAATAAGCTGTGACACAAGCTGTGCAGACCTCCAAGAGGGAGAAGATCATCAGCATGGCCGAAATGCCTTGTCCAGAAAGCTGAAATCACAAATAGATAGTGAAATTTTGGCTAATCAGGAGGGCCTCACATGGGCTTCAAAAATTATTGACTCATCAAATGTGCTATTGCTTATACTCAACTTGCTCCATGCTTATTCTTCCAGTATCATCGAATGCTTGTTTCAGAGGAGTGTGAAGTTATTTTGAATTTTCTTTAAAATACCAGAAGTCTTTCCTTTTGGTAAGTAGGCTATTTTGTTTAGAAATATTAGAAAGAAGGTAGTTTTTTTTTCCTTCGTGACGGCCTCATTGCTTTTTTAATAAAAATGTTAAAAAAAAGTCAAGCAATATAGAAACCAATAGATCATTCAAAATGCCACTGCTTAGAAATAACCAAAACTAATGTTTGATGACTGTTATCCTAGCGCTCTGTGTACAGGGAAAAGGCAGAAGAATGGATATGTGGAAAGATGCCGTGAGAGAGGAAAAAACAGAGATCAAGAGAGAGGAGCATCATTCTGTAAGAATGGAATCATGTTATTTCAATTTTAAGTAAAAGTGTTAAGCTCACTTGAACTCTATACAGGCCTTCTACTTGATCAGATACAGTGTAGGTGAATTTTCCTTCATTCACACTTCTGTTTATTTGGGTCCCATTTGTCTTCCTTGCTTCCATTACAACATGAGCCCTAGCTGTTGTTTCATATCCATGTTTCTAAATGTGAACATATAGCTGTTGCAGGGAGAGATATAGCTTAGCTGGCCCTGAGCACAGTTCTTGCTAGTGAACATGGACTTCGCTTTTTCTGTCTTCTGAGAGCCTGCTAAATGCTTAGTACGGAGGCCTGCTCCTTGACTGGAGGTTTATTCCTGTGCATTTCTGCTCATTCCCTGCTGGTAGCAGGGTACCATGCAGGGTATGGGAAGGTGTTGCTCTTTCTTCTGTCTCCTGAGGTCCTGGGTACTACCCATGGTCTTGTACCATACAGGGTTTGCTTTATCCTTTCGCAGAATTGACTGCTCTCCACCCCAGCCTTCTCAGTTACAGACTCAAGAGTGTTAGTGAGACTTCTCAGTAATTTTTTTGGCTTCCCTTTTTTCCTTAGTTTTGTTTCTAGGGAAACAAGAGTGAGGTCTAAAAGCTGTGCTTTTTTTCAGCTACTTTGAGTAGCATCAGAATGATTCTTTTCTCTACTTGGATGCCGGTTTGAAAGCTGCTTTTTTGGATGATTTTTGTTCTTTTGTTTGGTATTTTGGAGGATGAATTTTGTTCTTGCTTTACTCTGCCTTATTTACCAAGAAGCTTTCTCATCTTTTTTTGCCTCCTGATATGGTTTGGCTCTGTGTCCCCACCCAAATCTCATCTTGTAGCTCCCATAATTCCTACTTGTTGTGGGAGGAACCTGGTGGGAGATGACTGAATTATGGGGGCGGGTCTTTCCCATGCTATTCTTGTGATAGTGAATGGGTCTCATGAGATCCGATGGTTTTAAAAAACAGGGGTTTCCCTGCACAAGCTCTATTTTTTTTGCCTGCCCCCATCCATATAAAACATGATTTGCTCCTCCTTGCCTTCTACCATGATTGTGAGGCCTCCCCAGCCGTATGGAACTCTAAGCTCATTAAACCCCTTTTTCTTCCCAGTCTTTGGTATTTCTTTATCAGCAGTGTGAAAACAACCGAATACACCTTCTTAAATAAGCTTTTCCTTACGCTGCAAACAGTGTTGTCTTTTGCAAGCACAAAAGTGATCATTCAAATTCCCGGCCTAAAACTCTTCTACGTTTTTAACAAAGGATTGTCTCAGAACTTGGTGGAAAAGGAGTGTGCCAGCAATTCCAACTATTGACACTTCAAAGAACATACTCTAGGGGACAGGCATCTGATGGGAGTGCTTAGACAACTTTCAGATTATACCAATGGTTGGAGTCAGGATTTCAGAACCCTTTAGTTGAGGAGCAGATGGCTTCATAAGCCTGCCACTCTGAGATCCAGTGGAACAGAATTACTTACACAGTACTGAGTGAACTGATAAGGGAAATGTTACTGTGTTTATTTTTTCAAAATATTGTGATATTGTCTTAATGTTAACATGTTCTAGATATACAAGGAAGTCATTCTGTGTCTTTCTTAAGATATAGTATCCCACAGTAATTTAATAAACTCTGCTTTTTGTAAACTGAAAAGCAAAAGCAAAACCAACCCCAACATAAAATAAAACAAAACCTATAAAACCACTCTTCTGTGGTTTTCCATTGCTCACAGAATGAAGACCAAACTTGTTAACATGGCCATTGAGGTAGGATGACAGCTTCCAGTCCAACCTCATTTTATACCATGTTTCTCCATTCCTTATAGATGATAAGCATTCCTGCCCTCGGGCCACCCATTTCCTCCTAAGGTCGGAGTCCATGCTTGGCTGTATAAGGCTGATGAATGTGTGATCCTGTTTTGAGCACATTCAGAGGCCTGTGCTTCATTTTTCGATTGCTTCATTCCTTGGGTTTCTCTGTAAAAATCGGATGTTCTTATCGCTGTCATTTACCTCTCACTTCATACTTTACTCTGAAGTTTAACAAAAAACACTCAATAGCTTAACTACCTTATTTATATAGAATTTCAAATGTTGGGAAAATAATTTTTGGACAATTTTAGAAGCCCTTCCCTATTGTTCGTGTGATTGACAGTGAGATGGGCCAATAAAGGATGTCCTTTAAGCCTCGGTCTATCTGTAGAGGTAACCCTTTCACTTTATTCTCTAGTCCTAGAGATCATATGACTAGGGGTGGGGCTAGAATAGAAAAAAGATTTTCACTAGAGCTGGTGTACCATATTAAGAGATAAAACATAGACCCACTTTACGGGACCAGGCTGGTGGATTATGGGATACTTACCAGAGCCCAATAGTTTGGGGGAAATACCCCACTGATGCACGTATCCACCACCAGCAGAATCACTCCAATGAAGGCAAAGATAGAACTAACAATGTTCATTCCCAGGCTGCCTTTCACCTAATGGAGATGGCAGGCAAAAATCAATTATATACAGGATCACTGAAGTTAAGTGAAATAAGAATCAATCAAATTTCATGGTTCTTAATTTTTGAACTTTCAAAACAAATTTTCAAGTTGAAATTATTCTGTTTTCTGCCCTTCTGGGTAATTACCATAAACATTATTCTGTATGCAGCCTAGATGTAGGGTACTTCTAAAAAGCTGTAGAAAAATGTAAATCATATAAAGCAGGCACTCATCTATTGTATTTTACTAAAAGTCTCATGCACAATAACAACTATATTTTCTTTATAAAAAATGAAAAAACTTCTAATGAGCATTTTTCTGTGGCAGACACTGTTAAATTATTTAAATTATCTCACTTAACTCTTACAGCTTTTGTATGAGGTGGTATGATAGCATCTGATTTTTATAGATGGCAAAGTATTTAGACACAACATGTTTGCTGAAAAATTTAGGAATTAATGAAAACCCTAAGTCTCTCTAGGGACTAAATATGCACCCCCAAATTTAGAAGGAGAAACTCTTCAAGCTTTTGTGGGCAGAGGTGTATGGGTGACTACAAATCTTTCCCCAGTTTCTACAATAGGATTTTAACATGCAGAAGAATAATTGTGAAAGCAGATCTGCAGCTGACTTGCTAGGGGTGGCGTAGTTGAGTTCTTTAGAATGTGCTTGTACTGCAGCATGCCTTAGAGCCTCCTGATGGTCTCTGAAAGCTCTTAGAAAAATTGTCTTAGGTAAGTGTCAGTGGCTGTCTCCTCTGAGAGGATGGAATCTATGCTTGGACAATCTCAATTAGAGGGAAGGATCCTTAAAGGATGCAGAGAAAGGGTGCTTTATTTTGTTTTTGTACTACAACAGGAGTGGTTAATCAGAATTAGGCTTATTTTATTTTGATTTAATTATTTTATTCTTGTTTTGTCTGGAAGAGCATGAACTACACAATCCTGTGTTCCTCTTTCCCCATTCTTCCCTCTTGTGCTGGATACATATAATTTTGACACTACCTCTGCTCTAGTTGACTCTAATTCTTGGTAAATCACTTTCTTTTTCCTGGTTCAATAGTAGACCGGGAAATTGCAATAGGTGGGGCGCTGTGACCAACAGAACTCAAGGTCCCATCTTACTGATCATTTTTATAAACTCTTCTTACGGAACAGGCTAGATTCATTTAATGGCAATTTAAAGAATTGTAAAACACACACCCAATCTTGAGTAAGAGTAGGAAAGATGCAAAAATATGAAAATAAAAATACAAGACAGAGCTGAGAAGTGGCAAATTAACAGTAGAGACTTGGTAACTGATGTGGCTAGTAGGTATTTCCTGGCTCCTAGATTCTCCTTTGGACTTCCCATAATAGAGTGTGACCTGACTGAACCAGGGAGCTTTCAGGTTAAAGCTTAAACGACCCTGATCTTTACTGCCTGTCACCCTTGTCAGTTCAAGAGTCAGGATGTGGAACTCTGCCATTTCTTAGTGGCAGACTGTGTGGACCACTCTCCTACCCGAGCGCTCAGACCATGAGGCAACCAATAGATTTTTTTTGGGAAAGGTGCTCTCTTTTGCATTTCCCAAATCCAGCTTTTCAATTTTCCTCCCCAATATGTTAAGCTAATCTTTAAAGGGGTTCAAAAAGCAGAAACAGTCTAACTTACCAGACAAGAGGAAAGCTCCTTGGATGCTGACACAGAGAGAGAGCCTGAGATAATGAACTGTGGAAATGGACAAATTTAGTTGAGAAATGGGTTAACTCGTTGTGCTTGGGAGTTTCTCTTTATACAAAAGGTTGGTCTATTTATGTTCATCTAGCTTCCTTCTCAAAATTTTCTCTTGCACTTCTAAATTTTCTGGGTAACTCTCAGGCATATATGTCCTTGACTTCTTTTTTATTGTTTTCTCCTAATTTCTGGCCCATGAGGAACTCATAATGTCTAAGCATTCCTTGTTCTGAGGCTTACGCTCCATCCCTTCTCATAATCAATTGCATTTTTTTAATTAAAAAAATTTTTTTGGAGATTGGGTCTCACTATATTGCTCAGGCTGGCCTCAATCTCTTGAACTCAAGCAATTCCCCGGCCTCAGCCTCCCAAGTAGCTGGGACTACAATCACATACCACTATGCCTGACTTACTTGCATATTTTTAATCATGTTTTCAATCACCTTTTTTTTTTTCTCTCTCTCCAACCAATACATACATTTCCATCTCAAATGTAGTAGGAAACCAAAACTTTGGCTTGCTGGTTATATGATTACATTTTAAAGAATGGAATAAGCTCCTATTTAAAATGGTAAACAAGTTCCCGATTTTTTTATGCTCATTCAGAGCTGTTAATTTTTCTAAATTCTTCAGCCCTCAGATGTAGGGCTTTATCAAGAAATGAGTTGTGAATTGGCTGGAGATATCAATACTTTATAAACCAAGAAGGAGTGGTGTTCTAGCAATCTACTCACAGAAAGGCCACCCCAGAATGGGTATCCACTAATAACAGCAGTAGAGGCAAAACCGAGTACTCTTCCATAAGGGAATACTGTTAGACACAAAATAATTCCAAAACCAAGGTGCATCAATCCAACCATGATCTGGATTACCTGAAAAAAGAAAACAACCATTTTAAAATTACTTCTTCACTTTCAGACATGTGAAACGTTACTGTCATTGCTGCCCCTGCTTATTGATTGTCAATTTTGCTGAGATCCATGGTTGTCATTCAGGCATGCATCTGAAGCAGGAGGTGGGCCATGAAGATTCTGGCATACACTAGAATAAGTGGAGTGCAGGGCCCTTAGTGAAGCACCTTGTTTTGAGGTATTTGGGGAGACTTATTGGGGTGGCCCAAGAAGAATTCTTCAGAAAGTACAGCTGCTTAATCATGTGTTAGCATCTCTGAGGGCCTCTAAAAGACTATTAGAAAAAAATACTTTAACTGTGATGTCAGTAGTTGCTTTTTCAGATGGATCAGTTCTCTGCTTGGGTCATCCCAGTTACAGGTAAAGGGATTGGTGAAGATAAAACCATTTATAAGGCATGAATTATGTGCTTAGTCATGTTCTGAACACTTTATATTTATTGTTTCATGTAGTCCTCCCCCAACTGGACTGAGTCCCAGAGACATAAAGAGATCAGGTATCCAAGGTCACACAATTCCTGAGGGGCAGATCTGGGAATTTACTGCAGCACATTGACTGCTGAGCCTGTCTGAACTATTCAGTACTGTCTTCTTCCCCCATGCTCAGCTCTGCTCTACCTCTTCCATGAAGTCCTCTTGATTACACCAAATTAATCTTTTTTCTTTCTTTCTAAATTCCTGTTGCATCTCATGACATAAAACACACCTTGTTATTTGATTTTGTATTCATTGATATTGTTCTCTTTTAAAAAGTTGCAGGTGTGCAATCATTTTCTTACCATTCTTCTTACCCATCATGTATTACTAAAAGTAAGGTATGCATCTTTTAGCTCCTTGTACCTCTTATTGAACCTTCCTTCATTGTAAATAAAGATAGATTTCTGAGGAATAGCCATTTCTAGATTGTTCCAAAAGTTGACTATAGATTTGTCATTTATTTTATCCCATGTTTACACCTTATCTATCCAGGAAGACTGCAAATACAAAGACTGCTGTATTTATTCAATAAAAAGCTACTGAACACAAGTAAATTGAATTAAAATAAAAAAACCCAGTTTTATAAACAATGCTAAAAGTTTCTTGAGACTTTGATAAAAACCGTGAACCTTTCTCCCTAAAAAATTATTCTTGCACCTCCATACACACACATACCATACTTTTGCATATAGTTTCAGAGGCATGATGGGCCTCCTTTAGCCTATCTCACTTAAAGAACTCCTGTATTAGACTTTATATTTGGTTTTTACAACTCTTCTTTAGAGCAGCAATTTAGCCATCTGGCCACAAACTTCCCATCCTCATCCTTGCTGTCACCTTGGTGAGGGACAGTTAGATCTGGATTTGTACTGGCCCTCATTTCTCCTCCTACAGCCCTGGCTGTACCATTTACTAATGAAAATTGCCTATAGGACACACTTAAAAATTTGGACATACAATTTGTCTGCATTTGTGGACACAGAAGCACTTTAAGGTCTGAGTTGACTGGTACAGGTGTGCCACGTCCTGCCACCTGTGGCCCCTGCACTGTCGTGATGCCTGGGGCCTGCTGATGGTATAGAAATAACAATCTTCAGAGAGAGGAAGTAGCTTCTGCCAACTGGAGCTTTAAACAAAACTTCATAGTCTTTTAAAGTATTTTTATCACACGCCTTTTTGGTGCCAGGCAGCGTGATTCAGTGGTTCGTCATCCACTTAGTCAAAGCCAAAGCCTTCCGCTCTGCAGGCCTCACCAGCTGTGGCCTCTGCCACTCCTCTGCCCTCCTGACAACTGCTCCCTCCCTCCCTCATTCTGTTCTATTTTATTGGCCTTCTCCCTGTTTTTCAAATACATCACAGATATTTTCATCTAAAGACTTTTACACTGGTTGTTTTCACTTTCCCTGATATCTGCAGGGCTCACTCCTAACTTCAGGTTTTTGCTCAAATGTCATGTTCTAAGGAAAGCCCATTCTGACCGCCTTGAAATTGCTGCCTCCTCACTGTCTGGTACTTTTTAGCCCTTTTACACTTCTTTGTTTTGTCCATATCATTCGACACCTTCTAATACACTAAGTACTTTACTTCCTTCTTATGTGTACAGTCTGATTTCCCCCACTAGGGCAAAAGTTCTGTAAAGGCAGAGATTGCACCTGCTTTGTACTCGGTGATATATTCCAAGCACCTATGTGGGGTTGGCTGTATGGGGGGTTTGTCCCATTGGCTTATTAGAAGTGGGGAATTTCCTCTATCTGGGAGGAGGAGGATCAGAAGGGCCACCTCCACAGCTTAGTAAATAGGCTGCTGCAAGAGAACTTAGGCTCATTTTTACTTCCCTAAAACATCACAACTTGAAATAGGTAGTAAGATGACTAGAAGATTTTCTGGCACATAATGAGCGTTCATTTACGGAATGCTCCAGCAGAGAATTTCAGGCTATTCACAGGGAGAGACTTAATATAATTTGGTGGAATTGTACTAGCGGGATGAATGACGTATTTGGAAAGCACAGCGAAGGGAGTAACAATTCTACCTAGGCAGGTGGAATTTTCTTACAAATAGGGCATTTTTGTTTTTACAGTGCCTACAGAAACAAGGTGGTCAGTTCAGAGTCTCCTTTGTAGAAATAAGGTGACAGTTACGCTGTAGCATCTCTAAGGATATTGGCGAGAGAGGCACAACAGATGGAACGTCCCCCAATTCTTTCACACTCAGCCTTTCCCAGACTGCCCATTTGTAGTTTCCTTTTCTGGAGGCAGCCATCAATGTTCATTTTTATGTAAATTCACCTTTATGCAAATACCTGACTTGTAACCAATCCGGAGACGGGATTGAGATTGTCCAAAAAGTCCTTTGAAGAAATGAGATCAAGCTAGATGTAGGAGAGTTTCCGTCATGTCAATATTACCAAATCCTCCAGCTAGGGAGGCTCCTCTGTCTCCTGTTATATTTTTGCTTGATCTAAAATGAAATGAACTCAAGGGAAAGTCTATAGGCAGACTAAATATTTCTGTCTAAAAGGGATAGTTTCAGAATAACATTCAAAACTTTTTAGCAATTGGATGATATTCTCTTCTCCTATAACTTATAAGAAGACCTTGCAAATGTGAATTTAAAATTCTAGTAGTAAATAGACTTACCCCTAGTACCTTTGCTTCTTCTTTAAAGTTTATTACTGCTCTTCCCACGCTTGGATTTATCATTTGTGTATTTCCTTGACCTGGTTGACTGACAGCAGAGGTTCCTGGAGATGTGATGAAGTAGGGCTGAGCACTCTGAGCACCCTGAGCTTGGTTTTCTAAGTTGATTGAACCCGGAGGCTGTTGAGATCCAGGAGCCGTAAAGCTGCTTGGTGGGTAGTAAGGGTTGGGTGTGGTTTCATATACTCCAGCATGGCTTGTTGGCTTGGATGACACCATGATGTCCTAAGTATCACAAAACATACCAAAGTGATACGTTTATCCAGAAAAGAAACTAAAGAAAATCTTACCAAATATCAAATGTCAATTATCTATGCAAATGGAGAGAGCAAGTGACAGATAATGGTCCATAACATCTGATAGAAACATGATTCTCATAAATCCCCAACCCCCAGGCCAAGGACTGGTACCCGTCCGTGGTCTGTTGGAAATCTGGCCACACTACATGAGGTAAGCAGCGGGCAAGCATTACTGCCTGTGCTCTGCCTCCTATCAGATCAGCATGGCATTGGATTCTCATAGCAGCGTGAACCCTGCTGTGAACTGCACATGCTGGGGATCTAGGTTGCATGCTCCTTATGAGACTCTAATGCCTGATGATCTGAGGTTGGAAGAGTTTCATCCCGAACCCATCTCTCATTAGAGAGATGCTATGCTGCTGATTGTGAAGATGGAGGAAGGCGTCCATGAACCAAGGAATGTGGGTCACCTCTAGAAGCTGGATGAAACAAGGAAACAGATTCTTCCTAGAGTCTCCAGGAAGGAACCTGACTCTGCTGACACCTTGACCTTAGTCTAGTGAGCTGGTATGGCACTTCTGACCTACACAACTGTCAGATAAAATAATATATTGTTTTAGGCCACTATGTTTGTGGTAGTTTGTTATATCAAGAAATAGAAAACTAATACAGGGGCCAAGTAATACAATACTTGTATGGCAAAGAGGGCAGTCCAAGATTGAAATTATTTGCCAGTAATTGGGAAACTAGATAGTTCACATATGCCCATTTAAGATGATTCTCCTGTTCTTTAGGAAAAATGCTCTTACTCATTTCTGTCCTTCTGAAAGCTTAGAGCATCTCAGGCCCCATGTAGCCAAGGGAAATTTTGTTGGAAATAAGCCAATACAACTGGATATGGACAACAATGACTATTAATTCTTGAAAAAAAATTATGACACTTAAAAAATTTGTCATTAGCCTTAGATTCCTTTTTTTGAGGTCTTCTCAAATAATTTTTCATGTACTTATGAGTATCAAGAAAGTTACAGTGATGAATGTCTCATTCTTGGTATGAAGTATGAATACTATGAATAACCTATTGGTACAGTGTTTCACTGGTATCTAACAGGGACACATATTCAGACCCTGTGCTCATGGAATCCAGAAATTTTAGGGTAGGAAAGACCCTTTCCATTTATCCTGTCTCATTCCCCTTCATTTACAGATGAGAAATTGAAGCTGAGTCAAGTTAAGTGACATGCTCAAGGTTACATAGAAAACGTGTGGCAGAGTTAGGACTTGAAAATGGGATTCTTGGCTGTTGGTTCAGAATCCCCCTCCACCCCCAGTCATCCATACAGCATCACTCTGGACATTTGCAGCTTGTTTTCCAGGCCAGCCTTGGTGACAGGGTATTGACTCTGCTCCTGCAACTGCCCAACAACAAAACTTCTGTCTTTGATGCCATAGAGAGGAGTTTATAAACCAGATTAACTTCTTAGTGACTGAGTAATTAAGTTAGTAAGGATTCTCTTTAGCAAGCTTTAGGCGAGGTGTGTAGAGAGCTAACCTTTATTAAAGACTTACTGTAGGCACAGTAGGGTCTGTATAGTGTCATGTTTAGGAAGATGAACTTGGGATCTAACCCCAACTTTGTGTCTTCGGCAAGTTCGTTAACCTCTCTTTGCCTTTGTTTTCTGTCTGTAAAATAGAGCTAAAAAGACTACCTTCCTTAGAGAGTCAGTTTGAGTATTAAAGAGTTATTCTGGGCAAAGTATGTAGGACTGTGCCTATTCCAACCACAGGGGTTGGCTCTGTTATCGCTATGTTAAGTGCATGAGATACATTATCTCTGTACCCTTTACAGAACCCCATGAGGTAGGTACTCTACTAATATCCCCATTTCACAATGAGAGGATTTAATCCAGAACCTGCACTCTTACTCTCCGATGCTAGATGCAACTGAAAATGGTTGAAAACTCAATGAAAAGGGAGAAAACACCTTTCTGAAATATCTGATGAAAAAGGGATTTTTTTTTTTTTTCCAAAATGGAAACACATCCGGCACTTTAGGAGGCCGAGGTGGGTTGATCACGAGGTCAGGAGATCGAGACCATCCTGGCTAACTGTGAAACTCCATCTCTACTAAAAATCCAAAAATAAATAAATAAATAAATAAAATTAGCCAGGCCTGGTGGTGGTCGCCTGTAGTTCAAGCTACTTGGGACGCTGAGGCAAGAGAATGGCATGAACCCGGGAGATGGAGCTTACAGTGAGCCGAGATAGTGCCACTGCACTCCACCCTGGGCGACAGAGAGAGACTCCGTCTAAAAAAAAAAAAAAAGAAGGAAACACATTTTAGCCCACAAAGGTTTATTTTAAACAAGGAAAAAGAAACAAGTCCATAGCTGTGACTCTTAGAGTAACACCACGTAACTCCCAATAGCATTTGAGAATGTGAGGTTATACATACTATGGATCTGGTTTCTATGGCCAAATATTACTCAAGCCCTCTTTTCCAATCTTCAGTCTGCTACTTCACTAAGTCTGGGGCTTTAAACAAGTTTCTTAATGAAATCCCTGTTAGTTCCTATGTCTCAACTGTAAAATGACAGAAGGTACCTAAAGAGGCTAGTCTAAAGATCAAGTTATCCTAATTTATGCAAAACTGTTGGAATAGTGCCTGGCACCTGGCAAGAGCTCAAAAAGGAAACTATTGTTTTATTACTAGGTCCCAAGGTATTCTATCTTGTTTAAGGCAGTGGATGTGGCCATAAGGAAATTTTATACAAGGAATTGAACAGGGTCAATATCAAGAGCAAGGATATAGGAGATGGGTACTCAGAGTACAGTAATTAGCCAGAACAAGAATTTTTTTGAGGTTTTAAAAAGCATACAGTTAAAGAATTGTCCACGTTTCTGCATGTATATGATTTCATTACATTCTCCTTTGCTGTTGATCATTGCTTTTTTTTTGTCTTGAGAAATTTTATGAGGAAAACTCAATACTTTTCATTTATTTATCCACAGTTTCTCCTTTCATATCTGCTATTTAGTTTCTGGACTAAGATCTATAAGTTTCATATAGAACCCAGATTATCATGGCTAGGCCTATACTTATTAGGACTAGTCTCAGAATACATTTTTACTGGGTCAAGTTCTGGTTTTATGAAAAGAATTAAAGACAGAGCCAGCCAATTCTGATTCTTTAATTATTCAATTGAAATGAAGACAATTCTGTAAATGATACATGAGAAGGGAAACTAATAAATAGACTCCTTTTATAGATTCCACCTATTGTCTTAGTGGGATTGTTCTCTTGACAATTAATAAAATATTTATCACCATTTGTCCTTCTTTTAAAATAAAAATTAGAACAACTGCAATTTTTAAGAACAAGGAACACATAAAAATATTGGAACTCTGATGAGATCAAAAGTACAAGACTAAAGCAATTAGAGAAAACCTCACCAATTTGCTCTGTGATTATATTATTTCAAATAAAATGGGAAAAATTTTACTTTTTTATAGTTTCTTTCTACCTCATTTTCATGCTAACTTCACTTTTGACAGAGTGAAGATGATTATTATTTTCAAGAGTACTTTATAGCATAAAGCAAAACATGAAACTGAATCATTTCCGCAAAATCACCCAGTACATCCACAGATATACACTTTTATCACCTTTCCCAAAATGCTAACCTGGTGAAAATGAATGTTTTTTCCCCACCTATTTTAATTTTAATTGTTTTCTTGTCAGAAAGAAACACCTTAATTAAAATGTGTTATAAAACCAAGGGCTCCAGTATTTCTTCTGTGTTCTGTGTTGTCCTGTGGTAGCCACATAATCATGAAGCACCCAGTGGGGCATGGCCTCGTCCTTTTTGGTCTATGTTCATGGAATGGCATACAGTTAAACCTACTATTCACTATTCACCTTTCTTGGCATTAGTTTTTTATTTATTTGTTTGTTTGTTTGTTTGTTTGTTTGGACAGAGTTTCACTCTTGTCACCCAGGCTGGAGTGTAATGGAGCGATCTCAGCTCACTGCAACCTCCGCCTCCCAGGTTCATGTGATTCTGTCTCAGCCTCCTGAGTAGCTGGGATTACAGGCACCTGCCACTACGCCCAGCTGATTTTTGTATTTTTAGTGGAGATGGGGTTTCACCATGTTGGCCAGGCTGGTCTCGAACTCCTGACCTCAGGTGATCCTCCTGCCTCGGCCTCCCAAAGTGTTGGGATTACAGGTGTGAGCCACCATGCCCGGCCAGCATTAGCCTTTTTTTTTTCTTTTTGGAGTCCGTTTTATCTCTTGTATAGCAATCAACTTACTTTTTCATTCTTCTTCTGTTTCGTTTCTTTCTTGTTTCATTCATGGTTTTATTTTTCCTCATTTTTCAACTGGCCTCAACATAGAGTCAAGAACTTGTCTTCATCCCTCCAATCTAGAGAATAGAACCCACACAGGTAGACCAGCCCCACTTTGTGCCCATTGATTTGGAGGAGAGATAAGCAAGGACGTTTCAATGGACTTACTTGTTCCTTTGGCACCTCGGTTTCCTCTTTCTCTGCTCCAATCTGTGTGCCAGTATCAGGTATTTACCTGGATTTTATAGGCAACTTTTACTTCCGTGCTTCAAACCAATTTGTCTTGTATCTTTTTGTAGTTCCAAAGTCCTTTTATGGTTGTTTCTTTTTACCTTAAGTGATGTAGATGCAATTGTAAAGTTTGGAATATGCTGTGCTTTCATGTCTTCCTCTAATTTTTACCGGGAAGCCTATTCTGACCCTCCCAAACACTTTAGTATTTACTTTCTCCAGCTTTCTGATACTTAATCATTGCAATATCATACTGCATTTTAATGCCTTTTAAATTAGATGGACAAAATTGGAAAATGCAGATAATAAAAAAAGGAGAGAAAAAGCACTCAATCTCACCACGCAGACATAATTGATGATAGCATTTGCATTTTGATTTGTAAACTTTCGTAGGCATATACATGTATTTTATACATATATAATTTAGTAAAATTAAGTTAGGATCATAATGTATGTGTACTTTATAACCTGCTTTTTAACTTAACTTAATGTCCTATAAGTAGCTTTTCATGTCAATAAACATATTTATTGTAATTTTTTTTTTTTTTTTTTTTTGGAGATGGAGTCTCGCTCTGTCGCCCAGGCCGGAGTGCAGTGGTGCGATCCCGGCTCACTGCAATCTCTGCCTCCCGGGTTCAAGCAATTCCCCTGCCTCAGCCTCCCGAGTAGCTGGGACTACGGGCATGTGTCACCACGTTGGGCTAATTTTTGTATTTTTAGTAGAGATGGGGTTTCACCATGTTAGCCAGGATTGTCTCGATCTCCTGACCTCGTGATCTGCCCACCTCGGCCTCCCAAAGTGCTGGGATTACAGGTGTGAGCCACCGCGCCCGGACTATTTATTGTAATTCTTAATAGTGGCATGCTGTTTTATTTTTTGGAAGTGTCCTATCACATTCCAGTTACTTATTTTGTGTTGTATCTCAGGTACAAATGAGTACCTTGAGACCAGAGATCCTTGGGGCAGGGGCTGATATCTATCCCCACCTCCAACTCCATGTATGGCAGTGTCTCACACATGGCTCATTAAATATATGTTAAAAGAGTTAGTGGCATGATTGCAGATTCTTTTTTCTTTTTTCTTTCTTTTTTTGTGTATTATTGAGGGTTTTCTTTCTCTTGTGGGTTTACATTTTTATATATTTTTCTAAAATAGAAAAAAGATGCTGAAGATTTATTAATGTTATGAACTTAAGAAAATGACATTTTCGTGGCCGGGCGCAGTGGCTCAAGCCTGTAATCCCAGCACTTTGGGAGGCCGAGACGGGCGGATCACGAGGTCAGGAGATCGAGACCATCCTGGCTAACCCGGTGAAACCCTGTCTCTACTAAAAATACAAAAAACTAGCCGGGCGAGGTGGCGGGCACCTGTAGTCCCAGCTACTCGGGAGGCTAAGGCAGGAGAATGGCGTAAACCCGGGAGGCGGAGCTTGCAGTGAGCTGAGATCCGGCCACTGCACTCCAGCCTGGGCGACAGAGCGAGACTCCGTCTCAAAAAAAAAAAAAAAAAAACCAAAAAAAAACCCAAAAGAAAATGACATTTTCAGGCAATAATATTGCTGAAAGGCTTGAAGGTAATTGAAGGAGAAAGAACTCAGCATTGTTTTTGAAAGCCCACAGAATTACGATTACTGTCTGGAAAGGTGTAACATGATCAACCTCAATAATGTTATCCGGGCAGCAGGAAGAGAAAGTTGAAAATAAATCATGTCAGGCCAGGCACAGTGACTCAGGCCTGTAATCCCAGCACTTCGGGAGGCCGAGGCAGGTGGATCACTTGAGGTCAGGAATTGGAGACCAGCCTGGCCAATATGGTGAAACCCTGTCTCTACTAACATACAAAAATTAGCTGAGCGTGGTGGCACACGCCTGTAATCTCAGCTACTCGGGAGGCTGAGGCAGGAGAATCACTGGAACCTGGGAGGCGGATGTTAGAGTGAGCCGAGATTGCACCACAGCACTCCAGCCTGGGTGACAGAGCAAGACTCCCTCTTTAAAAAAAAAAAAAAAAGAAAAGAAATAGTGTTTTTTAAACCTAGAATCCCCTTCCTTCTCCTGTTGGCCTTTCAGACCCACCTCATGCAGTAAATCTTGGTAAGACTTCTGCACTGTTCTCTTCTCTAATCATGTGGTTAGTGCCATTAACAGTGTGATTCTTCCATGTTGTATTCTGATTTGTGATTTCTTCAAACATGCTCTAACTTCTAAGGGCAGGAGTTACAGCACCATTTTATAATCTCTTTTGTATCCCTAGCTTAGGAAAATGCTCCTAAAACTGAATGCTTTACAAACTGTCTGTGGAGAAAGGCCATTTTTTCCATTAAAAATTTCAATTTATTGTGGACCAACACATTTGTAAAATACAATAAAAATAAACAACTAGGAAAATAAAATAGACAACAATTCAAGCCCAGCATTTCCATGAGAATCTGTAGGCATAAAATTGTTTTAATAAATGTAACCTCAACATGGGAAAACAGAAAAAAATTACAAATCTGACAACGATCCACAACTATTATAATCACTATGACACATAGCTTTTGGCTCTTCCAAAATTGTAGCTAAACAAAAATTACAAAAGAAATAATGATTTCCTGCATTAAAATTCCATAATACACACTTGGAATAAACATTGTGTACATTACTATGTAAATTTCCACTATTTAAATAAACTTACTTCTTGCTTATTAATTTGTTTAATCTAACTTGGATTGATGGCAGTGCTACTTGCAGAGGATAATGCATTTTTAAACTGTTTCTATGTTCTGTTTTAACAATACCCCTAGTAGACAAATCAGTCTCACAGAGGTATGTTGATAGAAACAGAAGAAATTTTGGAATAATTTCAGAAGCACATAATTTTTGTTTGTTTGTGTTTTTGAGACAGAGTCTCACTTTGTCACCCAAGCTGGAGTGCAGTGGCATGATCTTGGCTCACTGCAACCTCTGCCTCCTGGGTTCAAGTGATTCTCATACCTCAGCCTCCTAAGTAGCTGGAATCACAAGTGTGTGCCACCAGGCCCAGCTAATTTTTGTATTTTTAGTAGAGATGGGGTTTCACCATGTTGGCCAGGCTGGTCTCGAACTTCTGACCTCAAGTGATCCACCCACCTTGGCCTCCCGAAGTGCTAGGATTACAGGCGTGAGCCACAGCACCTGGCCGGAAACACAGAATATTTATTTAAAATTCTTATGTATAACAAAACAAGTGATATCATATTTTCAAAATACATATTCAATCCATTGGTGGTCACTGCCAACAATTTATCCTATCTATAATTTTTTTCCTTTTGATCAAAAAATGGATTTTGAGATAATGTGATATATATTTTTTTGTGTCTGGCTGATTTCACCTATTGATCCATTTGTCTGTTCTTTCACCAGTACCATACTGTCTTCGTTACTGTAAGTCTTGAAGTTGGGTAGTGTCAGTCCTCCAACTTGGTTCTTCTGATAACATTTTTGCTACAAATTTTCAAATATACAGATATAGAGAACAAAATGTTGGTTAGCAGGAGTGGCTGGCGGAGGAAATGGGAGATGTAGATGAGAGGATACAAAGTAGCAGATATGTAGGACGAACAAGTCTAGAGATCTAAAGTACACTGTGAGGACGGTAAGTAATAAAATTGTAACGCATATGGGATTCGTGGGAAATGAGTAGATTTTGCTTCTCTTGCCACAAAAACAAAAACCAAAAAATGAGTAACTAAGTGAGATGATGGGTTTGTTAATTTGCTTCACTACAGAGGCTTTTTGCTGTCTATATGTCTCTCATAACATCATATTGTGTATTTACATATATACAATAAAATTTATGAAAAAGAAAAAAAATGCATTCTAGAAAGATTAATTTTCAATTTTTGGACCTCTTCTGAATTTTATATTCCTTTTAATGGAATATAAAATTCATACAGTGATTGGTAATAACTTATTGCAGATGTGGAATATCAGAATCATCAACTACTTTCTTGCTAGGTGTTAAATGTTCTTTTTCTAAGCTTTTAATGTTTGTTTTTGCCCTTTAATCTTACCTGCCACTGTAAAACATGTTGCAGTTTTTCTTTGCAAAGAGGTATTATAATCATTAAATTATTAAAGATATACAAATAAGTGATTGTGGTCATAGGCACATCTTTGAAAAGTTGAGATCAAACATGCTTTTTGTCTTGATGAAACACAAACAGTTCACTACCTATTTCAGATATTTTCAGCAGAGCTTTCCCAGTGGAATAATCGGTTATAAAGAATGTTTAAATTTTCTCAATTTTTAAATATATTTTCTTGAGTTAGAGTTGACAAACCAACCTTAGCATATTACATGTTGTAATGTGGTCCTATAGAGCATGACCAGTATGAAGCTCACACCACTTACAACTTGTTGTATAAGCTGCATGCATAATGGTCTATACCTTGTTCAGTGAGACGGAAGTCACTACATGCTACTACATACTACTCTCCATACTCAGTCTCAGCCAAAAGGCCAAGAAGCGATGCATGCTTTATTCTCATTTTCTGTATTTATGTTTTCATGAAATGGCAAGGAAGGAAGGAAGGGAGGGAGGGAGGGAAGGAAAGGAAGGAAAGGAAGGAAGGAAAAGGAAGGAAGGAAGGGATTCCAGCATTGGTCTGTGGTTGACGGTTTGGGTAACACCAACCTGTCAACCGTTATGACTCCATGTTTGCCAGACAGGCTCTATCTGGCAGCTAGAGGTACAAGGAGTCAGGTTTAGTCTTCTGGGAAGGGGAATGGTGAGAGCTAGGTCACTCAGGCTGAAAGGGTCAGTAAAGGAACCGAGGCCCAGTGGTATAAACAGGGTCAGAATAAAGATAGGAAGAGGAGAGTTAGCATGCTTAGGGCTCCTAGAAAATGTGTACAAATAAATTCTAAACCTCAGTCACTGGTCGGTAAAGAATGGTGGTATATTCAGTATCAGGTTAGGATTGATTTAGACATAATATCATGTGCCATTTAATGGATACTGTTTGGCTTTGCATAAACTTTATTTAATTCTTCCAACAATGCCATAATAGATTTAACTGCTGTTTTACACACAGGAAACTAAGTCGTAGCATGGTGAGCAATATGATTAAGGTCATGTAGTTAGAAAGTGGTAGAGTCTGTCCAGGTGTGTCTGAGTCCAAACTCTTTACTTTTTCTACTAAAGCAGGGCACCTTCAGTGACTGGGAGCCTGACTGAGTCTCTAGGTAAACTTGAGTCAATCAGGAAGAGTGGAGTGAGAGGGAGGCAGAGTGCGCTCATGAATTAATGCCTGGGACTTCCACAGCATGGCTCTTCACAAGGCTTGAAACTCCACATTTGTGCAGCATCTGAGCTTCAGTAGTGGCCTCAAGTGGCAAGTGTGGTACGGTACAGAGGAACAATTGTGACGATGGTGATGGATTTTACCACCAGGTGTCCTCCATGGTTAATCTTTGCTTAAAAAAAAATTCTTGCTTGTTTTGAACAGTTATTCTTTTATTCTCCTTTTTCTGATATAACAAGAAGTTGACTCAGAACCTTGGAAGGGCAAGAAAACATATCTCTCTGCTTCTCCCCTAACACTGTGCAACCTCAGAAAATGACAAGTGGTTGGAAATCTTACAATAATACTTGTACCGTATGCCCCCTTGGGTCAAGTATTTTGAATCTAGAGAAAGTATTTATCCACTAAAGACCTTGAATTTCACTAATTAGGGATTACTTGGTTCTGTGACTCTGATTTAAATTAGAAAGCTATAAAAGAACAGAGCACATTTTGAAATTCACCAAATACTTACTGAGGGCCAGCTCTGTGCCAGGCACTATTCTAGGCTCTAATAAATGAATATGGTACAAAATGCTTATCACATTCCTAGCTTCTGTATCCTTTTTTAAAAAAAATTATTATTATTATTATTATACTTTAAGTTCTAAGATACATGTGCATAACATGCAGGTTTGTTACATATGTATACTTGTGCCATGTTGGTGTGCTGCACCCATCAACTTGTCAGCCCCCTTCTGTATCCTTTAGGTACTCTGCTTAGTACTATTCTACCTGCAAGTTTCAACTGGGTGTACAAGCCAGATTTCGTAAGAATAGACTGCTATCATCAGAGTCTTCCAAGTTCATGGATGAACTAAAGATCTGGCATAAATTTAGGGTGGAAGGGTAAAGGCTACAGACATTGTTAGATTCTTATATCTTGTTCATGTTAGGGTTTAGGGTGTCTCTAAAATATTAATGTCTTTAATTTCACAGGTGAGAATCCATTTCTAATAATGCTATGTCATAAGCTACTTTTATTTTAAAAAACTGGACATGTATTATTCTAATTAGAAAAGGATCTGATATCAATACCACTGATTGCCTCTGAAGAATGGATTTGGTGATTAGAGTGTCAGTTAATCATCACCATTCCCAATTAAAGTGGAAGCAACATAGGTTTCTACTATAGCTTAATGCAACTGAAAAGCAATCAATACTGCACCATCTACATTGAAGTATGTGAACTGCAGATATTGTAACACTAGTCCTTACCCTCAGATATTCAGATTCAATGGACCTCAAACGGGATCCAGAATTCTGCTTTTTAACATTCGTGACCAATTAAAGGAAGACCTCCCTCTGTGTTTTCAGAATCACTGGATTATTCTGGTAGAAGAACTATAGGAAGCTAGAAGAAAATGAAAGGTTGTAGCTAAGCCAACCACATACCCATTCAATGGGCTACTCAAAAACAAAAAGTAATAAACTATTGATACAGGAACTGAAGTATCTGAAGGGCATTGTGTTAAGTGAAAAAAAGGTGACCTGAAAAGATTACATTCTCTATGAGTCCATCTATAGAATATTCTTAAGATGATAGAGTATATGATGATGAACAGACCAGTGGTTGCCAGGGATTAGGCATGGGGTTGGACTGTAAAGGGGTGACACAAGGGAGTTTCTTTTTGGTGATGGAAACGATCTACATCCTCAAGTGTTTGGGGATGGTGGAGCTGTTCTAAAATCCAATTATGGTGGTGGTTACATAAATCTCTACATTTGATGAATAAACTATATATACACACACAAAGCATAGTGAGTGCGTTCAAAAACTAGTGACATTCAAATAAGTTCTGAGGTTCAGTTAGTGGTGTTATATAAATGTCAGTTTCCTGGTTTAGGCAGTTATACTATGGTTATATCCAAGGTGCACACGAGGGAAGCTGGCAGATACCTAGGAGCTCCTTGTAGTATTTTAGCAACTTGTATGTGAATGTAAAATTATTTCAAAATAAAAAGTAAAAAAAAAAAAAAAAGAAATCGACAATAACAAGCCTATGTTGAAGTGCCAATGTAGTAAGGATTAAAGATAGTGTCTAAAAAGACAAACGGGGAAGGTAAAACCCATGGAGGTTAAGAATATGATAGAATCTACAGACACCCTAGGTTCAGAAGCCTGTTCTCTGTCTTCCTAGTTGTGACCTCAGGCAAATTAGTTAACCTCTCTGTGCTTTAGTCAACTTGTCTTTGAATTTGAGAAATAACAGTATCTATGCCAAAGGGTTATTGTGAAGCTGAGATATGTGTACAGAACACTTTTATTAATGTTTGATACATAGGAGGACTCCAAAACATGTCATTGTTTTGTCATCTCTATGGAGAAAGAATCATCAAGACTTAGGTTAAAGTCAATGTGGGGACCAGAGGCAAGTGCAGGATCCTGGAGGAGAGGACAGAATCGTCACAGGTAGACTTGGTGCAGGTAGCTGTTTGGAGAAGGAGAGTCGCCTTTTGTGTGGAATACACAAATGGGCTCACCTGTTGGCTTTTGGGGACAGGGTATTAGCAACTTATAGAAAAGAGAATTAACTAAAAATAGTGAACTGCAGTACCTCCTCCTTCTCAACACATTTGAACCAAGAGAATAAAAACTGAAGTGCTTAGAGCTGATCTCTCGAATATTGACAAATGAAAAATTGGATATATTCATGGTGTACAACACGCTGTTTCGATATATGTACACCTTGTGGAATGATTGCATCCAGCTAATTAACACATCCATCACCACACATACTTACCATTTGAAGGAAAGTAAAGTTGTGTAGAAGATAAAGCACGTATTTACTTTTATTCTAATTTGAGCGCTTTACAGAGGTGGTGCTGCTAATGGAAATTGTGTTGATGATTTCACTAAGTTCTTAAAGAACAAAGTCTAACATAGTTACTCAAAGAGAATTGAATGAGCAGGGACTGGGGATGCTGAGGTGAGTAAAAATGGTTATTACCTTCAAGAAACTTATTTCCTAATGACTGAGTCAGACCCAGTGAAATACACAGTTATTATGAAATCCAGTCAGGCCATGAGAGAAAGATTTACAGTGGTTGGTGAGGAAAGGCTTTGCAAAAGAAGTCATCCTTGAACCTGCCTTTGAGCAAGTCTTTCTCTGAGTTGGGAGGGTCTGTGGGGTCTCTGGGGCTAAGAAGCAATCTTTGGTTTAAAAGTAGCAGCATGATAATTTAATTTTGGCCAATACAGGGGGCTAACTGTGGTCTCGTCATACTCACTCATAGACTCTTCCTCAGATCTGGAAATTCCCATGCATTGGAAAGGGTGAGAGTCCTGATCCCTTATTTAATGGTCCCCTTTCATGGTATCCCCTGGAGTTGAGAGGATAGGGTGAAGAAATGGAGTTCCTCCATCCTCGTATTAGGGAACAGAGGGGAGGGTGTTTGGGGAACGCAGGACTGGCCAGCCCTGATCTCCATCATCAGATGCACATCCTGTTCACTTCCTCTTCCCGTCACGAGTTTCTGCTTTCTGGAGTAAAAGGTGAAGGAGGTGCAGTCTGGGCCTTGCCCCTTGGGGGCCAAGTTTGCTCCTCCCTGATCCTTCTCTGATTTTACTGGAAACCTGCAAACACACCTTAGCTTTTGCATTATGAATGGAAGGTCCTGTTGGTGGGTACTGTCATAAAATGTTTTTGTTTTTCAGAAAGCAAAGCAAAAGATCTGTAAACAGTGACGTTTGCCAAGTGTTAGAAGGTAGAATATTTCAGAATGAAGTGCCATCATCTAAGCGTGACGAACATAGAGCTAAAAAAGAAGCTGCCTCTTAGAGATGTTCTATTCTGGGCCTCTGCTTTTCATCCGAGAGGATATTCAAATCTAAACTATTTTATTAATATTATTCTTTAAATATCTCTGCCGGAATTTCCATCAAAAGTCAGTCATATATCTGAGTAGTTCATTGAATCTATTATGTAATTGTTGTTAAGAAGTGCCATTATTTTACATAGCACCAAGAAAGAAAATTCAGCCATTTAACCTATGACACTGTAAGATCTCAAAGATGTTCAACAGTGGAAAAAGTAAAGAATTAATGTAATATGTTATGTCTTTAGATAAAAGATAGAGAGATTTTCCTTTTTAGTCCTAAGACGGTAGGAGAAATAATGAAAATTGTATAATTAGGCTGAAGTTTGAATTCCATTTCCTCTATTGTGTGACCTTGGGAAGTGACATTTCTTTAAACTCTATTTCTTCCTCTATAAAATGGGTTTATACCCGTCTTTGTTGGGTTGAGGTGAGGAATAAATGATTTACTGGATGTAATGCTTCTACCCTAATCCCTGTCCCATGGTGTACATTTAAAAGAAAATTAGTTTTCCTTCTCCTTACTTTAAAGCAATATAGTTCTCGTATTAATTTAAGTCAAGTTCCTCCTGTTTCAGTCCTCTAAAGCATAGGCATAGTTCTAAATTGAGATGTCTCATAAAGAAGAGTCTTAGTAGAAGAGCATTGCTCTTTCTTGCCATCTCTGTCTCCTTACTTTGTCCTCCTTTCTTTCTTGCTGGTTGAAATGTAGACTTCAATGATTAATTCCCTGTATTGCTTTGCACATAGACACAAACATTCCATGCTTATTGAACAGTCAGATATGATCACTAAAAGAAGCAATTCTCATTTTCACCTATTGTGGAAAGTGCCTTCTTCCTAGATAATGCTACAGAATGTTGTTAAATATTGCCTCTCCAATTTTTCTAAGATTTTAATCATACCCTCTTTAACTCATTGGATCTCTTCTGTCACCAACTGCCTTGTTTATTAAATTATCTCCTCAAAAGGATTCTTTCAATTCATTTTTTTCAGTTTAAAACTTTTGGGCATCAAAGGATACTATAAATAAAATGCAAATACAACCCACAGACGGGAAGAAATATTTGCAAATCATATATCTGATAAGGATTTAGTATTTAGAATGCAGAAAGAAAGCTTGCAACTCAACAATAAAAAGATAATCCAATTAAAATTTGGCAAAGGATTTGCATACATATTTCTGCAAAGAAAATACACACATGGCCAATCAGTATGTACATGACAGGCATCTGAAAATATGTTCAGTGTCATTAGACACTAGCGAAATGCAGATCACCACAATAAGATACTACTTCACATTCGCAAAGACAGCTATCATCAAAAAGAAAGTAACAAGTGTTGGTGGGGATTTAAGAGAATTAGAGTCCTTATAATTTGCTGGTGGGGACATAAAATGGTGTGGTTACTTTGAAAAACTGTTTTGCATTTCCTCAAAAAGCTAAGTATAAAGTTGCCATATGACCTAGCAAGTCGACTATTAGGTATATACCCAAGAGAACTGAACATATATGCTCACACAGAAACTTATGTACAAATGTTCGTAGCCATAATAACCAAACAGTGGGAACAACTCAAATGTCTATTAACTGATGAATGGATAAAGAAAATGTGGTATATGCATACACTGAAACATTATTCATTCATCAAAAATAATGAAGTACATGCCACGACATGGATGAACCTTGAAAACATCATGTTAAGTACAAAAATCCAGATAGAAAAGGCCATATATATGTGTTACTCCATTTGCATGAAATGTCCAGAATAGACAAATTCATAGAAATGGAAAGTAGATTAGTGGTTGCCAGAGACTGGGAGAAGGAGAAAATGGGGAGTGACTGCTAATGAGTCTAGGTTTCATTTGGGGGTGGCGAAAATATTCTAGCATTATATAGTGGTGATGGTTGTACAACTTCCTAATATATTTTAAAACAAAGAGGTAATTTCTCAAATTTTATGAATACCTAATAGTTGTACATGTTTATGGCATATATATGATATTTTAATCCAAGCATACAATGTGTAATGGTTAAATCTGGGTAATTAGGATATCCATCATCTTAAATAGTTATCATTTCTTTATGTTGGGAATGTTCCAAATCTACTCTTCCAACTATTTTATAATATACAGTAAATTATTAGCTCTAGTCACCCTATTGAACACTAGCACTTACTTCTTCTATATAACTATATTTTTGTACCCACTGACCAGCTCCTCTTTATCCCTCCCTCCTCACTACCCTTCCCAGCCTCTGTTAACCACCATTCTATTCACTACCTCCATGAGATCATTTTTTTTAGCTCCCCCATATTGGTGAGAACATGTGACATTTGTCTTTCTGTGTATGGCTTATTCCATTTGACATAATGTCTTCCAGTTCCATCCATATTGTAGCAAATGGCATGATTTCATTAATTTTGATGGTGGAATAATATTCCTATATATACTATATATATCCCATTTTCTTTATCCATTCATCTGTTCATGGACACTTGAGTTGATACTATATCTTGGTTATTGTGAATAGTGCCACAATAAACATGACAGTGCAGGTCTCTTTTCAATTTTCTGATTACCTTTCTTTTGGATATATACCTAGCAGTCAAATTGCTGGATTAAAGCTTTTGGCAACAAAGAAGATAATCAATAAAATAAAAGAAAGAGACGTACAGCATGGGAGAAAGTATTTGCAAACCATTCAACTGACAGAGGATTAATTAACAGTATGTATAAGGAACCCAAACAACTCAATAAACAACTCAATACAAAAAAATCTGATTTAAAAATAGGCAAAATAGACATTTCTCAAAAGAAGGCATACAAATGGCAACAGGCATATGAAAAAATTTTCAACATCACTAGTCATCAGAGAAATGCAAATCAAAGCTATAATGAGATATCATCTCACCCCAGTTAAAATAGCTGTTATCAAAGAAAGAAACTAAATGCTGGAGAGGATGTGGAGAGCAGGAAACACTTGCTCACTGTTGGTGGGAATGTAAATGGGTACAGCCACCATGGAAAACAGTATGGGAGCTTCTTCAAAAATCTCTTTAAAAAATTAAAAGAGTAAATTTTATGGTGTGTGAAACAAATCTCAATACAAATAATTTTACAAGATAACCAGTGATGTAAGTCAGCCCACAAGAGCTAAATAATAGTATAATGTCCTAGTACATAGGACAAAATAATTGCTCAATAATATAGCACAGGCAGAAGCTCAATAAATTTGGAGTATTAGAAGAAAACCTCTTGGAATAAGAAGGATTTGAGATGAATCTTAGAGAATAGGCAGAAATTAGTACGAGAGAAAAAAGAGAATAATATTCCATGTAGGGGAACAATATCTAAACAGGATGAAAACAGAAACATTCTGTTTGTGTTCAGGAGCAATAATTGAATAACCAGGCTAGACTGTGGCTAAATTGGGGTGTAATGAGAAGGCAGTAGAGAAAAGTTAAAACAATACCATGCAGGATCTTAAATGTCCATGGCATCTGGACTTTAATTGGTAAGCACTGGAAAATCATTCAAGGTGTCTAAGTAGGGATGTAACAATTCCAATTAATCGTTTATAAAATAAGTGAAACAGCAGGAGCAAATGAGAAACTAGACCTAAATTGAAGACCAGAAAGAAGAGGAGAGTTGGATTTTAGAGACATTTTAGAGTAGACAAAACTTAAAGTGCATGAGGAACTTCATTAGATACAAAAAGTGAAAAAAGAAGAAATCAAATACATCTCTCGGCTGTGAGTATGGAGAATGGGGTGGATGCAAAGGGAGATAGACAGGAAGCTGAAAAGGAGGTGTATGGGAATTGGACCACGGGCTCAGATTGGACCAGCTCTATAGTTTTACATTGCAGATAGGAGATCATTCTGAAATAATTTGTAAATACCCAGACATACAGGCTTGGAAATTAGATGAGTAAACAGGATTGAAAATGCAATTACATGAATTAGTGACCTAAAATTGATAGACTGAGTTATGGGAGTGGATGAGAGTTTTGTGGGGAAGGTGACGCTTTGTAAGGAATGTGCACATTTGGTTGTCAGAAAAAATGAAACTAGTGAAGATGAAATTGTGCATGTCTAAGAAAGTAGGAGAGAGAGTTAAGAGTGTCCCATCTTGGAAGCTAAGGAAGGGCATGTGTCTCAAAAGGCAAGGAAGCAACAGGGAAGTGTTGTTAAAAACAGATTGCACAGAATGAGAATTGAATAGAATCCACTGGTTTCAACAATTAAGAAGTCATTGGCAGCATTTGGGGGAAACAATTTTAGAGAAGTGTTAGAGAGAAAAGACAGACTGTAATTCACTGAAAAATGAACGCCATATAAAAGCATTCAAACTTGAAAGCAGACTGTTTTTGAGATGTTTGGTTGTAAAGGAGAGGAGAGAGAGAATTCAGTGGTCTGCAGGAGCATCTAGGCAAGCAACTACCTCAGGATGGTGGGAGGTCTAAAGCCTACAGGCACAGCTAGATTAAAAGGGTTACATTCATTCAGCAAATTCAACAAATTCAGCTTTCCATGTGCTTGGTACTAAGTGCTGTGTATATAGGAGTAAACAACATAGACAAGAATTCCTGCCTTTGTGAAGTGTACAGAATTTAGGTGCATTAGTCTCCATCTCACTAGTGAGCAGTCAAGATGATGGTACAGTTTAGACACTTCTGTTCACTTAGAGCTAAGGTTCAGTCATGTCACTTATAATAACTCCTTGACAATTGGGTGTTGTAAAATGTTCTTCAAAGCAATTCTTGCTCATCTTTGATGGAAACAACTACAACGGCCAATATGATAGCAACAAATCTGTGAGGTGCAGCATCAATGACAAGAGCGATATTGCTCCATGAACCAGGTGAGATCAAGGAAAAGAGAAGTCCCCAGCCCTAAAGCATCAGAAAGCTCTCACTGTGTAAATAGCTCTGGCACCATTTTTCATCATCTTCTACAGTGACAGAGTTGCCCAGAGGTTTATCCACAACTTTCTGTACTTTTATCTTTATAGGAAATGAAACTTGTTGAAGTCACGCTTTTGCGTTTTGCAGGAAACAGCTGCAGTGAATCAGAGTTGATGACAGGAGCAAGGCATCACGAGATGACAGAAAACTTTAAGACATTACATGAGACACACAATTTTTCTTCTTTTAAATAAACTTGAATTAGGTGTTTGTCAAAAAAAAAAAAAAAACCTAAGAACCATCTAGGATATACTATTTTGCAGGTCTTTTGTTTGCTAACGCGGAACTGAGAGATTCTCTTAAAGACTTTTTCTTTCCTGAGTTCTCTTGAAAATGTTTAATTACGAAAATTCTGAGAAAGACAAATTCAAAAACAGGCTCTCATTGAACGGGACAAAATGAAGTACAGTTCAGCAGAATTGAGTTTTCTGCAGGCGTTTAGCATTCTAACCTAGGATGCATGCTATTTTTTAAATCACTAATTTTCAAGGCAGCTGTACTGATAAAAACTTCAACCAAATTAAATGTAAAGGAGTTTAATTGAGCAATGAACCATGTGCGAATTGGGCCACCTCCTCGAGCCAGAGGCTCAGAGACTCCAGCACAGTCACGTGATGGAAGAAGATTTATGAACAGAAAAAGAAAGGTGATGTACGGGAAAAGAAAAGTGACGTACAGAAAATGGAAATAAGGTAGAGAAACAGCTGGATTGGTTATAGGTTGGCATTTACCTTATTTGATCACTGTTCGAACAGTTGACTACATTTGATTGATCAAAACTTAGTGGCTGGCACAAGTGTAGGTGACCGTCTGTTTACATCTCCACTTGTTATAGTTCATGATGTAAAGAAAAACCTTTAGGCCAACCTTAAAATATGTAAGGAGGTGGGCTGGGCACGGTGGCTCATGCCTGTAATCCCAGCACTTTGGGAGGCTGAGGTAGGTGGATCACAAGGTCAGGAGACTGAGACTATCCTGGCTGACATGCTGAAACCCTGTCTCTATTAAAAATACAAAAAATTAGCTGGGTGTGGTGGTGGGTGCCTGTAGTCCCAGCTATTCGGGAAGCTAAGGCAAGAGAATGGCCTGAACCCGGGAGGCGGAGCTTGCAGTGAGCCAAGGTCGTGCCACTGCACTCCAGCCTGGGTGACAGAGCAAGACTCTGTCTCAACAACAACAAAAAATTGTAAGGAGGCAGCTTTAGGGTAGACTTGATTTAATTGGAATTATCTGGGGACCTTTTAAAAATCGCAATGCCTAATGCTAGCCCAGAGATTCTAATAATTACATCTGGGCTCAGTTTAGGCAGCAGGGCTTTGGAAAACTCTCACTTCATGCTAATGTGCATCCATTTGGTAACCCCTATTCTAAATTCCTTCTGGGGAGTCCAAAGTATACCAAACCTCAAAACCCAAACAGTGTGGAGTAAAGTTGTGTTCTTCTTTCTTTCCTTTACTTCCTTTCTTTCTCTTTTTCTCTTCCTTCCTATTTTTCCTTGTTTTTTTTTTTTTTTTTTTTTTTTTTTTTAAAGAACAAAGTTATCTATTTTTTCATTGGTTGCTTGTGCCTCTGGTGTCATATTTAAGAACTCATTGCCTTTTCAAGGTAACAAAATGTGTACCTATGTTTTCTCCTAAGAGGTTTATACTGTTACCTCCTACATTTAGGCCTCCATTTTAATTTTTGTGTATGGTGTGAGGTAGGTGTCCAATTTTATTCTTTTGCATATGGCTCTCCAGTTGTCCCACCACAGTTTGTTGAAAAGATTGTTCTTTTCCCATTGAGTTTTCTTGGACCTTTATTGGTTATCTTTTAATACATATGCTTATATCATTCTCAATTAGGCACTAAGATTTTTGAGATCAGGGAGCTTCTCCTATCTTTATCCGTACCCCTCCATACTTAACAAAATGCTTTACCCGTAACAGGTACCTGATTAACTAATTTCTCTTTCTCCAGCCCTAAGAGGAGACAACTTATTTATTCTTGCTCAGCATTTTGCACTGCTGAGCAGGCTGGGGTCAATAGAGGATAATTGTAACTTTGCCACCACATGATTCTGTCATGTTCATTTGTTACTTGGTACTTTTTAGCTCAGAACACACAACCAAGTATTCCATAAAAGGAAACTCACTGATGTATCGAAGACTTAACCTATGAAAATTTCAGATTTGAACCCCTCCATCAGTGTTTTATGTTATACACCAAGAATTTAAAACAAATCAAATTTCTTAAATGAACTCATACTAAATGAATCTGAAGTAACTATTTCTGTGTTTTGAATCTTTGACTATTCTCTTGTCAAAGTGAAATTAAAAATAAATTTTCTGGGTTTTAACAGGTGCTAGTACTTCCTACTGGTCGACATTGACAAGACTTTAAATGTAAAGCTACATTTTGAATAATAAGAGGAAACATGTATCTTGCTCATCGTTTCTGTGCTCCAAAAGTGATGTGTAAAAAGAAAGAAAATACCCTACATATCCAATAATAGAGGAATGGTAAATTTATATTGATTCATGAAATCCTAAATTGAAATTAAGTGATGTTTATGAAATTATATATCCATAAGGAAAAATCTATGATATGCTGTTACATGTAAAAAGCAAATATTATGCAGTGGTTGTAACTGAGTAAACTTATCTATTACTATGAAGTAGGATAATCAACCATCCTGTTTGCCTGGGACTATCTTGGTTTTAACATTGAAAATCTTGTATCCCAGAAAAATCCCTCAGATTCAGACAAACTGGGATGGTTTATCACCTTATTATAAACAAAGATTATAAGACAACCAGAAGAAAATGAAAAGAAGTTATGTCAGCCTCCTAGTCAATGAGTGCAATTGGGTTTTCAAAGCTTATTTCCTTTGTGGATATAATATTATTTTTACGAAAATACAAATTGAGAGGAAAAACTAAGACTGGAGAATATATCTTCCACTTCTTGGCAAAGCATGTTTACTATTGGCCAATGCTATTATTTGACTCTATATTGCCAAAGGGATCATCGGAGAGAAGGTCATAGGAATTTTCATTCTTCTTTAATAGCAGACATTAAAGATGTCCCCTATTTTAAGAACTTATGTGAGGTCAGCCAAAACTAATTATTTGAGGTTGTACAAATGACTCAAAATTCTTGGAGAAACCATGGGTTTGGAGAGGAATCGTCATATATATTTCAGAAATGGAGAAAAAAATAAGATAGAAATAACATCTTGTATTTTTTTTAAAGATTTCTGACTTTCATTTTTTTTTCTCAGGCCTGCCCCTACCATGCCCTATCCTACTTCTCTCATATATTTCAGTCATCTGGAGTTCTGGGAGTAAGGAATCCATTATCAATGACCTATCCCATGAACATTGTCTTTGGGAACCTGTGTAAGACTATATAGACATGAATATTTGATGACCTGACACCTCACAGTTCAAACCTAGATTGGGGTTTTGTAAATATGAACTCAAGGCTGTAAGAGCCTCCCATGGTCTAATGTTTCAAGAGTAAAGAAGAATAGACAAACACCCATGTTGGAATCATCTGTTGCAGAAAAGAGCACAAAGATAGTTTTATTAATTTAGAACGAATTTTGAGAACTTTACATAGACAGAAATGTTCTATCTCCTTTTTTTTTCTAATTTTGAGGAATGTCTTCCACTAGTGGTCTCTAAAAATGTAGAAATATCGCAGGGAGTGTAAATTACATTGTCTCTTTACCTGCCACAATCTGGCAGCACTCATCATGTAGCAAATGCCCAAATAATAGACTACAGATTATAGTGACCTCACCCTAGGTTAACATTATTTCTAAGTAAGGTACTAATATATCTGAATTGCAAAGTAAGGCAGCTATTGACTCAGATTTGGCATTTTAATTACATTGTTTCCGAGTAGGATATTCTGAGAATGTCTATAGCACTTAGTGTCTGCTTTATATAAACTACCAGTTAATTATATATTTATGATGCAAGTAGTTTTCCAAATGTGGTAGAAGTCTGAGTCTTTTTGTCCCCATAGGTAAAATCTGACTCTGACCCTCTGTGTCTCTCAGTGCTTGTTTAGTGCTGCTCAGAGGGTAAGTTCTTGATAAAAGCTGTTGACTTGGCTCTCACAGTTTATGCAGACATTGGAGAGACAATTTGGTTATCTCAAACATCACAGGATTTGAGTAAGAAGACCTCGTTGTGAAACGAGGCTCTCGTAATTACTAGTTATGACTGTTGATAAGTTACCTTTTCTTGTTTACAAGTTATTTGACCTCTTTGAATTACTTGTAAAATAGAGAGAGGGATGTTTTCTTGATCATGGAACATCAGATGAAGTTATTTGATGAAATACTTTGTCATCTGGAAATTATAAATACAATGAAATGTTGATTATTATTTGAAATTTGGGCACCTCATTGTGGCATTTTCTATGGTCATTTTTTTCTTTTCTTGCATAAAGGCTAAAAGTAGGTAGACATGCAAACAATAGCCTAGAGTGGGAGTCAGGAAGAGTTAAGGCAGAGACATGTCCATGTATAAGCTATGCTGTTTTTACAAAAACAGATGAGTGTTGGCCATTTAGAGCTTCCCTCATGGGGTGTGGTAACTCTAAGAACGTGCCACAATGTCAGCCCTGTAGAAAGATAAATGGAATAGGTTCTGTATTGTCCCTAGTTGTTATTTTTTTAATCGTCCTTAAAACAGTGATGCCAAAGGGACTCCACCAAAAGCATAGATGTGGAAAAAAAAAAAAAAAAAAGATAGTTTAGGAATGTTGTGAAGTAGTCATATATCTTTACCATCAGGTGCAGTCTCTCTGGTTGCTGATGGAGAAAATGAAAAAAAAAAAAAAAAAAAACCAAAACAACCATACTAAAAAGCCTATCCAAGGAACAGGTTAGTAGGAAATCACATTCTGAAGCACTCATTCTGCCTTTCTTCAATGTAAGAAAGTTGCTCAAAAGAAGAATCATGACAACACAAGCTGCTACAATGGCTACATTCTCTACATTCAGTGTAAGAGAGAAGGGGCTATGGTCACTCCATGCAAACGCCAGATAGAGATGTGGTGGGTATGTGCAGAGTACCTCAAGAAATGAAAGTCAGCGTGTCTCTTGGAAGCTATGAACACTAATGTTTAAAAAAGGAAACAGAAAATAGAAGAAATCATTTAAGGAGAGCTGTCATTTTCTATTGGTGAAGATTCCTGATCTTGGGGAGGTTCTGGAAAGTTTGTCTCTGTTTCTTCTTCTTCCTCTTCTTGGATTGGAATAATTTCAATGTCTTCTTCATTCTTTGGTTGGGAAGATGTTTCAGTTAGCCCAACCACTTCTTCTTTTATTTCAATGACTTGTTCTTTTTTTTCTTCAGCTGACAGGAGAACTACGCTCTAAAACACAAAATTAAACAAACTATTCTTTACTTTTACCATTGACACTTTTGTCAACAATCTCTACAAACATTTATCAAATAGCTCCTGGTTTTTATGCTACTTATTATTATATGCCTTTAAATGCCAGGATTTATTTTGCAGGTGCTTAAATCCTTATCAAATCACTTATTAAAACTCAAGTCTGAGTAAATCTTCAAGGGCAGCAGACATTTACCATAGTGCCTGGAATGACCACGTGGTATTGGGAAAAGAACGTTGCAGTAATAGAGGAGTTTAGATTGTTGTTCTGATTTGCCTTTCGTGAATATAACTCTGGGAGAAGAATTTTCCCTCTTTGATACTATTTTTCTTTAAATGCAAAATGAAGTAATTAGTGATGATTTCTAAATTCTATTCTTAATCTAACAGTCTGGTTCTGAAGCAGTTAGTAATATATCTATTATTGGTCTCTTTTTTTTTCCATTTGTGGAGCCCTTTAACCTATTGTCTTGGAAGAGGAATTAGGTGAAAAGTAGGGAAGAGGGGAATACTGAAAAATGAAACCAAAGAACTAGTGACTTTAGTCAGCCTTCAACCTTCAACCATCTTGCTTTTACACGCTGAATATGGAATCACAAAATCAGGATGGAAGCCTGAAGTCAAGCAGCAGGGAAGGTTAAGAAGAAGATGCACAGAGGCGGAGCACGGTGGCTCATGCCTGCAATCCCAGCACTTTGGGAGGCTGAAGCAGGAGGAACACCTGAGGTCGGGAGTTCAAGACCGGCCTGGCCAACATGGTGAACCCCCCGTCTCTACAAAAATACAAAAATTACCCTGGCATGATCCTGTAATCCCAGCTACTTGAGAGGGTGAGGCAGGAGAATCGCCTGAACCCACGAGGTGGAGGTTGCAGTGAGCCGAGCTCGCACCATTGCACTCCAGCCTGGGTGACAAAGTGAGACTCTGTCTCAAAAAAAAAAAAAAAAAAAGAAGAAGACGACGATGCACAGAATGTAGAACTGTGGGCTCTAACTACAGACTTATTTCAAATTTCAAGACATCGTTCCTTACTATTGATATCATTCGCTTTCTAGAAACATGCCATGACCTTTTTTTTTTTTTTTTTTTTAAATCAAGCTCCTAGTTTCAACGACTCATCAGATTACATTCTCCATAAATGATCCTTTGTGGATGTGGATTTTCTAGAGGGAGGTTGTGGCCAGAGGGGCTACTACTTACAGATTTGGGTCTGGAGCATGTTCTTCTCCATTCATTCTCAACGATGCCAGCTATTACAAGTTCCTGGAAGAAGGCAAAGATCAGCATCACTGACAAAATGCCCTGAAAAACAACAGAAGAATGAAGGTAAAAATGTAATAATGACACAAAAAACATTGTTGATATTCAATAAGTTATTGTTGACTATAATTGAATGATTAAGAGGTCAATTCTTTAGACAAGTAATGATTAGCTGTGAGAACTGCTAGTACAGGAGACAGCGTCTTTATAACCCTAACTCTAAACACATCTTTCAGCATCTTTCAGCACACAACAGATGGTTAATGTGTATTGCTGATAGAAAGTAAGGTATGAATAATCAGTTGAAGAATCAATTCTATATAGGAAAGAATAAGTAATGAGTCTCAAATTAAATTGCATTCAGTCTTAGTTGGTATGGAATCATGCCGAGGGGACCTCTTCATCCTTGGGGTATGCATTTTTAAAAAAATCTCTTTCAAACTCTATGTTTAAAAGTCCTTGGGCAAAAGACATTCATAACATCTTAGGTATTTCTTCTGTGCTCATCTTAGTCAATATAACGATAAATATTAATGCCACTAATGATGTTAACAATAATTGATGTTAAAGCCAATGCTTATGTAGCACTTCTAGGTACCAAACACTGTTCTAAATGTTTTGTATATATTAACTTACTTACTACTCAGAACAACCCTATTAGATAAATAGTGTTACCATCCCCATTTTACAGTTGAAGAAGTTGAGGCAGAGTGTGGTTAAAATTCTTGCCCACAGCTACATAGACAATAACTAGCAAACTCAGGTGGTCTGGATGAATCCAGAATTCATGATCTTAATAAACCAGTCATCCTTCCGCCCTGGAGAGCAATCCAGTTTCACACTTACCAGGAACAGAGATTGTATGCTGTAACAGTATTGAGTAGATGGAGAGTTTTTCTCAGAGGGATTAGCTGGTTCACAGTTGTATATGTTAATATATAGTGTGTGAACTCTAATAAAATTCAGACTCTCCATTTTTAAAAAATGGGAAATTTTAATATTAAGTATGTCCATGATTGAAAGAATCATTCCAGAAATGGCAGCAAAGAGGCTCAATGAATTCATTATCATTTTTCCTTTGACCTGAAATGGAGACACAGATTATTAATTGGGTTTGATTTCCCTTTGGAAAACATAGTCTGGGAGGGAATTCCAAATGCTACTCCCCTGACTCACAAAGCAACTACAACTAAATATACTGAAGTTCTCTTGGTTGTTTTTAACGTCCTTGTCTCTATAAAATAAAATCATGTCTCTATCCTGTTCTTTTCTCCGTCTTCCCTATCTCATTCACCATCCATCTGTTTTACAAAGCAAAATTTCTAAGAGTAACCCTTGAATCTATATCTTGTATCCTTGCACTTCCTTCACTGCCACTGCCACCATCCTAATAGGCATTCAATAAATATTTGTTGAATAGGTGAAGATAAATATTATCCAGTTTATTATATGCCTTCATAAATAGGTAGAGGGAAGAGAGAGAAGACGGTTCTTGTATCACACTTTAGTGGGATGGTATTGTGAAGTCTAGGTTGGGAAGGTTCAGCTAGAACCCTCTAGATCTGTACTATCAAATAAATGGAAATTAAAAGAGCAGAAGCAACAACAGTAACAACACCTATCCCTGCTGCCATGGGCTGCGATCAGCCCCAGTTACCTATCTTCCAAAATACAATTAGGGCTGATGTCTCTGGGTAGCATAAGTGCGAGAACATCAGTGTGAACGTTCTACCTTGCAAAGATGATAAAAGGTTGAAACAGGAAAATATAAGTAACAAGTACCGTAATGATATGAGATTATTGATTATTATTTTATGCTGCACATATTTCATTCCTGGCTCTACGACCTACACATGGCAAGTCAGTAGGTCTGGCTGTATCTGGAGAATAATTTGATGTCGTAAAACGTTTTTCCCCCAAAACTGAGTTTTTCAGGCCACTTTAAGAGGGGAACCATCTCAATCCACCCATTCCCTTGTTGATTATGAAAGTGACTCAGTTTAGTAAGAGACAGTGTTGGGGGTGGAATTTTTTGGGAGCAAACTTGCTGGTAAACTTTTTTCATCCATACAGCATCAGCATCTCTGCAGGCCAGTTTCCTCTGGATGTGGATGAGTCGCTAGGGGTTTTATGGGCAAGACCGCAGTGTAGCACCGTATAGCCTCTGAAGCACCATCACACACTCTACTGCCTTTCAGCTCCATTGTGACGTCACATGGTAGCAAGGACTGTTACCCTTCCTTTCTAGGTGAAAACTCAGAGGTACATAGAGGTAAACTGACTTGTTCAATGTTATGGCCAAAAAATAGCTTAGCTAGAATTTGAATCAATCATGACATTGATCAGATAATTTTCCTAAAGGGTGATCTGGGAGAAATGATAGGACTTTCAGAAAGGTCTATTATTTTCACATAGCATTTAACATTCATAAGACTCTAGGTATGGTTTTCATGGATCTGCTTTTAGTTCTGTTCCCATGAACAAACTTCAGATAGACCTCACTTCTAAGTTTTTTCATGAATAAAATCACAAGAACATTGTGGAAGGTCTTTGCTTTTTAGGGCTGAGAGGCTGTGATACCTTGGCTTTTTAAGGGCCTCAGTTTTTAACCGAAAAAATAGGTACTTCTCTGACACGTGGGAAAGAAGGACATATGGTTACTTGCCAAACACTTCCTGGAGTTTTTCTCCGTTGCTGCCAGGAGTGATCCGGAAATAATATACTGTAAAAAAGAGAGGTGGGGGAGGTGGAGAGGGGTGGGCAAGGCAGGAGAAAGAGGAGAGAGGGAGATCACTTTTTAACATTGATAACTGGTCAGAAAGAAGCCTACACTTTCAGCAACTTTCACACAACCATCCACCCATTTTTGTCACTTTTATTCATTTTTCGGCCGTCATAGTTCTCCTTTATTCAGGCTCAGTGACACTAAATTCATGCCTTTTACTCAATCATCGGGATCTGTGACTAGGATTATAATAAGACCAAAGAGACAGAATTCCTATTTCCTCATCAATTAATACTCATACCATGAATTTTAAAGTTTTATTTTTAGTTTTTCTTTGTTTTTAACTTGTGGAACTGCCCTTTGGGGGTTCACAGTGACATAAATGACTCTGATGACCTCTGAAGAGTGAATTGATGCAGAAAGAAATACTTGACCTGAACGGCACAGGCACTCCATTAAAACACTGGCTGTTACAGGAAGTGATGATGACTATTTTTCATCTTCCTTTTCTCACGTTCAGGCTGTAGAATGGAGGAAACTCTTGTTCTAACCCATCTCTACTTGTTTGGAAAATTTTAATCCTGGACTTACAGTGGCAACTATGAAAAGTGTCATGGGGAAATAAACATCACTGTCCTATGTGCCACACCCAGACAGGGTTACAGATTTGGAAAACATGTACATAAAACAGCCAAAAGAGTGCTGCTCTGTTGATAAGCAAAATAAGACTGATTTGTGATGGGACAAATTTCACCAGGTACCATAGCAACTAAACAGAATTGTAAGCAAGAAGGAGTAGATGGGAAGAAGTGGATGCTCCTGCTCCCTCTTGCTTTCCAAAACATCTTGCTATCTAGTCTAAAAGTCTAGGGCCACCCTCCCTACCAGAACTGACTTTGGAGTGTTCTTGCTTTGGACAGTCCCTGTGAGATCCATGCAGGGCCCCCTTCTCTGAATTCACATGAAACCGGAACACTGACTCTCAACCATGGGATTTATACTCAATTTGGTCAACCTGTCTTCTTAATTAGTTTAACCCAATAATATTTCCCTCAACACAGAAATAGTCTGGCATATCCCTGTGGAGCCTTTTAACATTTTTGTCTGCCTCATTTCCCGAATGGCTGCTATTCTTTTACTCACCATAATGCCTCCCCACAGAGGGTACCACACAGTCACACAGATGGGTGCATAGATCCCTGCTGGGATCATCAGAAGACCCCCCAGGGCAATGTGGAAGAGCCCATTCATAATCTGGACAGCCTGGGGAGAGAACAGAGGCAGCAATGGATGAGCCAAAATCATCACTGCTAGCAGGCAAAGACAAGGTTGGAAGCCCTGACTCCTGACTTGGAGCTGTGAGGAATGCCTAAAGGAAGCAGTGGAGGTGCCAAGAATTTTGTCTTTTTCTTGTTCAAATCTGTTTCCTCAACCACATGGGTTATTTCCAGGGAGCAGGTATGCCTGGGATTCTGGCAATGGACTGGGATGGGGGACCCCTGAATATACAAACCCCAAAACCAAAAGGTGACATAAGATCACCCAGAGGTTATCTAGGCGGTGACTTATCTGATGCACCTGATTTGGCCCGCTGTGTTAGACGTAAAGAACACACCAGGTTGGGTCCCAATTCTTCAGGTTGGATTGAATTCTGTATGTGGCCTACAGCATCAGCTTCTGTCAGCCAGAAAATCCCTATGACTTGGGATGGAAGGCAACGGACTTACCCCCAAAGCCTTAGATTCCCTCATGAAGAAGCTTTGCGTGGGACCCACCAGTGAAGACATCCTCCTGAGGAGTGGTTTTGGACCAGGTTGCATAGCAATAGGGCCTTTCATTGGCTCTGCTGGGAAAGTCCCATTTACTGAATTTCTGGGTGTTGTCATTTTACTCTCAAAACTCCTAAAAATAAAACAAATAACAAAGTGAGGAGAGCAAGAACAAGATTTTTGGCAATCTTACCTTGTGTCATGCATCTGAATGCTTCTCTCAGCATTTCCACTATGAGTGTCATTGAGGGTAGACATGGCCTCTTCCGAGTGACCTTGGATCTTAAGCAAGGCCTACTGCTGAGTTCTGAGAAAGGAGATGGAGGGGTTGTTTAGGAAGAGCATGTGGGCCCAGGAGTCCCTGCCAGTGATCTTGGCAACTGGGTTTGGGGCATACTTTATCTTTGTAGAGAACACCTTGCATATGTGACTGCATGTCCTCTTTGTTTCTTATTCCTCGATGCTTTTCTTGTGCTTTAATATTGGAAAATGTATTTTCAATGGACTTGTCCTTGTCCTTTTGCTTATCTGCCTTTGTGCATTATGATGGGCCAGAGGCAACATTGCAGAGTACGGTGAGGACTATCTGTAGAAGCAGGAGGGGTCGATTCCAGGCCTCTTTCTATCTCTAACTCTGCCACCTTGTGCAAGTCACATCAAGAAGGCTCTCTAGGTCGGGCATGGTGGCTTGCGCCTGTAATCCCAGCACTTTGGGAGGCCAAGGCAGGCGGATCACCTGAGGTCAGGAGTTTGAGACCAACCTGGCTAACATGGCAAAAACCCATCTCTACTACAAATACAAAAATTAGCCAGGTGTTTTGGTGTGCACTTGTAATCCCAGCTACTCAGGAGGCTAAGGCAGGTGTATTGCTTGAACCCAGGAGGCAGAGGTTGCAGTTAGCTGAGATCATGCCACTGCATTACAGCCCGGGCAACAGAGCCAGACTCTATCTCAAAGAAAAAAAAAAAGGCTCTATAGGGCTTTCTAATGCGGTATGTAAGACTGTGGCCTCCTGAGTCGGATTGCCTAGGTTTCAATAGTGATTCCTCTATTTGTTCTGATGTATTGGGCAAGTTCTTTAAATTCGCTGGGCCTCAGGTTCAACTGTAAAATGGAAGTAATAATAATTCTTATCTCATGGGCTGCTATAACACTTAACTGGGCTCATGGTCTGTGCATGGCTAGTGTCTTTTGGTTCAGGTGTAGCTCAAATGTCAGCTCCTAGAGGAGCCTACCTTGAACCCTCAACCTATAACACGTACTCCTATTTGCTGTCTTTTACAAAATCCTATCTTATTTGCTTTACGGCATTGATCACTGTAGGAAATTACCTTATTTATTTATTTGCTTATTATCTATCTCTTCCCCCACAGAATGGAAGTGCCATCAAAGTTGAGATTTTGTTCTGTCTTGTTCAGTATCTAAAATAATTCTTGGATTTAGTTACTTCTTAATAAATATTATCGAAGAAATGAATGTATGCAAAGAACGCATGTTGGAATAAATAGTTATTTTTGTTGCTATTCTTGTTCTTCTTTGTACTTTACTGAGCATTAGTTTCTATTTTATCCTTCTGTAAAATGAGAACAGTACCCCTCTCTGAGATGTAAGACATAAATAAGTTAACATATGTAATTGTGCCTAGGACAGACGGAGAGTGTAGTAAATGCTATTTATCAGTTTTCATGATTTATTCATTTCTGAAGTGAGAAGGCAATTAATAATGCCCTTTACAGCTCAGATATTTTAAGATTCTGTTCAATCTTCATCTTGGGTTTCCTTAGTATTCAGTTGTTTATGTTAAGCGCTTATGTGGACTTGATTGGGTCTTTCCTGGAATCTGAAAATCCCTCTTTTGAGGACACATCGTTGCTCTTGTCTTTACTGATTGTAAGTCATGTAAGATGTATTGGAAATCAAGACTGTCTATTCAGGTGACATATCTTACTGAAGCCAGCGCCGTATCCCAGCCATTAGACCACAGGCTGAAGTATATCTTACTGAAGTCAATCAGAGCTGAGTAGCTGCAGATGTGATGTAAAACAGGCAGCTGACTACTGTCACTCACATTTATACCTACTTTACAGCTAGAAGCAAATTTGATTCATGGCATCTCATCTGAGTCTTATAGACTCAGTCTTATAGAATAGGCAAGGAGTGAATCATCACCTGCGTTTTATAGAAGAGGAAACAAGGGCACGGAGAAGTTAGGTTACTTGTTCCAAGTTACAAAATTAGTAAATATTTATTTGTTTGTTTGTTTGTTTTCATGACAGGGCCTCTCTCTGTCGCCCAGGCTGCAGTGCAGTGGCATGATCACAGCTCACTGCAGCCTCTATCTCCTGGGCTCAGGGGATCCTTCTGCCTCAGCCTCTGGAGTAGCTGGGACCACAGGCAACCACCGCCATACTCAGCTAATTTTTATATGTTTTTTAGAGATGGGGTCTTTCCATGTTGCCCAGGCTGGTCTTGAACTCCTGGACTCAAGCAATCTGCCCGCCTCCACCTCCCAAAGTGCTAGGATTACAACCGTGAGCCACCACGCCCAGATAAATCTTCATCATAAAGATTTAAAATGAAGACTTGGATCTCTCAAATGAGGCGTCCAGGGTACCAGGCTGCTTTGTCTTCTGTGAGAAAGAGGAATTCAGCCTTTCCCTTATGAACCCCTCTTTTCTCCTTCCAGTATATGCACTATTTGAATGACTATAAATCGATTGAAAATTATTATCTGTCTGGCGCATGGGCTAGGGGGAAGAGAAGAAACTTTGGTTGTTTCTCACTTGATTTTGCCCCTGCCCTAGATAGCCAGATGCCACACGATCCCGGGGATCTGCTTTGACCTCTAACAAAAAGGAATATTTCAATATAGCCCACTAAAGAGTTTGCATACTGGTCACTAGGTAGGATTTCTAGAGCTAGTCCAAACCTCAGAAACCATTCTGTTCATTTCACAAATGAGGAAACTGCAGTCTGGGTATAGAATGTGCCTTGGTAAAGACCTCACAGTTAGTATCAGAGCCAAGCTAGAAGGCAGTCACCATGGCTCTGACGTTGATGCTTTTTCTGCTGTACCATAGGCTAGTCCAGATAATTATAGTTGTTTACTGAGCACCTACTGCATACTAGGGATATTGTATATGGTATTGCCAACTCACTCAACACCTTCATAAGTAGGCATTTTGACTACTTTCTGCAGATGAGGAAATGGAGGTTCAGACCTCTGAAGGTTGTATGGCAAGTATAGAATGAGCTGGGAGTCACTACACTCCGCCCTAGGGGGTAACTTTAGTGAAGATTACTTAAAGTGCAAAAGTCATCAATTATTTGAACTGAAGGAGATGATTGGACTACCGTTGTTTTAATTTCATTTTATTAATCAACTGCTTGATTAAAGCTGTGTCTGTATTGTTGGTGAGAAAAACCTTTTTTGTAAGCCAATTCTACTTGGGCTGTGCCTGTTGTGACTAATGGCAATAATGACCACAAGAGCTGTGTGTGTGTGTGTGTTTATGTGTGTGTGTGTGTGTGTGATATTTTATTTCTCTGTTAAAATGGTATCTCACGATGGCAGCTATATTTCTACAAGACTTAAATATTTGTATAAAATAGTTTATAAACAAACACATGAGTTCTTTCTCTGTTTTTTGTTTTTTGTGGAAACTATCTCTCTGTCATATATATATGAGATGAGATATATATATTGAGAGATATATATCTCATATATATGAGATGAGATATATATCTCATATATATGAGATGAGATATATATCTCATATATATGAGATGAGATATATATCATATATGTGAGATGAGATATATATATATATATCTCATATATATGAGAGGTAAATATATTAATTGATTTATGGCATTGTGGGCTGACTCTGTAATGAAAAACTTTCGTTCCATGAGAATTAATAAATACATAAAACTAGCCCACATACTCCTATGGAGATTGTAGATTCTCGCAGTTTTGCCTTATCATTAAAATAAATTGTTCACAATGACTTAGTGCCCAATGCACAGCTATGCTCAAAGACTAGTTGGTAGATTAGTAGGGGTTATGGACCACATTAGCCAAAATAGGATAACAATAAAATTTTACATTTGCTGGTGTCCAAATCAGCATGAATGTTAAAATCAAGACTCAGGTGATCAGTCAGTACCCCATTTAATTACTCACACTAACTCCTGCAAATATTTTTTTATTTTTATTTTATTTTATTTATTTATTTATTTATTTATTTATTTTTGAGATGGAGTCTCGCTCTGTCGCCCAGGCTGGAGTGCAGTCGTGCGATCTGGCCTCACTGCAACCTCCGCCTCCTGGGTTCACGCCATCCTCCTGCCTCAGCCTCCCGAGTGGCTGGGACTACAGGTGCCCACCACCACGCCCGGCTAATGTTTTGTATTTTTAATAGAGATGGAGTTTCACCGTGTTAGCCAGGATGGTCTTGATCTGCTGACCTTGTGATCCGCCCACCTTGGCTTCCCAAAGTGCTGAGATTACAAGCGTGAGCCACTGCGCCAGGCCTGTTTTTTTATTTTTAAAGGCACCCCTGTTTTCATGTCCATCCACTGAAGAAGATCTCACAGCCTTTATGAGTTTTGGTTTGAATAGACTTTTAAGTCCACTCGTACCATCATATACTGAGAAATTTAAAACTGCCTCACTTTTTTTTTTTTTTTTTTGAGACGGAGTCTAGCTCTGTTGCCCAGACTGGAGTGCAGTGAGGCGATCTTGGCTCCCTGCAAGCTCCGCCTCCCAGGTTCACATCATTCTCCTGCCTCAGCCTCCCAAGTAGCTAGGACTACAGGCGGCCACCACCAAGCCCGACTAATTTTTTGTATTTTTAGTAGAGACAGGGTTTCACCATGTTAGCCAGGATGGTCTCAATCTCCTGACCTCGGGATCCACCCACCTCAGCCTCCCAAAGTGCTGGGATTACAGGCGTGAACCACCACACCCAGCCTAAAACTACCTCACTTTTGTTACCTCACCTTCATTCTTTTCCACTCAAAATTGCTTTGCATTTTTATTCCTTCTGGCCTCCTGTGCACTTATCTCCGAGGAACAATGCTCTTGCTTCCCTTCCCTCAGTGCTTTTCAGCCCATCTCAGTCCAACCAAGCTGTTAGCCCTTCCAAGAAATTATTTCTGCTTTGCACCTTCACTCTCCCAATTTCTGGCAATATGTAGCAGACAGTTAATCTCAGCTCTCTTGCTTGCTCCTCTTGTGGTCTCTGTAAGTTTAGGGTAATAGTTGCCTTCCCCATTTCAAAGTATCATTTTGAGAAAATGAGATAATTTGCATTTGCTAAGGTGCTAAATACTCCTTTAATGACTAAAATGTACTGCGGTGCCCCTGAATCCCAAAGCTTTCTTCTTTTAATCTAGCAATGTTCTTGGCCACTGCCCAGGCTCCCTTTTTCTTCACCGCAGCTTCTTCAAAGCTTTGCTACCCACTCTCTTCCCCTACCTCCTCTCCACCCACTCACTTCTCAATGCTTCGCAACCAGTTTCTGCTGGTCACTGAAACTGAAACTTATCTTTGAGGACTGTGCTGTAAAGTCAGTGGTCTTCCCTCAGGCCTCATGTCTCAGATTGTTTTATTTGTTTCTCCTGCCACCAAGGTTTAGATAGTTGGGACCACATTTCACTTTAGCTCCATCATCTCTCAGTCCATCTTCATCTTGGCTATTCGTCAGTCAGTGGCCAAGTCATACCATTTCTACCTATGCAACACATTTTGCATGTGGGTCTGTTTTCTATATCCAGAGTAACCTGTGAGTTTCTCATTTCCATTCATGCTTTTCTGCCTTCAGTCTTTCTCTTTTCCAATCCATTGTCCACAAGGCCACTACATCAAGCTCCCAGTCACTGCTTTGAGTGATGCTCTTCCTGAGCCTGAACTCCTTTGCTGGCCTGTCATTACCTGCTGGCGAAACCCTTCATCTGACCCCTCCAGGCCTTTGGAATTCAGCCGTGTATGACTTCCCAAGCTCATAGCCCACTCTCACCACCAGAGCCACTGGTCTACACATGTCCTCTACCTTCTTTCTTGAACCTTCTCAACTTTGAAGTGTTCCTTCTCCCTCCCTCTTTGCTTTCAATCAAACTCTGCATTAGATATGCTCATCACCTGAGGGCGTCCCTGCTCTCCTTGCCTGTTTGCAAGGAATTCTTCAGAGCTCCTAGCTCTTTGCTTTCCTTACTAGACACCAACTACTTTCTTCGGAGAATCCTGTGTCCTACTAGACTTGCAGAGGGAACCTGTTTTCTATGTCCTATGAGTTCAGTAATGTTAAGCTGAACATCAAACTCAGCTACTTCCTCAGGGAAGCTTTACAAATGCTCACAATGGCCAGGCACAGTGGCTCACGCCTGTAATCCCAGCACTTTGGGAAGCTGAGGCAGTCGAATACCCTGAGGTCAGGAGCTAGAGACCAGCTTGACCAACATGGAGAAACCTTGTCTCCACTAAAACACAAACAAACAAACAAAACGCACACACACAAATGCTCACAATGCTGGATTAAACATTTCTTTCCACCAGATTCTCAGTGAGACTAAGCCATTTTATGGGAAACAGGGAGTCACTTATATACTGGATTCAGAAAACAGTAATAGCATGATTAAAATTAATCCTTGTTTTCCTTCATTAGAGCTACCTCCCACCTGCAGTGGCCCCTCTCGCTCTTGGTTTTCCATGTGATAGATTTGAGGCAGGATTTCGTGCTCAACTTGATGTCCACAAATCCCCTCCAGAAAATGTTAGCCTGTAAAGCCACCTGTACTTCTAGGTATATTTACATTTAATGTAGACAAAAGCATTTAAAGGAAGAGGAATGGAGTTTTTTTTCATTATGGCTATGACTGTTTATTTTCTCATTTGGTATTGGGAAGTCCTAAGGGATGCAGGATTTTAGTTCTAATTTTCACAATATAGTGGGTATTACCATTGACCCCATTTTATAGATAAGGAAGTTGAGCCTTTAGAGGTTTAGCGATTTGCCCAAGGTTATATGGCTTGTAAGTGGTAGAGCTCCAGTTTGAACCCAATGGTTTAGAAACCATGATTTAATCTCTATGCTGCAATCTACTACTTTTGTGGAATGATTTCACAGTTGACTGCATAGGGTAATTGTTGAGAGGGAGAGTGGTTAGAGGAGTGAGTGGGCAGCAAGCCTTGATATCATCACCCCTCCTTAAGTAATAGAACTTTTAGGAAGTCTGACTAGGGAAACTCTAGAATTAAGACCAAGAACCTCCAGTTTTCAAAACCATTCTATACCTTATCCATCACCTCCTTTAAGTCATGTAAAGAAAACAAATTGATGCCTTACCTGAGTCTCCAAGGCCTCAAATCTCAAGGGCTGATTTGGATGCTGGCTGCAGAGTTCAGTGGGTGCAGCTCGTTTCTCAAGCACACTGGGAGGGTGAGTGAGGTAGTCCAGGCCTGAGGATGAAATCGCTGATAAGATACCAGGTGACAGGAAATCAGTAGCTTCCGCTACCTTGGGCTTCGCTCCAATTACTTTGGTTTAACACTTACCATAGCTGAAGGAGGTGCAGAAAAAGTTTCTGCCTTACCAGGTTTCACTTCTTGAAAAAGACCCCAGGGGACTGCCTGGCATGCTCATGTGACCTTAATTAGAAGAACTTCTGCAGCCCCCACCCTATAAGCAGGTGTGGATGGCGGGTCCCTAAGGACAAGAAAGAGTCTAGAAGTTGGCCAAAGATGGACTGTTAGCACTGGATTTCACCTTCTTGCTTCACTTTTAGGGCTGAGTAGGTGGGGAGGAGGCATCCATGCAGAGATTCAAGAATCACTGAGGCTGTACACTTGGGAGCACTATACTTAGGGGTCCTCAAATATTGTCCTCATTTGCTCACACTTAGGTTTCTAATGAACCATGTATATATCTTGTGTCAGATTTAGCAGAAATGGCCTAAAAGTATACTTCAGTGCCGTAGTACATGTACCCAGCCACTCAAAGCAAGAATTAGCCTCCATATTTGGAGATGTAAATTGAAATAGCACTTTCACCTCTGAACCCACCTTTTTCTTCCATCTGGCAAGTTCCCTTGTGTCCCCTCTCTTTTTAGTCTAGTCTGGAGCCGCAGGGTCATCAAGCCCAGTGCTAGATCAAGTAGGGAAATGGAAGAAGTTGGTGGTGTCAGGAGAGTCTAAATATTTGGGATGTGAATCAGAGTTTTGCCCAAAGATATTGTCCTCTCTCTCCCCCTACAGTATTCAACTTTTATGTTCATATGTGGAATTTTTTATTACATTTTTATTTTCTTGTTCATTGCTTCATTTTATTAGCGATACAGAGCTATAGTTAGGTAATTATTTGTTCGTTTAATCTAAAAGGATGAAATATGGTAGGCAGCTCTGTTGCCTAATTCGAGGTTCATTCCTGTCTCTCTTTTTCATCTCTTCTCTCTTTCTCTTTCTGCCTCTCTTTTTAAATTTAAAATAGTTTGGAACCATAGGATTAGATCCACTGGGAAGAAGTAGTTCTGGGAAGGCTGATTGTGGTGTGATATTTAAAAAGATGCCACTTTAAAAAAAAAATCATTGGAGCGGTTCATTAGGGGAACTGGCTACCATTTGAATAGAGAATTTACTTCTTCAAGAATACTCAAAAAGCCATGCAGTCACCTCTCAGAAATGCTGTAGAGTGAAGGAGAGTGGGAACAGAAGATCCATCATCCATTTAACATTCTAATTGAGGGTCTATGCATATCTGCTGAAATGCTTGAGTGGTTGGTGATGGGAGGACAGTTACCTAGGGTCTGAGTTGTGGATGATTTGAGGTTTGAGTCCTGGATGGGTGGGGTGATTAGAGGCATGTGCCTTCATTTTAGTTGGCATGGGAACAGGGTCAGGACTTGGCAAATATATGGCAGCCAAGGGACTTGAGTTGTGGCTGCACAACTTGGTCTTTTGCCTCCTTTTCTCTGTTTGAGCCCTGTATTTCCCTAGTCAGTCTCAGGTTGTTTGCTACTTTGTGGCCAGCAAGATAACTTAGGTGGCTCTATGTATGATTCTTCCCAAATAAACTTGAACTTTAATTTGTATGAATACATAAACATTTACTTGCCTTTGCTGATTTGAATGATCAACATTTTAGTGCCTGAGTGTGTTGAAATTCTCACTACAATTTGGATTTGTCAGTAGCACCTTGTTTGGTGTATCACCATCACTCTTCCCCCAAGGCGTGAGAATATTTTATTAGGTTGATAACATATGTAAAATATTTCTCTTTGAATTAAGCCTATTTTCATTATCTAGTAACCTTGCTTCCAAAAGACAATCTTAAAGTCTACATAAAAGTGTGCCAACTTTTATTCAGTTTGTATTTTCCTGACGTGAATTTCCTTTTTACTCTCTGCACGTCCTAGCACTCCAATTTTTTTCATCATTGCCCTCTGTGTGAAAACTGTATGCTACATCATAATTATTTGTGTCCTTGCCTTAATCAGCCATTGTCTCCTTGTCCCTTGAAAGCAGGGTCAGTTTTTGGGATTGCCGTGTCCCTGGCAATCCTGAGAAAGAATAGTTCTGTTTGGCTGTTTCTTTCACCCAGGCGATTGTCCCCAGGCTCTCCAAAATTAAGAAGTAACATTATGCCATGTTCCCAACTGCTCTGCAAGGCCCTGGCACCCAGAATTATCTGCTGTTGGAGGGTTTTGGTGTCAGAGAATTGGTAAAGGAGACATAGGGCTCGTCAGAGGTGAGGCTAAAGATCTAATTGCAAATAGGACTTGGTTACAGGTCAGAAAATCCCATTGCTGCACTTGTAAATAATTCGTACTAAGGAAAATGTAAATCGAAGTACTTAAGAACTTTATAGTTTACAGGGTCTTCTTTCTATTTTAAGGGACTGCTTTACATTTGGAACAGCTAGGAAGGTATTATTAATTAAATAATTACTTTTATGTCAAGAATTGTCCACATATAAACCTTACCCCACATATAATATTGATTCTGTTTTATAATTGTGGAAACTAAAGTTCAGGAAATGGAGGAAGCCATTCCCAAGTTGCAAAGCTGGTAAATGGTAAAATAAGTGATGTTTAGAGCAAGAAAATCTCAATGATAAATTTTAAAAGCTACCATTTACTAAGTGATTTTTAAGTTCCAGGCACTGATAAACTCACTTTCCACGTTTCATTGAAGGTTCACAGTAAACCCATTAGGTAGGTATTATGATTATTGAATTCTAGTATAAAAATTTTAAGCCCACAAAGATTAATTTGTTCAAGTGACACAGCTTTAAATGGCAAAACATTTATTATTATTCGTTTTAAGATATAAAAATGTCTGATGTACTCCCGTGTGCAGATTACTGGATCACTCCCTTTGCTTTTGTGATGTGGGAATATAGCTGAAGAAAAAAATGCAATTATATGACCTCATAGTTATTGAAAAGAGTTTTTTTTTCTCTTATGTACCAATAAATATGCTATCATTGGAGACTGATATGTAACAGTAACATTTTTCTGCAGGTGTTGACTACAAAAATATCATTATGTAATAAACAATTTAATGAAAACAAGATGTTTTGCTTTCTCAATTGTATTTCTCAAAAAATTAAATAATATGTATGAAAAATTACTTGTAACAGTGGGACAAAAAACCATGTACCCACAGCCATGATTAGAGATACAAGAGTGTCGCTGATACCTTTGAAGGCTCTCGTGTTATCCTTCCCCAAGTCACCCTCTTTATCAGAGCTCATCATTATGCTGAATTTGGTGTTTATCACTCTCTTCCTTTTCATTATATTTTGTCTTTCCACATATGTTTATATTTCACATGACATATTGCTTAGTTTTTGTGTTTTGTAATCATTATTTAGGTAGAATTAATAAGATGTTCTTTTGTGACTTGCTTTTTTTGCTCAACATTAAATGTGTAAAACTCATCTTTGTTGATTTGCTTCGAGTAATTTATTTTTAGCAATATGTGGTCCTCCAGGAGGGAATGTGGTACAATTGATCTGTTCTCTGTCCCTGGACATTTGAGGTATTGCAGACAATCCTGCTCTGGAAACATTTGTACACGTCGTGTGTTGCACACATATAAGAATTTCTCGGCCGGGCGCGGTGGCTCATGCCTGTAATCCCAGCACTTTGGGAGGCCGAGGCGGGCGGATCACAAGGTCAGGAGATCGAGACCACGGTGAAACCCCGTCTCTACTAAAAATACAAAAAATTAGCCGGGCGCGGTTGTGGGCGCCTGTAGTCGCAGCTACTCAGGAGGCTGAGGCAGGAGAATGGCGTGAACCCGGGAGGCGGAGCTTGCAGTGAGCCGAGATCGCTCCACTGCACTCCAGCCTGGGCGACAGAGCGAGACTCCGTCTCAAAAAAAAAAAAAAAAAAAAAAAAAGAATTTCTCTTGTATATATTAACTAGCAGTGGAATTGTTGGGTGATAAAGCATGTGTATCTTTACCTTTACTAGGGAATTAGTTTTTAAAGTGGTTGTCTTCATTTACACTCATACCATCGTGGTAGGAGAGTTCCTTTCATTCCACAATTACTTAAGAAATTGAATGCTTTTCATATATTAACTTTTGTTTTCTTCTCCTGTGAAATGGCTATGCATGGCGTTGGACTAAGTTCTCATCAAGTTGTATTTTTCTATTAATGTATAGGAGGATTTTACATATTCTATATCTCATTAATTTTGTTGGTTATTTCTGTTGCTAAAAGGCTTTGATTTGTAGCTGCTCTTGTCACACTTGTGTAACATTCTTAATAACGACTAAATGGGTTGTATCAGTTCCTATTGGTACTATTCATGTTCTGGGATCTGTTTGAGAAATTCTTTACTACCTTGATGTTGTAAAGAAGTCTTCTATCTTTATTTCTAATAATTTTAACCTTTCTTCTTTCTTTTGTTTTTTAAATTTTATTTTAGGTTCAGGAGTACATGTGCAGATGTGTTATACAGGTAAGTGGCATGTCACGGGGGTTTGATATACAGGTTACTTTGTCACCCAGGTAATAAGCATAGTACCCAATAGTAGCTTTTTGATCCTCACCCTCCTCCCATCCTCCACCCTCAAGTAGGCCCCAGTGCCTGTTGTTCCCTTTTTTGTGTCCATATGTACTCAATGTTTAGCTCCCACTCATAAGTGAGAACACATGCAGTATTTTCTTTTCAGTTCCTGTGTTAGTTTGCTTAGGATGATGGCCTCCAGCTTCATCTATGTTGCTGCAAAGGACATGATCTCATTCTTTTCTATGGCTATGCAGTATTCCATGATGTATATGTACCACATTTTCTTTATCCAGTCTACTGTTGATGGGCATTTAGGTTGATTCCATGTTTTTGCTATTGCAAATAGTGCTGCAGTGAACATACAGGTTCATATGTGTTTATGGTTGAACGATTTATATTCTTTTGGGTATGTACCCAATAATGGGATTGCTGGGTTGAATAGTAATTCTGCTGTGAGTTCTTTAAGAAATTGCCAAACTGCTTTTTTTACAGTGGCAGAACTAATTTACATTCCTCCCCACAGTGTATAAGCATTCTCTTTTCTCCACAACTTGCATCTACTATTTTTTGACTTCAAGACAACATTTAAACCTACTTCTGACTTACAAGCCCAAGACTTTGCACCCTTAAATATATCTCAAGCCTCACACATCTGTACATCATTCAGTTGCCAAGTATTTTTCATCAGAACCTAACTTCACTGGAAGTAAACAAAGTTACTTATTTTTCCTGCCGTGTTGTATCCCTCACCTTCACACATGCACCTATAACCTAAGCTGCTTCCAGCAAATAGCAGAAATGAAAGCCCGTTACTTAGTTTTTTGAGTCTGCTGAATTTTTTTCTATACCATAAACAACATAGGATTATGGGATTTGAATTTAGGGACCTTGACTCAAATCCTCTTTCTAAATCACACTCCTTTTGTGTTTCAGAAAAGCTAACCACTTTGAGCTTCAATTTTTATGACTATGACAAAAGACATACCTACCCTGAGGACTGTCAGGACAAGTGAGATGATACAGGTAAGACCTCTAATGCTTAGGAGATATTCAGCCAGTGAGAGGCAATACTGTATAATGTAGTGGTCCTCAAAGTGTGGTCTGGAATTTCCTGGGGTCCTTGAGATGTTTGTAGGTGCTCTCTAAGTTCAAAACTATTTTTATAATGACACTAAGACCTTATTTCTCTTTTCACAACTTTATAGTGGTATACTCCATAGGCTATAGAACATGAGATATCATAACAGATTGAATGCAAAAGCTGTTAAGAGAACCCAGAGGAAAATAGTCCCTTCCGAACTTTTCTTGGCATTGGAATTAAGACCTTGGATTCTGGATCCAACTGCCTGTTGATATTATGACTCTGCCATTGCAAACTTCATGACGTTGAGCAAATTATTTACCCGCTCTGTGCTTCAGTTTCCTTTTCTGTAAAATCGGTATAATGATACAATTCACCTCCTAGGATTTTTGTGAGATTAAATGAGTAACACCTATATAATACTTAGAATGATGCCTGGAATATAGTAGTGGTTCCACCGATATTTGCCCTCATTATTTTTACTATTGTTACTATTCTAGTTGATCAGCTCTTTAACATTGAAGATCTTGCAGCATTAATGTAGAATTTGTGGGCCAAACCATTCCACCAACCAACTCATCTTTCCACACACCATTGGAGTAGGAGCCACTAGGTGGAGTCTCTTAGTGAAATCAGCAGGAGATGTCATCAACCAGAGAAGTTAGACGACTGGGTCACCCCAGGCCTTGGGCTTTGGTTCCTATCTTTGCAACACCACATTGCTGTCCTTTAGTTGAAAGAATGCATGACTAACAGAGGTGACAACACCAAGGTGACCATTTGATTTGGGGAGAGGGACATATGGCATTGCCAAGAGGCAGAATGTGCTTTATCAGTCAAAATGTCCCCAGAACTCCCTCGCTTGAGCCACTCCCCTTTGCTTCAGATAGTTTCCAGCCTTAAGATTCTATGTGTCCTTTGGCTTTTCCTTACAAGCAGAAGTCATTGCTAAATAATATTTTAACACATCTTTATTCCCACAGTGCTAGTCAACAACATTGTTCACAATCACAGTCCTCTGAGTGGCACCCCACAATTGAGAAGGGCAGAGAAATTAATAATTCAATAATGCTGAAAGTCATCAATGCAATCAAAATTCCCTGTAACAGAAGAAGAAAAAAAAGAAGAGTCATGATGTTAGCAGGGTAATGGTTTTTCTGATTATAATAACATAGCAATGTCCAGATAATAAAAGCTTCCCCATATATCTCAAGTGTATCTGATGCTTAGGAATCAAATCAGTGAAGGATTATGAGAGGATACATCTATTTTAGTATAGGATAGCATAGCATAGCATACCATAGCATAGCATAGGATAGCATAGCATAGCAAAGGATAGAATAGCATAGCATAGCATAGCATAGCATAGCATAGCATAGGATAGCATAGCATAGGATAGCTAGCATAGCATAGCATAGCATAGCATAGCATAGCATAGCATAGCATAGCATAGCGTAAGATAGCATAGCATAGTATAGCTAGGATAGCATAGCATAGCATAGCATAGCATAACATGGGATAGCATAGCGTAGCACAGGATAGCATAGGATAGCATAGCATAGGATAGCATAGCATAGCATAGCGTAGCATAGGATAACATAGCATAGCATAGCATATTATCTTTTTAGAGAAAGGCATATAAAATAATACATTTTTGATTTATGTATGTAGGAAATAGTCCATTTTATAAATACATAAAATGCAAAGAAATGCATATATAAAAGGTAGTCTAATGAAGGGGAAAGAAAGAAGGTGAAGAAACAGGAAAAAGAATTAAAAATAGAAAAGAAAAAGAGGGAAAAAAGAAAACTATTGGCTCAGAAAAAGAGAAAGCAAAAGAGACATAAGCAGTATAGGCTAGTAGTTCCACCATTTTTGTTTTTTTTGAGATGGAGTTTCACTCTTATCACCCAGGCTGGAGTACAATGGCAGGATCTCGGCTCACTGCAGCCTCCACCTCCCAGGTTCAAGCGATTCTCCTGCCTCAGCCTTCCGAGTAGCTGGGATTACAGGTGCCCACCACCACACCCGGCTAGTTTTTGTATTTTTAGTAGAGACGGGGTTTCACCATATTGGACAGGCTGAACTCCTGACCTCAGGTGATCTGCCCGCCTTGGCCTCCCAAAGTGCTCTGATTACAGGCATGAACCACCATGGCCTGGCCCCAGCTGTGCTTTTTTCAGTCATGGCAAAAGACCTTCAAAATGTTTTGTATTTTGGCACTATGAGCACAAATAGAGATGCACATCTCCTCAGTAGCCCAGAGACTGCACATCTGCACTTATCAGTTAAAGTTTGCAGTCTTCCGAGAGCTTTACTTTATACTCAGGTTGCAAAGGTTAATATGGTTAACATCCTCTCCTAAAGCCTTATTTGTCTACTATATTTTAACTATAGGTTCAGTAGCTGTTTTACAGCCACATGGTTTTTAATGGCCACATAATAGTTCATGGTGTGGTTTGTCACCATTCATTTATTCTTTTGTGACAGGAACTGACTGATTTCCTCTTTCTTTCTTTCTTTTTTTTTTTTTGTTTTGTTGTTTTGTTTTACCGCTCTGAACGATGCTGCAATAGCATTCTTGTACATGTACCCTTATGTAGGTGGTTTAATTGCTGTAGAGATAGACATCTGGATCTGTTTATCAGTCAGGTAAGTAAATGTTGTCTCCTTGCTTCCCAAAATGGCAGTGACATTGCCATTCATTGTTAAATTAATTGACCTTTCCCTGACTATTAGTGAATTGGAGCATTATTGTATGTTTGGCCATCATAGTTTCCTTTTTGTAAATTCCTTCCTCATATTCTTTATCTTTTAAAAATTTTGTTCTTGACTTTTCTTGTCAGTTATATGCACTCCGTATATAAAAACATGAAAATGTTGCTGTTATCTGCTTTAAAACTATATTTTCCATTTTTAACTATAGCAAAGTTTATATATAAAGAAGTGTATTTTAGCTGGTTGTGGCAGCTCATGCCTGTAATCCTAGCACTTTGGAAGGCCGAGGCGGGTGGATTGCCTGAGTTCAGGAGTTTGAGACCAGCCTGGGCAACATGGTGAAACTCCGTCTCTACCAAAATACAAAAAATTAGCTGGGCATGGCGGCATGTGCCTATAATCCCAGCGACTCTGGAGGCCAAGACAGGAGAATCGCTGGAACCTGGGAGACGGAGGTTGCAGTAGGCTGAGATCGCATCACTGCACTCCAACCTGGGCAACAGAGTGAGACTCCATCTCAAAAAAAAAAAAAAAAAAAAAGAAGTGTATTTTATCTCTTTTTCTTTCCACGTCAAGATATATCACATTTTTATTACCCCAGTGATAAAATGTGTCCCTTCCCAATCAATCCTCTTGTGTCCCTTCCCAATCAATCCTCCCACCCCACTGAGAGTCAACCACCCTTCTGATTTCTAGTATCATATAAATTTACCTGTTTAGTTTTTATCTGAAATTGTTTGCCTCAATATAACAAATTGAAATTCATTCATGCTCCTCTGTGTGTCAGTAGGTTGTTCTTTTATATTGCTGAGGAATATTCTACTATTTGAATAATTAACTTGTTTTAGCCATTCTGTTGTTGATAGAAATTTGAATTCCTTACCAGATTAACTATAATGAATAGGACTGCTATAAACATTTTTGTATGTATCATGAGACATAAAGTAGGTGTATGATTAACTTTGTTAAAAACCACCAAATAGTTTTTCAAGGTAGTTGAACCATTTTCCATTTTCCATTTCCACCAAAAGGGTCTAAGAGTTCCAGTTGCTTCACATTCCTTCCAACATGTGGTATTGCCGGTCCTTTTAATTAAATTGATTCTGGTGTGTGTGGAGTAGTGTCTTATTGTGATTTTAATTTGCATTTATGTGATGATTAATAATGTTGAGCACGTTCCCACATGCTCACTAGCCATTTATCTATCTTTGTGAAGTACTTGCTCAAGTCTTACTGTTTTTTTGGCCTTTTTATTATTGATTTTCAGGAGTGCTTAATATATTCTGGATGTGGGTCTTTTGTGAGAAAGATATATAGAGAAAGAGGAAATTTTCTCCCTTTCTGTGCTTTGGTAGTCCATTTTATTTATTTTATTTTTCCCCTATGGTTAGTCCATTTTATGTTCTATCTAAGAAAGCTTTGTCTACTCCCACGGTCGTGAAGATATTCTCCTGAGTTCCCTGCAGCCCATCCCCTCAAGCTTTATAGTTTAGGATTTCACATTTAGGTGTATCGCTGATTGACGTTGGAATGTGAAATCAATTGTGTACTTCTGGTATCCACTGACTTGGCCACGGTTTATTATATATAATGCTGAATTTGATTTTTTAATATTTTATTTCAGATTGCTTCACAAAGTTTACAAGATAGAATTACCTGTAATTTTAAAATATTTTATAATGTCCTTATCATGTTTTCATGTCAAACTTGTGATAGCCTCACACAAATATTTGTGAGTTGAGAAGTGAATTGAAAGTATTCAGTTTGGTGTTGTTTCTTTTCTAAATGTTTGGAAGAATTAGTCTACTCCTGCAAGGCTTTGCTTTTTCTTTTTAGAGAGAAAGTTTTAAATTATGTATTTGATTTTTTTAGATATAAGACCAGTCGGATATATACATTTTTTCCTGTGTTAGTCGTGGCAAGTGGTTTTGCATAGTTTATAAGGAATTTGTCAATTTCATCTAAAGCATCAAGTAATTTTTATGTTAATAATTTCCTCATATATTCTTGGCTATTGTATTTATAGTGATACACCTTCATTTCTGATAATGATAGCTTGTGTTTTCTCTTTTTTCTTTTTAAATATCTAGGAGATTACCAATTTTATTAGTTTTTCAAACATCCATATTTAGCTTTATTTTATCTTGTCTATTGTTTGTGTTGTATTTCATTAGTTTTTATCTCTATTCTTTGTTATCTCTATTATAGAATACTATATCTCAATTCTTTCATTTTCTTTATGTTTAATTTTTTAATCTAACTTCTTGGTATGAATATTTAGATAATTTATTTTTAGTCTATTTTCTTTCCCAATACTTGCATTTGAGGTTATAAAGTTTCCTCTAAGCATGCTTTAGTTGTATCAATTTATATAAATATTTCTATTATTTTGTTTTTAATATATTTTTTATTTCTATTGTAAATTCTTTGAACCTTGTATAACTTAGAATTTCAAAACAGTTTTGGGACTTTTTTTGCCTTTTTAAAATTGACATTTAATTCAGTTCCATTGTTTTCAGAGAATATATTGTATATGATTTTAATCCTTTGAATTTTGTTGAGGCTTGCAGGCTCAGCATATGGCTAATTGTTGAAAATGCTCTAAGTGAAATCGTGAAATCTCTCAAATTTGTCAGCTGTTTTTCACTTTCATTGTGGTTTTTTTGTTTTGTTTTGTTTTGTTTGTTTTTTTTTGAGACGGAGTCTTTCTCTGTTGCCTAGGCTGGAGTGTAGTGGCGCAGTTTCGGCTCACTTCAACGTCTGCCTCCCAGATTCAAATGATTCTCCTGCCTTAGCTTCCCGAGTAGCTGAGATTAAAGCCACCCGCCACCACGCCCTGCTAATTTTTGTATTTTTAGTAGAGACAATGTTTCACCATGTTGGCCAGCCTGGTCTCGAACTCCTGACCCCAAGTGATCTGCCCCCCTTGGCCTCCCAAAGTCCTGGGATTACAGGCCTGAGCCATCGTGCCTGGCTATTTCACTTTCATTTCTGAAGAACATTTTCACCAGGCCTAGAATTTTGGATTGGCATTATTTTTGTTTTAGCAATTTAAAGATGTAATTCTATTGTCTTTTCACTTCCATCAGTTAGTTAGATAGGAGGAATAAGTTCAAGAGATCCGTTATACAGCGGGGTGCCCATAGTTAATGACAGTCTACTGTATTCTTTTCTTTATTTTATTTTACTTTAAGTTCTGGGATACATGTGCAGGACATGCAGGTTTGTTACACAGGTATACATGTACCATGGTGGTTTGCTGCACTTATCAACCTGTCATCTAGGTTTTAAGCCCCACATGCATTAGGTATTTGTTCTAATGCTCTCCCTCCCCTTGTCGCAGTAACCCCCAACAGGCCCTGGTGTGTGATATTCCCCTTCCCTGCGTCCGTGTCTTCTTTTTAAACTTTGTTCAGCAACTCTCCTTTGCTGTTTGGGGGCAGGGTACTTTGTATATCTTTTTGTCCTTACCTGAAGAGCGTCGTAGCCTATCAAAGACTTAGTTTCATATGGAGAAAATCTCTTTTAAGTCTTTATACCTTGAATGGACGTGAAACCTTGACTTCCTTCTCTTTCAGTCCACATGGGCCAGGGATTGGATTGCAAATCAGCATCACTGGCAAGTGGGTCTGAAGACATGAGCAGCTTTCGTGCTCTTCAGAATTCCACTTGTAAATTTCAGGTTGCAGGCTTTCATCGAAAAATGGGTTTAGTAGTTTCAGCTGAACTTTCAGCTTTTTAACACCTTTAAGGTTGTTTTTTTTTTTTTTTTTAATTTTTTTATTATTATTATACTTTAAGTTGTAGGGTACATGTGCATAACGTGCAGGTTTGTTACATATGTATACTTGTGCCATGTTGGTGTGCTGCACCCATCAACTCGTCATTTACATCGGGTATAACTCCCAATGTAATCCCTCCCCCCTCCCCACTCCCCATGATAGGCCCCTGTGTGTGATGTTCCCCTTCCTGAGTCCAAGTGATCTCATTGTTCAGTTCCCACCTATGAGTGAGAACATGCGGTGTTTGGTTTTCTGTTCTTGTGATAGTTTTGTTTTTTTTTTAATAAAAAACCTCTGTTTTCAGAGAAGAGCTGATTCACGTAGCCATACTTAACCATTACCTAAATCAGTCTCCCTGTTTTCTGCACGTTAGTCCTGCTTTCTGTGGACCTGGTGCATTCAAATGTTAAGTATTTCTTGGGCTTTGCCTTAAGAAATATCTTCTAATATGACCCCCAACCCCTTTGCCTTAGATGGTGGGTTTTCAATTTCCTCAGCAATTTTTGATGTGTTTGGTAACTCTCTTTTTCTCTCCATGTGGCTCAAACCTTTTACATTCGTTTACACTAATCTTAGTGGTATTTTGGAAGCAGCTAAAATAAATGCCCCTTTTCAATCTTATCATGCTTTATCAGAAGTTCAGCCCGTTAAAATCAAATCAAGAACTGTAAAAACACGCCACTGTGATTCTAATGTACATATAGGACTATAAACTACAGCCATACTGCTGTACCTTTTATTTTTAGTGTATCATTTTCTATTTGTATTATACTGATTTTTGTATATGTTTTATCTCTTGTGCGCCTGTGAATCCCTAAAGGTGGGAGTTATAATGGGTTTATTTTTTCTCTTCCACAATGCCTGGTATAATATCTATCAAATATTATGGATTTCATAAATGTTTGTCAATAAAAGAAAAGACATGGGTGTCCACAACATGATCTGAATGGCGCTGATTGAGTGCTAATAAATATTTTCTATTAAGCCCTTTACTTCTCACTCTATAAATGCAACATACTTACCATGAACAGGACAGTAACAGCATTACACTGACTATTTTGGTGAGAATAACCACAGATGTAGTTTTGATCTAGCATGAAACCAAATGTGAGGAGAATGATTCCAGCTATTGCTCCCAGGGCACTAAGGAAATTCATTATTCGGGTCAGTATTATCTGAAATAGAATAAGAACATAACAATGTGACTCAGGCCCAGCCTGTACTACAAACAAAGCAATGAGTGCAGAGAATGGAGAGCAGGATTTTACTCACAGCATCTTAATGCCATGAGGCAGCTCTGTGGTCCTATGCGAATTGCTTCACATCTTTGGGCTTCAGGCCCTCATCTACACAATGAGGGCATCCTGTGAACTTTTAATAACCTTCCCATTCCCCATATTCTATGCCTAAGTTAACTCTCATTCAGTTGGGAGGAAAGGTGTGCCTGTAACGATTGCAGTTTGATTCTCTGGTGAAAGTCATTGTCTGTTTACATTTTTGTTTTCAGGCTCCTATGTTTAATTAAATGCTGCACTTCTCTGCCATTTTTAATTTCTCCCTAAAATGACAAACGAAGGATTTTCAGTCCTTTTCTAAAATCATGTATTGGCCTAGTAATATTTCATGTCTTCAATTCTTTGAGTAAAGTAAAAATATTCTACTTATAATTTATCTATACCTTTACATTCAGTAGCACTGTATTCTTTATTTTGAGATTCTGTTTATGGTTTAATTAGATTGTCTACAGTTTGCCTTTCATGTGAGTCAAAGTAGTGCCTGTCAAAGTGCCTGGAATGCTGTAAATACCCAGAAAACAAAAAAGAATGAATAAGTAACTGGAATATTGAAATAATTCTACCATTAATTGACTGGGAATTTGGACAAGTTATTTAACGATTGTAAGCCTCAGTGTCTTCATACACAAAATACGAGCTAAACCAGATGACCAGAGAAACTTTCTCCTCTGGCATAGTGGGTTATAATTCTAGGAAAACATGAAGCAAATGCTGTTTATTGGTATCAATACTTGAGAGTTTGTGGAATTATGGTGACTCAATGATTTTACAAACTTTTTTCAAGGCCGGGATAAATTATTTGAAAGTTATTTATTTTTAATAAAGTGGAAATAGTGAAAATGTAACTCATTACTCTTTTGTGTGTGTGTGTGTGTGTGTGTGTGTGGTGGAGTCTTGTTCCATTGCCCAGGCTGGAATGCAGTGGCATGATCTCAACTCACTGCAACTTCCGCCTCTCGGGTACAAGCAATTCTCCTGACTCAGCCTCCCGAGTAGCTGGACTACAGGTGTGCGCCACCACACCTGGCTGATTTTGTATTTTTAGTAGAGATGGGGTTTCACCATGTTGGCCAGGCTGGTCTTGAACTCCTGACCTCGTGATCCACCCGCCTCGGCCTCCCAAAGTGCTGGGATTACAGGCGTGAGCCACCATGCCTGGCTACAAAATATATTTTTAATAAAGTAGAAATATAACTCACCAGAGTTTCTGTGGTTTTTCTTTTCAGTGCAATTAGGAAGGCTCCAGAATTAATGAACTGTTAAGAGGAATAAATACATTAATGATGGCCATGTTTAGCTGATGTTGAGTTCTTACAGAATAGACTTCTGTGCAATTCTTTTACATGCCTGCCTTCTAAGTTCGCACACTCCTCAGGGCAGTGAGAAGGGTGAGTTGCTTTATATGACTTTCCGCAAATGGAATAGTGGACGAAACACTGGTCTGGAAATCCGCTTTAGCTCTATTTATTTGAACATGAACATTTTTTTTTTTTAACCATACAGGGCTTTGGTTTGCTCATCCATGTTCCTTTTATAGCTATTGTGAACTCAGCTTTGATCTCATGACAAAGGGATGTCAAGTCAGTTTACAATCATTAAGATCGAATTCCATCTTACTATAATCCAGTGTATTCTCTTGAATGGGAACATAAGGTGGGGTTGTGGTGGATGTGCTGGTAGTTCTTAAAAATCTCCAAGATCTTTCTTGGAAGTGGGTCACACGTGGTGGCATTGTTGCCTAGTGGACATTTCAAATCTGATTACAGCACATCCATGTTTACATTTCTAGCCCCTTCATGGGCATTTTCTAGCCTCATCCCTCCACCCTCACTCCCTGTGCTGAACTCTTATAGTTCACATAATAGAAAATGCTCTCCTATACCTTCAGCCTTTGCTCATTTTTCTCTCTTGGCATGCAACAAGGCATCTCTAATCCTTACACTCAGGCATCCCAACTCCCATCTTCTGTGTGTGTCCTCACCTGATTAACCATTCACCCTTTAAAACTCATTCAAGCTGGAAATGTCTCTGGGCATTGTCCCCTCTGTTTTGTTGGTGCCTTTCCTATGGAGGCAGCCCCTGTGTCTATTCTCCCTCATCACACCCTATGTTAATTGTCTAACTCCTCACTCAACTGAGGCCTTGAGCTCAGGGACTGCTGTCTTTTCCCTGAATCCATTACCCTGCCCATGCTCTGGCACTAAATTTTAGGTCCTAAGTTAATGTTTATTGATTGTGACTAAATTGGGCTTGATAAATACCTCTCTGCAGTTTAAAGGTGTATCTGAGAAACCCTTCCCACTGCACTTCTGTAAAGAATAAATTGCTCCTTCATCTCTGCCTGCATAAGCGCTTTCTGCACCTCTGTGATAATATTTATCACACTGCCTTGAAGTGATCTGTTTACGTGCTCTCTTGCTAGACTGAGAGGTCTTTGGGGGAGAGGCTCACTGCCTTTCTCTGGGTATCTGGCTTATAATAGATAGTAACTAATTTTGAATGAACGAATAGCCAAATAAACAACTGCAAGCCTCAAAAGAAATATTCCCAAAGGAACTTCAAGACCTAATGATGGAATATCAGTGACTGTGATGAACAAATGGGGAAATCATTTCAACAAGGTTAGTTTTTTGCACTTTTGAAAGCATATCATACAACTGGATCTAGCTTATTTCATTGCAAAGAATTCCCTAACATCCTCGTTGGCATGGCTTCAAATTGAACTTGATTGACTCTACTCACCAAAACAGAGCCCCAGAATGGATATCCTGAAAGAAATATAAAGGGAAACCTTGGATATGGTTTTAACAAGGTGAAAAGGAAGATAACTCCAAAAGAAAAGGTCATAATTCCAAACAGGATCTGGATAGTCTGCAAATAGAGGAAAAAGTCATGGTGAGGAAAAGCCAAGTGATAGTTTCCCTTCTGTTTAGAAGATCTTCTTTTGGTTAAAAGGATTTGGCAATTACTCTCTTTGGTAATTAGGGAAAGAATAATAGAAGTCCCTTTGTGATGCTCCTGGGTACTTTCTTAATTCCTCTATATGGTATTTGGTGAAGGGTAAAATGATCTAAATCAGTGCTCGTGAAAATGTGATCCACGGATTGGCAACATCAGGATCACTTGGGAGCCTGAAATGCGAACTATCAGGCCCTATCCCATACTTACTGTAACAGTCTCCAGGTGAGGCTGGGAAATCTGTGTCTTCATAAGCTCTTCAGCTCTTTAGCCCATAAATGTGAATGTTTGAGAAACACTGAATTCTAAATGAGTATACCAGGCTGGCCCCAAGCAGAATTGACCTGGAGATGGCCAATTCTCTGAGCCTGTGACACCAGGCAGTGGTTTGACAAGTGCTGGGGAAGACTAATGAGGACAACATACAAAAATGGAAGGTGTACAACGTGTGAGTCTATGTGCTCTGCTTTCTTCTTCTCAGCCCACCTTCTCAGTCTGAGGAATCTCATTTACTGCCATAGCAACTATCACTTTTTAAGGAGGTGAGTCCTAAATGATAGCATGTTTTTGTCAAGTCCAGACCCGTGTGATTCGTTCTTGTCAAACATCCTCTCTCAAATGTCCCACTAACACTCTATATTCACATATTCTTAAAGAAGAATTGGAATGGGCTCCTACCTTCAAACATGTGCCAAGAGATAATTTTCTTGGCCTTTCCCCTGCCTCAGTAGAATATACATAGGGGCAAGTCTTACTTACCCCTATGATTTTCATTTTTGTAGCAAATAATTTTTGCAAGGGGCTTTGAGTCGAAAAGGTGGTGGTTGAAAGTTCTGTGGATTCATATTCTGAAGCAGTGATTTCTGGAGGAAATACCAGAAACACCGGACTGTGTGCCATGCTTGAATCCATGATGTTGTCGGTGAAAATGTGAAAGGAGATTATTTAGTTGGTACTTCAGCCTCGACCATGTTCTTTTCTTGTGCTGAGGCTGCCTGGAGCACTGGAATTGTTCGCTTTGTCTTGGAATTATAGAACCATAGAGTCACAGAGTCATAGAATCTCAGGACGGCTGGAGATCCCAAGACGGCCCTAAGTAAAATGCCTGGGACTGGGGATCGGACAACCCGACAAGTAGTCCTGGTTAGTTAGGGGTTTACTGTGACTTTTGGCAAGTCACATCCCCCTTTCCTGGTTTCTGATTCCTCATATGTACATTGACCAAATCGGACTAGATGGTCTACATATAAAGACATTTTAGGGACCACACACGGTGGCTTACGCCTGTAATCCCAACACTTTTGGAGGCCGAGACGGGCGGATCACGAGGTCAGGAGATCGAGACCATCCTGGGTAACCCGGTGAAACCCCGTCTCTACTAAAAAAAATACAAAAAACTAGCCGGGCGAAGTGACGGGCGCCTGTAGTCCCAGCTACTCGGGAGGCTGAGGCAGGAGAATGGCATGAACCCAGGAGGCGGAGCTTGCAGTGAGTTGAGATCCGGCCACTGCACTCCAGCCTGGGCGACAGAGCGAGACTCCGTCTCAAAAAAATAAATAAATAAAAATAAAAAAGTAGCCGGGTGTGGTGGCGCCTGCCTGTTGTCCCAGCTACTCGGGAGGCTGAGGCATGAGAATCACTTGAACCCAGGAGGCGGAGGTTTCCTTGAGCAGAAATTGCACCACTGCACTCCAGCCTGGGCGACAGAGCGAGACTCTGTCTCAAAAAACAAAACAAAACAAACAAAACAAAAAAGGACATTTTGGTTACCAAATGGCAACTAGATACACATTTATTCCAGTTCCATATCTTCAGATACAGGTAGAACGCAAAACCTCTCAGGCCACGGAACAAATTAACCACTTCTTAAAGTATAGATAACATCCATTTTTCCTGTCACTTTGTGGTTTTGCCACCTGATTTAAGTAGCTTTAGCTGTGTAATAAAACCCTCAAAATGTAGTTACTTCCGGCAACCACCATTGGCTTTTGTTTACACACCATGGGTCCTGGGTGTGGTCTCTTATCTGAGCCTGCTCAGCACTTCTCTACTAGGCTCTCTTATGCAACTGTGGTCACCTGGTGGGGCGTTCAATTCCGTGAGTTAGGATGGCCTCAGTCGTGTGTCTGGCAGTTGGCAGACTCTTGGTTCTCTTCCAATTCACAAATACTTTTCAGACCTCTGCTGAGTCATGTGTGCTAATGTCATATTGGCCAAGCAAATTTCCTAGACAACCCAGATTCGAGGGGTAAGAAAATAGGCCCCCTAATGTCTTCATGGGAGGATCTGTACTTCCATTTTGAAAGGACAAGAATGAAGGGAGGGGAACAATTTGTGTCTATTTTTAACTGTACCTTGTCATTTTCTGGTGTTTTCTATTGAGATCAGGTCTTCCTTAATTGAATCTCATGATATGACAGCCTCTAGCCACTTGCCAGTTAGAATATTTTAAAAGGCCACCCCTCCCTCACAATTTCTTTTCTCTGAACATATCCATCTCTTGTTCAATTTTCTATGGACGTTGAATCATAATGGTGATTATCCTTCATGAACATCATCTGATGTTGTGTTAGCATTCCCTAAGTTAAGCCCCCTATGTTGCAACATACTTTTATAAAACACCATTTCACCCTCATTACTCAGGTTTTAGCTTTGCTCTAGACCTTCCTCAGTTTTTGTTTTTTCTCCCTCTAAGCATTATGACTAGCACAGTGTTCTAATAGCTATCTGACAAATGGCAGAAATATAACTTTAATTTTTATTATTCTTTAATTCATGCAAGCTAATTCTGGCAATGCAGTGAAAGACTTACTTTTTGGAGAAGAGAAACCTAGAATGAACCCCAAGCTCTTTTATTTACTAGTTATGGGGTCTAGGCCAAGTTATCTATTAATTTACATATTTATTAAAACATTACATTTCTTTTGTGAGAATAAAAATTGTTATACAGTTATCATGAGTGAATTTTAAAGTACCCGGAATGCAGTAGATGCTAAGTAAATTGTAGTACTAATAAAAATAAGAGTAATAAGTATTATTTCTCTTATTGTTGCCATTTTTAGCATGGTGAGCAGATACTTTGTCTTGCTTTATGTTTGCATTATTTCCAAAGTTCATTTTTGTTGATTCTTTATCGGCTAAATGTATTTCTATGAGCTTAGCTATAACTCTGGAAATGTCACACTGAATCAGTGCAGACATTATTTTTTTATTCATTTATTTTTATTTTTATTTTTTTTTGAGACGGAATCTCACTCTGTCGCCCAGGCTGGAGTGCAGTGGCATGATCTCAGCTCACTGCAAGTTCTGCCTCCTGGGTTCACGCCATTCTCCTGCCTCAGCCTCCCGAGTAGCTGGGATTACAGGTGCCTGCTACCATGCCTGGCTAATTTTTTGTATTTTTAGTAGAGACGTGGTTTCACCGTGTTGGCCGGGTTGGTCTTGATCTCCTGATCTCGTGATCCGCCTGCCTCAGCCTCCTAAAGTGCTAGGATTACAGGCATGAGCCACCGTGCCTGGCCCCAGTGCAGACGTTATTTTACAATTTCTCCATTTCAGGGTGGCTGTGGGACTCCATGGCCTCCTGCTAATAAATGCCCTAGGCCCCTTTATACATTGATGACATGTATCTGTTCACTACTTCAACAATTTTTCATACCTCAGATTTCTTCTTATTTTCCAATCTGCCAAAATCTACTCTTTTAGTGCAAATTACTCTAGTCTTAAGGTGGTTTATGGAATAATATGTAATATGTTTGTATTCGTTAATGTTCTGAAATTCAGCCTTAATTTCAAGCTTCTTATTGCTAAGTATTCCAGAGAAGTTATGATGATCCAAGGAATCCAAGTTCTCTGATTCACAGTCAATGGGATTAAGCCTTTCCTCACAGCCTCTCATCTGATGCCCTTGCTGGAAAGTTCCAAGAAAAACACTCTATATTATTTCTCTTATTCTTCTGTTACTGCAGCTGAAAGTCAATTTTCTTTGTTTTTAAGTTTCTCTTATTTTCCTCTGTTGCAAAAGCCCTCCTTTAAAAAGATCCATATCCATACCCTGAAGAGAGCAACTCTGGGAGCAGAATTAGAGCAGTCAACTGTTGTGGCCAGATGTCACCTGCTTAGGAGTCCCCAAAGATTTTTTTGTTTTTTAAAATTATAAACAATAATTTTTTTTGTTTTTAAAAATTATAAACAATAATTTTTTTTGTTTTTTAAAATTATAAACAATAATTTTTTTTGTTTTTTAAAATTATAAACAATAATAGTGTCTTTAAATCTTATTCCATGAACGATGGTAAATCCCAGTGTCACTCTCAATGTCTCCAGACATTTCTTGGAAGGTGCAGGTGAATATGAGGGAGGGGGAGCCGCTGGGACTTCTATCGTGTGGCGTGGTCTCAAGCTCTGATTTTCTGCATCTATTGAATTCTTAGTTTTCTCTGCATGTCTGGGCTTCTGTCTGTGTTGACTGTTTTTCTCACTGCACTGTCCTGTTAGTTTTCATCCTGCTTCTTCACTACTCTAAGGTAGTACTAGCACAATCTTACATGTATAGCATACTTTAAAAATAAGATTAGAAGACTATTCTACAGAACCTACAAAGGCAGCACCAGGGATTTCCTACGGTATCTTCTGACATACACATTCTAATTACTGATTTCGGACTTACACGTAGGTATTAGATATTCCCTTTGTGACTACCTAGGAATTTTATGTTTAAAGAACAAAAAGATTATTTGTTTCATTGTGGTCCGGTGGGATTTTGATGCCCTCACTCCCTTTCCCAATTTGCAAGAAGAAGACGTGTATATTAGTCTGCTTAGGCTACTATGGTAAATTACCATGACTGCTTCATTTAAACAGCACAGATTTATTTCTCATACTTTTGGAGGCTGCGAATTCCAAAATCAAAGTGTCAGCTAATTTGGTTCCTTGTGGGATCTCTGTTCCTGGATTGCAGATGACTGCATTATTTCTGTCCTCACATTATCTTTCCTCTGTGCGTACACAGGCATGTGAGCACGCACACACAAAACGAGCAGGAGACAGAGGCCTGGTGTCTTTTCATATAAGGACACTAATCCCATCATGAGGGATTCACTCTCATATCCTCATCTAAACCCAACGGCTTCAAAAGCCCATCTCCAAATATCATCACACTGTGAGCTAGAGCTTCAACAAATGAATTTAGAGTGGGACGCAGTTCACTCAATAGCAGGGAGAAAATTTCTATAATTCAGAATAAAGAGAGGTACTTTGGAGGCATAAACTAGATCAAGTTTATGCCATAAGAAGTAATACCGACTAGTAAGAGAATTTGTTTTATAGATGTTTTATTATGGAACAGATTTGAGCATCTACTCTGTGACAGATATTTTAAACACTATACATCCATTAATTATCCAACCTTCTTGACAACCCGGTGCTGAGTACTACTCCTATTCATATTTTATAGATAAGGAAACTTAGGCACGGAAATTTTAAGAAAGTTTCCCAAAGTATCCCAGCTAGTAATGGTGCTGGGTCAAAATTATGATCCAGTTGCTTTAGATTTACATTCCATGTACTCAATTTGATGCTTCAGAGCTTTGCCTTGAGAACTAAAGCTTTCTCCAGTGATGCCTAAAACTTTAAGTCTCTGACCAGAAACTCCACATTTGAATCCTAGGGTAGGTTCAGAGAAGAAAAAAAAAATCACAGGGACCACAGGGAAAGAAAGGTGGATGTGTGTATGTGTTAGTGGGGGAAGCAGAGTGAGAGATGAGAATTTCCAAATGTCCAAAGAGTACCTTGTGAACTGATGGAGGATATTATGGCTGAAAAGGAGATCTGCACTTTCCTTAGGACTCTTTGTGTCTGGGTACTGTTACTCACTAACAGTAACATTAGCCTTTTAGAAATGTGATGAACCTACATGCCTTTCTAGGCATTATAACCACAAGTGAGAGATTGCACAAATGTAGATTATTATTTTCCAGAGAAGATCTCTGGATCCGTGTTTTAAAATAATACATTTTTGTTCCTGCTAATGCCATATCTCAGTGAGGACTTGCTTGGTATACATTTGCATCCCAGCAACTCCTCTGATCTATGCAGGTGATTTCAGTTAAGACTCATTCCAGATTGTGGCCACAAGACTGTGAGTATACATGAGATACGATGGTTAACTTTATGTGTCAATTCAACCGGGTCATAGACTGCCCAAACATTTAATTAAAACATTATTTTTGCTGTGTCTGTGAGGGTGTGTATGGATAAGATTAATATTTGAATCAGACCTATGGTGTGGGTATGGGCTAGTTGATTACGGTGTCCCTAGAGGTAAAATAGACAGAAATACTTTTAAATTATTCCTTGATCTATATAAGCAGAAAAGTTCTAGGTCATGTGAATGAAAACCTAACCTGACTCATAAAAATAGAGACTCATAGCCCCTCAATCAATTCCCAGACCTGAGCCAGTTTACAGACCTTCAATAAAATTTACAAACCCAGAAAGAACTCCTTGAATTAAAGGGGAGACCAGGTCTCCTTGAGGAAGGACTGGTGCATTACCAAGAATTTGTACTGTTAGTCTTTCTCACAGCCTTCCTCAAAGGGACCTGCAGCCTTTTTCCAGGGTACTGAGCATTGGGGAAAAGGAAATAACCAGACCCCTCAGGGACTACTAGACACGGACTCTGAACTGATACTAATTCCAGGAGACCCAAAGCATCACTGTGGCTTACCACTCAGAGTAAGTGCTTGTGGAGGTCTGATGATCCATGGAGTTTTATCTCAGGTTAATCTCACAATGGGTGCAGTGGGCTCCCAAACCCATCCTGCGGTTATTCCCCCAATTCCAGAATGCATAATTAAAATAAATATACTCAGTAGGTGGTAGAATCTCCATATTATTTTCTTACCCTGTGGAGTAAGGACCATTACGGTGGGGAATACCAAGTGGAAGCCTCTAGTACTGCCTCTGCCTAGGAAAATAGTAAAGCAAAAGCATCACCACATTCCTGATGGGACCACAGAGATTAATAAATCCATCAGTAACTAAAAAGATGCCAGGTTGGTGACTCCTAATACATTCCTTGAGGGGTTACAGAGATTAATGACACCATCAGTAACTTGAAAGATGCAGAGGTGGTGATTCCCACAACATTCCTATTCAACTTGTATGTTTGGCATGTGCAGAAGACAGATGGGTCTTGGAAGATGACAGTGGATTACCAATTGGAGGGGACTCCAATTGCAGCTGCCATACCAAATGTGGTTTCATTACTTGAGCCAATTAACACATCCTCTAGTACCCAGTATAATGTTATTGATCTGATAAATGCCTTTTCTGGATAGCTATTAGCAAAGACTACCAGGAAGTTTGCTTTCAGATGACAAGGCCAGCAATACACATTCACCGTCATACCTTGGGAGTATATCAACTTTCTAGCTCTATGTCATAATTTAGTTCACAGGGATCTTAATTGCCCTTTTCTTCCACAAGAATATCACACTGGTCCATTAGATTGACAACATTATGCTGACTGGACCTAGCAAATAAGACATAGTAACTACTCTAGGTGTATTTGTAAGATATTTACATGCCAGAGTGTGGGAAATAAATCTGATAAAACCTCAGGGTCTTGTACCTCAGTGAAATTTCTGGGGATCAAATGGTGTGGGGAATATTGAGAATCTCTTCCAGCATGAGGATAAGTTGTCGCATCTGGCTTCCACAATCAAAAGGAGGCACAGCATCTAATGAGTTTCTTTGGATTTTGGAGGCAACATATCCCTCACTTGGGTGTGTTGCTTTGGCCAATTTGCCAAGTGACTTACAAAGCTGCTACTTTTGAGTAGGACCAAAAGAAAAGCCTTCACAACAGGCTTCCATGTAAGTTGTCTTCTGCTTTAACCATACCATGCAACAGATCCAATGGTGCTTGAAGTATCAATGGCAGATAGGGATGCTATGTAGAGCCTCTGGTAAGGTAGGCTTCTATAGGTTTATTGCTGAATGTTGGAGCAAAGCCCTTCCATCCTCTTCAGATAACTGAAAGGGGTTACTGTGCTGGGTGGGGTGATTGTTTCTGATGACTAAGGGGAAATTAGACCACCACTCCACAATGGAGATAAGGAAGAGTATGCTTGGAATATAGGACATCCCTTCATGCATCTCTTAGTATTATCATGACCTGTGATTAAGGTCAATTAAGAAAACTGCAACATCTCAATCCAGGCAGGACCACTAATTGTCCAGGCTTTTCAGGAATGAAGGTTTGGGTCATTCTACCAGATGAAAAACCATGGACAGCTAAGGTGCTTGCTGAAGGCAAAGGGACTACAGAATGGGTAGTAGAATAAGGTAGTTATAAATACCAGTTATGACCACATATCCAGTTATAGAAACCCCCTCCACACACACACACACACATACACACACAATCTTTTCCCTCTCATTCTCTAATCATGTAACCTAAGGCATGTTTATATTATAGTATTAAATATTGTTAACTTTACATCATATGATTTAAATCATAGAAGTTGCTAGACAGTAAGGAGAAGAGTAAACATCATTCACAGACTTTACCCTTCTTCTGAGAAGAAGTTGGTACATTTACAGTTGTATGCATGACAGTTGTAACATATAATGAAGAATTATGACCTTTTAGTCTTTATTTGGAGATTAAGTATGGCTTAAGGAGATGCATATGAGTGTGAGGTTGACAAGGGATGGCCTTTTGATGGTTAATTGTATGCACATCTTGATTGAACCATAAGTGCCCAGATTTTTGGTTAAATTTTATTCTGAGTGTGTCTATGAGGATGTGTCTGGATGAGGTTAATATTTACATTGGTAGACTGAATGGATGGCTTCATTTAATCTCTCATTCTTCCGTTACTGCAACTGAAAGTCAATTTTCTTTGTTTTTAAGTTTTTAAGTTTCTCTTATTTTTCTCTTTTGTTAGAGCTCTCCTTTAAAAAATCCATGTCCATCCTCTGGAGAGAACAATTCTGGGAGCAGAGTTAGTGCAGTCAACTGTTGTGGCCAGATGTCACCTGCTTAGGAGTCTCCAGATCCTCTAGTTTTCTTTTTTTTTTTTTTAAATTATAAATAATAATAGTGTCTTTAAATCTTATTCCATGAATGGTGGTAAAACCCAGTGTCACTTTCAATGTCTCCAATGAGGGCCTAAGTAAAAGCAAAGCCTGAGCAAGAGAAAATTTGCTTTCTCTGCCTGTCTTTGAGCTGGGACACTGGACTTTTCCTATCTTTGGACTAAGACTTGAACTGGAATTTAAACTCTTGGTTCTGAGGCCTTTGGACTTAGACTGGAACTATCCCATCAGCTCTCCTGGGTCTCCAGCTTTCAGATCTTGGGACTTCTCAGCCTTATAATCATGTGAGCCAATTCCTCATCTATCTATCTATCTATCTATCTATCTATCTATCTATCTATCTATCTATCTATCTATCATCTATCTTCTATCTATCTTCTATATGTCTATCTGTATCTGTCTGTCTATCTATCTAATCCTCTTGGTTCTGTTTCTCTGGAGGACCCTGATTAATACACCATACTAGAAAGAACTGACTATGCCCCTTACTCTTGCTCCAGCCTGTGCCTCTTCCTCTGTTTTGTTGATGGTAATGATGTCTCAGCCAGCTAATCTTTTAAGCTAGAGAAGATGGTTTATTCTTCATTTTCCTCAATTCTACACCTCTAGTTCCTGTCCCATCATGACAATTTTACTCTTGAGTTATCATTTTAGTCTCTACTCTTCTATACATCCCTAGATCACTTAGTATCTCTTTCTTCACTATATCAAGACCTAATTGACTCCCTGCCTCCATCTTTCTTTCTCCAATTCATCCTCCACACTGCAGCCACAGTAATCTCTTTAAAACACCACTCAGTTAGTTCCCACTTTAAAAGTCAAACGTGTTTCTAAGAAATTTGGAAAACATTAATTTTTAAAATTATGTGTATTTTTCTGTGTGTACTATTTATGGGAGCCCACAGTCTTTCCTGATTGTGGTTATCTTCAATGAGAAAAGGAGCAGAGAAATTTAAGGTTATTAATCGATTTATCTTAAAATAGGTTATCTTGGATTATTTGAGTAAGTCCAGTGTAATAAAATGACTCCTTAAAACCAGATACAGGAGAGGGAGTCAGATTTGGGTTTGAGAAGACTTGACAAACTGTTACTGGGTTGAAGATGGAAGGGATCACATGAGAAGGAATGCAGGAGCAGTTCTCAGCTGACAGCCAGCAAGGAAATGGGAACCTCAGTCCTGCAGCCACAAGGACTGGATTTTTCTAACAATGGATGAACTTTGAAGAGGAGCCCAACCCCAGAACCACTGCTCTGGCCAGTCCTCTGATTTTAGCCATGTGATATTCTGAACAAATAATTTAACCAAACTTTCCTGGGCTTCTGAACTGAGAGGTAATAAGCTTGTTGTTTTAAGCAGCTACCTTTGTGGCAATTTGTTATGTAGCAGTAGGTAACTAATACAAGGAGATACGAGTAAGATTCCTGCCATTTTGAGCAAGATTTGACTTTTTTTGTGCCTTAAAGACTCTATTACTCAGCTTAGACTACCTTCTAGCCAAACAGCTCCATGCATTCCTTGCCCTAATGCGGGTTTTTCTTTTAGACCACAATCCAGTTGAATATTCAAATTGGAAGTAATCTACACCATGATTTATGGACCAGGCTCCATTCTCTAGCGACTCAAGATCTTGTGGATCCTAGATTCTCTACATCTGGCCAGTGTACAAGGGAAAAAAATATTGTAGAAATAATGCTGGCAATTTTAGGAGTCAAACTTTACATGATTAGGCTTAGAAGATTGAGGTAACTGATAGCTTTTGATAGCACATGATTAGGCTTGGAAGATTGAGGTAATGGATAGCTTTTGATAACATAATTTCCTTTGATGACAGAGGATGAAATTATGTATCATAAGAGTTGAGAAATTAGAATCAGTAAATGCAGGCATAAAGAAGGGAGCTGAAGCTTCACTCAATACAATACGTTATGTCATATTTTCTATTATGACATCTGCATCTCTGTTCTTCCCTAATTTCTACTTTCCTATCTCTAGATATCTCTTAATCCCTCCCACTCCATCTGTCACATTCTGTATTCATTGCCACATTCTACCTCATTAACAATTGAACAAACTCAGTCCATATATCCTCAACATAGATATGAGGAGGGAGGGTAAATAAGAGGATTGGAAACAGCAAGACAGGGAAATGGGAGAAATTGTTGTTTCTTGCTGACTCTTTTGGTTCCTGAACCCTTAGAGAGCCTTCACAGACTTCCCTGTGGTTGATTTTCTGAACTCCTATAATGCCAAAAGGAGGAGATGAAAAATACTAGGATCACACCAAAGTAGGGCCATTAGATATTAAGTTATAAGATGAAATCGTGATTATAAACTGAAGCACTAACTTTGATGACAAGGAGTATACATGTGAATTATTTCTTCACATACATAAAGTGATGGTACAGTGTTAACATTTGGTTTGTTGTCATTTTATTTTAAGTAAGAACAAATTGAGTGCTCAGCATGCCCTTCATTTTTTTGTAAGCTAATTAGGTAGCAACCACAATTGAGTATGCAGGTTGGAGGTGACAATATTGTTTTTCCCTAATTTAATTCCATTAATGGGGGCAGTGAGGCACTTGGGTAGATTCTGCATGTTAGTCAGAGTCTTCAGATTGCTGTTGCTCTTTTGGATCACATGAAGTAGAAGTTACATTCACATCTTCTTTATATGAATTTGAGGAAGCTGAAGTGTTTGGCTGCACATCTTGTTCTGAATCTAGATGGGACAAATAGCCTATACACGTGTCTTGTACTGAGCTTTGGCCAGAAGAAGAATGAAAATCTGGCTTCACGTTTTCTGATTGCAGGTCTCCTGAGGCTTGCCCTGTACATTTCATGTCCCCTGGTTTGATGTCTCTAGTATATATATCTCCTTTCTGTGTAACTCTGGATTGAAGGTCTTCTTGGTCTTTATCTTGACTGGCTTGACATTCTAGGTTATGTTGGGCTGTTGTGTGCTGGGTTTGGACTTCTCGGTATAGAGCTATCTGCTTTAGGGCTTCTTTCTCTAATAGATCCTGTGTTTGCCAGGGCTGCATTTCAAATTGCCATTCTCTTGCTTTATAATCTTTGTTTCTCCAGCCTTGAGTTATCCATTCAGGGGATTCTTGGCCAAAAGACTGACAGTCTTGGGTTGTCCAGTCTGGAGACTGCCTTTGTGGGGATTGCCAGTATTGGTATTGCTGTATTTGGGATTCTGAATCTTGGCATAACAGTTTTGGCACTTTCTCCACCTGAGCTTGCTGTCCTTCGGCTCGAACATTTTGGGATTGTCCTTTCAGGGATTTCTTCTCTTGGGTCTGCTGGTCTTCGGTTTGCTGATCCTGGATTTGCTTCTTTGAGGGTTGCTCCTCATCAGTCTGCTGGTCTTTAACTTGTCCATCTTTAGATTGTCCTTCTGGGTATTGTTCCCCTTTGGCTTGCTGATCTTCAGCTTGTTGATCTGGGAGTTGCTCTGTAGTTTGATTAAGTTGAACTTGCTTATCTATGGAGTGCCTCTTTGGGGATAGCCAGTCTTTGATTTGCTGGTCTAAGGATTTCCGCTTTGGAGATTGCCAGCCTTTGCTTTGCTGATCTAAGGAACGCCTCTTTGAGGATTTATGGCCTTTGGTTTGCATGTCTAAAGAATATCTCCTTAAGTATTGCAAGGCTTTGGTTTGCTGGTTTAAGGAATACCGTCTTGAGGATTTTCTTCTATGGAGTTCCTCCTCAGATTTCCATTCTTTGGTCTCTTCCGTAACTTCTGATCTAATATCTTGATATGACATTTGTAAAATTTGCTGGTTTTGAGGTTCGGTGTTTTCTGGCTGAAGATCTAGGGGCTGCTGAAGTAGCTGTTGTATTTTAGGGAACTGCACAATATGGGGTGTTGAGGCTTCAGGTAATATGGCATGTGCTGATAGAGCTTGGGATAGCATATCTTGGGAAGGTGTGTCTTGGGGTGGCATGTTGTGGGATGATGTGTCTTGAGATAGCATATCTAGGGATTTCATGTCTTGGGATGTCATGTCAGGCAACAGCATATCTTGAGGTGGTGTGTCTTGGGATAGTATGCCTTGAGGGGGCAGGTCATTAGCTGTCAGATTATAAGACTGTTTGTCATGGGATGTTGTAGACCTAGATGGCATGGATTGTTCTGACAGGCCTTCTACTGGTAGAGCTTGGGATGGCAAGTCTTCAGGTGGTAGATCTTCGAGTTTTAGTATAGAATGGGATGGAAAAACTTGGAGTGACACAGCTTGGTCCTGCGGAAACTGGGTTTGCATTTGGGAAGGTTGTACAATAGCAGATTGTAGATCTTCATCTTTCATTTGTTTAAATGTAGAGTCTAGCTGAATGGGCATATTTTCTGAGGGCTTTTCCTCTAATGTAGGAGGCAAAGGTTTTAGTTCAATTTCTTCCTCTGAAAATTTGGGAGATGGAAGGATACTTTGCTTTTGTTCATCTGGCACAAATTCCGTACTTTTATTACCTGGTTGGGAGACTAAAGGACTTCTAGAGAGTCTTAACTTGAAGAAAGCATAGCCTCCAAAGAAAACAGAGTGTGCATATGTTGTTGAATCATCACTGGAAAACTCTTCTTGAAGCACAAATTGTAATTGAGCATTTTCTTCTGGGGCAGGTTGTTCACTATTTTGAGTAACATCCGAAGGCAAGAAAAACAGAACCTATAAAACCAAGGATGAGAGTAATTAATATGACAGAATCATGTCTGATTTTTTTTTCCAAGTTACTTTTCATCTCTGACTTAAGACAGTAGATAGGAAATAACATCTAAATGAGAAGGCAGAAAACAAATGCCAGCCCTGCCTTTATCATCAACTTATTGGTATTATTTTAGAAAAGTCATCACCTTTTAGTTTTTCAAATATTAAACAGAGGAATTTGATTAAGATTGCCTCAAAAATTCCTCCCATACTTAATATTATAAAGCTTCTGAGACATTTTATATCATCTAGTCAATATTCATATATTCATGCTTAATCTGTAATGGTTTATTGATCACCTAGATGAATTAAATGCTGGGAATCAAAGACAGTTATATGTGGGTTTTTCCCTTAAGGTGCTCACAATTATCTGTACATCAACATATAAATAGATAATAGTAATACAATTCAGCAAATGCAATTGTATAAATAGATACTTAGTGCTTTATGGAAACATAGAAGATGACCTGATTCTGAGACAACCTGGAAATGCTTTACAGAATAGGCAATATTTAATCTATATCTTAACAACTGAGTAGGAATTACTCAGGCATAGTAATTCCTACTATGGAATTACTATGTAGTAAGATGAAATAAGACAGGAGTCTTAATAGTAAGATGAAATAAGACAGGAGTCAGAATCCAGGTAGAAGCAGCAGTGGAATAGCGGGTACAAAAACACAAGCTTGTGATACAGCATGGTGTGATGGCAGAGGGTGAACAGTTAGATATTGCTGATATTATTAGATGGTATTCTAGGCTAGGAAATTTGGACTTTCCTTTACAAATAAGAGAAAGCTATTGGAGTTTTTTAAACAGCTAAGTGACAGCATCTGATACAACCTGCAATGCTTTCCATTAGTTCTCATGTTATTATTATAATTTTTAGGAGGTTGTTACTGAAGCACAACCTACTGCTTTTTATTCTGACTCCATGAGTTACACCTTTCTGAGGTAATTCATGGAGTCAGAATAGACTACTTGTTCTATTTGATGAAGTGGATCAGAACTCAGTGATTAAATGAATTAATTATGCTTACCTCGTTGGGCTAATAGCAGGCCTAGATTGAGAATCTGCACATTCTCTTACATAATACATTGTATTTCCCACTCTCCTAATTAGTTTTTCACACCTATATTTCATCTCTATTGAAGGACTATTTATGTGAGTATAAATGGTACTTTGGAAGAGATTTTTATATTTCTAAGAATCCTCAAACTTTTGTTCCATGTGAATTTTAATTTATTCTTTCATTTAAAAAGAGGTTTGGAAGAATGAATTATAGTTTCTCTGTTTATTCAAGCTCTTAAGTGCTATGATTTTAAATTTCCTCATCATTAATGAGAACTCAGTGATTACCAGATGCTAGACAAAGTTCCAAAGTCATCCCAAAAAATTGGTATGACATCCCTATAAAGTTATTATCCTTCTTTTAGAATTGAGGCAACTGAGGTTCAGAGATGTTAAATAACCAGACCAGTATCATAGAGCTGTTTACCTAGGAAGGATTTAAACATTGTAGTTGAATCCAAGGTCCTGTGCTTTCCTCTCTGATCTATGCTTCTTGTATTAATAACCACGTATTTCCTACTTCAGGGTGGCTATGACTAAAGATCATGTGAAATAATACTGTCAAGCACAGAAACTGGCACAGAGAAATTTCTCTGTAAATGTAGAGTTCACTTTTCCTTTCCTTTTCTTGAGATCAAGGTACATATTTTATTATTTTTGAATCCCCTGTTGTACTTTGCATGTTACTATGCCATTAGTGGATTAAAGATCTGTATTCACTGAATTCAATTGAAAAGTAATTTAGTATGAGTAACTTACTTTAATATTGTTTCTAAAGGGCTTAAAACAGGGTTTGTACTCTCCTCTAGTTGTATAGTATACAAATAATACAATAAAGGTGAAAGCATAAGATGAAAAATGACAAAAGCCAATACCCATTCATGATTTTTAAAAATCTTCATAACAGAGTAAATTTGCTCTGTAAAAAACCTACAAATAACATCATATTTAAGAGTGAAATGTTGAACATTTTCATCCTAAGATCAAGAAAAAGGAAAGATCGACTATTTTCATCACTTATTTTAAACATTGTATTGGAGGCTACACAGTGTAATAGGGCAAGAAGAATGAGGCATAAAGTTTGGGAGTAAAAATGTCTTTATTAATATTGAAAATGGTTATCTACTAAGAAAATTCTAGGAACTCTATTTAAAAAAAACTATGAGAACTAATAAGTTAGTTTAGAAAGGTCATAGTAGACCAGTATATAAAAATAAATTGCATTTCTATATGTAGGAATGAACATTTAAAAGTAAATTTAAAATACTATGTACAATATCAAGAAAAAATGAAATAATTACAGATAGATTTAACAAAGTATGCATAAGACTTATACATTGAAAATAATAAAATAATGCTGAGTGAAATGAAATGAGATGTAAGAAAATATTGACATGTTTCATGGACATGGATCAGAAGACTACATATTACTAGGAAGTAAATTGTTTATAAATTATCTATAGGTTCAGTACAATTCCAACCAAAATCCCAGCAAGATTTTTGTAGGAATCAATAAACTAATTCTAAAACTTATATGGAAATTCATCTGACCTAGAACAGCCAAAACAATTTTGAAAAAGAACAACGTTGGAAGATTTACACTATCTGATTTCGAGAATCACTCTAGCACAATTTTAGTGGGGCAGAAGAGAAATCTCCATAGAGAACTGAAAAACAATAGAGAAAATCAATGAACCCAAATGTTGATTATTTTAAAAGATCAACAAAATTGATAAACCTTTACATATACTGAAAGGCAAAAAGACAATAAAACAACTAAAACAAGACATAAAAGTGAGGACATTATTACTGACCTTATAGAGAGAAAAAGTATTGTAAAAGAATACTATAAAAAATTGTATCCCAAAAAATCAGATACTGTATAAGAAATGGGCAAATTCCTTGCAACACACAAATTACCTAAAATGATTCAAGAAGAAATAGAAAATCTTGACAGATCCGTAACAAGTAAAAAGATTTGTAATCTAAAACTTCCCAACAAAGGAAACTTCTGGATCAGATGGCTTCACCAGTGAATTCCACCAAAATGTAAAGAAAAAAAATATTATTCTCAAACTCTTCTGAAAACTTGAAGAGAAGGGAAAATTGCCTAACTCATTCTATGAGGCCACCATTACCTTGACACCAAAACCAGATAATTATGTCACAAGAAAAGAAAATTACAGATTAATATCCTTTATAAGTGTAGATATAAAAATTGCCAACAAAATATTTGAAAAGGATTATTCTATGATGAAGTGAAATTCATAAGCAAAATACAAGGATGGTACAATAAGAAAATCAACAAATGTAATACATCACATTAATATAATGTTGGAAAACCCACACACAATCATCTCACTTGGAGTAGAAAAGGCATTTGATGAAATGCCTTTCATGAGAAAACCTCTCATAAAACTAGGAAGAGGTGGAAAATTCCTCAATATGTAAAGTTTATTTTTAAAACACACACAGCTCATTTCATATTCAGTGGTGAAAGATTAAAAGCTTTCCCCCTAAGATCAGGAACTGTATAAGAATGCTTTCTTTCAGTGCTGCTATTCAATATTGTACTAAAAGCTCTAGCTAGAGCTATTAGAAAATAAAAGGAAATAAAATTTATCCAAATTAGAAAAGAAGAGATTAAGGCCATCTCTATTTTCAGATGACATGATCTTCCTATATAGAAAATCCTCCCAAATCCACAAGAAAGTTACTAGACCTAATAAAGGAATTCAACAAGGTTCAAGATATAACAGCAACCCCAAAAAATCATTGTTGTTTCTGTATAACAGCAATAAACAATATAAAAAGAACATTTAAAAAGCAATTTCATTTATAATGCCACCTAAAATAATTATATACTTTAGAATAAATCTAACCAAGGGCATGAAAGACCTCTATGCTTAAAAAATAGAAAACATTGCTGAAAGTAATTAAAGACCTAAATAAATGAAAAGACATCTTGTGTTCATGTATAACAAGATTTGAAATTGTTAAGATGTCAGCGCCGCTCAAAGAAATATACAGATTCAATACAATTTCTATCAAAATTCCAACAGTCTTTTTCCCAGAAATGGAAAAATGGATCCTCAAGTTCATATGGAATTTTAAGAGGCCCTGAATAGCCAAAACAACAATGAAAAAGAATAATAAACTTTGAGTGATTATACTTTCCAACTTTGAAACGTACTATGAAGCTACACTAATTAAAACAACATGGGGCCAGGCACGGTAGCTCATGCCTGTAATCCTAGCACTTTGGGAGGCTGAGACAGGTGGATCACCTGAGGTCAGGAGCTCGAGACCAGCCTGGCCAATATGGTGAACCTTGTCTCTACTAAAAGTACAAAAAGTAACCTGGCATGGTGGCATGCGCCTATAGTCCCAGCTACTCGGGAGGCTGAGGCAGAAGAATTGCTTGAACCCAGGAGGCAGAGTTTGCAGTGACCTGAGATTTCACCACTGCACTCCAGCCTGAGCGACAGAGCAAGACTCCATCTTAAAAACAAAACAAAACTAAACTAAAAAACCAATATATTACCTGGCATAAGGGAAGATATATAGACCAATGGAATCATTCAGAAATAAATGCTCACATATATCACATATATAGTAAATCAGTTTTCAACATAGACACTAAGATATTCAGTGGGGAAAGGAATCTTTTCAACATATGCTGGAATAACTGGGCATCCACATGCAAAATAATAAAGTTGAACCCTTACTTTATACCATATACAAACAGTAATTCAAAATCAATCAAACACTGAGCCTAAGAGCTAAAACTATACATTTCATGGAAAAAAAATTAGAAGAAATCTTCATGACAATTTGGGAATAATTTCATGGATATGACAAGAAAAGCACAGAAAACAACAACAAAATAATAGATTAATTATAGTTCATAAAAATAAAGAACTTTTGTGCATCAAAAGGTCGTCAAGAAAGTGCAAAGACAACCTACAGAATAGGAGAAAATATTTGCAAATCATTTATCTACTAAGGGACTAAGATCCAGAATATATAAAGAACTCTATAATTCAACAACAACCACAAAAAAACCAGCCCAATTAAGAAACAGGCAATACCATAAAAAATATTTCTCCAAAGAAGATGTGTACATGGATGCTCAACATGAAATTATTAGGTAAAAGCAAATCAAAAGCGTAAGATACCACTTCATACCCGCTAAGATGGCCATTATGTCGGGCTGGGTGCGGTGACTCATGCCTTTAATCCCAGCAGTTCGGAAGGCCAAGGTGGAAGGATGGCTTAAAGGCAGGAGTTCAAGACCAGCCCTGACAACATAGCAAGACCTTGTCTCTACAAAAATAAAAATTTATCTGGGTGTGGTGGCACATGCCTTTTGTCCCAGCTACTCAGGAGACTGAGACAGGAAGATCGCTTGAGCCCAGGAGTTTGAGGCTGTGGTGAGCTGTGATCTTGTGCCACTCTAGCCTAAGTGACAGAGTCTTTGTATAAGAAAGAAAGAAAAAGAAAGAAAGAGAGAGAGAGAGAAAGAAAGAAAAAGAAAGAAAGAGAAAGAAAGAAAGAAAGAAAGAAAGAAAGAAAGAAAGAAAGAAAGAAAGAAAGAAAGAAAGAAAGAAAAAGAAAGAGAAAGAAAGAAAGAAAGGGAGGGAGGGAAAAAAGAAAAAGAAAGAAAAAGAAAGAAAGAAAGAGAAAGAAAAGAAAAGAAAGATGGCCGTGATAAAAACAAATATGATCCAGCAATCCCATTACAGGGTATATATTCAAAGGAAATGAAGACAGTTGGAGAAATATCAGTGCTCCCATATTTATTGCAGTGCTATTCACAAGAGCCAAGATAAGGAATCCACCTAAATGCTTATCTACAGATAAATGAATAAAGAAAATGTAATATATGTATATTATACATACATATATAATGTATACACACACACAAACAGTGGAATACTATTCAGCCATAAACCAGAATGTAAGTCTGCCATTTGTGGCAACATGAATTAACCTGGAGGACATTATATTAAGTGAAATAAGCCAAGCTGAGAAAGACAAACACTGCATGATGTCACTCAGATTTGGAATCTAAAAAAGTTGATTTCATAGAAGTGAAGACTAGAATAGTGGTTAGCAGAGGCTAGGGAAGGTAGGGAGGTTGGGAGGACCAGGAAAGCTTGGTCAATGGGTATAAAATTATAAACAGGAAGAATAAGTTCCCACTTACTATAGATAGTAAGAATAAGTTCTATACATAGTAGCGTGACTATAGCAAGTAACAATGTAGTGTATATTTCCAGGAGGCTAGAAGAGAAAATTTTGAATGTTGTCACTACAAAGAAATGATCAATGTTTAAAGTGATGAATGTGGTAATTACCATAATTTGATCATTAGAAAATGTAACATGCATTGAAGCATCGCACTGCACCCTATATATAGTACAATTACCATGTGTCAATCATAAATTGAAAATTGAAAATAATTGCTCTCCTTTTTCCCCTGTTGGTTGGTATTGATGGAGATGTGGAGAAATTAGAATCCTTGTACCCTACTGGTGGAAATGTAAGATGGTGCAACCAATGTGAAAAACAGTTTGGCATTTTCTCAAAACATTAAACATAGAACTTCCATATGACCCAGCAATTTCACTCTTAAATATGTATCCTAAGAATTGAAAACAGGGACTTGAGGAGATATTTTTACACCTATGTTCATAACGGCGTTATTCACAATATGCAAAAGGCAGGAATTTCTGTGTCCATTAACAAATTAATGGCTAAGCAAAATGTGGTATATACACAAAATGGAATTTTATTTAGTCATAGAAGGAATGAAATTTTGATGTATGCTACAACATGGATTAATCTTGAAAATATTATGCTTATTCAAATAAGCCAGTTAGAGAAGGAAAAATATTGTAAGATTCCACTTATATGAGGTCTCTAGAAAAGGCAAATCCATAATATAGAAAGTAGGATAGAGGATACCAGGGGCAATTGGGAGGAGAATCAGGGAGTGATTGTTTCGTGGTACAGAGTTTGTGTTGGGGATGATGAAAAATTTTTGGGCATAGATAGTGGTGAGAGTTACACAACATTAATAATGTATTCAATGATTTGAACAAATGGCTAAAATGATAAATATTATGTCATATATATTTCACCACAATGCAGAAGAATTACTCTAAAGGTACAGAAATTAAGAGAGTGTAGAATACGTGCAAGGATAGACATATTGGCCAGAGGAACAAAATCAAGTATCCAGAAGAGACCTAAAATAAGTAATAAGTAAATTGATTTTCAACAAAAATACCAACGGTGCTGGAGGAAAGCATTGCATTTTCAACAAATGGCGTTATAACAACTGGATATCTCCATGAGGGGGGATGTGCATTAACTTCTAACCTTACCCTACAACTGTATGCAAAAGTTAAGTTAAAATGGACCATACATGTAAACAGAAAATCTGAAATGATAAAACTTCTGTAGGAAAAGAGAGAAGAAAACCTTCATGACTTGGGGGTGGGGAAAACGTTGTTAAACAACACACAAAAAAACCATAACCATAAAAGCAAAAATGATAAATGGAACTTCATCAAATTTAGTTTTTTGAAAGAAGCTATTGAAATGAAAAGGCAAATCACAGAGTGAAACAAATATTTGTAAGGGATTTGTATTAAGAATTAATTAGGCTGCTATAAGGCCAATAAGATGATGATATTCCAATAAAATACAGCTAAATATTTGAACATACATCTCAAAAGAGGATACACAAATGGATAATAAACATATAGCAAGAGTCTCATCATCATTAGTCATCAGGGAAATGTAAATTAAAACTACAATGAGGTGCCACTACATACGCACTAAAATAGCTAAATTATTGATAACACTGACAGTTTCAAGTATTCATGATGACGTGGAGCAACTGTCCCTCCCACACATTGTTGATGAGAATGGAAAGCAATATAGCCACTTTGACAAACTGTTGGATATTTTCTTATAAAGTGAAACATCTGGTTACCATACGATCTCACAATCAAATCCTAGATGCAACACTCCAGGAGAAACAAAAATATGTCCACATAAACATATGAACTCAAATATTCTCAGTAACTTATTGATAATAGTTCAGAACTTTAAACAATCTAAATACCCATCAAAAGGTAAATGGACCGGGAGCAGTGCCACACACCTGTAATCCTGGAACTTTGGAAGGTCATGGTGGGTGTATCACTTGAGCCAAGGAGTTTGAGACCAGCCTGGGCAACATGACAAAACCCTATTTCTACAAAAAAATACAAAAAAAAAATTTAGCTGGGGGTGGTGGCGCATGCTTGCAGTCCCAGCTATTTGGGAGGCTGAGGTGGAAGCGTTGCTTGAGTCCAGGAGATTGAGGCTGCAGTGAGCCGAGATAGTGCCACTGCATTCCAGCCTGGGTGATAGAGTGAGGTCTCGACTCAAAAAAAAAAAAGGTAAATTGATAAACAAATTGTGATGTACCCATACATAAAGGGAATGGATTCTTGATAGAGGCAACACCATGGATGACTCTCAAAAACATATTTCTGTGTGGAAGAAGCCATAGAAGCCATATACAGAGAGTACTTACTTATGATTCCATGAGTATGAAATTTTGGAAAGTCAAAACCAATCTAGGTGATGAGGACATTGACTGCAAAGGGGTTCAGTGAACCTTTTGGGATGATAGGAATGCACTATATACCTTGATTGTGATGGTAACTCAACATAGGTACATTTTGTTGTTTATAAATGATACTTCTATAAAGTTGATGTAAACAAGAAGAGAGAAATGAAAACTCCACGAATCACAAGGCCTGTACTGGTATTGGGGACTTAGCAGGCAGGCTCTGGAGACACACCACGAGGGTCAGAATCCTGATGTTATGTGATACTGGAGAGGTTATTCAGCCTCTTTGTGCCTTACTTCCTTCATATATAAAATAAGGATGTTATAGTTTTGTTAAGATTAAGTTGGTGCTCAGTGATTAAAACAGTGACTGACATAGTCAGAATTCTGTAAATATAAACTATAACAATTATTGTAAATACTATGTAGTATCAGTATTAATAGGTTTTTTCCCTACCTCTTTTCTGGTGGTGGAACTGTGTCACACATCTTATGATCCAAGAATACACACCCCATGTCACAGTAACTTGGGATCCCATTAAGTCTGATATTACATATTTTTGGCAGGGACATAAAGAGCTATGTCTGAACAAAGATGACTGAGTATAAAGCAGATAGTACAAGAAGGGAAAGCATAGTTGTTTCAGAGGGTGGGGTGAGCTTCAATCTTAAGCTTGCGCCTCTCTGACCTTCCTAAATTTAGATGTTTTACTTCAGCATCTGAGCTTGCTGCTCTTCCTACTAATAAACCAGACATCATCGTGTGCAGTATCCCAACAGGAACAGGCACCTGTTCTCTTAATAATATTAAGAGACATCAGAACATACCTCATCTGACTGTGTCCAGCACTTGCTTCTAAAAGATGCAATAGTCACAGAGATGCTGAGCTCTGCTATGCTGATGATCAGTAAGACTGACAAAATTCCCTGCAAATAATGAGGAGAAATAAATGGCATTTGAAATGAGAGTGGTTATTTTAAATATGTAAGCTGAGAACCCCTTACACTGTATCACCAAGTATGGGAAAACTATATGTTGGATGGTTCTGTAGCCATCAGACATGCACAAATTTCATCTTATGTCTTTCTGATAAGGCAGGGATAACAAACTCCAGTGTCCATGGGAGCTGGGCAACCATTGTGAACTAAACAAGGAGACAGTAGAGAGTAATAGCATTCATAGGAGGCATCAATTCCAGCCAATTGTTGTCCTGTAGGAACATGGATACCATAATGCCTATTTTGTTTGTTTTTCCCTAAAAAGCCAGATAGAACATACATACAGGCTGGATGTAGCCCACAGATTGCCATTTTGCCCATTTTGCTTTAAGGTAATGTTTAGATTGAGAAGTAACATGGTACCTTATGGTGCCTCAAAAGTTTAAACTATGAAGACAGAAAGACCTGGGTTAAAGTGGATCCAAGGTCGGGCTGGGCGCGGTGGCTCATGCCTGTAATCCCAGCACTTTGGGAGGCCAAGGCAGGCAGATTAACTGAGGTTGGGAGTTCGTGACCAGCCTGACAAACATGGAGAAACCCCGTCTCTACTAAAAATACAAAAGTAGCTGGACCTGGTGGTGCATGCCTGTGATCCCAGCTACTCGAGAGGCCGAGGCAGGAGAATTGCTTGAACCCAGTGTATTTCTGAATCTTGGTTTCCCTGCAGTACACCAAAAATCTTAGATATTCAATATGTGTTGGTAAAACTGAAATGTATGAAGACCCCATTGTATGCAATTTACTCACTTTCTCCATTGAACAAGATATACCTGGTCTTGGATTTTGTGGAACTTACATCATGGTAAGGGAGGCAGACAATAAGAAGTAATTAGGTAATTATTTACTTAACTAAATTGTGATAAATGCTGTGAAGAAGGATTGTGAGCAATGCACTACTATAATGGGGGTCTATGCAGATATGAGCGTAGAGGTATGGTCAGGAAGAACTTAAAGAAGTGATATTTCAGTTGAGATTTAAGTATGAGGATGAGTTAATTGTGTAACTGGCCTGGTGACCCTTCAAAGCAGGAAGAAGCTGATCCTATGATCATCTTGGGGCCGTGGATACTTGACACATTAAGGGATTCTAGGAAGTGGCCGGAGTGTGGAGTGAGAAGAATGAAGTCCTGGAATAATGTCAGAAAGGTGGGTAGGATAGGTGTTACAGGGTTTGGTAAGGCCCTTAAGATATGGGTCTTAATCATCAGATGTTTTACAGGAAGCCATTAAGTAATTGCTCAGATTTATATTTTTAAATGATTACTCTGGCCACAGTATAGAAAATAGATTGGTCTTTAGGACAGGGGTCAGCCCAAGAGACATCTAAAGCCCACTGTTTTGGCTCTTTTAGCTTATGATGTTTGGGTTACAGCAAGAAATTGTTAAGTTATATAAGTGAGAACCAGGAAGAGACTGTTCATGGTTCTGTATGCAGGTAACTAATCTTGCAATATCCATCCATGGAGAGTAGGAAATAGCAGAATTTCCTATATCTGGAGATTTAACCCTTTCTGTATATACAAGTTCTTCCTTGTATATACCAACATAACAAACAGTAGTAGGCTCCTGTCCATTCGGCAATGGCCAAGAATTATAATATTGTCTCATGTTCTTGGCCCACTTAGAACAGGGTTTTATTGCTTATGTTGTTTTCTGGCTTTCTTTAGTAATCTCTCATAAGCCTAATTTCAGAATTTATCTCAGAACACATGAGAGGGTCCCTAGGACCATCTCACTGAGTGATTGTGAGGATTAAATAAACTCTTGTATTCAGGAGCTAGCTTCTCATTTCTTATTTACTGAGGAAGACCATTTTCTGTGATTCCACTTTATTTCCCTTCAGCAGATTCAAATAGTCTTCAAATTGTAGAACCCAAGCCTCAAGATATAGCTGATAGGAATAAAATAAAACCCCAGGACTTGCTTAGGGAACTAGAGAGAAAGGCCTATTGGAGTCACTGACATGCTTAAAAATAATGTCATTGATTACTTGTTAGATAAACACTTTAAATTGTACAGACAATTACATTTCCTGGTAAAAGATCTCTCATCTGCTTTAATGAATAAAATTGCTACAATTATGTGAAATAATGTATGTCTTAAGCTTATAAAAATCCTTACTTTATTAAATGACTTCTAAATACCTTCCCCCACTGTATTTTGATCTTAGTGTTATTGAGCAAACTTTTAGATCATTTTGTTCATTAATGCTGAAACAGTAATATTTAATTCAATCTGTGTCCATAATAATTGTATTAGCTAAACCTATTAACTATTTAACCGTGCAAGGTACTGTTTTAATTTAAGCAATCCTCACAACAACCCATGAGGTAAGCATTCTTATTATGTTCATTTTCCACTTGAGGAAAACCAAGTCTTAGAGGGAATACAATATTAGGCCAAGGTAACAAACTTATGCGAACAGGATTCAAGTCCAGAAAATATCGCTCCTTAATCGTTGCAACAATAACCCCACAGTACCCTTCTCAACCGTCAGTTCAAATGCTCACACAACTTCAGTTAATAAAATAAAAATCAATGAATCATTACATCACGGACACAGTTCACATAAGATTTTAGAGATTCATCATGCAAAATAAGACCACTTACAATGAAAAGAGTTCTACCCAAAACACATATTTCTTCAACAGAAGACGTTTGGCAGTACTTGTCTTGATGTCTATAGCTGAAAATGATTAAAGTAATCCCAGTTATCGCAACCAAGGAACTGATAACATTCATGCTCGTGACACCTTGACCCTGAAAGATAATTAAAAAATAATAAAATAAACAAAATCAAAACCAAAGCAAAAATACCTTGTAAGAAATTCTTAATGCTTTTATCTTTCCAGATACTTCTCAGGGAAGAGTTGTTCCATCAGGTCAGTATGATTGGAAGGCTTAATAAACTAAATTCTGACTCATTAAAGTCAGAAGACAAACCAAGTTTTAGAATGGGCCAAGGATGCTCTATGGCTAATGCTAAAGAAAATGTTCATTTCATCCCATTTTATCTCGTTTTATCCCCACCATCTTTCATAATCTGGAAGCAGTACAATGTGTTAGCAAATATATTTGCTTGGAAATGAAACCTCATTTCAAGTCCAAGTTTCATTGGGACCTTATGCAAGCAACCGAATCTCTTGGAATCTCAATTTCTGCCTTTAAAAATGTGAATGTGTCACCTTTTAGGGTAGTACCCATTTATTCATTTATTTCATAAATATTTAATGTGCACCAGATACGTGTGAGTACTGCATTAGGCCCTGGTGGAGACACAAAAATGAACAAAAGAGGTGACATCCTGCAATCACGCAGTTTACAGTCATTCCCTGGGAGAATTCAAGCGATAATCAACAGAATCATGAACATTTAAAGATGTTAACCTATTTGGACTGGAGTTTAAAGGTGTTCTTTCTTGAACTCAGTGTTCCAATAAGAATATTTCACATTGCCCCACCCAATTCCTTTTATTCATTCCTATTTTTTGTGGGAGAGGGAGTGGCGGGTGGGTGGGGTATGTATATCTGAGTTCCTTTAAAGGAAAGGGATCATCCGATTTTTTCCTTCCTACCCACTCCCAGGACTGATATCACTCTTTTAAAGGAAAAATAAAGAAAAGCTTCCCCTTTCCATTCATCAGGTATTTGCTGTACCTTCATTGATTGTCTTATGACTACTGTGGTGGAAAATACAATGATACATTTACACAGCCAGTCCTTTCTGGAACAGTTTGTGGCTTGATGTGGCAAACCTCAAAAGTGTACTTGTGACTTAATATTTACCTCAGTCCCAGGTTTTTAATTGCAAATAGGCACTTGGGCAGAAAAATGCACAGGAACATATAGATAGGCCATCTCTCTCTTGGTCTTTAGTGCCCTTGTTTTCTCAAGACTCTATTTTGGCTCCCATAGGGCATTTTACAGACTAAGATCTCTAGATAATCAATCCCTCATGTGTATTGGGCTTTACAAAGAACATGCCCAGCCTATTCTCTTCTGATTCTCATTATACTTTTGTGATGTAGGAAAGACATTTGTTGTTATCCCCATTTTACAGATAAATGGACTTCAGGAAGTAAGTGACTGTGAGCAATCACTTTCACGGTTTGTGAAAAGGCTGTGATGAAAAGTCAGGTCTTCTGATGCCTGGATCAGCATCCTGCCCCCATCATTCCTGCCCATCTCCATCTGTATAGCTCTCAGTGAGTCAGGAGTAGGTTTTCCTTACCCATAGTCTATTTCTCAGCTCTGGAAGGAAGTCAATACAGGGAGAACACCATTTGGGGCTTCATCCTCATTGTCTGCATGTGTTTCCATAAGCAGGGGTGGAAACATTTATTCCCCCTCCCCTCAGAATGTCTCTATGGCTTGTAACTATCCCTAGAGGAAATTGGCAGAGGACCATAAGAACAGAGTTAAACTGACTTTCAGAGAGGCCCACATCCCCAGGACCTTAAACGAGATCAGAGTGGTTAGAAAGGAGTATGAACATTTAAGCATCATCCTGCCTTTTATAAATAATGTCTCATTAAACCCTCAAAATAACCCTTGGAAGTAGGTACTTTTCCCTTCAGGTTAACAGAGAAGTGAGTGATAGCCTTGGTTCAATCCTAGAACAATCCAGCATCGATGCCCAAACTCTTTTTTCCAGACCTTGGACAGGCTCTAAAGAAAAGCCTCGGTTGGTATTGGAGATAGGGCTAGGATTGGGAGGAAGAATTACTGAGATCTTAGGATTGAGTTTGGTTAGAGCAAGGTTTCTCAACCTTGGTACTATAAACATTTTTCGTTGTCTAATTTTTGTGTTGTGGGGAGGCTGCCCTGTGCATTTTAGATGCTTAGAAATGTCCCTGGCCTCTACTCACTTGTTGCCAATAACACCAATTGTAATGACCAAAAATGTCTTCAGCAGTTGTCCAATATTTCTGGGTCCTGGGAGTGCAGGGCAGGGAATTACCCCTAATTACAAACAGTGAATTACAGGGGTACAGAATGGTTTCCCATAAACAACTCTTTTAGTTTACTTGACCAGGGAAATGGGAACCAGTGTAAGAATGTCTGTGGGGCAAAGAGTGGCACTGGCAAATAGGGATGATCTGAACTGCAACTTTGACATGTACAGATTTTCCTGACAGTTAACTTTACTAAAGGCTTTATACATAAAGATGATAGAAAACAATAGAAGATTTCAAAATTTGTGTAGTTTAAGTGACTTACCAGAATTTTTGACTTCGTATCGGTTACTGTGTAATATCCTGTAAGAATAAACTGTTAAGAAGACAAGAGACAAAAGTTAACAGGTGATGTGTTTGACCACCTTGCAATATAATTTCTCTTGGATTCACAAAATATCTGTTTGTGAATCTCCAAGACCATCCAATTTTTCCACCTGAGCGTCAGGGAGTAGGGAAGGTAGGCATAGGTAGGGTAGGAAGAAACTCGGCTGAATTCACTCAGCACTGAACAAGCACTCTCTGCCAGGGTCAGCTGGGACAAGCAGGCTCCTCTAAGATCCAGAGGACACCACCCAGATGTTTGGTCCAACTGGGGCTCCAAAAAAAGATTCCTGAGCTCTGGGTCTTGAAGAGAAGAAGAGGAACTGTGCCTGTTCTGAGCAGGTGAAGGGAGATTTTCTCAAGGAAGACCCCTCTAAAGGCTGATACGGGGACTGATACCTAGTGTAGTTATCAGAGTCCCTCATTTCCCATGAGTGTAGAACCTAGTGCCACCTCAGGAAAATGAGAACTCTGTCACTCCATGTGGAGCCCCTTACTTTTTTAATGTTCTGAGGATGGGAACTTTCCCTGTGGGAACTGACTTGGACCTTGGGGACATCTGGGTCTTAGAGTCCAAGGATCTGCAGCTGACTTGCGGAGATCAGAAAGTTACCTTTGATACCTCCCTCCACTTCACTCCCCACATTGGATTGCCAAGTCCTGTCATTTCTACCTCCAAGTCACTCTCAAGGCTTTCCATCTCTAGCTCCATTGCCGCCAAACTAGTTCAGGGAAACTCCTTCCTCATCCCTCATCCACGTGATTGCAGCCTCCTCTCATTGGATTCTCCTAAGTTTACTGTTATAATTGAATTAATTTCTCACTCGAGAAACACAATGATACTTCAACAAGTCTTCAAATGTCTCTATCCTCTTTAAAAATTTTCAGTGGATTTCCCATGCTTTCACATTGAAGTTCCATGTTCTTTTTTTTTTTTTTTTTTTTTAAATTTATTTATTATTATTATACTTTAAGTTGTAGGGTACATGTGCATAACATGCAGGTTTGTTACATATGTATACTTGTGCCATGTTGGTGTGCTGCACCCATCAACTCATCATTTACATCAGGTATAACTCCCAATGCAATCCCTCCCCCCTCCCCCCTCCCCATGATAGGCCCCTGTGTGTGATGTTCCCCTTCCCGAGTCATTTGATCCTCAATCGCAGATACTCTTTCTTCCAGTTGATCGAGTCGGTTACTGAAGCTTGTGCATTTGTCACGTATTTCTCGTGTCATGGTTTTCATCTCTTTCATTTCGTTTAGGACCTTCTCTGCATTAATTACTCTACCCATCAATTCTTCCACTTTTTTTTCAAGATTTTTAGTTTCTTTGCGCTGGGTACGTAATTCCTCCTTTAGCTCTGAGAAATTTGATGGACTGAAGCCTTCTTCTCTCATCTCGTCAAAGTCATTCTCCGTCCAGCTTTGATCCGTTGCTGGCGATGAGCTGCGCTCCTTTGCCGGGGGAGATGCGCTCTTATTTTTTGAATTTCCAGCTTTTCTGCCCTGCTTTTTCCCCATCTTTGTGGTTTTATCTGCCTCTGGTCTTTGATGATGGTGGTGTACTGATGGGGTTTTGGTGTAGGTGTCCTTCCTGTTTGATAGTTTTCCTTCTAACAGTCAGGACCCTCAGCTGTAGGTCTGTTGGAGATTGCTTGAGGTCCACTCCAGACTCTGTTTGCCTGGGTATCAGCAGCAGAGGCTGCAGAAGATAGAATATTTCTGAACAGCGAGTGTACCTGTCTGATTCTTGCTTTGGAAGCTTCCTCTCAGGGGTGTACTCCACCCTGTGAGGTGTGGGGTGTCAGACTGCCCCTAGTGGGGGATGTCTCCCAGTTAGGCTACTCAGGGGTCAGGGACCCACTTGAGCAGGGAGTCTGTCCCTTCTCAGATCTCAACCTCTGTGTTGGGAGATCCACTGCTCTCTTGAAAGCTGTCAGACAGAGTCGTTTGCGTCTGCAGAGGTTTCGGCTGTGTTTGTTATTGCCCTGTCCCCAGAGGTGGAGTCTACAGAGACAGGCAGGTTTCCTTGAGCTGCTGTGAGCTCCACCCAGTTCGAGCTTCCCAGCAGCTTTGTTTACCTACTTAAGCCTCAGCAATGGCGGGCGCCCCTCCCCCAGCCTCGCTGCTGCCTTGCCAGTAGATCACAGACTGCTGTGCTAGCAATGAGGGAGGCTCCGTGGGTGTGGGACCCTCCCGGCCAGGTGTGGGATATGATCTCCTGGTGTGCCTGTTTTCTTAAAGCGCAGTATTGGGGTGGGAGTTACCCGATTTTCCAGGTGTTGTGTGTCTCAGTTCCCCTGGCTAGGAAAAGGGATTCCCTTCCCCCTTGCGCTTCCTAGGTGAGGCAATGCCTCGCCCTGCTTCAGCTCTCTCTGGTCGGGCTGCAGCTGCTGACCAGCACCGATCGTCCGGCACTCCCCAGTGAGATGAACCCAGTACCTCAGTTGAAAATGCAGAAATCACCGGTCTTCTGTGTCGCTCACGCTGGGAGTTGGAGACTGGAGCTGTTCCTATTCGGCCATCTTGCTCCGCCCCCATCAGTATCGAAGTTCCATGTTCTTAACATGACTAACGGGTTGGCACAACCTGGTTACACTCTACCTTTATAGCCTCATTTTGTGCCATCACGATAGATTCGTTGGTCTTCTTTTGGTTACTCTTTCCCACATCAAGCCCTTGGCTCATGCTTTATCTTTGCCAGGGATGCTTTTCTCCCACTTTGCCTAGTGAGCAGCTATGCAGAAAGCACTTCCCTGACCTCCGTGGTCAGGTGAGTCCTCTGTTAAACCCTCACATGGCACCTGGAACTCTTCTCTTAGAGTACTTGACACAAATGTAGGAACAAATAATTGGGGTTACTTTTGACTTTTTCATGTCTAGTCTCCCAGTTAGATGACAAACTGTCTAAATCTAAGAACAATTCACCACTTCTCTCAGAGAGGAGCTGTTTTCCAGTATTCTCAGTCTCAGCACCTAGGATGCTATCGAGGACACGGTATGTGCTCAGTAAATATCCTTTAAGTGAAAAGTAGAGTTTTCAAAAGCAGCAGGCCAGAACCTCATTTTAACTCACACATGCAGATTACACAGAGTCACACTGGGACAATTCTGTTGTGAAATGAGAAAGTGAGGGGTTGGTCTGTTTGATTTTCTACAGTATGGCATGTAAAGTTTGAAAATCATGTTGAATATTACATTATGTATATTGGGAAAATGAAAACACTGCTGGTTGTTTCTGAAATGCACATTATAGAAAAGGCATGGAATATTTCTGTTTATCAAAAGAGACTATGGATTTTTAATAGTTAGAGATAGTGGCCTAATTTATTCATTATTTTACCTATTTGTTCATTGATTGATTGATTGACTCCTTCATTCGTTCATGCACACTATGCCTCAAGCATGATTCTAGATTCTCAGAATATAACAACTAAAACAGATGGTAATATTGCTGTCTTCTCAGGAGTGTATGTTACAGCAGGAGAAGCTATAATGAGTCTGTCCTTAACTATTATGGCACAAAATTAGGAATCCAGGCTGTGGAGAATGGATAGAAATAGCATTGTACTAAGAATAATATTTATGGCTATGTGATTATCTAGAGGAGTGCCACTCATAAAATTGTCTCTGGGGCTAAGAAGGAGGATGAGCGATGATAATCTTAAAATTCTTTTAAAGCTTTCAGAGTCTGTGATTTCATGAGTGCTAGCTAGATATGTTTGGTTATTCTCTACTTTTGGGCTCAGTTTCCTTATTTGCAAAGGAGAAAGTAGGATATTTGTGCATCTAGTCTCCCGGGTTAGTAGTGAGGACCAAATGTCTTACTATACACACAAGGGCTTTGGAAACTTTCAAGCAGCTGAGAGTAGTTATTACAATGATGATGGTAGTGCAATGACCAAATGGAGTTGCTGCTTTTGCCATGAAGGGAACTGCCTTTTTTGGTCTCCTGGAGGGCCGTATCTATGGAATTCATTACCCTAGCACGTGAAGCAGTTCAAATCTATCTTTACAGCAATTTCTCCAAAGCTTCTAAAGTACTCACAATAAGTGCTCCCCAAAATGGATATCCCGTGAGGACAACAAGGGGAAATCTTTGGGAGAAACGGATGTAATTAAGTACAAACATAGTTCCAAGGCCCACAATGATTAGAGCAAGCAGGATCTGGGTAGCCTGTGAGGAGAGAAATGGGTACATGAGGTTACAAGTATCCAAGCCCCTGTGGGCTACCCCAGGTCCCTCAGGGTGTGCCTCCATGGCACACTTTTCCCTCCATCCAAATGCCTTCCTCTCTTATTTGTCAGTCATTCTCAGATTGTTAAGAGACTCAGTTCAATGTATTTCCTTTTCACTTTGCTTGCCTGGATCCTTCAACTTCAAATCCTTCACTTTTATTCTTTATTATTTTCTCTCCTCCCTGGGGTTACCAATTAATCTTATATCAGACAGATTTGAGTACGTGTCTGACTACCCCCAGATTATAAGCTTCTTGAGCACAGGGACTACAAACTATTCACCTTTACATTTTGTTTTTCTTCTGTCTCACCTGTTTCCTATTATTATCCTAACAGCCCCCACCCCCACATTTTCCAGCATTCAGTATAGGCTTTTGGAATTGGGGCTTATTCCAGTTGTCTAAAAGTTTTAAAAGTCTGATGAGTGGAGAACCTGGGATGAGCTTGTATTTCACCTTCCGTTCATCCAAGGACCCAACTAGGGAGGAGAATAGGCCAGTGGGCCTATCAGCTTGCAGGAGTCTGCAGGGAAAAGAATAGCAGCAGTGGTTCTCAGGGCGCAACTTCTCTAGCAGTCTAGATTTTGTCCCCAGGCCACATCTCTGGGCTATGGCACCCCAAGTAATGATTTTTGCTGTTTGTACAAAGGATGGAGGCTGTGCATACAGCTCTCCCCTGGGTGCATTTGTGATGAAAAACGTTGTATATGCCTTATCATTTGGTTCACTGTGGAGCTTTGAATATGGATTTTGAAGCACTCCCAGTTCCTTTAAGAGCACGAAGGGGAAGTCAAACTTCTGCACTTAAGGTTTCTTAGCTTCAAGGGAGGTTCCACCACACCCTGAAGTCACTTCCTCAATGAGATATTTTAAAAAGTTATACTAGTTTCTTGCTCCCCCTCTGCTGGGATTCAAAGATCAGTACTAATTTCTCATGAAACGTGAAGGGGGAAAAGTAGAATTAACTCCCTCTCTGAAAATAATAGCACAGAGGTATCTCTGCAGACATACATGAATAAATGAGCTTCTTTCCTCCCCTTTGGGAGGATCTATTGATTGGAGAGGACTTACCCCCAAGACTCTTGGCTCTCCCTTCAGAAAATCCAGCAGAGAGCTATGAGGTCTGTAGGGAAATGCAGTCCATACAGTTTCATTTGGTTTTACATTGATGACGTGAGTTGGCCTTTTTTCCTGGGATGGTGACTCCATGATTCAATGCAGAACTCTAGTAAGAGAAAGAGTGAGCAAACATTGCTGCCCAGATCATGGCCTACCTCTCCACCAGAGTCACATGGAGCCTTTAGAGATGAGCCCTTAGTGATGACTCTACTCAGTAGTAGAACCTCAGAATCATAGTTGAGTCACAGAGTTTTAGAATTCTAGAGCATGCCCAGCCCCCCATCTTCCTGGTGAAAAGTACTGTATCCAGAAGGCCTCCTCTCTTGTCAATTTGCTTACAAACATATGGTAAACACAGAATAGATGGTATATACAAAACAAGTCCTTACACATATGTTCATGAGTTATAAAGGAACTAAAACTTATGGAATATTTCTTATGTTCCAGGAACTGTGTAGAAGGTGTTTTGTTTGTGTTGACATGCACTAACATTTATTCTCTTAACAGTTCTACAATGCTGAGACTGAGGAACAGCAAGGTTATGTCACCCAAAGGCATACGGGACGGGGGAAGGGGTAAACTCAACTTGCCCTGTCTCCAAAATCTATGTTTTCTAAACTCAACTGTGCTTCTGCCCTCCTTCAAAAGGAGTTTCTCACTTTTACTTGATGAATTTTCTAACTTACTGTTTAACCATATTCCTCTGTATTATAAAAATCAGTAGTTAACTTTGAATCTCAATTTTTTTCCATCTTTATTGAGGTATATTTGACAAAAATTATATATATTTAGGGTGTGCTACATGTTTTGATATACATCGACATTCCAAAATGATTACCACAATCCAGCTAATTAACATATCCGTCATCTCACGTAGTTATCTTTTTTCTTTTTCTGTAGTAAGAACATTTAAGAACATTGAACAATTCTTTGCATTTTCAAATTAAAAAACAATCAGTAGTAAAGATGCTATAGGACCAGATGGAGTTGCCCCTTTACAATAGATAATATTTTAGCTTTCATAAAGTTAAGTAAGACTAATGATAGTCAAATCCTTCCTAGTTTGAACTACACAAATACTAATTAAAACAACAGAAACTGCCTTTAGAAATTTTGCTTCCCATATTGATCCTTTTTATTCCTAAATTTGTTACAATTTTAACTATGAGATCATGAAGGCAAATTGTTTCATAAAACTAAAACCAATGTATACACATAATAACTTATTTCCTGGTTTGTAGGGACCATGGATAGCAGGGTGTCTCAAAATTAGCACTGATGGCATTTGGACTCAATCATTCTTTGTTGTAGAAAGTTATAAGATATGTATTTTTTAAACTATGCTACTCTTCAAGTTTATTTAGGAAACCTCATATGCATAGAGAATGCAAAGTTAAACTGCAGCCACATTGGAATTTCCATAATTGCCCAAGAAATTGAGTTTAATGCAGCGGTCCACATAGAACATATTACACAAAGAACAGACAAGATAATTGCGGCAATGACTGGGAAGAAAGAATATGCCCATGTGGTACAAAGTGCAGGGGTGATGATCTGAATTACAAAATTGTGCTATAGATCAAAATAGAGGTAATACCCAAACAAACAGACATTATTATTTTCAGTGTGAACACTATTTGGCTCCAAGTTAGAAACAGAAAACATGCCACTCAAAGACAGATTATCTGTAACTTGTTAAGAAGACTAAGATGCCTTCATTGACTCCTTCCCTGAAATAATAGAAAAGAACATAGTTTATGTGCCGACTAAATATTTATTTTATTTATTTATTTAAAATAAATGAATTCAAAGACTGTATGTAGTCCATTTTTATATTTATTTATTTATTTTATTTATTTTGAGATGGAGTTTTGTTCTTGTAGGCCAGGCTGGAGTGCAATGGTGCAGTCTCTGCTCACTGCAACCTCTGCCTCCCGGGTTCAAGTGATTCTTCTGCCTCAGCCTCTCGGGTAGCTGGAACTACAGGCACGCACTGCCGTGCCTGGCTAATTTTTTGTATTTTTAATAGAGATGGGGTTTCACCTTGTTGACCAGGCTGGTCTCGAACTCCTGACCTCAGGTGATCTGCCCACCTCGGCCTCCCAAATTGCTGGGATTACAGGCATGAGCCACTGTGCCAGGCCAAGAAGGCCGTTTTAAAACAATAAAATGAGCGCCACTGGTTGGTGCCACAGGTTTGCAGAGATTTGGGTTTACATGGTACGATTCATGGGAGGCAGGGACATGCTTGCTGTGTGTTCAGAGGTAACCCTGAGCACTTGAGAAACTCTCTTTGCTGCCTTCCACCTAATGGCTCATGAAAAAGGGCCCAGCAGATCTGTTTCTCAGAGAGTGGCCAGAGCAGAGTAGTTTAATTATATATAGTCTTTCATTTTTAATTGAAGGGTTCTTATAATCCCTAATATGTAATATTTAAGCAATATGAGTGTGAAAATAATACAGAAACAGCCTGCAGAGTCACACGACTTACCAAATTCATACTAGTATGAGTGCACATTTTCCCTTCTTTAGATCACCTTCTGCTCAGTTTACCCAAAGCAGTTTCTAAAGTTGATGACCATTTTGGAAGACTGGCTAATAACATTTTACTGGCTTGGGCTTTGAGGAAATTATTTTCAAGAGAAATGAGTTGTAGTAAACGACTCATGTAAATGACGAATCATAGTAAACAAACACTAAACAAAAAGTTTTTTTGTTTTTTTTTTAAGTTTATTTCATGGTATCTAAAATGGCTGAGATTTCAGGAAAGTCTAATCACACTTGACCATGAGCGTTGGGTTGCTTTTCCTTCCTCTGAGGCCAAGAGTTGCTTATGTCCAAGACTGTGAAGAACTCTTTTTGACCTGCTGGATATGATCTTGTGACTGGGTCAAGGGAAATGAACTCTAGAAAACATATAATTGGTTAGAATTTTTAAACTTTTGATTTTGATTTTGGAGACTAAAAAAAATAACTCATAATACATTTTCCCCAAGTTTTGTGTAGTACTAGTTCTTCCAGCTTTGCCATAATATGGAATTGCAGCAATATTAGTTAAAAATAATGCCGTTCTCCAGTCTGCTAATTATTTTACTATGTTTAAATAGGATCATAGTTAAATCATACTTCATCCAAATTCTATAAGCACTTCTTTTTTGTTGTTGTTGTAGCCTTTAGGGGAAATGAAAATATTTTAAAATTATAACATCAAGAGCTAAGGGGATGTAAGAGAGAGCACAAGGAAGGATAAACAGGACAGAGACGTTCTAGTAAAGTCTCATTACATTAACAAGGAAACTTGGCTAGGGAGACTCTCGGGAGGCGGGTGGCTGTGTTCATGATAAAAGTGAGGGGATACGCATTCTCATTTTCAGCCCAATAGTCTGTATCATTCATTTTCTATGTAATTTTATCCAAGCCTTGGTTCTTTCATGAGGGGTTGCGCTATGTGATTTCTAAAGCCAATTAGCTTCATATTAAGCAATTCTCTAACTGGTCTACTTCCCAGTAGACACTAACTGATCCCAGATGACCAGAGTGTCCTCAGGAAGGAGCCCATTTATTTAAACTTTTTTTTTTTTTTTTTTTTTTTGAGGCTGAGTCTCACTCTGTCACCCAGGCTGCAGTGCAGTGGTGGGATCTCAGCTCACTGCAACCTCCACCTCCTGGGTTCAAGCAATTCTTCTGCCTCAGCCTCCCAAGTAGGTAGGACTGCAGGCATGTGCCACAGTGCCCGGCTAATTTTTTGTATTTTTAGTAGAGACAGGGTTTCACTGTTAACTCATTTTTTTTTAATTATAAAAGTGGCCTTCCACGTGCACCTCATGAACAATAATTGATTCTTCTTTTTGTCACTTTTGAGCCTGGATTATTGTAGCCTGGACCTGGGACAGAGCAGGTATCATGCAACATGTCAGCATACTCACCCCAGGGTTGTTGGAGTACAGCTGTTTCCACCAAAAGACAGAACTGTATGCAGCTAATAAGAGCTCCAGCACAGTGAAGACGAGCATCACCACTAGGACACCCTGCAAATCAGGACATGAATGGCTGGTACCCAACACAAGCTAGCTGTTATGCCTCACTAAGAGGAGACGGGGCGATGAGGCTCCAGCAATGCAGAGAAAAGGGGACACGGAAAATTGCTTAATCCTCTTTTCTGCTTTCCCTTTCAGATTTCTGAATAGATGAAGGGAAATAAGCAGCAACTGCATCATCTCAGAACTTTGGTATCCTACCTAATGACAGATGAGAGTAATCTACCACTTACCTCTGGTTGCTGTTATTATTTTCTTTTTGACTATGGTGCTTTTTATTGTCATGATGATATTTCTAGGTGTGTATTTGATTCTGTGTATCCTGCAGTGTTCTCAGTGCATTTCTTCAATCTGAAATCTCATGGTTTTATTAAATTCTAAAAGATTTCTAGTTATTTGCTTTTGCATATGCTCTCTCTTTTATAATCTCTTTCTGGGACTGATATCAGATATGTATTAAACCTCTCCACTTCCCTGCATCCACATGCCTTTTAGGCTTTCTTCCTTCTTTTCCAAACACACATAATGTGTTGTGTTCTGTGTGATTTCATCAAATCTAAATTCCACTTCACTCTTTGTTTCCTTGAATATATTGAACCTGCTGTTTAACTGATCTGCTAAGTTTTTAATTTCAAAGACAATTTTCATTTCCAATTATGTGATTCCATTTTTTTCTCAAATGCACATATCTTTTTTTCCCTTTACTGTCCTTTTTTTTTCCATTTTGGTTTCTATTACTTTTTTTTTTTTTTTTAAGACAGGGTCTCATTCTGTCACCCAGTTTAGAGTGCAATGGTGCGATCTCGGCTCACTGCAACCTGTGCCTCCCCAGTTCAAGCGATTCCCCTGCCTCAGCCTCCCAAGTAGCTGGGATTACAGGCTTGCACCACCATTCCTGGCTAATTTTTGTATTTTTAGTAGAGAAGGGGTTTCACCATGTTGGCCAGGCTGGTCTCAAACTCCTGACCTCAGGTGATCCGCCTGCCTCAGCCTCCCAATGTGCTGGAATTACAGGTGTGAGCGACCGCGCCTGGCCTGGTTTCTGTTACTTTTTAAACATTTTTAATGATTTAAAATGTATTTTCATAATAGCCGTTTTCAAATTATTATATTCTCTACAGTTCTTGAGCTTCTGACTTTCATGTTTCCCCATTTGCTGCCGCTTCTCGTTTTTTCGTGTTGTTGTTATGTTTCTCATAATATTTTGGTTATTAGATAACTGCAGTGTGTAGATGGTGGTAGTGGTAGGGTTCTTTGATAGGGAGGCATCTTATAAGTTAGGTTTATGGACATCTCCTTCGATAGTAGTTTTAGATTTGATTCTGCGAGAACCTGAGAAGTTTCACATATCTTGTAGCAGTTTTTAACTTAATCCCTTTATTTGAGGTTCCCCTATTTTACATGTAATTATGAATTCGGATGGCACACTTCCACAAAGCTTAGTGAGCTGATGGAAGGTTTTCTTGAAACTTCTTGGGATGTTGGGCAGAATTTTCTTCATATTATTTTCACAAATTGAGTAAATACTCAGTTTCAGCTTTCAACATTTTTGCATGGTACTCAAAATGAGCTCTATGGTCCTGCCCAATGCCAGATATTGTCATGGATGTTAAAACTGTGTGAGCCTAGCCTCTAACACCAATATTCCTATCCAGACTTCCTTGTGTTTTTTGGCCTCAGCTCTTGTTTGATGATTTGGCTTTAGGATCCTTCTTAGCTTCTGGAACCTAAGACATCTTTCTTCTTTGATTTGTTTTTCCTTCTGCCCTCCCTTCTTCTTCCAACCTTGGCTGTATATTTTTTAATTTGTAAAATTTCGTTACTTTTGTTCAGGTAATTGCTGTGTTAATTAACAAAGAGTAGGCCTTTAGAGTCGGCTTAGTCTGCTATGTTGCATCTTCTCTGATATTGTGGGAAGGTCTTTTGGACTCCAGTTGTCTCAGAATGGGAGGCAGTTTGAGGTAATGAAATTCATTTTCTTTAAATTAAACCCCCAATATGCCTCTCCCACCCCCATTGCTTTACCAGATGTCTGTCCTGCACCAGGATGACACTATCTACCAGGTTTCCTCCAGACGGGTCTCTGTGCTCTTCTACTTCCTCAAGCTCCTGAACCAAAAGGGTTGCTTTTGACAATCTCTGCATCACATGAGCAGACCCACAGGAGTGCAAAAGCTTGCACACATTTTATGAGGTTTGTGAAACAGATGGATCCAAGGGAATGAGAGATACTGCCTTGGGCTCCCTGTGCTCCTACTAGGAGGATTCATAGAGGAAGAACTCTCTCTTCTTAAAAGGCCACTGGTTTATGGTTTTAACACCATGATCCTATATTTATAGGATTGAACAAGCAAGGCTTGTCACCACCAACAGGAAGTCATCATCAAGTTTGGGAGAAAGGTGCCAACAAAATGCTGCCCAGAAAGGTTGACATTTTTTCTAGAAGTCAAACCTGTGATAGGCTGTCTCCCTTCCCACCACTCTCTGTCAGCCCTGTTGGACCAAAGTACAAAATAACTATGTATTTGGACTTAAGGTTCAAGTTCTGTGCCTAACATAATGTAGCATACAGGCTTGCATTTGAAGATTAGATTAAACACCATACAGCCTCTCCTAGTCCTCAATTCACTGATGATCAGAAGACAAGCATCTTTAAGGGGTAGGGGCATCCAACCCCTGGAAAAGAATCCAAAAGAGATAATCCCAAATTCAAATATAATTCAAATGAAGACTATTTCTGCCTGTGATGAGTAGGGAGAAGCCTGTTCAACAAAGGATGTACTTTAAGAGTTAAACCCATTGAGGTTGGAATGTTTGTGATAAGAAAGACAGTGGAGGGACAGACTCCCTACTGTCCTTCTTGATTTCCTCTTTGGACTTTATATAGTACATCCCCCACACCACGCAGTCGGCAGACAGGCCTCTTCTAACCACAGGTTTTTGTTTATTTCTGTCTGTCTCCAGGCATCCAGACTGACAGGACCAGAGACTGCCAGAAAAGCAGAGATTATGCAAAGGGGAGACACAGAGATTTCACATGACAGAATGTTCAATCTGAAACTACTCACTGTTAAACTGACACTGGTCAGGAGACAATCTTTGATTTCATATATTGGATAATAGTACTCCGAATAAGGCAATGAGGATAGATAATCCGTTTCTGAGCCACAATGTTGAGAGGCAGTCCTCAGAGCTACCACGCTGTCAGCAAGGAGGAAGAGGCCTGCCCCTGCAGTAACGGAACTCACTGCATTTGAGGTCAGGCTGCTCAGGTCCTGGAAGAGAAACTCTGCATTGGGTTCTCATCACAGAATCAGCACGTGACACTATTAGTCCTCTGTCCATTGTACTGCCATGGTGCTTCCTTGGGTCTGTTTCCTTCCTGTTTCCTTGTGTGGGCACAAACTGTGTTTTATTCATCTTTGTATCTCTTGTCACTATTTAGTTAAGCATGTGATATAATTAGTAAATGCTTATTGAATAAGAAAACGCATGGATAATTCCTCCTTAGGGAGAGGGATTCTGGCCCTTGACTCTCTATAGCACTCAAAATAGAGTCAGTGCTGCTCAGGTCACTGCCAACATCTCCCGTGACCTCCTCAATAGCCTTAGAATCATTCTGTTGCCTTAAGGGCTTCTAGAATATGGACTTTGGCTCCTTCTGGTAAACTGAATCTATGACTTTGATTTACATAAAAGAGCAGCTTCAGAGAAAAGGTGGAGGCAAACTGGAAAAGTTGGAAAACCTATCTATAGGTCTATGGGAACATAAGACAGATTTTCAATTGATAAGCAATTGATCTTGAATTGACAATCAATATTTGTTCAATATGACAAGCATATGCCTTCAGTTTTCCAAAGTGACAGGACATGAGGCAGAGGCACATGGGCTTAGACCCTGTGCTTCTCTCTCCACCCATTCACAAACAGAAATATTATCAGACTGTAGCCACTTTTCCCACAAACCTTGGAGGGAGAAAGGGAAGAAGCAGCTATAAAGCCTTTGCTTCTCTCCATAGCAATTTTCTCTCTTCCCTGCCGTACACCCACAGAGGTGATTTAGGGAAAAGCCACATCCTGACTCAAGAAGATACAGGGTCTGGCTAGGCATAGATGAGGACACATGGATGGTACGTGAGGCTGGTATATGCTCCTGATGATTGAAGCTGCAGTCTAGAACCCAGGAGAATGGAAGAGGATTTTGAAGAGTTCACAGCATTCATTAGTTGGAGTCATAGTTCTAGACTTAGAATCCGAAAACCTCTCCTCCTATCCTAGCTCTGTCACCAACCCATCTCACCGATCCATCTGCGTGCTTGAGCAGATCTTTCTTACTCTGGGCTTCAGTTATCTCTTTTATAAAATGTGGAAGATGAATCTTCTGATCTCAGAAGTGGCTTCCCAAATGCAGTGAATACACAGAAAGGGAAATCTATGCTTGGACTTGACGACAATGTGGGCTCCACATGTGGGACAAAGAACAACATGTGGGCTCCATTGCTCATACGGTAGCTTTGGGCAAAGTGACTGTCCATTGGGACTAGTTTTCCTTCAAAGACTCAGCACATGAAGCCACGTAGCTACAGAGCTGGAGTAGAAAAGGGCAGAACAACCATCCTCCCCAACATACATTGTCTTCCAATGATGCTTAAACAGAGAGGAGCATGCGCTGGAAACCTTGCACAGAGCCTGGCACATCAGTGTCTTTGCTAATGAATTGTCATGCTATGGGAGAATCCTTTCTCCTAAAATGTAGAAGAAGAGTTGGGAAATGGTGTGGTGAATGTGGTTCTCATAGGCCTGATCCACCTGTAGGTAGGTATTCCAACCTCTCCAGTTTGCTTCTGTCTTTTCTCTAAAGCTGCTCATTTAAGTAAGAAGACATAAATTGGGTTTCTACAGAGGGACCAAAGGTCATATTCTAGATGCACTTAGGGCAATATAATAATTCTAAAGTTGTTGAGGAAGCCAGGGGGATGTTGGCAGTGGCATGAGTGGTATTGTCTTTGAGTCTGGTGCGGCAATCAGTGTTGACATTGCAGACATCCCCCTTACCTCTACTCCATCACCCTCATTTTCTCCCACCTTACTTTAAACTGATTTTTTTCCTCTAACATCCAATTATCAAGAATGGGTCTTTGGATGGAAATAGTCTCCTCCAGCCTGGAAAAAGATGGCAACACCCTCTTCTGACAGAGGAATGAATGCCTCCCCACCTGTTATTTGACTGAATGAGGTTTATTTCAGTTGCCTAAAAAGTAGAAATTTGAGAATATATCATGGACTTCTTTCAAGTTGTTACCATGGCCACTGAGTAGGGTAAACCAGTTATCCTGGTTTGCCTGGGGAGTAAAGGGTTTCCCAGGATATAGGCTTTCTAGGCTAAAACTGAGACAGTCCTGGGAAAACCAAGACAATTGGTCACCCTGACACTGAAGGGCTAGAATTTGTGTGAAGTCCCAACTCTATGAATGGGGACATTTGGCATCAAAAAGAACCCCAGGAGGCAGGTTTTACAGAAAAAGGATCTGTAGGCTCTCTCTGGGATGGTTGGCTACTTTATTCAAGGTCAAGGTAACAAGCTGTAAAGAGTCCATGGTACATTTAAAAATTTACACTTTTTAAATAACTGAGGTAAACCTCCTCCAAGCTTGGAATATAATCCAGAAGCACCATTTGTAGAAGAAAGAGCGCTGGTCTAGAAGGCAAAAAATTTGGGCTCTATTCTTCGTTCTACCAATGGGACAGCCAGGAAAACCTGGGATTCCTAGCCTGTTCTAAGCTTTATCTCTCTAAACTGTAAAATAGGGATTTTCAACTAGAAGACTTAACTCTGACATTTCTTCAATTCCAACCAGCTGAGATTTAATGGTCCTTATACTTACAAAGGGCTTAGTTGATTGTTTTCCAGAGATAATTGAGAGGGATCCAGTAATACCAAACTGCTCAGAAAAGAGAGAAATAATCAGTTCAGTTGTCTTGTGGAAATGTGCCCACCATGTCACTGTCAATCACTCAATCAAAAAGTGATGTTGGAAAACTTTTAGGGAGAGAACACTGCAGAAATCGTGTGAATCCATATTGCTAGAAAGGCCTAATTCCCACCTGACATAAGAATGTCTATATTGACTTTGAATGACATGCAGATGTACAGAGGGGTTGGATTTGTTTTAGTGGAAATCATTAGGAACTGAGGAGGCCTGGAGAAAAGGTGTTCATGGGAAGGAGAAGAGTGTTACTAAATTACAAGGTTGAAAGAGAGGAGGTTGAGATGGACCAACGACTTGAATGGATCTAGAGATTGGAACAGCCAACAGAAGCACTCAGGAAAGAGGCTCTGATGGGACAAGGTGCAGAAACACATGAACTGGAAGTTATTGGTGTATGTTGCTTGAGTCAGAATGGGAGTTGAGGAAAGTGGGAAGAGCAGGCTCAGACATGAAGTCTTTATCATAAAGCCCCAGAAATCAGTATTTAATCCCAGTGGTATTAAAGATCCAGCTGGCAGAGGAAGGGTATTCTGAGAAGCTGAAAAGTTGCTTAAGTGTGTGCTTGGATATTGAATAGTCACAGGCAAAAAGGGTCCAGTATAAGCTAATGCTAGCTTCTCTAAGGAGACGTGGGGCCCACAACCACTGGTTATAGGAGAAGTCAAGGACAAATTGTGCTCTGGGGCAGGAGCAGGGCCTCCTTACATGACTGCACAGTTTGTGTTCACACAGGGACTGTATCCACACAGAAATGGTACCTTAGTATAGTTCATCTGCCCAGAATGTTTGCTTTTTATCCTTTGTACAAAATACTACATGGAGAAGAAATAACCCTTTGTGGGACGTGCGAGTCTGCCCTGGCCACTCTCTGAAAAACAGATCTGCTAGACCCTTTTTCATGAGCCATTAGGTGGAAGGCAGCAAAGAGAGTTTCTCAAGTGCTAAGGGTTACCTCTGGACACACAGTAAGCCTGTCCCTGCCTCCCATGAATCTTACCATGCAAACCCAAATCTCTGCAAACCTGTGGCACCTCCCAGTGGTGCTCGTTTTACTGTTTAAAAATGGCCTTCTCACTCTCTACCTTAAAAGTTAATTATTCTTACAATGGAGAGAATCCAATGGCCTCATCAAAGCCCCGAAGAGGGATATGGAAAAACATCCACTTTTCCAGAGGTATGTTGTAATGCCAGGTAAGAAATGCTGTGCTGGTATTCCCATTGCATTACCACCATTCTCGCTTGCCCCCTGCTTTGCAGGAAGACAGATTAAGTCTCTCTGCTGCTCTTCTTGAATAGAGGAAATGTGATGTGGGGCAATGATAGAAGGAAAGTTGAGGCCTTGCCTTCTTTTGCCTCCTGGCCTCTTGGAGTCTGAGTCACTCCACAACTATGCACCTGGTTAGCGTTTATAAAGCATGTCCCCTCTTACAGTCCCCATTCTACTCACACACAGAGCTCCTAAAAATGGGTACCCAGACATCAGAGTGGTGGAAATTGCTGGACTGAAGTGGGAGGGGTAGGGAGCAAAAACCAAGATGGCCCCCAAACTTGAAATCATCAGGCAACACAGGATCTGGACAGTCTGCAATAGAGAAGACAGGAAATCTAGACTGCACTTCAAACAGATGAAAGTGATTATTTGAATGCACATTGTAAAGCATAAAGAGTATAAAATACGTTATAATTTGTTGTATTAAAGAGGAACAAATGTTACAAGGAGCCGATCGATACGCTGCTAGAGGAAGTCATGTATAGCTAACCTCTTCTTTTCTGATAGGATTACTAAACTAGCAAATAGGGAAGTGATCATATGCACACTTTAACTATTTTTGAAAAAGATACTTGACAGTTTTTAAATTTATTTCCTTGAAAAGTAGATAAAAAAGTTGTTCAGTGAGGTGGAAACTTTTCACAGGAGTGTTAATGAAGAGTTTTTTCAGTTGAAATTAGATAGAGCAGGCCATCTCTTCTGCTGTAATTCATCTTGTTTTGTTCATCATTGAATTTTAATAATAATTATTTCACAAGTGGAAGAACTGAAGTTTTGCCATTAGTTTGCTCTAAAGCCTATGCTTTTGCTCAAATGCACGTGCAATTGAAAGATGATGCAAACATAGGAGAAATAAAAAAAGAAGTCAACCATTCATATCATTAATAGTTATTGAATACCTGTTGTGTGCCAGGCACCAGGGAATGAAGCAAATGAAAATCACTACCATTGGAGAGCTTATATATGTATTGTGTGTCTTGTCTGTAAGGATATAGACAAGTTCCATGGAAGGCAGAATAGAGTTAAGAGCAAAGTAGTAGGACATGAGACCTGTGAAGGACTGGAGGCATGGTGCAAACGATGTAGGGATTTCTAGGCTGTTTTACCAACTTTGCTTTTCATCTTGAGCAAAAAAGGAATCCCATTGGATAATTTTGAACTAGCAGGATACATGACCTAACTTTCATTTTTAAAAGATCACCCTACCTGCTGTACTAAGCATAGATTGTGAAGAAACAGGGCAGGGAGATCCATCTAAAACTGGGAGTGAATAGGAGCTGGGTATTATAAGAGAGTATTCAAAACCATTTGGAGATTAAAGTTCTGGATATGAGGGATGATAATCTGGGACACTTAGATGTCTTATCATTATATGAATGGGGAAAAATGGATCATGAGATTAGTCTTGATTGTCTCATCTCAAAATATTTGAAAAATGAGCTCAAAGTTAAGAATATCTAATTTAATCAAACTGAGTAAAATCCGTATGGTTAAGTAGAAAATTTTTACTGTACTAAAGACAAAATAAGGAAGACGAATTTGTGGCCAGGCGCAGTGGCTCATGCCTGTAATCCCAGCACTTTGGGAGACCAAGGTGGGTGGATCACGAGGTCAGAAGTTAGAAACAAGCCTGGCCAATATGGTGAAACCCCATCTCTACTAAGAATACAAAAATTAGCCGGGTGTGGTGGCGTGCACCTATAGTCCCAGCTACTCAGGAGGCTGAGGCAGAAGAATCACTTGAACCCGGGAGGCGGAGGTTGCAGTGAACCAAGATCGTGCCACTGCACTCCAGTCTGGGCGACAGAGGGAGATTCCATCTCAAAATATATAAATGAATATATAAATAAATAAAATAAGAAAGACTAACTTGTTAATTGTGAAGCATGCTAGTGAAAAAGATCTAGTGGTTTTAGTTTCTGGAAACTGCTGCAGAGGATATAGTCTTCCCCTAAAGCTCCATTTCATGTCCTCATTAGCCTGGAGTCAGCCAGAAAAGTGTGAAAGAGTTTCCCAGACTCACTGTAGATCTGTAGTCTAGATACATTTACAAAGTATTTTCTCAATATTCCCCTTATGATGAGGTGGACTTACCCCAAGAACGGTGGCTTCTGTAGGCAGCCCGCTCTGAAGGTAATCTTCTTTTTGGTACTTGTGTCCAGGTTTCTCTCTTTGAGGGATAGTGATGCCCTTTGGTGTAAAGCTGTCAAAAATCCCCATGGTTTGGGATTGTAATAGCATGATGCTGATGATGCTGGAAGAGGCATCAAACTCAGTTACTTCCCAAGGTTTGACTTACAGACATAAGCTTCCAGGGACCATACCTTGTAGGAACGTAAAGTATTTGCCATTATTCCAAGGCTGGTTGTCCTTCAGAAACAAAACATGAGAATCAGTGGAGCATTGGAAAGCGGGCATGCTGGGCACAGTTCATCCATTGTGGTCAAGAAGCATGTCACTGCCAGAGAACTGTACATATTTTGAGGGGTCCTACAATTGAGAAGTGAGCAAATCACATAGAAGTTGCTTTGTAGCCCTAAATATGTCCATCTCACTCTCCCTCCAATGACCTCTGCTTCCAGCTTCCCTTCCTTATCTCCTGTGTCTCTGCTTCACCTGTGCTACCTTTCCACACCACATCTTCCAGGATTATACTTTTGTGCTACACCTGCACTGATCAGTCTTCTACTCTAGTCTTCATTTTATCTTCATAAAAATATTGGGGATGAATGCTGTTCCACTTTCCTTTCCTATAACGAGATGGCGTATCCCATCCAGAATCTTCCTCCTTGCTTATATTGGTTTAGTAATTAGTAATGTAAACATTTACTTAACTCCTGCCGAATTCCTAGCATTAGACCATTGCAACTCTAATCCTTGTAACAACCCTGTCACTTACATGTTATTAAATCAATTTTATACATTAGAAACCTGGGGCTAATAAGCTCAAGTGACTTTCATTGAATGAAATAGTCACATAAAGCACTTATCTCAGTACATAGAACGTGTTCAATATACAGTAGCTAATATTAACAGCCTGCATTTATGTGACTGGATTGAGGCTTATCTGGCTCAGAGGCGTGTGGTATTTTTTTCTCTATGCCATGTTAATTCTTCTCCTCTTCCTTCCTAACGTTTCCAGTTGCCTTGTAGGTTCCAGGAGCAAGTTGTCTGCCACCACCAACTCAGCAGCATTGCTGGGCCTCTGTGGTGTCAGTAACAAGGCTCAGCTCCTGAAATGTTGCCCAGATTTGTTTTCAGCTCAGCATTCTCCCTACTGAAGGCCAGAGTTTAGTTAAAGGCTTGTGATCCTTGAAAGGTGCTACAGCTCTGCTGCCTGACATTTTGCCTCAACGTGTTGGTGCTTTAGGAATGGTTCCAGGATCTCTTGGGTGGAGTGAATAACAGATAAAGATTGGAAATGACACCTAGAATCTCTTCCTAGTGAGGGAGATGGAAAAGTGCACTGGGATGGGAGTCCAGTGCCTAGGCATCTACTTGCACATCAGAGCCTATGTCTTGAAGTCCAGTCCTATGTTCAGATCCTACATCCACCAATTACTGCTAAACTCACCCTGGGCAACGTATTTTCACCACTTCATAGGTTTGTGATACAGGTTAGATAAGATGACACATATAATGGGCTCAACATAGAGTGAGGCATGTGATAAACTCGCAAAACGTATCAGTTTTATCTAATACTCATTGGAAGCCCAGTTCTGATATTGATGAGCTGGCCATACACAGGATACTTCCCCTCATTCATCCCCAGTTTCCTTATCTGTAAAATAGGGATAATGATACCATCCTGAAGGACTCTTCTGAAGATGTGAATGACATACATGAGTGCCTTTTGTTGTAACTCTCTGAGTTTTATTAGGTGTTCCATAATAGTCAATCCATGTTTGGACCCCCATTTTATTTCTGCTCCTAGATCTGTGCCTTAGTCTAGTTTCTCATGCTCTCTGGGAATCAAGTACTTTATCTGAAGAAATATTAAACCTAAAGTTCTCTTTGTTTAAGGAGATAATTTTCATTTCTTGGAATTTTGAAATCTGGGTAGAAGTATGGGTAAGGTTACATGTCCTATGAGGGGAATAATGTTGAAGCTGAGTCCCTGCAGTGGAGCCAGGGTGAGCCTTCCAGCACATCTTTAAAGCCAGAGAAGGAGAAAAAGTCTCAGGCTTAGAGAAATTCTAGGTTTCAGAATCAAACAGTAGTTCATGATAAAATGATAATCATTGCCAACATTGATTGGGCATGCACTATGAATGTAGCATTCTATTAAGAGCTTTGTGACAGTCTCATTTAATCTGCACTCTCAGAGATGGGCGCTGAACTCTGAAGATAAGAAAAATGAGGCTTGGAGAGGTGCAAGTAGCTTGCACAAGATTGCTTATCTAGCAGGTCGTGGAGGCAAGATTTGGGCACAGGCCGTCTAACACCAGAGCTCTTCTATATCCCTGTAGGTTTGTGTTTGCCCGGCTAGCTACACCTGATTCTCATCCTCTCTATTCTTCCTCCCCTATTGTTGAAGCATTGGCTGCCACTTACCAGTTCCATACCCTCCCCCAGGGACATTGCTAATCTTGGGGAATATAGGTTGAAGATTTCTATTTCCCAAATTGTTTCCATGTTGTAGAAACTTGGCTTTTACCTTGCTCCGTGTGGCACAATAGCCGAAATATACCAACTAGACTCCTTCCTACTAGTCTTCGTAACCAGCCTCCTAAGTTCTGGATTCCTTTCTTTATTTTTTGAATCTCATACCCAAGGACCGCAGAAAATGCTTGATTCTCAGCCTGAAGCTAGGACTCGAAAGTTTAATTGATAATTTCAGACTATAGCCTGAAACCATGATACCATGAACATTTATTTTCCTTTGTTATTTCTTAACTGCATAAAGTACCACCATTACAAGGGAATACAGTTTGAAGAAGAAAACAAATTAGCTCCTTAACTTTCAACTGTCACCCGATCACTCTTGTTTCCTACGCACATATTCTTTGCATTCTCTCTTCCCCTCTGCCACTTTGTCTCTCTCCTCTTTATATATGTTCACAGACATTCACAACTTTACGGAAATAGTCATTCTATCCATACCATTTTATAACTGTTCTTTTTGCACTCACCATTATTCTGTAGACATCTTTGACCAATGAATAGAAATAATAAAAATCCTAAATTTAAAAGCATACGATAGATTCTGATACATGCCACAACATGGATGAACCTTAAAGACAATATGGCAAGTGAAATAATCCAGTCACAAAAGGACAAATATTGTATGATTCTACTTACGGGAGGTCCCTAGAAGAGTCAAATTCAAAGAAAGTAAAATGGTGGTTGCTGGGGGCTGGGGGGAGAGGGGAATGGAAAGCTATTGTTTAATGGGCATGGAGTTCCAGTTTGGGCACACAAGGAAGTTCTGGAGTTGGGTGGTGGTGACGGTTGCACAACGGTGTGAATATACTTAATGCCACTGAACTGTAAACCTAAAAATGGTTAAGGCTGGGTGCAGTGACTCATGCCTGTAATGAGCACTTTGGGAGGCCGAGGTGGGCAGATCATCTGAGGTCAGGAGTTCAAGACCAGTGTGGCAAACATGGTGAGACCCCGTCTCTACTAAAAAAATACAAAAATTAGCCGGGCATGATGGTGAGTGCCTGTAATCCCAGCTACTCAGGAGGCTGAGATGGGAGAATCGTTTGAACCCGGGAGACGGTGGTTGCAGTGAGCCAAGATCACGCCACTGCACTCTAGCCTGGGTGGCTGAGCAAGACCGTGTCTCAAAACAACAACAACAACAACAACAACAACAACAACACATGGTTAAAAGGCTACAATTATTTTAAGTATATTTTACTACAACAAAAAAGTCAAATGGTATATTTAAATAAATGGAGGTCTTCAGATTCATTTAATCAGTCACACGTTCATGATCATTTAGGCGGTTTCTATTTTTTCTTTTTGGCACTATGAACAATGCAATAATGAGCATCTTTGCACTTTTGTGATGCCTCCTGCATTTAATTATCTCAGAGTGAATTTATTACATTTAAAGCTATGATACTTAAATTTTGACACATGTTGCTACTTTTAGGAGGAATTCTATATAACCAAGATTCTTTATGTTTCACAAAAGTCTCCAGACTGATGCTATCATCTCCAAACACCACAATCTGACAGGATGCTTTGTCCTTCCACATTCGCCTTGTGGAGATAGACTAGAAGGACCCACACCTTTCAAGATGGCTCTAAAATCCTTGCTTTGAAGATAAATCATAACATGGAGGTCAACAGCTGTGCCCAGCGATTTTCTGTATTACAGAATTAGAGTAGGACAATGGGGTTCTAATGCAAGATTCAGTCTAAGTGCACAGTATTTGTTGAGAGTGGATTCTGTGTAAGACTGAGTGACACACCAGGAGAATGCAGAGCATTGCGGAAAATCACCTCAAATCTTGAGAGAAACCTGAGAATGGTTTTACCCAATTTTCTTATTTGGCAAGTGAGTAAACTGAGACCCAAAAAGGGGACCGAGCTGACGTTCCATCTCACACAGGTGGTCAGAATCAGAGACAGAATGATAATCCAATTCCCTGGCTGTCTTTCCAAAAGCACACAATCTTCCCCAAAAGTCATGATCTAAACCAAGGTGCCTACCTATTCTTGCAGCCTGGTCCTGTGTGCTGTGGCTGGTGCGTCAGCTCCCCTCTGGGGAGCGCTCAGCTGGAACCTCCCACTGGCTGTTCCTGCCAGAACGATCTTGGTGGTCGGCTCTCCAGCCTCTGAGACTTCCTGTCCCTTTCTCAGAGCAGTATTTATGATTACACAGGATGTGAATTTTGCTTATTTACAGACAGTGGATATGTAAAAAGTGCCTCTGCTTCCTCTTTCTAAATTCGGAGGTCTGGAAAAATGACACAAGATAGAAGTGACACATGAGTAAAAGACCTTTGTGAAGACTAGTGATTTGTACGGTCCCAGTTAAAATTCATTTTCCCTACTCCTACATAGAGTTATGTAAGTCATGTAGTTTCGCTTAGCCTGAGTTTTCTTGTCTATTAAATGGCGGATGGATAATAATAATTCCAATCTGTGGCTGTTGGGAGAATTCAAGAAAAAAGATGCCAAGAGTTTACAAAAAGTAGACACTCTCAATAAATATTGATAATAGTAATGTTAATTTTGAATTTTGGAGAATCTATTTTCTCACTTTCCAGGCTCTTGGTAAGCTGAAAGCAACCTGTGGAAAATTCCATGTCTCCTCGTTACTTCTTTTGGGTGTCTGCATTCTCCATCTTTGGCCTCATGCTCAGGGAAGTCCAGGCACATCTTGGGAAAGATGCCAGTGGATTGGAGTCAGAGGCAGAACCATCAAGCTCCACACAAGCTCATATTTGGGGAAGTATTTGTTGTTGAGGGGACACTGTTGCCACTTTCACATCCCTTTTAAGGCTTCTTGTAGACTAGCCATTGTTTAGAAGGAGAGGGTTTAAGATGGCTCTGGGACGTGCAGCAGCTGGTGGCACAACATGCTCCATATACAATCTCCATTTCCTAAAGGGTGGCAAGACTGTGTCCTAAAAGAGAAGTAAACCTAAGCCTGGGAGGTTTAAATAACTCATAAAGTACTTGGAGGGTATTTTAGTCCAGTTCTTCTCTTCCCCAAATGCGGTGATATTGCTGAAGGAATCTGCCCCCAGTCACATGTCTAGCCTGTGGAAGAGGCAGGAATCTAATTCACATCTCTTGGCACTGAGGTCTGGGCTTGCTTCACGGCAAGAGTCTGCCATTTGGTCAACAACTTTTTATTTTTATTTATTTATTTATTTTGAGATGGAGTTTTGTTCTTGTTGCTCAGGCTAGAGTGCAATGGTGCAATCTCAGCTCATTGTAACCTCCACCTCCCAGGTTCAAGCAGTTCTCCTGCCTCAACCTCCCCAGTAGCTGGGACTACAGGTGCCCACCACCACGCCCAGCTAATTTTTGTATTTTTACTAGAGACAGGATTTCGTCATGTTTGTCAGGTTGGTCTCGAACTCCTGACCTCAGGTGATCCACCTGCCTCAGCCTCCCAAAGTGCTGGGATCACAGGCATGAGCCACTGTGCCCAGTGGCTCATCTTAATACCCACAACCAGCAACATCTTAATACCCACAACCAGCATTGTCTTTGCTTAAGAAAACTTCCATGATCCAGACCTTCCTCTGGGCCTATGACCTGCTTTGACCAAATTGTCAAAGAACCTTGGTCATTTGGGCTTCTCTCACACTTCTTCTGAGACCCTGAAAAGAAATTCGTGAGAAAATCAGTTAAATATCCAGTTTGTTTTTTCATTTGAAAAAAGGTTTTTCAGAGTTGTTTTGTGGATTAAGTCAAATAACATAAAAGTCCCCACGATTGAGCCTGACATACATGAACCATTAAGAAAAATCTGGTATTTCGGCTGGGCACGGTGGCTCACGCCTGTAATCCCAGCACCTTGGGAGGCCGAGGCGGGCAGGTCACAAAGTCAGGAGATCAAGACCATCCTGGCTAACACAGTGAAACCCGGTCTCTACTAAAAATACAAAAAAATCAGCTGGGTGTGGTGGCGGGCACCTGTAATCCCAGCTACTTGGGAGGCTGAGGCAGGAGAATGGTGTGAACCTGAGAGGTGGAGCTTGCAGTGAGCCGAGATCGCACCACTGTACTCCAGCCTGGGCAACAGAGCGAGACTCTGTCTCAAGAAAAAAAAAAAAAAAAAAAGAAAAGAAAAATCTGATATTTCTTGTCCAACACCTTCTCACATCCCCTTTAGAGAAAAGTGTATTTTAACTCTAGATTGATCTCTGATCTCTAAGTATAATCTATGTTTACTCTAAATTCATGCTCCTGTCCATTGAGAGGAATCTCCTCAGCCCTTTGCAAACAGTCCTGGTGCTCTAGACAGCCAAGTGATGCACAGTCCTAGTGCTTCCTTCAAGGATATGATCTCCCTGCCATCCCCACCCCAAGCAGTCCATGAAGCTAGTACAATGGAAATGCGTCTTATATGTCAGAAGACTCTGCCAGCCTTGGACAGACTAACTGTATTTTCTTTTTCTCTAGCAATGGAGATGATGGGCTGGGACTAGGGTACAAAGTCTGGTCATCCAGAGAGAGATTCCTTGGAGCAGCGTTCACAGACTCCCTTGATGTTTGACTTGGTTATTGGCTCCTCACGGAATATTCTCCCTGTTTCTTAGAATCTTGTATCATGCCAGTGGAATGAAAGTGAAAGGATTTTTCCCCCAACTTCAGCATTTTACAGGTGGGGAAACTAAAGGCCAGAGGTTTCTTAGGGAGTTAGTAGTGACTGGGCTGGTGGCTGATTCATGCAGTTTCTATCTCTCTACTATTTTAGTGTTTTCTTTATGCTTTGCGGTTCTTTAATACACAGGTAATGACTCTTTCTAGCAAGTACTCTCTGCTAAAATAACAGGAGGTTTCTGTCTTTTGCCTGATAACCTGAATTACAGAGAGGTTAAGTAACTTACCCTGTCACACACCCTAGAAATTAGTGAAGTCTAGATTTGAATCCAGGTAATCTTAATTCAGGGACTGTGCTCTTAACTGGTATATTATTACTTCCAGGAACTTGCTTTACTGGTCATCTGGACTTGAACAGTAAACCCCCAAACCTGGTGTGAGACCCTACCTTCCAAGTGAAATACAAACAAATGGTTATTTCCTGGTGCTTCTGATATCAGAGTAAAACAGTATTGCTGGGACTCACCATTCAGTGATGATGAATAGGGCAAAAGAATGCAATTACCTCGGATGGGGATGAAGCTGAGCATCTCTAGCTTTGTGTAACTGGAGGCTACACATGACAATGGGCGTGATGGGATGACTAAGCATGGGGGAGTCTCTTTCTACACCATCGTCAGCAGCTCTGCCAGGTTTCTGCCTCTCTTGGTCTCTGCCTCTGCTGATCTCGCCATGCACACAGCAGGCCTTGTGTGGTGCTTTACAGAAAATCTCCTTACTGAAGAGGTGTAGGGCACAACATTCCTTTAAAAAATTCCACATGAAAAATATTCCTCACTTTTCATTCAAATACCATAGTTTGAGTGCTTCTTCTGTGCCAGGCCGTGTTCTAGGTGCTTGGATTGCATCCATGAACAGAACAGACAAAACCACCTTCCTCTGTGGGATTTTGCTTTCTCCTAGAATGTTAAAATAGAACAGTGAGGAAGCATACTACATAGTCCTAGTAATAAGCCTAGCAACAAGGTGAATAGACCAATGAAACAGAACCGATGTTAAGAGTAGCATTTTATTTTATTTTATTTATTTATTTATTTATTTATTTATTTATTCATTTATTTATTTATTTGAGACAGAGTCTCTCTCTGTCGCCCAGGCTGGGGTGCAGTGGTGCGATCTCGGCTCACTGCAAGCTCCACCTCCCGGGTTCACGCCATTCTCCTGCCTCAGCCTCCTGCGTAGCTGGGACTACAGGCACCCGCCACCACAGCTGGCTAATTTTTTGTATTTTTAGTAGAGATGGAGTTTCACCATGTTAGCCAGGATGGTCTCGATCTCCTGACCTCGTGAACCGCCCGTCTCGGCCTCCCAAAGTGCTGGATTACAGGCATAAGCCACCAGGCCCAGCCAAGAATAGCATTTTAAATGGCTCTCATGAGGTGAATAAGCTTTAACATATTGAAATGAGGGGAGTTTTTCCTTATCCCCCTTGCAGGGCACATGATGGGGGTGTGACTCACTTCTTTGGTGCCCCACAGCTCCAACCCCTAAGGGAAGCATGCAGGCGGGCAGGTCGTGGGGAGCGTGGGCTCCGACTCCATGGCAGCACCTAGGGTTGAGTATTTACAGCTCCCAAAACCCAAACGGGTGTGTGTTACAATGTGCTCTTTCAGCTTAGCCATCCGCAGGCACCTTGTTTTAAACAGCTTAATTAGACCCTCTGTCTTTTTTTTTTTCTTTTTTTTTTTTTATACTTTAAGTTCTAGGGTACATGTGGATAACGTGCAGGTTTGTTACATATGTATACTTGTGCCATGTTGGTGTGCTGCACCATCAACTCGTCAGCACCCATCAACTCGTCATTTACATCAGGTATAACTCCCAATGCAATCCCTCCCCCCTCCCCTCTCCCCGTGATAGGCCCTGGTGTATGATGTTCCCCTTCCCAAGTCCAAGTGATCTCATTGTTCAGTTCCCACCTATGAGTGAGAACATACGGTGTTTGGTTTTCTGTTCTTGTGATAGTTTGCTGAGAATGATGGTTTCCAGCTGCATCCATGTCCCTACAAAGGACACAAACTCATCCTTTTTTATGGCTGCATAGTATTCCATGGTGTATATGTGCCACATTTTCTTAATCCAGTCTGTCACTGATTGACATTTGGGTTGATTCCAAGTCTTTGCTATTGTGAATAGTGCCGCAATAAACATATGTGTGCATGTTAGACCCTCTGTCTTATCGCACGGACAGAGGGCTTTCTGTGTCCCCAGGTTCTTGCCCTAGTGTACCAGAAAAATGAGATCATACGTGGGCTTGGAGAGTGAGTGCAAGGTTTTATTGAGTAGTGATAGTAGTTATCAACAGATGGATGGGGAGCCAGAAGGGGAATGGAGTGGGAAGATGTTATTCCCCTGGAGTAGGGCCACTCAGCAGCCTGGCTCTCCTCCAACCATCCTCAGCTGAATTTCCTTTGGCATCTGCTTTGTTCTGCCACCGATAGTCTGCCAGCATCTGTTGGTGTGTTCTTCTGCCAGTGTGTTCCTCTCGATGTCCAGCCGCTTGTGTGTTTATACCCACTGAGATATCAGGGTTTTTATAGGCACAGGAGGAGGGGCATGGCTAGCTTGGAAATGCAACATTTGGGCATGAAAACAGGAGTGCCTGACCTCACCTAGGTTCGTGGGCACAGGCCGAGGGTGGACCCTCGCCAGGGACCCCGCCCTTCTCAACTCAGTGCTTCCTCGCCCCTCTCCCATATCAATATGTTGATGGATTTATTTAAAAATTTGTTCTCTAGCCTAGTGTGAGAATCCTGAAACCATTCTGAATATCAATCTGAAGATACAAATGATAGACAGTTAATGCTTGTAAGGCCCATAGCTATGGAGGCATGGTTGACCCTAATCATGAATTTTGCACATTCATTCTCGAAAGCCCACCTGAAAATGGTGACAGTGGCACATGAGAGAAAAAAGGAGGAAAAGAACATAAAAAGGGCAAAGACAAAGAACCTATTATGTATTTAGGGGCTCAGAAAACAATACCTCAGAAGCAAAAGTTTTTGTCTGACTTTCTTGGACCCTCCTGTCTCTCAGTCCTTTCTTTCTTTGAGGCTAGCTGTAGAAACAAGAAGCTCTCCCCAACGTGGGTCATAGAAACCAGAAACCCCTCTTGCCAAAGTCAGCCATAAAACCTAAAAGTATTACTGTAACTCTCCTTCCACTCTATCTGTGTAAAACTGGTCATAAAGAAATCATCTGAGCTACCTTGTTTGACTGTAGGCCAAATAAGATGCCCATTCCAGAGATGGTCCTATCCTACAACCAAAAGGAAGGAATGCAGCACAGAGAGGCCAAGAAAAACCTAGACAGACCGGCCTTGCTGGGTTTCCCACTCACTCTCTTAGCATTCGATTATATCCAGTCATATTTCTACAGGGCTGTCCTTCCTTTGTTGAACCTAAAATACAAATGGACAATTTCTGCTGTATTTTTTGTGTCTTCATTCTGAAGGCCCTCGTGTCTATCCCCTTGGCCCCCACAATATTCTTTTTTTTTATTTATTTATTTATTTATTTATTTATTTATTTATTTGTTTTGAGACGGAATCTCACTGTGTCGCTAGGCTGGAGTGCAGTGGTACCATCTCGGCTCCTCGGCTCACTGCAACCTCTGCCTCTCAAGTTCAAGTGATTCTCCTGCTCCAGCCTCCTGAGTAGCTGGGACTACACAGGTGCATGCCACCAGGCCCACCTAATTTTTTTTTTTTGTATTTTTAGTAGAGACGGGGTTTCACCATGTTGGCCAGGATGGTCTCGATCTCTTGACCTCGTGATCCGCCTGCCTCAGCCTCCCAAGGTGCTGGGATTACAGGCGTGAGCCACCATGCCCGGCCCTTGGCCCCTGCAATATTCTTGTCATTCTTGTAAAGACTCTTGGAAGCTCCAATAAATTCGAATCCCATCTCTTAGCGATAGTCATTTAATTCCTCAAACATAGAAATATGTACAGGCAACTGTGATACTTTAGTCTGTAATAAACTTGGAGAGAGGTCAGATAACTGTCTTTTAAACTGGGGTTTAAAAGACACTGGGGTTTTGTGTAACCACAACATATGCCTTGCTAATCCTCTCTAGTACAGTTTCCCAAAGGTGTCTTTATCTCCAATTTAACATCCTGGCTATTGTACAGGTTTGCATTTTTGTCTATAAAGTTTGCTTCATCCTATGCCCTCGTTTGCACTACCCCTGATCTAAGCCTGTTAAAATTACAGTTATTTCTGTCTCCCAACAGTAGCTGATCTGCACTACTGCCCAGTAATTTCTCGAAATCAGAAGGACTTAATTCCACTTTCCTGATCCTCAGAAATTGATTATATTCTTCAAGTTCCCATCCTATTTTTGTCACATTTGTCCATAAGATAATCCCATTTGTAACTTCTCTAAGATCTAGGACTGATTGAATTTAACAAAACAATGTGTTCCCATAATTTGCCATAATTAGGAGAGCTAAGTGAATTTTATGCGTTCTCTTTCTTTTTTTTTTTAATTGAATACTATTAACACTTTCTGTTGAAAAGGGCTTAGTATAAAAGGGTTTCTTAAAACTGGCCTGGGACCAAGATGTGTTTGTCTCTTTTTTCTCCAGGTCACTCTTTATTTCCTTAGTGAAAATGTCATAGTTCCTTTTTTTGTTCACATTTTCCCCAAAAGTTTCTGGTGCCTGTTGTGATAAATCTTAGAAATATCTAGAAATCAAAGAAAGCTCCATTAAATCTAAGAGACTTCACAGTCATGTTATTTTCCCTCCCAAGGTAGACAAAAATGCATTTTCCCTTTGTTTATTCCACCAGGGGTAACTCAGAAAAAAAACCTGATTAAATTATAGATTCTATATCTTTAATTCTTTGTAGCTCTGCTCACTATCCATAGCATAGGACAGCTTCTTTTACTCACATATCTTTCTGGAAGGTATGTGAGTCATTCCTGTGACACTATGTGGATTCTCCATGTCAAGCAGGGTCTGTTTATTTTGAACTGGCAGTTCTGGAAGTGTGTACACATGACAAAGTCACACATCTGATTACCGTACATTATTGTATGTGCAGTGAAAAACTAGGAAGCCAATATTTAGTTAATGGCTAAAGAATCTACCTGGGCTAAAGCGACTACTAGAGACCTGGGTAGACACACAGAGATGAGCAGAACCCCCATGCCCACCCAAACCACATAAAATGCACAAATATATATGCAAACAAAACAATCCCCACAAACGAAACCCAACACAAATAATACTCTGCTGACAAAATTCTTGGGTGAATCATTATTTACACAGCTGTTAATTGTACAAGCTAGAAACTGAATTCGGTTCTCCATACTTTAAACTCATATTGTGCCAATCACAAAGGCTTCACAAAAACAAACTGAGATGTTCCTAGTCCTAGCAAAGGTAATATTTCCTAGGTAAACCTTTGGCTTCCCCGATAATTGGATTTGAAGATAATTGTCTACATCTGTGTTCCACTGATGTCCAGCATCACCATAAGACATATTGATACATTTACAGATTAAAGCATTGATAAGACCTTGAGAATGCAAGCTGATGAAATGCTCTCACCCTGGCCTTCATGAAATAGCTCATGTTTGCAATGCTAATACATATTCCATTATTAACTAATCTTGCTTCCCTGAGGTATTAATAGTTCTACTGAGTATTGACAATAAATGTAGAGAACGGGTACTATGGACCCCTGTAGGCAACGGAGCATATAAGAAACAATGTTGGTCTTGGACTTATAAACTCTGAGTCTGAATCATAACTGTGAGTCACTGTGGCTTTCTGTAGATTAATTTCATCACCCATTAAATACTAGAAATCAATAAAACCAGGAGATTTTTAAGGAATCCCAGCTATAACATTAAACAATGGTCCATTCTAAATGGTGAGGAAAGGTGACTGAGGTAATTAAGAGTGAAAACAATTTTAACCTCACTTTTAATATTAGAGTAACTTGAAGTTTATTTTCTCATTTGTACAAACTATATTCTTTCTAGAAATGCCTATATTAGTATATCAATTTGAGATGGCATTCCTTAATACCATTACTTCACCAGGTAAGCAGGCTTTTTCAAGAAGTCTAGGGAAGCTGTCCAGAGCTAACTAACAAGACCTACAATATTGTAACCGCTCAGTGGGTTCTCTCTGCCTGCTTCCTAGACAGAGTCGATTTATCAAGACAGGGGAATTACCATAGAGAGAGTTTAATTCATGCACAGCTGACTCTATGGGAGACTCTCTAGAGTTTTATTATTACTCAAATCAGTCTCCCCAAAGACTCAGGGATTGGGTTTTTTAAGGATAATTTGGTGGGTAAGGGGCCAGTGAATTGGGAGTGCTGATTGCTTGGGTCGAAGATAAAATCACAGGGAATCAAAGCTGCCCTCTTGTACTTAGTTTCTGAGTGGGGGCCGCAAGACCCAGATGAGCCAGTTTATTAATGTGGGTGGTACCAGCTGATCCATCAATTGCAGGGTCTGCAAAATATCTGAAGCACTGATCTTACGTTTTGAAATAGAGATGTGATCCCCAGGAGCGACTGGGGAGGGTGAGAACTTCACAGCCTCCAGCTATATGACTCCTAAACCATAATTTCTGATTGTGTGGCTAATTGCTTACTCCTACAAAGGCAGTCTAGACCCCAGGCAAGAAGGGGGCTTGTTTTGGGAGAAAGATATTGTCTTTGTTTCAAACTATAAATTAAGTTCTTCCCAAAGTTAGTTTGGCCTAGGCCCAGGAATAAACAAGGACGGCTTGGAGGTTAGAAGCAAGGTGAAGTTGGTTAGGTCAGATCTCTTTCACTGTATTCATGCTCTCAGCTATAACTTTGCAATGGCCATTTCAGTATCATCAGTGTTTTCAGATTCTCAGTTTTTTGTGCACAACTCTCCATAAGATGACCTTTGATCTCCATGGGACCTATATGGTAGCAAGTTGGATAATCCATTGTCAGCTTTCTATTTACTTTTTCTTTTTAAAAGAATAAGAACAAGAAGGCAAAGAAGGAGGGTGGTGGGAGGAGAGCAGTAGAAGGGAGAGGAAGGGCTATGCCTAAATAAGAAATTAGCCCATTCCCACAAATTCCAGCAAAATTCTTCTTAGGTCTCATTAGTGAGAACTATGTCACATTGCCATTTTTATATACAAAGAAAGCTGGGAAATATCATCTCTCAATTGTGCAGAGTCCCACTTCTGAATAAAGTAATCATTCTTTTATAAGAAAAATGGGGAGGTCAGATAATAAAAAGACAAATTATGATTATGTTGACTGGTTGTGTGTTTTCACACTGCTTTAAAGAAATACCTGAGACTGTGTAATTTATAAAGGAAAGAGGTTTAATTGACCCATAGTTCCACGTGGCTGGGGAAGCCTCAGGAAACTTACAACACAATCATGGTGGAAGGCAAAGAGGAAGCAAGGGCCTTCTTCACTGGCAGGAGACAGTGTGTGAGAACGCAGGAAAAACTACTGCTATAAAACCATCAGATTTTAAGAGAATTCACTCATGATCACAAGAACGCCATAGGGGAAACTATCCCCATAATCTAATCACCTCCCACCAGGTCTCTCCCTAAACACCTGGAGATTACAATTCAAGATGAGATTTGGCTGGGGACACCAAGCCTAATCATATCAACTATCAACATTGAATTTGCAAGATAGTTTCTATTGGAGTGTGTGCATTTATCTTGGTGAAAAGGATTCCTTGCATATTTCAGATAACCCAGTTATGAACTTGCTCAAAGATTTATCTGAAAATATTTGTTCCTAGAGCTCCCAAGCTTGTGGCAGGCTGCTCCCAAGATGGCAGCAAGCCTTTAGTTCTCTGACCTGGGGTTCTTGGCCTCACGGATTCCAAGGAATGGAACCTTGGGCCATGCGGTGAGTGTTACAGCTCTGTTAGAAGCTGTGGGTCACGGAAGAGAACCATAGAACCCAGCGACTAGTGTTCAGCTCGATTAGGACGAACCTGGGCACTTAGCTGTGCAGGAACAGTAGTGAGCCTTTAGCCCAATGGAGAGCGGCAATGGGTGTCTCGCTGGATCAGAGGCGCAGCGGACACCCTGCTGGATCTGGAGGGGTGGAAGTCAGCGGCGGGCCTGCCGTGGTGGCAAACAGCAGTGGTGGATGGCGAGCAATAGCTCAGCTCAAGCCAGAACAAACACAGACCAGAAGAGTGTGCAGTTACAAGATTTAACAGAGTGAAAACAGAGCTCCCATACAGTGGGAGGGGACCCAAAGGGGTTTGCCGCTCCCTGCTTGAATGCCTGGGTTTATATCCCAATCATTGTCCCTCCCCCTGTGCTCTCAGGCAATGTATGATTTGACTATTTCTTTACCTCCTGCTTTTAGTCTAATTTGTAGTTTAGTGAGCCCTCTTTACTACCTGATTGGTCGGGTGTGAGCTGAGTTACAAGCCCTGTGTTTAAAGGTAGGTGCAGTCACCTTCCCCAGCTAGGCTTAGGAATTCTTAGTTGGTCTAGGAAATCCAGCTAGTCCTGTCTCTCAAAATGATACCTTTATGACTTGAACAAATTTCTTCCTAAGTATTTTCAAAACCAGATGGTAGCAGAGAATGGGAATGAAACAATTTTACCATCTTTTTGCTGATATTACTAAAACACATTTGGAAACATTTTATTTTTCATTTTTACACATACACACACTCCTATATCATATAAAATTTTAGTGGCATTTAGAAAACAAAATTTATCGATCAGGTTTTTTCTTTAATTTTTGGTTAGCAACTAATTTTGAGTATAAAAGGAAACTATGTTTAGGAAACAAATCACAACTGAATGTTTTATCTCACTGCAGGTGATTCAATTGACTGAAAGTGGTAAGTGATTATAAACAACAGGACCTGTTTGAAACAGCTCACTTTTCCCAGCCTGAAGACTGAAGACTGCTGAACCTCGGTCTTCAATTTGCATAACTATTATGAAACCTCTTTCTATTCAGTTTGAAAAAACCCCTGAATTTCCCCCACTTGGTGAATACTTAATGAATTTCCCCACAGGGCTCTTTCCTTACTGGGCATGTATACAAACGCATAAACTTGGCTTTTCATTTATATTTTATTTATAAGCTCTAGTGATCTTTAATTTGTTCTTTAACACAAGTGTAAGATATTGTCGGAAAATGGGATTCAGATTTTACCAACCTCTGACCCAATAACACATGTGATTTGAGATTCTTTTTAATTGATACATGATATTCGTACATATTTATGGGGTATATATAATATTTTGTTACGTGCATAGAATGTGTAATGATCAAGTCAGGGTATTTAGATTATTAATGTTGGTTAAAATTTTAAAAATTATTTTATTGATATAAAATACCTTCAAGTGGTGTTCAAATAAAATCTTTTCATCACTGAACCTAGTATGAAACCGCCTTTGCAAAATTATGACTGAGACAGTGAAAGACATTTAACTTAACGGATTCCATTTAGCTTCTAACCTTCAAGCTGTCCTTGTTCATTCCTGGGAGTAGGCCGAACTAACTTTGGGAGAAACTTAGTTTATAGTTTACAGTTTAAACAAAAACAGTAACAGCCTTTTCCCAAAGCAGAACTCTTTCTTGCCTGGGGACTAGATTGCCTTTGTAGGACTAACATTAGACACAAAATTAGAAATTATGGTTTAGGAGTCATGCAGCTGGAGGCTACAAGATTCTGACCCTCCCCAAACTGCTCCTAAGAGCAGTGCTTGAGATAGTTTGCAGACCCTGACGGATTAGCTGGCACCACCCAGATCAATAAACTGGCTCATCTGATCTTGTGGCCCCCACCTAGGAACTGACTCAGCACAAAAAAATCAGCTTCAGGGCAGGTGAGGTGGCTCACATTTATAATCCCAGCACTTTGGCAGGCTGAGGTGGGTAGATCACCTGAGGTCAGGAGTTCGAGACCAGCCTGGTGATTCTGCCTCAGGCTTCTGAGTAGCTGGAATTACAGGCACTCACCACCATGTTCAGCTAATTTTTGTATTTTTAGTAGAGACAGGGTTTCACCATGTTGGCTAGAATGGTCATGAACTCCTGACCTCAGGTGACCCGTCCGCCTCGGCCTCCCAAAGTGCTGGGATTACAGGCATGAGTCACCGTGCCCGGCCCCACAACTGTTCTTAGTTAGCATCCTCCCTAGGGCTAGCTCTCCCCTGTTTCTTGTTTGAAATCTCAGGTGTTACTACTGTCAGCTAATAAAGAGTTCCTCGGTCACTTTGGTAATTCAAATACAGATTTATGCAAAAATCAAAATCCAACTGTCATTCATATTAAAATTTCTTCTTTCCCTCAGTTTGGCCTGCTTTAGACAGGGCATCTGACATGTAAAGTGGGGGCCAGTGCTATTTCTTCTCTAACTCCTCCCTCTAAGGATTGCTAAGAGGGATTCCTGATCCTCACAGAGTCAGGGGCACGAATGAGGAGAGAGGAACAGAAAAAGTCTTTCTCAATTGGCTCTTTCTCAACCCCACGTCAGTGCTATGCAGAATGGTGGGTGTTGAATACATCTGCGTTGCGATCACTGAGATTCCTTGGCTGGGCTTCCCCTTGAGGAAAGAAAAAGACCCTCTCACATTGTTTTATATTGTTTTATACTCAGCACCTGTTTTAAGAAAAAAAACAAGGAAGTAAAACCACAGACGGGCAGCCCGGCGCCAGGCCCGAAACCTGGCCTGGGTCTGCCTGGCCTAAACCCAATAGTTTAAAATCAACTCATAATTTAGAAACCGATGTTATTCATAGATTCCAGACATTGTATAGAAGAACACTGTGAAACTCCCTGCTCTGTTCTGTTTCTCCGTATCAGTGCATGAAACCCCTGTCACCTACCCCCTACATTGCCCAATCAGTCACGACCCTTTCATGTGAAATCTTTAGTGTTGGGAGCCCTTAAAAGGGACAGAAATTGTGTACTCAGGGAGCTCGGATTTTGAGACTGTAGCTTGCTGATGCTCCCAGCTGAATAAAACCCTTCCTTCTACAACTTGGTGTCTGAGAGGTTTTGTCTGCGGTCCGTCCTGCTACATTTATTGGTTCCCTGACCGGAAGCGAGGTAACTGATGGACAGCTGAGGCAGCCCCTTAGGCGGCCTAGGCCTGCCCTGTGGAACATCCCTGCAGGGGAACTCCGGCCAGCCTGAGTGTCTGCAATCCAAAGAGCGATCCCGGGTAGGCAGTTGTCCCGGTGGAACGCCTCACCGGAGCAGCACGTAGCAGGCCGCGTGGAGGATTAACACAATGGCTGAACACCAGGAAGGAACTGGCACTTGGAGTCCGGACATCTGAAACTTGGTAAGACTAGTCTTTGGAACTTGCCCCACTCCATTTGAGTGGAAGCGTGGCCTGATCACCCACGGTGTGCCTGTATCGGCACTTTTGTTGTGGTTTTGACTTGACTTGAATTGCTGGATAGTTTGGTTTTGGTTTTGACTTGGCTTAAGTTTCTTGATACTCGGATTTTGAATTTCGTGGTATTCTGATTTTGGTTTGGTATAAATGATAAAACTGTGGGTGTGTGCCCTCTTTACCTTTTCTTTGTTTTGTGGTGAGTGTGGTGTTTTGTCTTGAAAAAACATGGGTCAGGCGCAAAGTAAGCCCACCCCATTGGGAATTATGTTAAAGAATTTCAAGAAAGGATTCAGTGGAGACTATGGAGTCACTAGGACTCCAGGAAAACTTAGAACTTTGTGTGAAATAGACGGGCCAGCATTAGATGTAGCTTGGCCATCAAAAGTAAGCTTAGACAGGTCTTTAGTTTCAAAGGTATGGCACAAAGTAACTCGCAAGCCAGGACACCCAGATTAATTTGCATAGATAGATTCTTGGTTACAGCTAGTTTTCGATCCCCCATAGTGGTTAAGGGGACAGGAGCAGCAGTACTAATAGCAAAGGGACAGTTAGTTAAGGAAGGTTCTTGCTCCACCAAACAAGGGAAGCCAGCACCTAAAGTCCTGTCTGACCCAGAGCCCAAGGACTCATGGCAGGGGATGGCACCAACAGTGCCCCCCCTTTATCAAGCGGGGAGGCCCTCTTCTCCTGAGCCCACAGCCCCTAGACCACCCAGAGTAGACAAGAAAGAGAAACTGCAGGAAAAACTCCTCCCTTGGTGGCCTGCTTACGGCCCAAGACTGGAATCCAAATGCCCCTGAGAGCAGCCATATACTGGGATAAATGAGGACGGACACATGGTGGAAAGGCGTGCCTTTGTGTATCACCGTTTCACCTCGGCTGACCTCCTCAATTGGAAAAATAACGCTCCATCTTACACTGAAAAGCCTCAAGCTCTAATAGACTTGCTCCAAACAATTATCCAGACTCATAATCCCACTTGGGCTGATTGCCACCTACTCATGTACCTCTTTAACACAGACGAAAGGCGAAGGGTGCTGCAGGCAGCAACTAAATGGCTAGAGGAGCACATCCCAGCCATTACCAAAATCTCCAGGAATACATAAGAATTCAGCTGCCAGGAACGGATCCTCAATGGGACCCAAATGAGGGACCAGATATGGAGAGGCTAAGACAGTACCAAGAGGCATTAATTGAAGAGTTAAAAAAGGGGGCTCAAAAGGCCATCAATGTAAATAAAGTTTCTGAAGTCATCCAAGGAAAGGAGGAAAGCCCAGCCCAGTTCTATAAAAGACTGTGTGAGGCCTATCGTATGTACACTCCTTTTGATCTGGATAGACCTGAAAATCAGCGTATGATTAATATGGCCTTAATTAGTCAGAGCTCGGAAGATACCCGGAGAAAATTGCGAAAACAGGTTGATTTGCAGGAATGAATACCTCGCAGTTGCTGGAGATAGCTAATCAAGTATTTGTAAATAGAGATGCAACAAGCCACGGAGAAAGCCGTAAGGAGGGCGAACGCCAGGCCAGGTGAAATGCTGATTTGCTGACTGCAGCAATTAGAGGAATCCCCCTGAAAGGGTAGGGAAAGGGGGGTTCCGGGAGGAACGCCTGGTCCAATCACTCACGTCTGCAGCGTAACCAATGTGCCTACTGTAAAGAAATAGGGCATTGGAAAGATAAATGTCCCCAACTAAAGGAGAAGCAGGGTGATGCAGAGCAAAAGACCTCAGACAAAGATGAAGGGACTTTATTCAATCTAGCTGAAGGACTGCTAGACTGAAGGGGACCAGGCTCAAATGCCCCCAAGGAGCCCATGGTCAGGATGACAATAGGGGGCAAGGACATTAAGGTTTTGGTCGATAACAGAGCCGAACACTCAGTGGTAACCACAGTGGTGGCCCCCTTATCTGAAAAGACCATTGATATAATTGGAGCAACAGGAGTCTCCGCCAAGCAGGCTTTCTGCCTACCGCGGACCTGCCTGGTGGGAGGACATAAAGTGACTCATCAATTTCTGTATATGCCTGACTGCCCCTTGCCTTTGTTGGGAAAAGACTTGCTTAGCAAGCTGAGAGCCACCATTTCCTTTACAAAACAGGGCTCTTTACAGCTGAAGTTACTGGAAACAGGAGTCATCATGGCCCTTACAGTCCCCCGGGAAGAAAAATGGAGACTTTTTCTAACCGAGCCAGGTCAGGAAATAAAACTGGCTCTAGCTAAGCGATGGCCCCGAGTATGGGCAGAGGACAATCCTCCGGGGCTGGCAATCAATCAAGCCCCCGTACTCATAGAAGTTAAGCCTGGGGCCCAGCCAATCAGACAAAAGCAGTACCCAGTTCCCAGGGAAGCCCTTAAAGGAATACAGACTTACCTTAGACTCTTAAAAGCCTTTGGAATTATAGTTCCTTGCCAGTCTCCATGGAACACCCCCCTCCTACCTGTCCCTAAACCAGGGACCAAACACTATTGACCCGTACAGGACTTACGCTTGGTAAACCAAGTTACAGTGACTCTGCACCCAACAGTTCCTAACCCTTACACACTGTTAGGATTGCTGCCGGCTGATGACGGCTGGTTTACTTGCCTGGACTTGAAAGATGCCTTCTTTAGCATCAGGCCAGCTCCCGAGAATCAAAAACTGTTTGCCTTTCAGTGGGAAGATCTGGGGTCAGGTATCACCACTCAGTACACTTGGTCTCGGCTTCCCCAAGGGTTCAAAAATTCCCCCACCATCTTCAGGGAGGTGTTGGCTCAAGACCTCCAGAAGTTCCCTGCTAAAGACCTAGGCTGCATCCTGCTCCAGTACATGGACGACCTTCTGCTAGGACACTCCACAGCAGTCGGGAGTGCAGAAGGGACGGATGCCCTGCTTCGGCACCTGGAGGACTGTGGGTATAAGGTGTCCAAGAAGAAAGCTCAGATCTGCAGACAGCAGGTACGCTACCTGGGATTCACTATTCCAAAAGGGGAGTGCAGCCTAGGGTCAAAAAGAAAGCAGGTCATCTGGAGCCTACCAGAACCTAAAACCAGAAGGCAAGTAAAGGAATTTTTAGGAGCTGTGGGGTTTTGCAGAATATGGATTCCAAACTTTGCGGTGCTAGCCAAACCGTTGTACGGGGTTACAAAGGGCGGCGACCAAGAGCCCTTTGAATGGCGGCCTGTACAACAGCAAGCCTTTTGTAAGTTAAAAGAAAAACTTATGTCAGCCCCAGCTCTAGGACTACCAGATTTGACAAAGCCCTTCACGCTCTATGTGTCAGAAAGAGAAAAAATGGCAATAAGAGTTTTAACTGAAACTGTGGAGCCCCGGCCAAGACCAGTGGCCTCTCAAAACAACTAGATGGGGTTTCTAAAGGCTGGCCTCCGTGTCTAAGAGCCTGGGCGGCAACGGCCCTATTAGCACAAGAAGCAGATAAGCTAACGCTTGGACAAAACCTAAACATAAAAACCCCCCATGCGGTGGTAACTCTGATGAACCAAAGGACACCATTGGCTAACAAATGCCAGATTAACTAAGTACCAAGGCTTGTTATGTGAAAACCCCTACATAACCATTGATGTCTGTAACACTTTAAATCCTGCCACCTTCCTCCCAGTGTTCGACAGCCCTGTTGAACATAACTGTGTAGAGGTGTTGGACTCTGTCTATTCTAGCAGACCCGATCTTTGAGACCAGCCATGGGCATCGGTAGACTGGGAGTTACATGTGGACAGGAGCAGCTTCATCAACTCGGGAGGAGAAAGGTGTGCAGGACGTGCGGTGGTAACCTTGGATGATGCTGAAGCTGAGCCATTGCCTCAGGGCACTTCGGCCCCAAAAGCAGAACTCATTGCTCTAACTCAGGCTCCGTGAAGGTGACCGTGTGTGGATCAAGGACTGGAACATGGCTCCATTGCGGCCACGGTGGAAGGGACCCCAGACTGTTATCCTGATCACTCCCACAGCTGTAAAGGTAGAAGGAATCCCAGCCTGGATTCACCACAGCCACATGAAGCCTGTGGCTGCTGAGACCTGGGAGGCCAAACCAATCCTGGACAATCCCTGCAAAGTGACCCTGAGGAAAATGACAAGCCCTGCTTCAGTCACACCCGGAAGCTGACTGGTCTACACATGGCCAAAGCATGAGGAAAATCATCGTGGGACTTATTTTCCTTATAACACAGACCTGTGTGGTAAAAGCTCCCACTGCTTCTTCCCACACAGAGGACTATATTCAGTGCACATCTCAGGTGACTGAGGTAGGACAAGTTAAGACAATCTTTTTATTTTACAGTTATTATGAATGCCTAGGAACTCCAAAGGGAACCTGTTTGTATAATAACACCCAGTACAAAGTATGTAATCCAGGAAGTGACCAGCCCGATGTGTGCTATGACCCCTCTGAACCTTCCATGATCACAGTCTTTGAAGTAAGACTAAGGACTGGTCCTTTCCTAAGGGACACAAGTAAAGTAATAGCTGGAACAGAAGAAAGAGGGGGTCCCCCAAAATGTAACCTTAACATTTGATGCCTGTGCCACTATTAATAGTAAGCAGCATGGGATAGGATGCCGTTCTCTAGATTGAGAAAAAAGTTACACAGCCGAAAACAGGTATATCTGTCAAGAGTCATATTTATGTGAGATGTGTCAATACTGGTCTTGGGTCATTTGGGCTACTTGGAAAGAAGATAAAAAAGATCCTGTTTGGCTCCAAAAAGGAAAATCCAGCCCCTCCTGCACGAGTGGGAACTGCAACCCTTTAGAATTGGTCATCACAAACCCCTCAGACCCAAAATGGAATAAAGGAAAATACGTAACATTAGGCATTGATAGAAAAGGACTAGATCCTAGCGTAAGCCTCCTAATAAAAGGAGAGGTTCAAAGACACTCTCCAGAACCAGAATTTCAGACTTTCTATGATGAACTAAATGTGCCAGTACCTGAGATTCCTGGAAAAACTAGAAATTTGTTTTTGCAATTAGCTGAACATGTAGCCCAGTTTCTAAAAGTCACTTCATGTTATGTTTGTGGAGGAACTGTAACAGGAGATCACTGGCCATGGGAAGCCCGAGAGTTAGTTCCTACAGACCCAGTTCCTGATGAATTCCTGGCCCAAAAGAACCACCCTGACACTTTTTGGGTTCTAAAAGCCTCAATTATTGGACAGTATTGCATAGCTAGAGAAGGAAAGGGATCCACTCATCCTGTAGGGCGGCTTAGTTGTCTTGGGCAAAAGCTGTATAATGGTACCGCAAAAACAGTTACATGGTAGAGTTCCAATTACACAGAAAGAAATCCATTCAGTAAACTTCCAAAGTTGCAGACTGTTTGGGTCCACCCAGAATTCCACCGGGACTGGACGGCCCCACCGGGTTATACTGGATATGTGGACATAGAGCCTATGCTAAGCTGCCTGATCAGTGGACAGGTAGCTGTGTAATTGGCACCATTAAGCCATCTTTCTTCTTACTGCCCATAAAAACAAGTGAACTTCTGGGCTTCCCTGACTATGCTTCCCGCGAAAAACGAAGCATAGCCATAGGTAATTGGAGAGATAATGAATGGCCACCTGAAAAAATTATACAATACTATGGACCCGCCACTTGGGCAGAAGATGGCTCGTGGGGATATTGGACCCCCATCTACATGCTCAACCAGATCATACGGTTATAAGCTGTTTTAGAAATTATTACTAATAAAACCGGTCAAGCCTTGACCGTTCTTGCCCGGCAAGAGACTCTGATGAGAAATGCTATCTATCAAAATAGACTAGCTCTTGACTACTTGCTAGTGGCTGAAGGAGGAATTTGTGGAAAATTCAGCCTTACTAATTATTGTCTACATGTAGATGATCAGGGGCAAGTAGTTGAGGATATAGTTAAAGATACAACAAAACTGGCACATGTACCCGTGCAAGTGTGGCGCGGATTTAATACGGGAGCCATGTTTGGAAATTGGTTCCCAGCAATAGGAGGATTTAAAACTCTTATAATAGGAGTAATAATAGTAATAGGAACCTGCTTACTGCTCCCTTGTCTGATACCTGTACTTCTCCAAATGATAAAAAGCTTTGTCGCTACCTTAGTTCACCAAAATGCTTCAGCACAAGCATATTATTTAAATCACTATCAATCTATTGCACAGGAAAACATAGATAATGAAAATGAAAGTGAGAGCTCCCACTAATAAAATGAGTGAAAGTCTCAAAGGGGGGAAATGAGAATAGAAAAAGACCCTCTCACATTGTTTTATATTGTTTTATACTCAGTACCTGTTTTAAGAAAAAAACAAGGAAGTAAAACCAAAGACAGGCAGCCCAGCACCAGGCCCGACACCTGGCCTGGGTCTGCCTGGCCTAAACCCAGTAGTTAAAAATCAACTCATAACTTAGAAACTGATGTTATTCATAGATTCCAGACATTGTATAGAAGAACGCTGTGCAACTCCCTGCCCTGTTCTGTTTCTGTCTATCAGTGCATGAAGCCCCTGTCACATACCCCCTAGATTGCTCAAACAGTCACGACCCTTTCATGTGAAATCTTTAGTGTTGGGAGCCCTTAAAAGGGACAGAAATTGTGCACTCGGGGAGCTCGGATTTTGAGACGGTAGCTTGCCGACGTTCCCAGCTGAATAAAGCCCTTCCTTCTACAACTTGGTGTCTGAGAGGTTTTGTCTGCGGCCCGTCCTGCTCCACCCTCAGTATCCTCATGGATTTAGCTGACGGCTGACGATTCATCCTGTGTCCTGCCCCTGGATGTCCATCGGAAAATCTCCAGCCTCATTCTCTTCAAGATCTCCTTGCTCCCTCCTGGTTTCTTTTCAGAGCCAGCTCTAAGACCACCAGGCAGAATCTCTTTCACCCGACCTACAGGGGGAAGTGCAGACCACCCCCACGCAACATACTCCTCTTGCTTAATTGTGCAACCATGAGAGCTACTCTTGGGTGACTGGATGATTCCTGCCTCCTGGTCTTCATGCCCTTTTGTGGTTATTTCCCTGTAAATATAGGCAGGATCTGTGACTTGCTTTGAATAACCAGAATCCTGCAAAGGTGACAGGATGTATGTGATTTGGGGTATGTGATTACATGATCATGTAACAGAAGACCACAAACTGTGTCTTACTGGTGTCTCATTCTCACCATTGCTGTCCTTGAGAAACCAATCTGTCATGTTGCAGTCTTGATACTGTAAGAGAGTGTAGGCAGCCCTTTGGAATTGAGAGCGGTCTCTGGTCAATATCCTGCAAAGACCTCCAGCCAACACCTGGCAAGAAATGAGACCATTTATCCTGCAAGTGCAAGGAACTGAATTCTGGCGACAATATTGTAAGCTTGGAAGTGGATCCTTCTCTAGTCAAACCTCAGTTGAGACCTCACCCCTGCCAATACCTTAATTGGAACCTGGTGAGATCCTGAAGCAAAGAACACAGTTAAGTCATGCCCAGAGTCCTGACCTGTGAGATAACAGGTGTGCTGTATTAAATCTCTACGTTTGGGTGATTTGTTATTTAGCAATAGATAAAAACACTGGCCATGGCGTAGACAGGCCTAGTCTTAGCATTTTTTGGTTTCTCCTGGTGTGTTGGACTCAAGTTTCTCATTTTCCCTAAACTGCAGAGGATCTGCATCATGATCCCCATGTGGTCCCATTCCAGCCTCTCTGAGCTGGAGATGAGGGGGAGGTTCCTCCTTCCTTTTCCTATAGTGACAGGACAGAGGAAACCACACAAAACATCTACAATGTCCTTCTAATGAAATTCTCCAGTACAGTTTCCAAATGACATTCTGTTTCTAATGAAATCCTCTTCCTTCAGTCTTACTCAATTTCTTACTCTTTTACTCAATCTTTAAAGTTTTATAATCTGGTTGAGAAAACCATGTTTGGCTCTTTTGTCTTAATTTCTACTCAGGTGAATGGGGTTATGTGTAAACTGGCAGCGATTGTCATCTCCCTGGCAAAACAAGAACGTGGTGGTGGGCGTGTTCTCTTCAGGTGCCGGCAATGAGAAGAAGCATGGTCCGTAGAAAATGTTACAACAATAACAAACTGCCATATGCTTTTTAGCATCCATTTGTAAACAATTCTAAACAGTATTGGTAACAGAATACTGCTCTCAGGAACAACAACAACAAAAAAAGATCTAAATTCTGCCTGAATAATTACCTGCTCCAGGGGCAGACTCCTCCTTCTGCCCTGCCCTCGGCACAATTCTGTGTCATCTCTTGTCTTTGGGCCGCAGATGAAACTGAACAGAACGCCTCTCCTGCCTATGCCCTGTTACATATCTAGAGGGACAATTTAGCCTCTAACTTCACACTGCCACATAGAGCTGAATTAGATAGAAAAGGTAGTTCCTCAGGACACTTTGCTGCTATCTGCTGGGCAGTTGTGAAAAGTACACAAAAAGTAGTTAGAGCCTCAGATTTGCATAACTTTCCACCAGCACACTCTTGTGTGAGGGTGTTTTGTGTGTGGGTGTGTTTGTGTAAATGCATGCACCCCCAACTATAAGAAAACATATGGACCATTTAGCACTATTGAAGATATGAAGAATTGAGATGCATAATTCCCTCCACATCTTACCTTTTCCTTTGGTCTAGCAAGAGTGGTACGAGAAAGTCACTGGAGTGGTCTTGAGGATTCTAGGTGTGCCTGTGGGCAAGTGTTGGAGGAAGTGAGCAGGATGTCCGGCTATGGAAGGGTAGTCTAGCTCTATCATCTAGGAAAGCAAGGCAGGGAACGATGGAAGAAAGGAAGCTCATAAGTCTTGATGAGATTACACTGTCAGACATTGTTCTAAGTGCTGGATGTATATATTTTCTCATCCTGTCACCGGGTACTATTATGTTTCACTATCTCCATTCTGAAAACAGAGAGGAAGACCCCAAAACATTAAGGAAGTTGCTCTAGATAATTTTTTTGTGTGTTTGAAGAAGTAAATAGGCTTCTGGGCAGAGTACTCATACGTCTGGTCTGCTGGGTTGGATATCAGTGACCTTTCTGAGCCTAGGTTGACCTGGAGTTTCAGGATCCGTAAGTGGCCCTAAGCTCTAAGACCAGACTTGCCCACATCATCAGCCTCTCTGCCTCGGCTTTTGAAGCTGTGGCAGAAACAAATGCAGGTGGGCAATTGTTATTTTCAGTGAGTGAACGTAGGGTCTTCCTTTGCTTCTGCCCTTAAAAATAAAAATAAATCTTCCAAGCCAGCTGCAACTCTGCCATCATACTTGCCCTGAAGACTGCAGTAGAATGTCACCGACAGGTCATTGCAGGATCCTGAAACTTAGGTCTTTGTTTCCAAAGTTTGGGAAACACTCATAGTGTCTGAACATGGGGTGAGAAGGGAAAGGAAAACTGGGTTGTTTATAACTGTTGGGAAACAAAAATGTGCTGTTTTCCTGAGGTTTCTCTTCAATTGCTTTCCATTTGAGAGGAAATCTACTGCGTGGTTAATATGAAGTATCTCTTAGGCAGAAAGTTTTCCTTCTCATCGTTCTGGAGGGTATAGATCCTTTGCACTTTGTGACTCATACTTGACATTTTGTCCTGAAAAGAGTACTCACTGTTGTTTGAGGGGGTTACAGTGAAACATGCAAAAAAGCAGGAAGGCAGAAGATCAAACGAGGAAAAACAACTATATATATTTGCCACTCAGGGACTTTTATAAATTGCAGAGCTGTATAAAATTGGTACATTAAATAATAACAAAATAACTTTGAGTTTCATAGGAGACTTATGTTTTCTTCTTTTTCTTTCGTGTATTCCTTCTTAAAGGATCAGATTTATAGAAAGGTGAGATGATAAATGATTCAAAATAATTTATAATGTTTATATGCTAATTCCAAAAATTTATAAACATAGATAAAAGTACAGATAATAATAAAACAGATATCTACGTATTTCCCCCGGTGATTCGAGTGACATTATCATTTTATGTGATTATTTAGTTTCACTTTTTTCCTCCCTACAGAAGTAAATTCTGCGGGCAGCCCCCAAAGCTCTCCCTGTCTCCTCCTCCCTCTGCCTCCTTGTCCAGAGGTATCCACAGTTAGGAAGGAACCTCCTCTGTCTCTAGCCTCACATTTCCTTCCAGCAGAACTTCCCATAGAGAAACACACCTGTTTCTTTCATCTCCTTAACCTGGTTCTCTTCAGGGAAGGAGGAATGCTGCACAAAGTTGCAGAGTTTGGAAGGAGGGCTTGGGCTTGTATGGCTCAGCCCCTTTGAGTTTCTTCATTTGTTTTGGAGACGGTCTGCCTACTAGAAACCACTATCATCTGCTCTTCCTTTCCCTTGCTAGGGTTTGGAAGTCCTCCTCTTATGGGACAGACCTGGGGTGATCCAGCTCTGCCAGTGACTCGTTGCACACATAAATTGAATTTCATTTGGCCTTGAACTGAAGGGATACTTTTCCTTCAGCATATCAGGAATGAGGTAGTATTTTAGTTTTTCACCTGAGCATTTGCTGTATCTTATTTTGCAAGTCACTGTAAACATGGGACTAGAAGAAAGGGGTATTATTTATAGTCCTAGTCCCTTAGTTCTCCTAAAAACATATGTTCAAAGACTAGGAACTTTGAAAAATAAAACAGGCACTTGGGGAGATTGATGTATCTGACAGCGCCAGGAGGTAGACAATCCTAGGCAGACAGGGGCAGGTGTCTGGTGAACACCACCTTTAATCCAAAGAGAGTTTAAAGCCTGAAAGCCAAGCTACAAGTCTCAGATAAATCTGAGGCTGGATTGAGAACCTCTCTTCCCATTTGGCATGCTTTCCTCTAATTGGTCCCCACCCTTCACCTATTTTACATGTACCTACACTTCCATAATTGGCCTTTTACATTGTCATGCCCACTTTTGAGTGGTGTCTTTGTTTTAGCCTTTTTTGCATACTCACAAACTAATCAGCCTGTACTCCTCCATTCTGAGCCCATAAAAGCCAGGGACTCAGCCACATAGGAACTGCCCACCTCTGGGTGAGAGAGACCACCTGACTTTGGGTAGGGGACCATCCTTGTAACCCCCTCTATGCTGAGAGCTGTTTTGTCACTTAATAAAATTCTTCTCCGCCCTCCTCGCCCTTCAATTGTCAACATAACCTCATTCTTCTTGAACATGGGACAATAACTCAGGACCCATTTAATGTGAGTACTAAGGCTGTAACACTGTGGCCTTCTCCCCTTTGCCAGTGCAAGGCAGCCACCCCGTGCAACAGGAAGCAGTAGCAGGACTAAACTAGTGAGTCCATTGAAAGAAACAATGGCCATAGCCTGGCCAACATGGTGAAACCCTGTCTCTACTGAAAATTAGCCAGGTGTGATGGCGTGCACCTGTAGTTGCAGCTACTCGGGAGGCTGAGGCAGGAGAATTGCTTTAACCCAGAATGTGGATGCTGCAGTGAGGTCCTCCAGAGTGTCCTGTTGGTCGAGGTCCAACTGCACAGTAGTGGTCTTTATGGTAAGCCAGTAGATGAATACTTTCAGGATATCTACTTGGGGTATTTGGGACTGCTGCCAGTAGCCAATTAGGTCTACAAATTGCTGCTTTTGTGTGTGTGTGTGTGTGTTTTTTTTTTTTTTTTTGAGGGAGTGGGGAGAGAAAAGAAAAGGTCAAAATCTAGACAATCATCTTTGTAATGAGAGGCTTTGCTCCTTTCTGAATTATGCCCAGGAGTTTTGTTAGTTTCACTTGGGTATCATTAAGTCCTTGTATCTTGCCTGTGTTAAAGGCCTAGCTATGTTGCTGCATGTGGATCAACAGGGTATCTAGTCCTTGTTGGGCAGTGCCTCTGTCTGAGCCCACTAAGATACCATCAATATAGCAGAAGGACAGAGCTCTCTTCAGTAGTGGGACTGTCTGTAAACCAGGCCCATCTCTGCATGGCAGACAGCTGGGAGCTTAGGTGGCCTTGCCTGTGCATGTGCTCTACTGTATTGGTGGTGGCTGTTCTCAGGTCACTGTGAGGGACGGGGTCTGCAGTAATGTGGCCACGTGGTGCCCCTCTCCCTCACTAAGTTCTACAGGATTGCCTTCTTTATCATGCTTACCTCTGAAGTCTGCAGTGAAATATTATTAAAACACCCATACATTCTCAGTATAATTACACCTTGGTAATGATATATGTTACACTGTGAGATCGTATTTCCTTGTGTTTTAAATATGATTTTTCAGAGATCGAAGAATATCTGAACATTTTCCCATTTCTTATTGCTCTGGTTTGGTTTAGATCAAAATCTTTTAAAATAAATTTGTGAGCATTCCCTTTTTTAAACAATCTTCTGAATATTTTGAATATTTCAATTGTCTATTTTTTAGTATCACATAACTCACTTCTCAGGGCATAGTGTTTTATTTATTTAGTCATTGTTTAATTTTGTATGTATATTTTAAATATTTCTTCTAATATATTTAATATTTATTTTAAATAGTAAGTATTCTGTATTCAATTTTATTTTGATTACTAACATATCAAAGTTTAAATGTTTTATGGTATATTTTTCTTTCTGCTCACCATGCTTTAATTTTTAAATTTTTAAAATATCTTTTATTCTAATTGAGAATATTAAAAACTTATCATAAGTTGATTCTCAAGATAATATTAAAGTGCTTTAATTTCAAAAAGTGCTTTTTGTGACATCCTAATTTTATTCCACTTTTTTATCCACCCCCACCCCATTCTCTGCACTCTGGGTGAATTGAAAGAAATCTTTTCTCCTCTCTAATCCTGGCCTCCCCTCTTCCCATAGCATGAATGTGAGGGGCATCTCAGGAAAAATTCTAATCTAATATTTTTCTCAACCCCTTAGTTGCAGTTGGGGGGAACTATTATTTACACATGCCTCCAAGCCATTGCCACAGTGGCCCTACTGGTCCCAGAAGCCACCAAATTAACCCTGGCAAATGATTCACACCTCACATAATGTGGCAGGATTACTGTCCTCTAGGGGGAGCCTTTGGCTAACAGACAGCCGGCTCCCTAACTATCAGGTTCTGCTGTTAGAGATTTCCACGGTTGAGTTAAACACTTGTTCTCTCCTAAACCCAACCACTTTCCTTCCAGCGGAAGCTGGGGAAACTGAACATGACTGTGAACAAGTTATAATACAAACCTATGCAGCCAGAGAGTATCTCAGGGAAACTCTCCTAGAAAATCCCGACCAGACCCTCTTCACAGATGGGAGTCCTTTTGTAGAGCAAGGAATCCACAAGGCAGGATATACAGTAGTCACTGTAAATGACGTCTTTGAAAGTGTGTGTCTCTCTCCAGCCACAAGCACTCAATTAACTGAACTGATTTTGCTTAAATTAAGCAAAATAAAGGTAGGTAACATTTACACTGGCTCCAAGTATTCTTCCTTAGTTCTCCATGCTCGTAGTGCCATTTGGAAGGAAAGGCACTTTCTTGCTGCTAATGAATCTCCTATAAAATACCACCAGGAAATCAGCAGGTTTCTTATCCTCAGTTTTCCTTCCATGAGAGATAACAGTGATGCATTGTAAGGGACATCAAAAGAGAAAAGATGAAGTAGCCAAAGGAAATAGGTTGGCTGATCAGGCAGCTAAGTCAGCAGCAAGGAAACCCCAAGACAACTATGGACTTCAAGCCCCTCTAATCTGGGAAGGCCCCGTAGAGAAATTAAACCTCAGTACTTCCCTGCAGAAATAGAATGGGCCACTTCTCGAGTGTATACTTTCCAGCCCTTAGGATGGCTACAGTCAGGATGGCAAACTCCAGTTGCCAGCCTCCAGTCAATGGAAAGTCCTTAAAATCTTTCATCAAGCTTTTCACTCGGGAAAGGATAAAACTTACCGATGTGCCGAGAGATTGTTTTCAGGAGAGAACTTACCAAAAACAGCCAAACAGGTTGTTAATGCTTGTGAAGTCTGTCTTAAAAATAATCCCTTCAACAGGTGGCTCCTTCCTCCTCAAACCCAAAGAACAGGAAGCTATCCAGGGGAGGACTGGCAGACAGACTTCACCCACATGCCAAAGATGAAGGGCATCCAATACCTCCTGGGATGGGGAGATACTTTCACCAGCTGGGTAGAAGCATTTTCATGCCATACGGAAAAGGCATCTGAGGTAATAAAAGTGTTAGTTAATGAAACAACTTCCCACTTTGGTCTACCTAAGTACCTCCAAAGTGACAATGGCCCCTTGTTTAAGGCAGCTGTCACACAAGGATTCTCAAAGGCACTAGGCATACAGTATCATCTGCATTGTGCTTGGAGATCCCAGACCTCAGGAAAGGTAGAGAAAACAAATGATATTATCAAAAGACAGCTCAGAAAACTGTCCCAAGAGACTCACCTTCCTTGGGTTACTCCTCTCCCCATAGCCTTACCGTGGGGAAGAAATACACCTTCAAAATTAGGTCTGAGCCCTTTTAAGATGCTGTATGGATGGTCTTTCCTTACCAATGATTTTCTATTAAATTAGGAAATCTCTGAGTTGGTTGAGCATGTAACCTCTCTGGCTCCTTTCCAGCAGGAATTGACACAGTTAGCAAAAGTCCAGCTCCGAGAAATAGGATTACCTTTCTTTAACCCAGGAGATTTGGTATTGGTGAAACTCTCCCTTCTCTCTCTTCCTGACCCCAAGCTGAGAAGGGGCCTACACTGTTCTTCTTTCAACTCCCTCAGCAGCAAAAGTTACAGGTATTAATTCCTGGACACATCACACTCCAGTCAAAGCCTGGAAAGCTGAGAGAGCAATCCCTGACAGCCCAGAGGAACGTCCTGGATATCAATGACAAAAAATAAGAGATCTTAAGCTGAAAATCAGAAAAGATAAGTAAACAAGTAAGGGCTACCCATCTTACTCAGTCCCACCTTTACCTCACCAGATACTTTGTGTCATTTCGACATTTCCTTTCGGGATTCGCCACCAGATATTAGAACTTCTTTTTAACACACATTTGCAGGGAGATTTTAATTATGCATGGGATTACATTTGTAACTTCATAGAACCCCAAGGAGAAATTCTCTGTCTTGGTGAGTAAAAGTTTTAGATAGAAATTATCTACTATACCACCTTTGCGGGAATTGTTATACGCACTCTACTATTTGCAATACAACTATGCATTGTGGCACCTGCAATGTGGAATTCCGGTTGGAAAATTCCAATTGCTGTAATATTCTGCCTAATTATCATCTTTATAATAGAATTAATATTACTGGAAAACTTTTGCCAATTATCTACTACACCCCTTTTGTGGGAATTGTTATATGCACTCTACTATTTGCAATACAACTATGCATTGTGGCACCTACAATGTGCAATTCCGGTTGGAAAATTCCAATTGCTGTAATATTCTGCCTAATTATCATCTTTATAATAGAATTAATAATTTCTGGAAAACTTTTGCCAAAGTTAACACTAAAGTTACTCTAGCCACCCAATTCAATGACATTTATGCAAAGAAAAATATTGCTTTTATATTAACACTTCTGGTAAAGTAAGCGACACCTGGTGGAGGCAGACTAGTATTACAATCCATTAAAATGGCTAACAGGTATCAAACTCTACTGGCATGGTTATGGCCTATAGTACCCCTACTAATAATGGTAATCTTAACACTCATATTCAAACCCTGTATTCTAAACTTTCTTGTAAAATTTATCTCTTCTGGCCTAGAAGCAGTCAAACTTTAAATGGTGCTGCAGGCAGAACCACACATGGACACGCCTTTCTTCTGAGGACACTTAGATTGAACTCAGGAGGAGCCCTAGCTGCTGTCCCCACTCGATGCCCCATTTTCAGCAGGAAGTAGCCAGAAAGAGCCATTATCCAACACCCTCTAACAGCAATTAGGGTTACTACTCCTAAGGGGAGAAATAATACAGGAGCTAAAAAGAAATTATTTAAGCACCTAGTGAGGGTAAGGGAGTTCTCAGTAAGATTTTCCTTTTATTAAAACGCAGCCCCCAAATCATTTCTTGTCTAGCAAAAGCAGCCTGAAAAATCAAGCTGCAAGAATAGATAAGCAAGCTGGAAGCTTGCAAAGGTGAATGCCAGCAGCTGTGCCAATAGAAAGGGGAACTTGGAAGCCAGGTATATTAAACATGGAGGTTCCCTCTTCCCTTTTCTTTGTTACCATGTGTGCAACAAAAAAGCAGGCAATATGGTGCTGGCCAGGTGGAGACCCCATATGCATAATAAAATATTAGGGTGGGATGGCCAGCACTTCCCATGCTATGTAAATGGCACACCTGGTCCAACCAATCTACTATGTCTGATGTAAATCAGACACAACCTCCTCAAACTCATCTATAAAACCAACCTCATCTTGCCCCAAACCCAGAAACCCATTCAGGACCCCTTCCTCTGCAAGAGGAAGCTCTCTTCTTTCTTTTAGCCATTAAACTTCTGCTCTTAACTCACTCCTTGTGTGTCCATGTCTTCAATTTTCTTGGCATGAGACAATGAACCTCTGGTATTATCCCAGACAAATGACAATGCTTCAGTGGTCCTCTCCTTGGCAGAAGGTGGCACCATGTGATTAATAGTGGGGAGGTGGATTTTCAAAGGAAGGACATTCTGTCTTTTCTCTTTCTCTCCCTCTCTCTCTCTTTCTCTCTCTCACACACGCCTGTTTACATTCTTTTAGGCAGAAGATGATATTCTTTATTCTGTGCTCATGTAACAGTTAATGTCCTGTATATATCCTTAATTTCATTGTCATCTCTGTTTTCCTCATTTGCCTATAAATATCTTGAAGCCTAATCATGTATCTTATTCACTTTGGTAGCCCTGGCATCAAGCATAGTGTCTGGTATCCAATAAGTATCAATAAAAGTTGAATGTCCACAATAGGCAAATAAATGAAAGAAATGGTGTGTGTCAGTGGGGGGTGCAAAGGACAGGGAGAAGACATAATGAATCAGAATTTAAAGATAAAGCTAAAATCAAAGAAACTGACAGTTCCATTTGAGACTGGAAAAAAAGAGCAGAGAAACTCTCTGAGTATCAGGATATCTGATACACTGAGCATGAAGTATGACCCCTGCTATAGAGGGTCAGAGCAAGGGAAATATGACAACATCTTTCAAAGAAATGGAGCTCATGTAAAACTGAAATACTTTTTTACACGTGTGTGTGTGCGTGCATGAGCGAGGTGAGGCTTAACATTTATACTCGAACAATTAGTCTTTCTTATTTTGAAATAAGGAAATAAGTATGAACTGGTTGTCTCTTCATAACAGATAAGTATTCCTGGTTAGCATTTGTTCACTCACTAGTTTTGTTTGAATATTGGTGAGGAGAAAATTGAGTTAAAATTTGGGTTTATGTCTGTCATTGTTGATTTATTCTGTGTTTAAAGGAAAAAACAACAAAATAAGTATTAAAATAAAATATGCACTCAAAGATTTTATTTTGAAGCCAGCTACCTTCAAACACTCTGAGACTTCATTATGGGGTTTGCCTTTATGCACTAATGAGTAAAATACATGGGATAAATCAGTAGCGCCTGTGACAAAAGAGTCTGAGCACCACAGCAAATCAGTTAACTCCTGTTGACAATTGAGGGGTATAAGAAAAAGCTGTATCCTTTGCTTCACCATGATCCATTGAATCATCATTCTGCCTAGTTTTCTGGGACATGTCTAAGACTATTTGGCTAGCCTAGTAAATGGTAATTTACAGCCCCGCGCTTTTGCTGAAGTCAATATCAGGCAAACCAAGAGATCCCCCAATGAACACATATCATAAATGACAGTGAAATACTTTTTTAAAACAAATATTCATTACTTTAAATGCTTACATTTAGGAAACTCAAGTTCACCTTTTTATAATGGTTAGGTTTTCCATATTATCATAAAAATCAACTTTCCAATTATAATTTCTCCCTTTTTTCCCCAAGAAGTCAATAGCTCTTCATATCCAGCATCATGAGTCATCTTTGGGGACAGGAGTAACTGTGAGGCAGGAAAAGCACACTCTAGAAGAAACAAAGTATGTTAGGTCTTCAGACTTTACTCAGGTTCAAGATAGATGTATATATGCCATTTTTCCAACTGTATACATAGAATTCTTAGCTAATCCAAGATAAGTAGAACAGATCACTAGGTTCTTCAAATAATTGCAATTTATCAGTCTAGTCTTCATTCTATTCTCTATAATAAAATTCTGGATAAATCAAGGCTTTCAAATTCAGTTTAAAAAAGCCATAAGTCCGTAGGGGTGGTATCTCTTGGAATTTGATTCAACAGTACATTTTTAATATATCTTTTAAAAGGAAAAAGAATTTTAAAATCACCAGAAGGAAAAGCAGAGCATAAGACATTCACTGGATCCAGTCACATGTGTAAAGGCCCTTTACCAAGTCAATACTATTAAAGAGACTAGGGGTTGTGGCAGAAATTGTTTCTGCTTAGAAGGGAGGCAAGCCCGGTTCTAGTGTCCTCAGCACAGGCACAAACTCATAGTATAATGCCAGGGAAGTCATTTAACTTCCCAGAGTCTCATTCCTTTCATTGACAAAATGGGAAATTGAACCAGTTGATTTCTCATTCGAACTATTTTCATATCCAGTGAACTCTCAGCTTGTCAGCTACTCAATTGCCATCTGCTTTTCTTCTCTGTCTTCCATCACCATTTAAACGACCTCCCATGTGTATCTCATGACTGGCTGATTGTTCCTTCTGCCACTCTTGGTGACGTACTCAACACAGTGCAGAGATAAGATACACTAGGCAAGATTAAGCGAGGCTGGCCAGCGCACTCACCCAGGGAAGTCAGACACAGTCTGTTTCCACCGCAGCACAGCAGTGAGCACAGCTAGGCAGAATTCCAGCAGAGTGCAAATCAGCATCAGAGACAGAGTTCCCTGAAAGTCAAGAAATAAAATATCGGTGGTGCTTGGGTCAGCCGAAGCTTTCATGCCTAGCTGAGAGGTGACCACAGAGAAGAAGACCACCTCAACCGTTAGAGAATGAAGTAACGACACCATCAGGAAAACAAAACTGCTCCTCCTCACAAATGTCTTAATTCAACTCCTTCACTCATTCATTTGCTTGAGAAGGGAAGATGAGTAGTAACTAAATCAACTAATCCACTCCATCCTCTTGTGTCTTACTTCTTTGAGACGTAGATAGTTGTGATGACATTGTTCACTCAGTAAGAGAGCAGAGTGGTGTAATAACTACCAGGACTGAGAATCAGCAGCTCCGTTCTCGTCTCACCTTTACTGTTGAGTAGCTGTGTAAGCCTGGACAAGTCTTTCTCTTTCTCTGGCTCCTGTTTCCTCATGTATCAAACATGCCTACTAACATTTATTTCTCAGAGATTTGTGAGGATCAAGGAGGTTTTGGCTGTGTAAGCCCTTTGTAAAATTCAGTATTGACATCCCTGTCTATGTCTCCGAACCCCTTTGGATGTTTTTTATTTTTATTGTTGTTTATTTTTTATCTTATTTATTTATTTATTTATTTGGTGGCTTTAAGACTTGGAAAAAAACCGTGAAGGTAGTAAACTGTCAGAGTTGCTAATCACCAACATCAACTCACAAGGATGGGTTCTACCATTTCTGTCCTGAGACATTCTTTGTGTAGAACTGGCCATCTGATAATAAAGGGAGATAATTTGATCACATGAACTTTTGTTTTGTGGTATTTGCACACAGTTAAAGAGAAGATACACCTTGTGTCCATTACCTTAGAAATAGTTCCAGCAAGCAAGCTCAACAGAAGCTCTCTTATTTCCAATGTAAAATCATCCCATCATCTTTATCACTACCAAATTTCTCTCAAATTTCTCTCCAGAATTTTTCCCAAGGTAGAATTGGCTGTGCCCGGTGTTAATTTGTGCCAATTACTGTCGGCCTCATTTGCATGCACTTTTTCCTCATTATACCATTACCTTGGGAGGAAGGCCTACTTTATAATGGATGCTGTACAAGCATGATTTTGACCAGACCTTTCTATGCGTCCATCTTCCAGCTGAATTTTTGGCTGATCTCATTTTTATGATTGCAGGACAATAAATATTCTGCAACTTCTTTACTTTTATGTTGCCTGTTTTCCTCTCAGTGTATTGCTGACCATGCACATACCCCTTAATCTTTCAACTTCAGACATACTATTTCTGTTAGCCAAACTTAATTGTTTTTCTTCTTCCAAAGAGAGAATTCTCCTGCAATAATTATCAGTTACACTCTCCATTTCCCTGTATTTCTTTTTTTTTTTTTTTGAGATGGAGTCTCGCTCTGTCACCCAGGCAGGGGTGCAGTGGTGCAATTTCGGCTCACTGCAAGCTCTGCCTCCTGGGTTCACGCCATTCTCCTGCCTCAGCCTCCCGAGTAGCTGGGACCACAGGCGCCCGCCACCTCGCCCGGCTAATTTTTTGTATTTTTAGTAGAGATGGGGTTTCACCGTGTTAGCCAGGATGGTCTCGATCTCCTGACCCCGTGACTCCCTGTATTTCTTATCTCCTGATTTAATGTATCACACTTCTTTCAGCTATAACAAAAAGCAATAATAATGTTACCGTCTCACCTGATTAGTATTATTCATTATTGTAATCATTAGAAGGAGAAGCCCTTACCATTTAACCCCCTATTTCCTATTCTGTTTCTTCGTCTTTAGTCTGATGTCTTTTTAGACCAAACTGACCCCCTACCACACACACATACCACATTTCCTTGTTGGCATTTTCTGATCACCCAGATCTTTCTGCTCTGTTTGCCAATCTGAATTCACCACTCTATGTACCAACATTCTCAGTTTGACAAACTTGTAATTTATGCCTCCAAAATTAGATTAGTTTAATAATTAAGAAACTCTACAAACAATAAGTTTTAGTTTTTCATCATCAACCTTATTTGACATTTTCAGTTCCACTCTATTAGTATGTAATCCCCTTAATCTCATCCATGCAGTCCTCCTTTGATTTACATAACCCTGGCCTTCCTCCATATGCCCGAACCAGAATTAACAGAGAGATTTTCAAAGGAAGGAATAATAAGAAATCAAGGCTTTCAGAAACCTCATAAAATTAGAACACCCCATCTAAAAAATGCTTACAGCCAGACTGGCTTTGGCTTTGTAGCAGTCCGTGGTGTAAGGCAAATTATAATCATCATAAGAAAGAAGTCTGGTTGGTATATTCCTTTTGTCCAACTCACACTGCAGTGAGGCGGGATTTAATGCAGCCAGGTTGACAGACAGAAGAATGAAACCCACCAGGGCGGACAGAGCACTCAGAATGCTTCCAGCCAGGCTGCTATGCACCTGAAAGAGACATGCTGGTTAAGGATCATTCCCAATGAGCTGCGAATTTCTCTCACCCCTTTTTGCCATTACATTGCAAGTTATTCCCTTATCTGTCTCCCTCAGGAAGGCTGGGAAGGATCGTTTCTTGCTGTATGCCTCTCCATTGCCCAGCAAAAATCTCAGAATCTGCAACGTAAAACTTGGCTGAATGAATGAATATATGAACTGGTTCCCCTTAAACAGGACCTCAGTGGTGTGATAGAGAATGTTACTCTCCTAAATTCTTTCCCTGGGACAGATAGCAGGGCCTCCACTAGGCTTGCCTGGAAAATTACTATGAGTGTGACCAAAAGCAAAGGTGGCAATGTACCAGATGCAGTTTCTCTCTTGGCCAACTCAGAAATCCCTCGTGCAAGCATCAACCATACAGAAAAGGTGGATGGTGTATTAGCATGGTGCAAAAGTAATTTCGGTTTTTGCCACTACTTTCAGTGGCAAAGCTGCAATTATATTTGCACCAACCTAATAGCTCACGCATGAGTGCCCATTGCCTCTCTCAAAAGCACACCTCTTAAGGATGAGTGAGGGGATGGTTCTGAGTCTCAGGCAGGCCCTGGAACCTGGGCAGGCATTGATTGGCCACATTGAGTGCAGTATGGGGTGGCTGTGGGCAGAGGTCTAGGTGCAGGCCCAAGGATGGTGTAATGTGTGGGAGGCAGTGGGAAGTACAGGAAAAAGGTCTAGATTGTATGTCAGAAAATTGAGGTCACAGTATAGACTTGACCCAGCTTGTTCCCTTGGGTAGTCAGTTTCTTGGTTTTAGTTTGCACTCTGGTTCTCATTTCTACATTTGTGAAACGAAGGGAGTAAATAAACTGACCTCAGAAGTGACTTCCTTTACTCCAACTCACACAGAAAAGAGAATTGAGCTAAGAGCATTCTGAAAGCTATAGTTACAGGTAGGCAGGCTCCAGGGCAAACCCAACAGCCATGCAGTAGAGAGTTATTTAATCCGATATGGGCACTTCTTCTTTTAGGAACTCACCAGTTGATGCTCTGGGACCCCAATTTCCCAACATAATGACTGACTCTATACTCTTGGGCCTCCTAGTAGCCAGTAGTAGTCTTGATGCCTAGAATATATATTTCTTAGAATAAGCTAGGTTTGTCTCGAGATGGCACTCTTCTTCAGTCTCAAAAAGGGCTGGTACAATGTGTGACAAGAGTAGAACTCACTAAAGCCTCGATGTTTCTGGTGAGTGTGAGCCCACCCCGAGACCACATCCTGCATCCTTGAGCTTCCTGCATGTTCATTGTGGGATTGTTCTATGGAGTAAGAGGCCCATATATTTCCTCCTAGAAGTTTGGAAACATTACTCTTGTATGAGGCTACTCAGTATGGTTGCCAGTAGCCACATGGGCAACCTATATTTGAAGTAAAATTAATTAAGATTTAAAATTCAGTTGCACTATCCATATTTCACATTGTCGATAGCCACATGTGACTGCCATGTTGTACAGTGCAGCTGTAGTGCATTTCCATCATCATAGAAAGTTACATTTCATTTCCATCATAGACAGTTATATTGCACAGCACAGATCTAGTGGTCTGGATCGTAACTGAGGGTTCCAAATAATAATGAAATACCAACGAGGGAAAGAAAAACAACTGGCATTTTTCTGGGCATTCTCTCTAACTTCCTCATTGGCTTTGGGAGATTTTTGTAGCCAGAGTTTCCAAATTGAGTTTCTGTGCAATTAAATGATATGACATTCTCTAACATAATCTCCAACATTAATCCTTTGAGGGATATAGGATTGAGTGAAGACTTAATGAAACTTTACAGACAAGAAACACTTCTTGTTATAATCCAGCTTTTCTCTCCCTACCACTTCCAACTCTAGTTTTTGCTGGAATAAGGGATAAAGGCAGGTAAAGCTTTTTTTTTTTTCTTAGCCAATACAAATGACTAAGGACAACTTTTAGGGTGCAAGAATTTATACTCAAACAAAATAAAAGTATTATCTTTCTGGTGAGATAGATGAAAGAATGAGAGATAGTACTGCACATAAACAGCACGTTGACTCGATTTTTTCAAGGGTGGTAACACCTGGGCTTAAACAGTGAACCCCAACAAATAGGCCTCTTTATAACACTGTCAGCTCCCTTGCCATTGAAAACCTAAATTTGAAGGCCAATTGTCACCAAAACAGCATCATAAATAAGCACAATTTTCTGTGATAGATTCTTGGACACTGGCTGAAGGGATATTATAATTCCTTGAATGCAGACTTTGATGTAGGGTGCAATAATTGGAGAAATGTGCTCTGAACAAGGACACAGAGGTTCCAGGCCTGGCTCCTAACTCTAACAACTGACTGCTCTGGAACTGAGTTTTCAACTTTTCAAAGTAGAAAGACTGACCTTAACGAGTTCTGTCTAAGTTTCATTTTGATCCATTGGGTTGTGGGTTATAGTTCTTATACTTACCAAAAGTTTGGTTAACCTTTTCTCTGTGATAATTGATAGAGAGCCAGAGATGACAAACTGAGATAAAAGAGAAAATGATGAGGTCAGTTTCCATGTAGAGAGTAATTGCGATGTTACTACCACAATATTTATAGAAAACTCATGGGAAAAACCCTGGGGAACAAATGATCAATGAGGTAATATCCATTTAAAGACATAGATTTATCCTGTTTGCCCCTATAGTTTTCAGATAGCAACAGAAAAAAAAAGATAGCAGAAATAGATCCAAATAAACAAAATGAGGATCTTAACAGCCAGGAAATAATATTCGTTTTCTTAATGAAATGAGAAAATTTTGGCTTAAGATGTTCTTTAGAGAAGGACATGAAAACAATGGTATGGAAAGAGAAAAGAATTGGAGAGAATCATGTGGTTTATGTCCATCGTTATATTAATGTGATGCATCACATTTGATTATATATGTTGAACCATCCTTGTATTTCTGATATAAATCTCACTTGATCATGGTGAATGATCCTTTTAATATGTGGTTGAATTCAGTTTGCTAGGATCTTGTTGAAGATTTTTGCATCAATGTTCATTAGGGATATTAACCTGTAGATTTCTTGTAATGTTTTTATCTGGCTTTGATATCAAGATAATGCTGGCCTCATAAAATGAGTTTGGAAGTATTCCCTCCTCTTCAATTTTTTAGAAGAGCAGAAAAGTGTTGTTACTAGGTCTTCTTTAAAAGAAAATAAAAGACGGGAAAAGCTAACAGATATGGGAGGTCAGAGACATGGATCTTACATTGCTGGCTCCCCAGGCTAAGGTAAAATGGTCAAGGAGAACAGAAGGAAAGACAGGAATGGATGGCAGAAACTTTCAAGGTTGTGTTTACAAAATGAAAGAAATTTTTTTTCATCCTCTAGAGTATTCATGATCTACAGATTTAGAGCCATTAAGGAACAGAACATTCTTTGACAGTTAGAAGAAAGGGGGACAAACACCAAAGAAAAATTGTGATTCCTGTAACCCAGGCATTTAGTTACTTGTCTATATAGACAAATGCCAAGTCTATAAAATATGGACTAGATGCCTCTTCAAAGGTGGACTCTGCTTAGTGACTTGCCTTTAAAGAATAGGTTATAGAAAGAGGAAGGAAAGAATTAGTAACTTTACAGCGGAGAAAGCAATAGTAACTTTAGTAGTTAGTAGTAGTCACTTTACAAAGGAGGAACCTTTACAGAGGAGAAACCAACAGTGGTCTGTTGACTGTCTTTCCTCCCACAACCTTCCTTTCTTCCCCATTTTGGCTTCAGTAAAGCTCCATGATCAAGGTAAATTGTGTCAGTGACAACACGCTGATATTTTTCTGATGTTTAGACTTGGGTGAATTTTTGGCTGAGGACAGCAGAGGTAAAGCACCATTTTCTAAACATCAGAAAAATATCAGACAAACCCCAATTTAGGAACATTCTATAAAAATCGCAGCCAGTACTACTTCAAACTACCAAAGTCCTCAAGCAAAAGGAAAATCTGAGAAGGTCTAGAGGAGCCTGAGACATCATGACCAAATGTAATGCAGTGTAATGTAGTAGCCTTGCATGGATCTTGACATAGAAAAATGTCATTTGTGGAAAACCGGTGAGATCCAAATCCAAATGAAACTTCTGTTAATAAAAGAAGACAAATGGATATGATAGACAAACAGGTGAACTTCCTGATGCATCAAATAAACAAATGTAAAACAAGGGCTAATGACGGGTACTGAGGTGCAGGAAGTTGAAGGAAAAAACATCTTTTAAGGAGAAGCTTAATTATGAGAAAGCCTCAATCTAAGAGAAAGCAGTTCTTTGAGAAAAGGACTACTAAGTCGTTTTGAAACCCCAGAGCTGCAGCTATTTCAGAGGAATTTCCAGCCCATCACTGGGACACAGACATCTGCTCAGCCTTCCCTGGGAATCCGTCAATGCAGTAAAAGCATTTTCAAAATGCTCATAGGTGTCAGTTCCCCTTCCTCCATGGTCCCACAAGCATCTGTGTGGTTTCTCTGTGAGTGTATGATGTTTTCCATTGATGCTTTTTTTTTTAATATAAAAAGTTCCTTCCCAACTTTATCCTAATTCATGAATGTTTTGCCTAAACCCGGAGAGAAGTCACTAGCTTCATCATAGCTCAAGATGATAAGGTGAAAAATAAGATGATCTTCAAAAGAAATGCCTATTTGAGTCTGATAAGAAATTGATGTAAAATCAGGAACGCCCTGCCATCCTACCCCACTCAATCCTCCCTGAACTACACACACAAGAGAGCAAGTTTCACCATCGACTCCTTGCTCCCGGCAGATCAAACATAGCAAGGTGGCAGGTGTAGAGTTTACGCTATTGACATCTCCCTCCCCTCTTTGCCCCATGCTTCCCTCCTCAGAAACTACTCACCAACAAGGGTGCTATGAATGGGTAAGCAGACTTCAACAGCGTAGAAATCACTTGGGTAAAATTTGGAGAGAAGGAAGCAGATGCCAAAATGATTCCCAAGCTCAATACCTTCACACCACACAAGATCTGGATAGTCTGTGGAAAGAGAAAGGAAGATTGAGGATTAAAACCAGCATTTGTAAAGACATGGCCAGGCTGGGCACGGTGGCTCACGCCTGTAATCCCAGCACTTTGGGAGGCCAAGGTGGGTGGATCACCTGAGGTCAGGAGTTCGAGACCAGCCTGGCCAACACAGTGAAACCCCGTCTCTACTAAAAATACAAAAATCAGCCGGGCGTGGTGGTGTGCACCTAGAATCTCAGCTACTCTGGAGGCTGAGACAGGAGAATCGCTTGAACCGGGAGACGGAGGTTGCAGTGAGCTGGGATTGTGGCATTGCACTCCAGACTGGGTGACAGAGTGAGACTCCATGTCAAAAACAAACAAACAACAAACAAAAAAACAGGACTTTTTTGCCTCTCCCATGGCGCTAATGCATTATCGCCTTCTGCAGGATCCCAGTGAGGATACAAACCCTGTGGAAACTCTGGAGTGAGAAACATGAAAAGACACCCTGGAGGGTGTGCGGCTCTGCCACAGAAGCCACAGTCTCGGTGTCTGGCAGGTGCTCAGGAAGGCGTCTGCATTTCTGCCTCTCAGGCCCTGGTCTGCTCATGGCGCCTGCTTCCAGCTCAGAGCAGCTGCTGGGATTTGCTTTCCCAGTTCTCAGGACTTCTGAGTCCATGACTAGTAACTCTCTTTCTACCTCTCTGAGAACGGGGGGCACCTGGAAGCCCTCACTTTCTCTGAAGGATTGGCGGTTCAGAAGTCCTTCCCCTCATCTCCCAGACTCCACTGGCCATGGAATTTGCCCCTCTGGTCACCTCCTTGGAAACTGCAGTTCACAAACCAAAAGCTGAAGTTCTGGAAGCTCTATTTTTTATTTTTAACTTTTATTTTAAGTTCAAGGGTAAAAGTGCAGGTTTGTTACATAGGTAAACTTGTGTCATGGGGGTTTGTTGTACAGATTATTTCATCACCCAGGTATTAAGCCTAGTACCCATTGGTTATTTTTCCTGATCCTCTCCCTCCTCCCATCATCCACCCCCCGAAAGGCCCCAGTGTGCATTGTCCCCTTCTATGTGTCCGTGTGTTCTCATCATTCAGAAGCCATCACCCTTAGCAAACTAACAGGGACAGAAACCAAATACTGCATGTTCTCACGTCTAACGGAAGCTCTGTCTTAGGAGGTAGTTTCCCTCCTGGACGTCCACGTCAGAGATTCACAGCTCTATTATCATTTACCAAGAAGTTTTCTAGACCTTATGTCACATGAGCCTCACAGAAACCCATGTGATAGTACATGAGGCAAGGAAACCAGTCCCACCAGGCCCTGAAATCCAGTCAAATGGAGTGCCTCACCTCAGATCACATAAGTGCAGAGGCAATTCTAGAAACCAAAACTCTGCGTTTCCCTCCCAATCCAAGATAGATCCCTTCTTTCTCTCCTCCCTTCATGCAATACAGCTTCTTTAATAAACTCTGGATGAGAGGAGAAACAGACAAACAAAAGGTGAATATCATTTCCATTCTCAAAAAGGTAAGGAGAAAAGAGGGAGAGAAAGTAGATTTTTTCTGTAGTTTACAGTAAGGGAAAAATTCCTTGCAAAGAATCAGTGTGGATTATTAAGCATGCAGTTGTGAAATACAGAAAAATGTATATACAGTGTATAATTATTTACCACCATTACTTTTGTAAAAGAAAATATAGAGAAGCACTGTACTGCAACAAGACAAAGACAACAACAGAAAATCAGTTCCTCATCTTCAGAATAAGGGAAAAAACATTTCTAAGACAACCTCTTGTGGAAAAGTTCTGGGACAGTTTTCTCCAAATGGCTTCTACTCCAAAGTCCCTCTGGTAAAACTTAAGGGTCTCCACACTCAGGACAGATGACCAGTCCCAAGACATACATCATCTCTTCCCGCTTCCCCCAACCCCTCTCCAACATGTTCTGAATTAGATTTACCCCAATAACTTTGACTTCTGCCTGTAGACGTGTCTTCAGGCTATCCTGCCCCTGGTTGGTGAGTTCGGGTTTCTCTGCTTGGGAGAAGTTGATGACATTTGATGGGAGCACTATCACGGTCTCATTGGGAACAGGTTGTGATGTCATGATGGTGTTGCCAACTATGGAAGAAAAAGTAGATTCAGCTCTTAAAAACTACAGAGCTCCCAGGTTCTGGCTGCAAAACTGGTAAGTCAGTTTCTGCCAGTTAGTCCAGACTTGGCCTGTCTGTTAGAGAAAGAAACTGGTAGTATGGAACAGTGAAAACTACACAACCTTGGTTTCCTGAGGATTTTTCCATAATGTTTGACACAGTCCATTATAGATAATAAACACATCACAGGGTGGCAGCAATGTGAATCTTGAGAGGCCCCAATGTCCAGAGGCAAAGGGTCACACAAAATTTGCAATATGCAGCAATGTCTCTTTGCCCAGTCCTACTGACAACAACTGTATTGCCATTTATTTGATGAATTTTTTAGACAACTGCACTCTGCTCATTTTTTTTTGTCTATTAGCATTCATCTTAAATATGTTTATCATATTTTACTAGACATGCTCTTAGTTCTTATGCAGTGGTTTTAATCCTTACCACAGCTCTGCATGTTAGTAAGTTAGCAAAAACATGTAATAAATAAGAACACTGAAAATAAAGTTTGAGTTATGAATGCAAGTAATATACATGCTGCATATATGTGTGGCATAGAGTTAATGCTGAAGAAATATTTGCAGTTATCCTTATTGTTCAACCCTGTTCACACGGCTGGGAAGTTGTAAAGCCAGTTTTGGATCTCAACTTTCCTTGAATCTGAAGCCTCCGCATAAATCTCTAGATCATTCCACTTCTTCCTACCTTCCCACCTGGCAATGCCAGCCCGTGTCTGAGTTTACTTAGGTTGGAGAAGCAGCTACATGTAGTGGTACTTCCTACCTTCCCACCTGGCAATGCCAGCCCGTGTCTGAGTTTACTCAGGTTGGAGAAGCAGCTACATGTAGAGGTATGAAAACAAGTCTTGGAGTCATAACACATAGGCTCGCATCCTGGATCCTCCTCCGGTTAGCATTAAGACCACATTGGCTGTGGTATTTGTTGCTGAGCTCAGCTTGGATCTCTTTTCACTGCACCATTCTCAGCCCACAGACTGCCCAGTGTGCAAATGGCCTAAGAACATTTGAAGAGACAAGACCTCTGCTCCCATTAATTACACAGTCTTAGGTAAGTGACTCACAAACATCATTCAGTTAGAATTCAGAAGAAACAGAGTTAAAACCAGATACTCCTCCCATTTGCCCACTCTATTTCCAAAGTGCTCTAGTGTCTCTTAACTGCTGTCAATGAGTTTCAAGTCAAATTACTCCTCTAATGACGTCACAGCCAGGGAACGGTGAGATGAGAAAAGACTTTCAGCATTATCTACCTGTGGCCATTGGTTCCAGCTGAGTCCTCAGAAACTCCCAGGAGGGAGCTAGAGTCTGTCTGGGTTCTCAGATAGTCCCATCAATGATTTCTACATACCTTCATCTTCTGAAAGTCAGCAGCCCTTTCTTATTCCAGTGTTTGCAGCCATACAGGATGTGCAACTTACAGGTTGTAAATTTGTGAAATATGCCTGCACTTCCTTTTCTATAAACTTCTAGCAACTTCAGGAAAATCACAAAAAGAACCAACTTATGACTGAGAGTTCAGGCATCACAGAGCTTTATGTGTGAATTGCCAGTTTGAGACTTACAAGTGCCCTGTTATTCGTCCAGTCTGTTCTTGGAGCCTCATTTTTCTAATGTGTTAAATAGAGGAGCAATACCAACACTGGAGAATTGTCATAAACATGAGCAAAAATGCTTATAAAAAGCCTATGCCGCTTTGAAGCTTTCAATCATATGTAACTAATAAAAGTAATATTGCTAGTCATCATAACATAGATAAATAACAATATTCCATCGTATATAAGTAACCATAATAATCACAGCAATCATGACAATATTGCTTTTAATTAACATTTAATATATAGCTAATACATAGCTAATAATATAATAATATATAGTAATATACAGCTAATAATAGTGATATAGAACACAGAAAAAGCTTTCCTAAAAATTTTTTTGTTTGTTTGTTTTTTTAGTTTTGTTTTTCTTTTTCTAATTCCCCAAGCTCTTGGCAGGTTGAAAGCAGCCTTTCAACATCATTGCCCAACTGCTGCCTACTCTAAAGTCATCTTCTTCCTCTGGCTGCTTTCTTTCTCTAGCAACATCTTTGCCCTCCAGGAAGGTTGGGCCCCTCTAGGGAAGTATTGAAATATTGAAATGGAGAAGGAACAAATGGGAAAGATTCAGCAGGACCTAAATGAATTCAGCAAACTCATATGCAGGCTGGTTTTGTGAGGACAGAGCCACTGTGCCCTTTAAACCCTTGACTGGGCATTCTTTTGAAGCTGACCTCAATGTATCAGGCAAGGAAACCAGAGCTAGCCAGGGCGATGGCAAAGCCCCACCCTGCCAGCTTCCTTCCTCCTTTCCTTGGAGGAGCTGCCAGAATGAACCCAGAAACACAACCTGAACCATCACCGTCACCTCAGAGGGCCATGGGTTCTGCACTTAATTCCACACATTAACTCTTCTGTTGAAGAAAGGAGTTAAGAAACACCATTCAGAAGGCTGGATTCGTTCTCAGCATCAGAATGACACAGACATTACGAAATGTAATTGGCTTGCCTTGAGTTCTAACAGTGAGTCTGAGAGGGGGAATGGACTCACCCAGAAAGCCTGGGGAAGGGGCAGAATCACCTCCAGCCTCGCTCACCCGCGCTCCTGGTGCCCCTTCCCCTTTCACAGAGTGCCGGCTGTGTTTCCGGTGGGTGCCCTGCATCTTTGCCACCCTCACAGCATCTGTGAAACAGTGGAATGCAGCTCTCCTCCTGAGCTTTGATTAAAAGCTCTTTTGGTCTCTCTTCAGGAGCAATCACACCCCCTTTCCCTTCCGGGGAATGTGCTAATAAACCAGTTAAAGTTGCCTACCCAAGCAAAGACTCCCTCTCCAGTCTGTGCTATTTAATTTAAAATGATTTCTGAGTTTTAAGGATTATGTGAAACAACAGGTATAAGGTGCTTAGCACAGAACCCTACAGAATTTGACCTAAAAGTGGTCTTTTGACTGTCTTTCCTCCCCCAACCTTCCTTTTTTTCCATTTTGGCTTCAGTAAGTTCCAAACAAGATTCCTCTTGTCTTTCAGCTTACACTCATTCAGCCTTTTACATTCCCAGTTTTTTCCAGAGTCTGAGCTCCACCAACCTAACTAGAAGGGAGAAGTTATATACCAATAACACATTCTGATTAATAATATTATTTATCAATAACACATTCTGATTAATAAGCTAGGACAGGTTTCTCAAATAAGCTACTAATGCCATTTTGGACGGGGTAATTCTTTGTGGTAGGCGACTATCCTGGGCACTGTAGGATGCTTACTGGAATCCTTGGCCTATGCCAGCACAACCCCACCCTATGCGTAAGAACAAGAAACATCATCAGATATTGTCAAATGTCTCTTGATGGAGGGAGAACAAAATCTCCTCACATCCATGTTGAGAACCACTGACCTAGGAGCAAAAGGGTTTTGTGTCTTCTGTGTAAAGGCAGGTGTGCAAGAAACAAAGCAATATTCTCTTTAAATCAATTTTTAGTTTTTATTTTTAAAATGTTAAATTGTTGTATACAACACGTATAATTCATTATCTTGACCACTTTTTAGTGTACAGATCAGTAGTATTACTTATGTTCACATTGCTGTGTAATAAATCGCTAGAACTTTTTCATCTTGCGAAACTGAAATTGTACACCCATTGAACAACTACCCCTCTCCTTCCTGTTCCTAGTCCCTGGTAACCACCATCCTACTTTCTGTTCCATATTCATTCTATGTCTACTTTGGATACTTCAAATGAGAGTGATACAGGAATACCAGGGTCCTTGGTCTCGTGCTGTTTGGATAAACGACATGGAGACACATGGAGTGGTTTTAAGGAGCAGATAATGTAATAGGCAAGAAAGAAGAGAGAAAGAAGAAAACAGCTCCTGCATACAGAGACAGAGGGAGGGGGTCTCCGAACAAAGAGAAACCCCGTGTAGAACAGAAAAGTAGTTGGTTATATTGGAGGCTGGAAGAGGTGGTGTCTGATTTGCATAGGGCCCAGGGGATTGGTTTGACCAGGGGTGTCATTCATGTTGCCCTTTCACCTTAGTCCTTTAATATGCAAATGTGGGTCACCATGATGTCCTGAACACATGTGAGTAATCTGGAAGTGGCCATCACACTGGCACATGTGGTGACAAGGAGAAGACGGCGGGAATCGCCACGTTGCCCATTTCAGGTGGACCTAGTTTCTACTCACCAGCATTTGGACATCAAAGCTTGCCAGCCTGGCTCTTTAAGTTGCCTTTTCTGTTAGAAAAGAAATGGTTCCAGGGGTTGCTTCTTATTACAGGAAAATTTCCACTGAGAAACTATAACTTTTCTAGCTGCCTAGGAATTATTTCTTAATAACTTCTTTATTAAGAGGAATCATACAGTATTTGTCTTTTGTGATGGCTTCTTTTACTTAGCATGAGATTGAAACTGCCTTTGCAGAATTATGACTGAGACAGTGGAAGAGATCTAACTTAACTGACTCTATCTTGCTTCTAACCTCCAAGCTGTCCTTGTTCATTCCTCGGGGTAGGCTGAACTAACTTTGGGAGAAACTTAGTTTATAGTTTAAACAAAGATGATCAACAGCAGACCTCCTTCTTGCCTGGGGATTAGATTGCCTTTGTAGGACAAACATTAGCCACAGGATTAGAAATTATGGTTGAGGAGTCATGCAGCTGGAGGCTACAAGATTCTGACCCTCCCTAAACTGCTCGTAAAATCAGTGCTTGAGATATTTTGCAGACCCTTCCCTTGATGGATCTGCTGGCACCACCCAGATCAATAAACTGGCTCATCTGATCTTCTAGCCCCCACCCAGGAACTGATTTAGTGCAAGAAGACAGCTCCAACTCCCTATGATTTCATCTCTGACCAATCAGCACCCCTGGCTCACTGGATTCGCCCCACCCACCAAGTTATCCTTAAAAACTCTGCTCCCCAAATGCTCCAGGAGACTGATTTGAGTAATAATAAAACTCCAGTTTCCCATGCAGCTGGCTCTGCATGAATTACTCTTTCTCTATCTTAATTCCTCTTTCTTGATAAAGCAGTTCTGTCTAGGCAGCAGGCAAAGTGGACCCCTTGGGCTGTTACAAGATCCCCAAGTTTCATCCATGTTGTAGCACGTGATAGGATTTCCTCTTTTGTAAGGCGGCTTACAGTTTCATTGTATGTATATACTACATTTTCTGTATTCATCCATTGGTCCACATTGAGGTTGCTTCCACCTCTTAACTATTATGAATAATGCTGCAATGAATATGGGTGTGTAAATATCTATAAGAGATCATGTAACTCATAGATATTTATTTCTTTAAAGTTAGTTTCTGGAGATTTTTTGTGTTCCTTTGGTTGGGCCCTGTTTTCCTATTTCTCTGTATGCCTTGTGATCTTTTATTAAGATTCAGGCATTTGAAAAATACACCCGACCTCCTCCAGTCATTACAGACTGGCTTCATACATTGGAAGACCTTTATTGGTTAGCATAGCTAGAGATTCTAGGGGCCCTTCAAGCTTTTTCTGGGCTTGTGTGTGTCATTTCCCAGTTAAAGAGGTGTGCTTGCTTCCTGTTTGGAGCCTGGAACCTCTTTCTCCCCCTGGTGTCTGCCTATAGTACTACAATCTCCCTAGTGCGGAAACAGGGTGCTTGCCTTTGTTCTCAGAGGCCCCCAACATGGCCTTCAAACTCTGCACTCTGAGTCAGGCAAGACAGAAACCAGTGCCTTGGGCAACCCCCCAGAAACCCAGAATGCTGGACTCATGGCCCACTCCTTTTGCCTCCCTAAGGGAGAAGCTGGGACTTAAGTGTTTTCTCCAGATCAAGTCTCACTGTATCAGGGTGAGAGAGGTTAGGACGAGTAAAATACCACGACTTTTTCTACTCATTTTGATGCATCTTTTCCTGGCTCTGCACTCATCTGAGGTGCTCCCTAGTTCCTGTGGCAGAGATCAAAAACAGATATTTATGTTTGACAACAAAGAAGTTAGAGATAACATTTGGTGTTTCTCTAACAATATATACAACTCTCTGTGCACATTCTCCATAAAATATCTCTCGTTCCTGCAGGTCCATGGGCAAGACCCTCTCCCTGGCATTTCTAGTTCTAGGGATCCCTCCTTAGAGAATAGGAAGGCCTTAACTCTTTGGACCCAAAACAACTATCTGAGTTTTTGTTTCCCAGGTCCCATTTACATCTCAGCTTTCATTTCCCACTTTACAACTCTCTCCTTCAGGACCAGGGGAATCTTCTATTCCCTGAGGACATCTGTCCTTCTCTTATTTATCGTGTTTCCCCCTCCATTCCATGATGACCCTCATACCCTGTACTCTAGGAACCCTCCTCTTTTGATACATCTTTCTGAAGCATGTATCATAAACTTTTTAGTGAGATATTATTCTTTGGATTGCTGGAAAACAAAAGCTAGAAGCTAGTAAGCAAAATCTCCTTTTCCTTCCTCCATTACTATATTCCTCTGCCTCCTCCACTTATCACTTCCTTTGCATATATTATCTTAAGAAAAGTACTAAGAAAGTCTTAAATGCTTGGGATAGAAAAGAAAAAATATTCATATGTTTGCAAGACTTTTAATCTTTCTTATAATCTCCACTGGATACTTTAGTGTTGGGCAACAGGAAGTCCTCAGTTGAAAACACAGCCTGGCAACTATTCCAGCATTCAAGGGATCCAGAGAAGGAGGGGCTAATGTTCAGCATAAGCTATTTCATAAAAGTGACTGTGATTTCTCATACAGGAGAAGTTTCTTCCTATAATGAAGGAAAAGAGGGAAGTGTGAAAGAAAGAAAGGAAGAAACATTGTCCTCAAAGTGACAATTAAGCAAAGTGAACCGTGTGGGCTCTTTGTGAGGAGGAGGAATCAACAACTAGAAAGAGTCATCTGGTTCTGGCTGATCTCTGCAGCAAGCGGGTGTTTTAACAAGATAAAACCTTATTTGTTTTATCTTGTCCCTACAGGCTCTTTTTTATTCCATATGAATTTTAAAATGTTGTTTTTTTCTAAATATGTGAAGAATGTCAATGGTAATTTGATGGAAATAGCATTGAATCTATAAATTACTTTGGGCAGTATGGTAATTTTCATGATATTAATTCTTCCTATCCATGAGCATGGAATGTTTTTCCATTTGTTTGGCTTCTCACAGATTTTCTTGAGCAGTGGCTTGTAGTTTTCCTTGAAGGGGTCTTTTACTTCCCTTGTTAGCTGTATTCCTAGGTACTTTATTCCCTTTGTAGCAATTGTAAATGGGAGTTCATTCATGATTTGGCTCTCTGCCTGTCTATTGTTGTTGTATAGGGATGCTGGTGATTTTTGCACATTGATTTTGCAATCTGAGACTTTGCTGAAGTTGCTTATCAGCTTAAGAAGTTTTTGGATGACCCGTTTCTTATACCTTATACAAATATTAACTCAAGGTTAATTAAAGACTTAACTATAAAACTGAAAACTACAAAAACCCTTGAAGAAAACCTAGGCAATACCATTCAGGACATAGGCATGGGCAAATATATCATGATGAAAATATCAAAAGCAATTGCAACAAAAGCAAAAATTGACAAATGGGATCTAGTTAAACTAAATACTTTCTGCACAGCAGAAGAAACTATCATCAGAGTGAACAGACAACCTACAGAATGGGAGATAATTTTTGCAACTATCTATCTGACAAAGGTCTAATATCCAGTGTCTATAAGGAACTTAAACAAATTTACAAGAAAAAAACCCCATTAAAAAGTGGACAAGGCCGGGCGCGGTGGCTCAAGCCTGTAATCCCAGCACTTTGGGAGGCCGAGGCGGGCGGATCACAAGGTCAGGAGATCGAGACCACAGTGAAACCCCGTCTCTACTAAAAATACAAAAAATTAGCCGGGCGCGGTGGCGGGCGCCTGTAGTCCTAGCTACTCAGGAGGCTGAGGCAGGAGAATGGCGTGAACCCAGGAGGCGGAGCTTGCAGTGAGCCGAGATCGCGCCACTGCACTCCAGCCTGGGCAACAGCGTGAGACTCCGTCTCAAAAAAAAAAAAAAAAAAAAAAAAAAAAAAAAAAAAAAAAAAAGTGGACAAAAGGCACAAACAGACACTTCTCAAAAGAAGACATTATGCAACAAATGTATGGAAAAAAGCTAAACTTCGCTGATCATTAGAGAACTACAAACCAAAACCACAGTGAGATACCATCTCACACCAGTCAGAGTGGTGATTATTAAAAAGTCAAGAAACAACAGATGCTGGCAATGCTGCAGAGACATAGGAATGCTTTTACACTGTTGGCAGGAACGTAAATTAGTTCAATCATTTTGAAAGACAGTGTGATGATTTCTCAAAGACCTAGAACAAGAAATACCATTTGACCCAGTAATCCTATTACTCGGTAAACGCCCAAAAGAATGTAAATCATTCTATTTTAAAGACACACACAAGCTTATGTTCATTACAGCACTATTCACAATAGCAAAGACATGTAATCAACCCAAATACACATCAATAATATACTGGATAAAGGCAATGTGGTACATATACACCATGGAATACAAAGCAACCATAAAAGGGAATGAGATCGTGTCCTTTGCAGGATATGAGTAGAGCTGGAAGCCATTATCCTTAGCAAACTAATGAAGGAACAGAAAACCAAACACTGCAGCATGTTCTCACTCATAAGTGGGAACTGAACAGTGAGAAAACACGGACACAGGGAGGGGAACAACGCACACTGGGTTCCGGTGGGCATAGGGGGTGGGGGAAGGGAGAACATCAGGAAAAATAGCTAATGCATGTGGGGCTTAATGCTTAGTTGATGGGTTGATAGGTACAGCAAACCACCATGTCACACATTTACCTATGTGACAAACCTGCACATGTACCCTGGGACCAAAAAAAAGAAAAAAAAAGATGGCCGTGTTGGGTAAAATATTCTTTGCTGGCAAATCTTGTTTTTTCTTCAATTTCTTTTTATATAGCATCCCATTCTCCTCTGCCCTGCAACTTTCTACTAAAAAATCCTCTGCTAGCATAATAGAAATCCCCTTATATTTAAAAATCTCACTTTTTTTCTTGCTACTTTCAAAATTCTCTTTGATATTGACTTTTGTCAATTTGATTATAATGTGAGAACTTACAAGATTTAAACCTTATTGGTCATCATTGAGCTTCATGGATCTGGATGTCTATATCTCCTCCAAGAGCTAGAAAGTTTTCAGCAGTTATTTCATTAAGCACGCTTTTTGGTCCTTTCTCTGTTTTATCTCCTTTTGGAACTTTCATAATGCAAAAATTTATTTGATTAATAGTGTTTCATCGGTCCTGTAGGTTTTCTTCACATTTTTTCACTGCTTTTTCCTTTTTTCCCTTTGCCTGGGTAATTTTAAATGACCTCCTTTTAAGTTACTGGATTCTTTTTTCTGTTTGATCTAATCTCCTTTGAAGTTCTACTGTATTTTTTATTTTACTCATTGAATTCTTCAGCTTCATGATTTCTGTTTAATTATTTTCAATGATTTCTATTTTTGAATCTCATTCATATAATTTTTTTCTGATTTTGTTGAATTGCCCATATATATTATCTTGTATCTTACTGAGTTTTCTTAGATTGTTAATTCGAATTTCTTTTCAGGCAATTTGTATATTTCCATTTCATTGAGGCCAGTTGCTTGAGAATTATTGTATTTCTTTGGTGGTTTTATATTTTCTTGCCTTTTCACATTTCTTGGATGCCTCTGGTCATGTCGATACAGCTAGTGGAGCAATCACCTCTTTCAAACTTTACAGCTTCGATTTTGTAGAGAGAGACTCACTTGCAGTTGGATCCAAGGGTGCTAGTTGGGCAGGATGTGGTGGCTCTGGTTCCAGTTGTGCACAGGGGTGCAGGCATCATGCAGCTTCTTCATCTGTGATCCACATCATTGATGACTGCAGGTGTCAAAGTGCCCTAAGCTTCAGGAGTTGGTGGCAGCTATGGTGACAGCATTGGTTCTTTGGGTCCCCAGTGACAGGGCTTTTGGTGTCCTCTTTTACTCATTTTCCTCACACTAGAGAATCTTAGCTGAGGGGATCTCTTTCAGTATTGGGCCTAACACAGTCCACAGGTGGCCACACAGTGTTGGGATACGAACTACCACCTCTTAGAGTGGTTTTGGAGCCAGGGTCCTGGACCCATAGTCTATGAAAATACTTCCACCTAAGACTTGGGGCACTGGTTCACTCTCCAGGTCATGGTGAATGTAGATTACCTACAAAGCTGAGGTCTGTGACTCTGGAGTACTCCAGCAGCTCAGGCCCAAGAGCCAGGGATGGAGCTATGACTGTGACTTTCGGGGGTAGAGTGAAGTATCACCATACTTCTGGAGAATGATGGGTGGTCCAGAGGCTCAGGCCCTGGAAAACAGGAGGATACATCTGCAATTCAGGTCCTGGAGTCAACAGCACACAATACCAACTCAGACCTCATGGGATGAGGCACCATTTAATTATGACTGTGTACTCTGGGTTGATGGGACATGGCAGTAGCCCAGGCTCAGTGAAGGGAGGTGCAAGTAGCCCAGGCTCAGTGAAGGTAGGCAGCAAAGATACAAGAATGTTGAGATGCAACTGTGGCTTGGGCCCTGGAAGGCAGAGAGTAGTGCAGCAATGGTTGCATTCCCTAGGAGGCAGCATACCTCAGCAGCTCAAATTCCTGGTGGCTAGTTCCAGGGAGGCAGAGGACTGTACATATTTGGCCATTTGTGTGGGGTGGCACAGCTCAGTGAAGGTTTTGGTTTCCCAGGAGGTGAGGCACCATGTCAGCTTAGGCCTTGCAGGCATGGCTGTTTGAAATGATCAATATTCTATTTCTTCAGAAGGCAGGGTGTTACGTTAGCTCAAGTGTCAGGAGGCATGACTGTTTGGCTAGGCCAAGACTGTAGTAACCCAGAAGTGGGACATTGCATTAGCTCAGGCCCTGAGGGGTGAGACTGCTTGACTCAACCAAGATCTTATTTCCCATGGAAGTCTGCCACTGTTTCAGCTCAAGTACCCTCTGTGGCTATTTGGCTTGGTTAAAATGTTGTGTTTCCGGGACAGAAAATGTAGCCATCTGGATTTCTGTGCTCTCTAGTATGTTTGCTATTGTTTTGCTTTACTCCTGAGCTCTTCTTTGGTTATTTTTTTCAAAATGTAGTAGTTTCTTCATTGTTTTGGTTAATAGTGGTGGGGATGAGCACTAAGAACTTCTTGTTGGTCATCTTGCTGGTGTCGCTGCACTTACTTTCAAAATGTCAGGAATATATGCATGCGGGCTGTGTGTGTGTGTGTGTGTGTGTGTGTATGTATGTTCAGTCAAACAAAATATTATCTACATATGATAATGTCCATCTAATAAACACCACTGAAGACAAACATGTAGTCAAACACAACAGATTTATTGACTTGTTTTCATAAGTGATAATTCACCCTAGGAGAACCAAGAGGCATCTAATCAACCAAAAAAAGAGATGAGGTTATTTCATGATTGGGGAGAAGGGTGGTGTTTGGGTAACATTAAATTTGTAGTGTTTTATTGGCTCAAAGAAAAGCAGAGCTGTCTATAAAGGGCTTAACAGCAAGCCTCATACACAGTCCTGTTTCCTTGGAACTACAAAGTAAAGAAAAAACTGCATAATGTTGAATTTTGAAATCTGTCATGTAAAGCTCTGCATTGGAAGTCTTCCCTTCCCTTCCCTTCCCTTCCCTTCCCTTCCCTTCCCTTCCCTTCCCTTCCCTCCCCTCCCCTCCCCTCCCCTCCCCTCCCCTCCCCTCCCCTCCCCTCTCTTGAAATGAAAACTTGAAGCTGGCATAATGTTTTATTTTCCCCTGCATAGATAGCATGGCAAAAATGATTAATGCATAGACAGATCTCTATATATACTACACATAAATAAATGTCTTCATATATAATCTATTTACATAAGAATGTGGAAAAGCTTTTTTTAAAATTAATTTTCATCGTGTTAGCCTGGGTTCACTAGAAAACAGAGCCTGAGACAGGTATTTAGTGCCAGTGTTTTTGTTGGAAGAACACAAAAAGTACATAAATCATAAATGTCCAGCTCGATAAATTATCAAAAAATAAAGATATGTGTTCTTAACTCCCAATTAAAAATTAGAAAATAGCTTGTATGAAGAAGGTACAGAACTCTTTTGCTCCTTTCCAGACAATACACCCTCAAGAGTAATCACTGTCTCTGTTTATAATACCCATGATTAGTTTTGTTGGTTTTGGCGTTTTAATTAATGGAATCATATGGCATATATTTTCGTGTGTGTTTGACTTCTCTTCAGTATTATTGTATTATATTGCTGGGCAACACACAACCAAAAAGTTCGGGGATTAAATTAAATCTGTATTATTCCTCTCAAGTTTGTAAGTCAGTGAGGTTTCATTATGGTGAAAAGAGGCTAATGATAAGGAAAAAAAATAAAGTTTAGGGACTATGCCAACTTTTCATTTTCACTTTTCATTCAAAACTCACATTGAATGTGCTAAAACTGCCTTGTAAATGGCAACTCTAGAGTGAAGCTAGAATGTCAGCTCCATGAGGTCACAGCCCAATTAGTTCACTCTATACTTCCAATAGTGCCTGGAATATAGTAGATGTCAGCTCAAGCACCCTCTGTCTGGGTTCACTAGAAAACAGAATCTGAGACAGGGATTTAGTGTCAATGTTTTAGTTGGAAGAGCACATAAAGGGCATAAATCATCAACATACAGCTCCGTGAATTATCAAAAAGTAAAGACATGTGTGTTCCTATTTCCTAATTAAAAATTGGAAAGTAGCAAGTACTAGGAAGGTATACAGCCCCTTTGCTCCCTTCCAGCCACTATACCCCCAAAGTAATCACCATCTCAACCTCTAATACCTGTGATTAGTTTAATTGGCATGATCTTTTTAATTAATGAAATCATATGGCATACATTTTTTGTAAGTTTGACTTCTCTTCAGTTTTGTGTTATTTTGCTAGGTAACACACAACCAAAAAACTCAGAGATTAGATTAAATCTGTGTATTTCCTCTCAAGTTTGCAGGTCAATGAGGTTTCAGTATGATGAGAAGAGGCTAATTATAAAAACATTAAAGTTTAGAAACTATGCCAAGTTTTCATTTTCACTTTTAACTGAGAACTCGCATTGAATGTGCTAAAACTGCCTCCTGAACGATAACTGTAGAACAAAACTAGAATGTCAGCTCCAGGAGGTCATAGACAGCTCAGTTAGTTCACTCCATATTCCCAGTAGTACCTGGAATGCAGTAGATGCTCAATAAATATTTCTTGAATGAAGATATTGTGAGATAGAGTTAATGTACAGAGGTACTTAAGAGCTCTGTCTTCATCCTGGGGATGGCTGAATGTATGAATCTTGGCTCTTGGTCAAGATAAGACCATTGGAATTTATAATGTGCAGTTTAGAATAATTTTAAACTCTCTCAGCAAGCCCCAAGGTCAGTTTCTTTGCTAATGACTTGCAACTAGCTTAATGAATTTGACAAGCCTGACTATTTAATGGGATACAGAGAGTTTCTTGCATAGATGTGGGCAGTTCAAGTCAGAAACTGGCATGGTTCATGTGTCTGGTTAGGCCTGTGGGGATCTTGCACTGTGGAATGTCTCCAGTGCTTGCCTACTCTCTCTCTCGCTGCATTGTACTCTCCGCCTTTAGACAAAAGCCTCATGTGAGTACATTCTTTGGTGGTTGTTAAGTCTTTTCAAATATCTGCCTGGGGAAAATAATAGACTCTGACTTGGGCAATACAATTGGGAATAGAGAATATATCAGATTTACAAAGACTTCGAACTGATTTTCTTCTTAAATCAAATATCTTTTATATAGAAAAACAAAAAACAAAAAGTGAAATATAAACCCTCCATTTTCTAGGTCAGCTAAAACAAATTTATGCATTTGATACCTTTCTAAGCAAAATTTGCAGACTTTGCAGGCTGATTTCTAGTTCCAAAATAAATTAAATTAAAATATTGAAATAATACAACCAAATACTAAATAACTAAATTTTCTAATCCAGATTCTGGGACAGATAATCTTTGTCAACAAAACAAATAAGGACTCTTACATTACATGCAGATGTTGCCAGAGTTTTATAATGTAAGAAAAAAAGTATATGCCTATATGATATGAAATATATATAAATTTATATGTAATATACAAGTTCTTTATATATTTTAATATATTTTCAAATAATATACAAATTTATATATATTCCAGACACATGTGTGTTTGTGTATATGTATTTGCATATATGTCACTTAGGCCATTTAGCGACCCTGTTTTGGGCACAGTTTCTATGACTTCAGAGTTGGAGGTAAAATGGGAATGCTTTCATTATTCTCTAAATATGGGAGAGAATACTAAGAAGAAAAAAAGCAACTTAAGACAAAAAAAATCAGTTACTGAAAGTAACCGACAAGGGTTGAAGCTACTGGCTTAAGGGGGGAAAAAACCCCCAGATGATAGCTGGCTTATATAGCACTGTGAGGTTCTGAGCCCCATCCAGACTGTGACGCTACTCCTTTTGATGTCCAGCCCCTCCTGGCCAAGCTGGAAATGTGCATTCAAGAGATGGGAGCAAGTTACAGGCTATATCTGGTGAAATTGTACCTGGAGTCTGAGAAGGATTAAAACAAGCAGTCTTGACCTTTTACAGAAAGGAAAATACCACCCTTTGCTGACATTGATGATAAAAAGATCCAGAGGGGAAACCACAAAGAACTTTCAGAATTGCTTCCTCTGCTGGAAAGAGTGTACTTATTGAAGACAAATTTTTTTAAATCTAGTATTATCAGCCTCACGCAGTTACTGGAAAGTACTTAAGTTCCTGGGAATCACATGAGCAGTAGCAATCCCAACAAACCTTAGTCAGTAAAAAAACAAGTTGCTGATCTTGAAGAGATTCAAACAGGAAAGCAAATGCATCATCAGCTTTGTTCAAACCATATCTCAAATTTAGTTGTTTTTTGTTTTCGTATCCACCAGGCAATCAAAAGAAAGTTACACATCTTTTCTGTGTTTTCCTACAGTAAACTCAAAATTCAAACAGAGAGACATATTTTAATAAATTCAAAGATTTAAGTATTTTCCCTGGATTTGTAGAGCTTTGTCTCATTATGTTTCCTGTATTTATACGGTGTGAAAACAAAACTTTTGAGTGTATATTAAAACTGTCTGGATATTACTATATAAAACATTGGAAAATATCACAAAGTAATTTAAATAAAAAATAACTGTGATATGCTAGTGTCTTTTAATAGTTGCTTCTTATGAAACCAAAATAAGGTGACTAAAATATCAACATATGAAAATGACAGTATTTCAATTTTCAGCTTGAATATTTTAAAAGTATTGATTTGATTAAGTTACGTATGTTGGCATGCTTAAATCAATTTTAAATATAAACAAATGAAATAAAAATGCTAACATCTGTGTTCATGAACATTTTTTTGAGATAGAGTCTCACTCTGTGGCCCAGGCTGGAATGCAGTGGCATAATCTTGGCTCACTGCAACCTCTGCCTCCTGGGTTCAAGCAATTGTCCTGCCAAGCCTCCCAAGTAGCTGGGATTACAGGTGCGCACCACCACGCTCAACTAAGTTTTTTATTTTTAGTTGAGACGAAGTTCACCATGTTGGCCAGGCTGGTCTCGAACTCCTGACCTCAAGTGATCCACTCCCTTGGACCTCCCAAAGTGCTGGGATTACAGGCATGAGCCACCACGCCCAGCCTGTGATCTTCTTTTAAAAGTTGAAACTCAGCTCTTCCAATTGTGATAGAACCAGACTTAATCTTCCACTCTGTTAGAAAACTGGGTTGGTCACAGTGGCTCATGCCTCTAATCCCAGCACTTTGGGAGGCTGAAGTCAGAGAATCCCTTGAGCCCAGTATTTTGAGGCTGCAGTGAGTTATGATTACACCAGTGCACTCAAACCTGGGTGTCAGAGTTAGAACTTGTCTCACACATTTTTTTTATATTATAAATAAAACTGGAAAAAATTAAGCACAACTGCTTCCAGACATTGGGAAACAGTTAGTGCAGGACTTTCAACATTGAAAAAATGAAAACAAATGTGAATATAATAATTGCTCTGGTTTTCTGCATGAAGAAACTTTCCAGACGATGGTCAGGGAGAGGGATCCATTCTGATATTGCTGAATTAAGTCGACAAAAGACAGAATTTGAGGGCACTGAGACAGCTATAGTTAGTGAGAACAGAACCATAAAGGGTATGGCTATGCAGAGACAGGGGTCCAGAAATCTGCAGGGAAGTATTCTAAATTTGTAGTTTAACATAAGCTGTGTATGTATGGGTTGAAAGTTTAAAAATACAGTCAAAGACTAGCCAGGTAGTTGTAGCTGTATGATTACCAGGGCTTACACAGGGCTGACACACATTCAAGTTCCAATCAGCTAGAATGCAGAGACTTCCATGAACAATTGGGGGATAGAATAGAGACCTCCAGAAAGATCATGCTTTAATAATAAGTCAATTACTATTAAAGCATGTACCCAATTAACAACAACTATAAAACTTCTGATATAGTTTGGCTCTCTGTCCCCACTCAAGTCTCATGTGGGTCTTGGGGGTGGACTTTCCCTTTGCTATTCACATAATAGTGAGTTCTCACAAGATCTGGTGGTTTAAAAGTGTGTAGCACTTCCCCCTTCACTCTCTCTTCCTCCTGCTTCTACTACCTAAGACATGCTGGCTTCCCCTTCACATCCCACCATGATTGTAAGTTTCCTGAGGCCTCCCCAGCCATGCCTCCTGTAGAGCCTAGGGAACTGTGAGTCAATTAAACGTCTTTTCTTTATAAACTACCCAGTGTCAGGTAGTTCTTTATAGCAATATGAGAAGGGACTAATACACCCTCCGTATTATGCCTTTTCAAAAGTCTCAGAAGAATCAAATTGGTCTTCAAGTTTAAGCTCCTGCAAGAAATAAAAGTAATACATTGTGAAAAAAGAAAAATTTGAGCACTCAATCAAATAAAAATCATAATATCCAGCATGTAATCCAAAATTACTACACATGCCAAGAAGCAGAAAAGTCACAATAACAAATAGCCAGGAGAAAAATTAATAAAAACAGACCTGTAAATTACAGATTACAACAAAGGAGAAGTGCTTTAGAATATATATTATAATCATGCATAAGAATTCCTAGAAATACATGGATGCAAAGAATATAAAAATGAAAAATACAAAAGAGCACCAAATAGAACTTCTAGAGATAAACACCACAATACATGAAGTGAATAAATCACTGCCTATGATTAACAACACATTAAATCTTCCAGAAGAAAAGGTTAGTAAACTGGAAGATGGATATAGAATCTCTAATCTGAAGCAAAGATTAGGGAAAAAAGTCTAGAAAGATTAATAAAACATCAGTGGGACAATATGAAGTGGTCTAACATGTAATCTGAATCCAACAAGAGGAAGAGAGAATGAATTGAAAACATATTTGAATAAATCATTGGAATTTCTAAATTTGATAAAAAGTATAAACCCACAGATGCAAACAGCTTAACTAATCAATCACAAGCTGGATGAGCAAAAATAAAACCACACCAAAGCATAATTTAGATTGCTAAAAATGAATAATAAAATGTTAAAAGTAGAGGGTAAGAATAGACACATTAGCATAAAGGTAAGAATAATTGCAGACTGCCCATAAGCCATTATGTAAGCCAAAAGACAATTAAAAGACATCATTAAAGTACTTGAAGGTAAAAGCTGTAACATAGGTTCAATATCCTGTGAAAATATTAAAACTGGAGGTAAAATAAAGATGTATTCAGACAACAAACAAAAAATCTGAGAAAATTCAGTACCAGAAAAAAAATCAATGGAATGAATGTCAAAGGAACTTCTGGTTGTTAACAGAAAATGACAAAACCTTGCTGAGACATATTAATGAAGACCTAAATAAATAGGCTGGGAGTGGTGGCTCATGCCTATAAACCCAGCACTTCGGGAGGCCAAAGCAGGTGGATCACTTGAGGTCAAGAGTTCAAGACTAGCCTGACTAACATGGTGAAACCCCGTCTCTACTAAAAGAATGCAAAAAATTAGCCTAGCTTGGTGGCACATGCCTGTAATCCCAGGTACTTGGAGGCTGAGGTGAGAGAATCACTTGAACCCAGGAGTTAGAGGTTGTAGTGAGCCGAGATTGCATCATTGTGCTACAGACTGGTTGACAGAGCGAGACTCCCTCTCAAAAATAAATAAATAAATAAATAAATAAATAAATAAATAAATAGGTATATTCTGTTAATGGATTAGAAAACTCAATATTGTTAAGTTGGCAATTTTCCCTTATAGACCTATATAGACTCAATACCTTCTTTATCAAAATCCAAGAAGGTCTTTTTGGATTGCAAAGTTGATGAAGTTGCAAAGTTGATGAAGTAATTCCAAAATTTACATGAAATAATTAAAGACTTAGAATGACCAAATCAATTTTGTTAATGAAGAAAAATAATATGAGACATATGCTACCTGATTTCAAGACCTACCATAAAGCTATCATACATTTTAATGATGAAGATTCATAATAAGATACGAAATGAAGATACAGGAAATTTCTAGTCAAGTATTAAGATAAAATGCATCGATTACTTCAGCAGCCACAGCCGTGACCTTCAACTCTTTATTTCCTTCCTTCTGGTGTAATTCATGGTTTTATTAAAGATAAAAGTATATCTCTCTTGAAATCCTTTCCATAGAGTATTGCAAGTTTATGGGATTAGGACTCAGAATCAGGAAAAATAAGAGTTGTAGAAAATGGCAAATTTAAAAAATAGTTAATTTAAGATAAACTACAGATTTCTAATGGTCATTGGGCACACCCGAGATGATTCTTCCCCAAACTGTTCCATGGTCTATGATCCAATTTACTGAGTAATGTAAGGGTGACACATCACTGTTAGAAATGTTGATTTGCCCCCTGACTTTGCATACAGTATTCAGTATTATCATTTTACAACCTCAAATGTAAAAATACCTATTATCACTGTTAAAACAATGAGCCCTTTGAGACTTCTCTTACATTTATGAGTGAGCTTACTTTGATTTTATAAACATAAATTACTTTTAATAGTTGGATGCATGTTTTCTCAATAGATAGCAGTTTTTGCAGCAATGCTGATTATAGTACACTAACCAATTGCTCATTATTGATTGCCCATTTCTTTATCATTGGCTGAAAAAATACACAAGCCTCGATATTATTTAACCTTTAATTATCCTTACTTTTCTTATAATCTTTGATATTTAGGACTGGTAGAGAAGAGAAATTAGATTTTAGAGGAGAAAGGGGACAGAAATATATGATAACACAAATTTAACTTAGCGTGAATTCAGGCTTCATCTTGCCTCATGAGTCTAAGACAAAAAAAAAATACTGGATTAAGATGTTTTTTAAAAAATCATTTTTAGTCACAAATATCTTGCATCTACCTGAAGAGCTTTGACTACTTATAGTTCGAAGTTATCAATAAGATCACCTTATATACTCAAGACCTTATAACTCTTCCCCCCCCCCCCCCAATTATTTACAAGGCAAAGCACGGTCCCAAGATACTTCCCTCAATAATGAGTTCAACTTTAACCATACCATCCCTACCATACCAACCACTACAAATGTAATTCTTGGCCCAACTTCAACCTAGCAGAGCAGCCACTTGCAATCATTAAGCAGACAGGGAATCAAATTGGGCAACATGGTGAAACACCATCTCTACAAAAAATAGAAAAATTAGCTGGGTATGGTGGTGCACACCTGTAGTCCCAGTTACTTAGGAGGCTGAGGTGGGAGGATGGCTTAAGTCCAGGAGGTGGAGGTTGCAGTGCACTCCAGCCCGTACAACCCAGCCAGACCCTCTCTCTCAAACAACAACAACAGCAGCAAAAAAAAAAAAAAAACACCAAAAATTATTTTTATTGTAAATGTAGCAAAAGGAGGCAAAGTCTCATGGACATTTTCCTACTGCTTTCTAGTCACATATAGATAAAACCAAGAATAACCAAATGAAGAATAAATTTCAAATCACATGACATGAAACAAGTGCAGGTGGTCTTGTCTAAAAGTTGGAATCATAATATCTTGCACTAATAGCACAAAATATTTGCATGAACTTTTTACAGCTAAAAATGCACTAATCTTAGGTTGCTTATATAAATGTTAAACTTAAGAAAATTATGTATGCACTAATTATTACCAAGAGAAGGCACTCTCAAAACAATATATCAGGATTTAAGTCAGGATATTTTAAAAATCCAAAAAACAACAAAGAATCAGGTGATGTAAGGACTTGTAGGATTTACATGAGCTTTGGCTTTTATTCTGAATTAGAGAGGAAGCCATTGAAGGATTTTGCCCAGTTATTACACTATCTGAATAAATCTCTTTCCTTGCCTTTATATATTTAAAACCCCAGGGATCGGGTTAACTCCAGGTAAAACTTGACTTGGAGACTCAAAAGAATTACATTAGGGTCTGATCTTTCACTTGGCACTTCTCAGTTCTGCTTTTGCCTGTGAGCATCTGTCTGTCACGGGGTTCATATGGCTGCTGATGGCAGCAAACTTACCTCCTCACAGCTCCAAACCCAACAGGAAAGAGGAAAGATGGGGAGACCATTTCTTGGTCACTGAAGTGAAAATGATGAGATTAATTTTGATTGGAAATGTGTCAGTCATTCACACAATTGGTTTTTCCTAGGTCACAAGGCTACCACAGAACTTCACTCTAGCTGAGTTGATGTAATTCTGCCATTTCCCAGATGTAGGACACAGGTCAACTCCTGAAGCTGGGAGTCGAGTGAGCTCCACCCTTGTACATAAATTAAGAATTAGACAATGGTGATTTTTTTGGAGGAAATCAGACTGTCATTGTCAGAACAAATGGGGAATAAATGCTGAGTACCAAAATCTGTCAAATATTAATACAATATTGGAGAAATAAAACAAGATATCAGCACATACACAATAATTAAAAGATTGGAATTAGGTACATAAATAGACCAATATCTCTTTATGACATGGTAAAACATTAACAGTTAATGTCAGTGAGGTGATGATGGGCTCTACATTAAGTAGTATAGTCTTAATTGCCAATAATATGAAAAATATGTTCAATATACAATATTAAACAATATTCATAAAAATAAATGCCAGAGACAAAATTATTAAGCAAGGGAAGAAAATACAAAATAATATATTTTAAAGCTGGAATAAGAAAAACTTTCCCAAGAAATTAAAAATATGATGTCATAAATATAATTATGAGATTGACATTAAAATAAAACATAATTTTATAGCAAGAAAGCTGAATATAATAACTTGATATATAAAATACATATCTATGCATTATATGTTGAAGTAATTATATCATATATATAATTAATATAAAGAAATTATATGCAAAGATATAACACATACATTATCTTTGAGGCTCCATATGTGCCAATCAGAGTCCTGGTTTTTCTACCTTTGTTATACCAAGTATCATATCATATGACACCAAGTATCATAGGTCTATAGGACAGACAATATTATTACTACTTTCCTGAAAAGAAATATGAAGCACAGAGAAATGTGGTGGCATGTTCATAGCTACATAGGTAGTAAACAACAAAGATGGGATAGCAAGATAAAAACCCTGGGTTGTCTGATTAGAAAGCCCACATTATTTAGCACCACACTGTATTTTTGACATCAACACTTAGTCTCTTTCCACCATTTTGCATCTGAAAAGGAAGTAGGTAGCACATGAAAGTATTGCTTCTCATTTTATTTATTTTTGCTCTGCAATAAAAACAAATGTATTTAACAAATATCATATGTTGCACATTTCCATATATGGCATAGGATACAAATTTGATTAAGATATAATTCTGCCCAGTAGAAGGTGGGAGAAGGGAAAGGAAGAAGAAGAAATAGAAAATATAAGTTGAATCTGATGCTTAATGTGATTTTTACTCCATGTATATTTTTACTCAAATGATAGCTTGTGCACGTGCAAGGATGGACTGTGCTATTTCAAAGTACTTTCTATGGGGGAAGAACAGAAGGAGAGGAAAAAGGGAGGGGGAGATGGCCACGTATCTCCACTTCCGAAGGAAAAGGCCCTTTGGTCCCCATAGGTGGGAGCAGAAAAAAGTTAAATAAATGGGAGGAATATTATACAGGGGAGCAGAAGTATGTGTTTTGCATGGAGGCCTCATTTTAGCAATACCTTTTTTGCTTTTCTGCTTCCAGATCTTATTTGCCAATTTAATGCCTTATTTAATGCCTATAAAGTTCTTACGATGAATGAAAAACTTTCAAGTACTGTTGCCTCATTAAATGCATTATTTATTAATTTAACGTCTAGTACTCTCGACAAAGAGCCAGTGAAATGAATTTTTGAGTTCCAGGGGAAAAATGAGAACATAATTTTGAATTTATTATCTCTCTATATATACACACACAGTTCATAATTGGATTACATATAATAATGATATCAATATGTCTGTCAGTATCAAAGTTGGATTCTGGTAATTTCTTATGTGAGGTTCTTGTGTTACAGTCAGCATAGATTTCTGGAGCATTTGTCTGTTGATCTTTCGGTGGCCTCAAACCTCATTAAGTGGTGTGAGAGGTGCTGCTTCTGCCATGTGAGAATTTGATGGCAGAATTAACACAACCTGTGAAACAATCAGAATGCCATAGGTGAGTCACCCAAATAACCTCAGAGTGCCCCTTTCCTGCCCACATAAAGTCATCATCCTCAGAGTTTACTCTTTCTTCTCTGATTCATTCTCAAGATCAAGCATGTGGGGCTTCTCAGTCATTCTTTAAATCAGGCCTGATTTAGGAGACAACATTCAGTGGTAGCTCTTGACCCGAGCTGCTGATGACCACTGCCCTGGTCTTGTGAGTAAATCAGTCTTATATGTGGATGACAGTGCACAATACATTGGGTAAACCAAGGTGTCATGAAAACTATGAGGTTGTTCTTCCAAACGAGGTTGTTCATGCTGATGGCATCAACATACCCAAATCATGATTTGCTGGTTATAAATAACGCATTGCAAAAACCACACTGGCCCAGAATAGCAGGGATCATCGTGAAACTCAGAAAAGTTCTGGTTGTTCTTCCACAAACTCATTGTCACATAGGGTTGGTGGAAGAAACAGGAAGAGATAAGAGACCTAGCTATCATAGGCCCCCAAACCACTGCTTTTCTGAATTCACACCAAGAGATTAGGAAACAACATTCCCCAGCTCCTATGCTAAGAGCCGAAGGGAGCACAGGCTTAAATACTCTGACATGAAAGTTACTAAAGAGTTTGCTTCCATGTCCAAATGTTTCACCCACTAAAAATAAAAAGCTTTGGTCAATGAAATTATAAAATCATTGGTAATTGCTGAGAATCTCTCACTTCTCAGGTTTTACAATGCAAAACCCACTATTAGAGTTAATGTGCTATAGTCAATCTCTCTTCAGTGAGGAAGGGCTGTAGAGGAGTGGGATGTGGTGTTGCCTGGGAATCTCAAAAGAAGACAAAGAGGTACAAGATGATGGAGAAGGGCACCAGAAGAACCATCTCATCAAACTATGATTATGTATGATTATTTTATTATTTGGTTGTCGGTTTTGTCTGCCTGTGGGCCTTTGTGTAATGAAGCTAATGAGTAGCTGTTGGGGTTTTACTATCCATTTCCTCATTCTGGCAACCTCAACCCTTGGAGGATATCCCTCCCCATTCTTCCTAGAGCTTCTTTCTTGGTCTCTTCTTTCCTTCCATTCCCTACTTTCCTCTCTCCGTGTGACATTCTTTGGGTTTAGCTGCCAGGAGCAGCATCAGCTGCAGGTCTCAGGGTAAGAGAGTGGGTAGGTGGGCACAGACTGATAGAGAAGTCTGAGATCAAGATATTTCATGGAAATATTCCAGGAAAAATTGTTGTAATAGGATAATGGAATAAAATAAAATATTTTTGGGGTCCTCTTCATTGTGAAATATCCTCATATCTGGATTCAGAGGTTATGCACTTTGAGGTAGACAGAAAGGGGAAAAGAGCCTTTATGTAGCTATTGTGTTAGGCAGAGTTCTAAGGTGGCACTCACTGACCCCTTGTAATTCCCTTCTCTCGAGTGTGGATGGAACCTGTGTATAGGATGAGATACAAGTCCTGTGTGTAGGTACTAACTACTTAACTTTCAATTTATCAAAAAAGGCATTATTCTGAATGGACCTTACCCGTTTGTGTGAACCCTTTATGAGAGGATTAAAGCATTAGCAGCCTGCTGGTTTCAAAGATAAAATACATTTTCATGAGTTCTCCAACTGAGAGGAAATGAATTCCACCACATTAGCGTGGAAGAGAATCAGAAGCTTCAGGCAAGGCCACAGCCCCAGCCAACTTCCTGATGACAGCCTTGTAAGATCCTGAGTCTAGGACCTACTTCAGCTGGGCTCAGACTCTTGAACCATGGAAACTGAGAGATAATGAATGTGTTCTGTGTTAAGACTCTAAGTTTGTGTAAGTGATTACACAGCAATAGAAAACTAATACAGAAATCTTCAAATGAAGGCCAATACTCACCCCACCAGGGGTACAACAGATCGCTTTACATCCAAAGGCAGAGAGGGACACAGCAATGCAGAATTCCAGCACACTTAAGAGGAGCACCATGCCATCCATACCCTAGGAGAAAACTCATAACAAAAGAATGTGAGAAATGGAGATGACAAGTAGAAACATTTACCAGTAACCACAATGTCATCAGAGAAAAAGCACTGGCTGGGAGTCAGGAAACCTGCCTCCTAGTGGCAGCCATTCCCTTGACCAATTCTTGATCTGCTGAAGTAACTTCTGACTTTTTTCACTGATAAAATAATCACAGACGTTTATTCCCTGGTTCAGTACCTCCCAGTGCTATTGTGGACATGGAAGATGAAAGTGTTTTAAAAAGTTAGGAAGGTAGTATAAAGATAATTGTCATCTTATCCTATTGAGTACTAGAAACTCGTATCATTGACAGAATATTATGATTCCATATCTTAGTGATTGTAAGCAGAGTAATGGTCCCCCAGGGAGGTCTGCATCCTTGTCCCCCTAATCCTTCGCTTCTGGAGATTAGAATGCAGACCTCCCTCGGGGACCATTGTTCTTTTTGCGTAAGAAAAAGCATTAAATTTGCAGATGAAATTAAGGTTGCTTATTAGTTGATATAAGCTAATTTTCCTGGATCATTCAGGTGGGTTCAGCATAATGACAGAATCCTTAGAAGTGGAAGCAAGAGGCAGAATAGAGTTCAAGAGACATTTGAAGATGCTGCAATGCTTGATTTGAAGGTAGAGGACAAGATGACAAACCAAGCAACTTAGGCAGCCTACAGAAGCCAGAAACGGCAATAAAACTTATTGTCACCTAAGCCTTCAGAAAGGAGTACGCCCTTGCCAACACTTTGATTTTAGCCTAGTGAGACCCACTTTGAACTTCTGACCTGCAGAAATATAAGATAACCAAACTGTGTTGTCTTAAGACACTAAATTTGTAGTAATTTGTTACATACAGTAACAGTAAGAAGCTAATACAACGATGAATATCAAGTAGGTCAGTCTTTAATCCATCTCTTCAGAGCACTGACTTTAGGTCTAGTCTTCAGCCAAGAAACATGGTCAAAATTCGGAGAACATTGGGCAGTGCACTCATTTCTATTCATTTTACCCTGGATTGATGCAGGGATTATTCTCTCTTTTTCTCTCCATGGTTAGGGATAGTCCCTCTGTTGTGGAAGAGCCAATAGACCAAGAGCTCAGGATGAGTGATGCAGACTTAAGGAGACCTTGAGAATATTTGCATTCATTGCTTTTTTATTTTCTTGTGCCTTCAACAGCTCTAGTGGCCTCTGTGTTTCCAACATTGCTGTAGGCACAGAAGAGAGCAGCAAACTAAACAGACAGTTCCCCTGTCTTCAAGGATTTTACCATCTAGAAGGGTAGACTAGAAGATGGCAAGCTTTCCATAAAGGCCAGATAATGTACATTGTAGGTTTTGCAGACCATAAGGTCTCTGTCACACATATTCAAACCTGATGTTATAACACAAAAGCATCACTACACAACATGTAAACAAATGGGCTTCATTATATTTCAATTAAACTTTATTTATGAAACTTTATTTACAAAAACAGGTACAGGGCTGGGCCTCCAGAAAAAGTAGCATGTATATAGACCTGTGGACTGATTGTGCAGGTGCCCAGGCAAGAATAGAACCATTGCTTCAAATCCCAGGAAGCCCTTATGGAGTTCCTCTGCTATAAAAACAGGCATAAAAGTGTTCACACAATTAACAGGAATTCATCATGGACTCTGGGAAATGTAATTGAGATGAACGCAGAACCAGTTACATAATTTAGAGTCTCTTGATTAAAATTAAAAAAAAAAAAATCAAGATAGCAACAGCAGAGCATTAGATCAAGCACAGGGCTCTTTGAACCATGAAGTCCTGAGTAACTGCGTGGGTCCCATGCCCAAGAAATCAGCCCTATCGAGTTGGCCAATTCCAGATTTTGTCTCTATCATTGTGTCCTCAAAATCTACCAATGAAGTGACCTTCATAAACTAAAAGTAAGGTCCTTCTTCAGGATAACAATAGCAAATAATAGGGGAATTAGAGACAAGAAGTTGTAGAATCTAATCTTTTTGCCAATTTCTAACTGAATGACCTTGAAAGAATTTGTCAAATTCTCTATAGAAGCTTTTTCTTATTGTGACCGAGTGGCAAGACGTAAAATTGCTTACTACAAAAAGCATTAGAAATCTCAGGGGAAGTAAATTAGTTTAGCAAAGACACCTCAAGGGGTTATTTTGGCGTGATTATATAGCCCACAAAACTATGTAGAATTAGCTAGGAATGAAGTCAACAGAATGCGATTGATTCTGCCTAGTAAGGAAGAATGCTGGGTTTCCACGTTTACATAAGGGAAGGACACAGTAAGGAAGAGAACTAAGCAGCAAGGCGAAAGGCTGAAAGTTCATATAGAGGGAAAGTAACAAAAAATTTGCGGGTGTTGAAAAATGACCAATAGGCTTTCTCTTTTTTGTGAGATGGAGTCTTGCTCTGTTGCCCAGGCTGGAGTGCAATGGGTCCATCTCAGCTCACTGCAACCTCCGCCTCCCAGGTTCAAGCAATTCTCCTGCCTCAGCCCCCCAAGTAGCTGGGATCACAGGACATGCCACCATGCCTGGCTAGTTTTTGTATTTTTAGTAGATACGAGACTTCATCATGTTAGCCAGGCTGGTCTTGAACTCCCGGATCAGGTGATCCGCCCACCTCAGCTTCCCAAAGTGTTGGGATTACAGGCGTGAGCCACGGCGCCTGGTCAGGCTTTTTAATAATAAAGATTTAATTGTGCGTTTTAGTCTGCTGTGATGTGCTGGAAGAACTCTTCCTCCCCACAATTACCCAATGGCCCAAAATGTCAAGAAGTTTTACTACCTACAAAATACTGTGTAGGTGGCATTTTCAGAATAAAGCAATTAGGATAGCATTAAGAAAAGAAAAAATGGTACAAAAAAGTAGTAAAATTCAGAATGAAGATTAAGCACTTATCAGGAGCTAGATGTTGAGGATAAAAGTGGTTAACCTTGCAAGAACATCCAAAGATATTGGAAAGGATACTGAGTTACTTGACACTTGTAAAATACTGTTCAAGACAATTTTACTTCATTATTAGAGAACAGGAACTGACATCTGGGCCCCAGTTTTAGAGGAGATAACAGTACATACTGCATCAATGTTTTAAAATTGAACAGAAAAATTTATACAAAATACCCAGCACAGTAACTATTAATGAGTAGGTGTTCTATAACTATAAGCTTTCTTCCCATTTTGCCTCATCACATATAGAAGAATAGAGACAGAGATGAGACACGTACCTAAATCCTAAATGAAAGATTATTTTATTTCTTAATCACTCCAACTTCCCAGTCATTCAGCAATTAGGGATTATTAATTATTGTTGCTGCCAGAGCCTGCACTCCCCAAACTTGCTTCTATGATAATATCCCCTGAAAAGAGGTAGCACCAACCATTAAGATGGACACAGTCCCGTGACAGTTATTTGGGTTGCCATAGTAGTTACAGTAACGGTGATAAAATGAATAAATCGCCAAGCTAATTGTGTTGATTAAGATTGCTGATACAGCCAGTACAGAGCTGGTGATATTCATTCCCAGGCTACCTCGGACCTAGAAAGGAATGAAAATCAATTAAACAATCCAACAACATCCTCAAATATATCTCCATGAATCACTTTATACCCACCGTTTCTTTCTTACTGCCATCTATCTTTATCTTGATTATTTCAATAGTCTTCTAACTTATCTTGTGGTTTCAACTCTAATCTCTTGCCAAAACACAAACATGATCTCATTATCCCCTAGCTTAAATTCTTCAGATGATTCCTGTGGGCACATAAGATAATCTCCAAATCTCTTTAGCAGGGTTTTCAATGTCCTTCACACTGTAGCTGGACAGCCCTGTCTGTGTCCTTCCCTGCCATTCCTTGCTTCTGAAGCCTGATTTCTTATCATTTTTCTTTCTTTCTTTTTTTCTTTTTTTCTTTTCTTTTCTTTTTTTTTTTTTTTTTTTGCTCTGTCACCCAGGCTGGAGTGCAGTGGTGCAATCTCGGCTCACTGCAAGCTCCGCCTCCCGGGTTCATGCCATTCTCCTGCCTCAGCCTCCCGAGTAGCTGGGACTACAGGTGCCCACCACCACACTCGGCTAATTTTTTGCATTTTTAGTAGAAACGGGGTTTCACCGTGTCAGCCAGGGTCTCGATCTCCTGACCTCGTGATCCACCCACTGTGGCCTCCCAAAGTGCTGGGATTACAGGCCTGAGCCACTGCGCCCGGCTTCTTATCATTTTTCTAAATGCTGCTTGTTTGTCATGCCTCTATACCTTTTGTATATTCTCTCTCTCAGCAGTATGTTCTTTTCTGTACATTCTCTTCTCATGGATAAAGGTAAGGAGGCTTTTAATAAGAACTAAAATTGCTGACTGGGCGCAGTGGCTCATGCTTGTAATCCCAGATTTTGGGAGGCCGAGTGGGGGTGGATAACCTGAGGTCAGGAGTTTGAGACCAGTCTGAGCAACGTGGAGAAACCCTGTCTCTACTAAAAACACAAAAATTAGCCGGGCGTGGTGGCGCATGCCTGTGATCCCAGCTACTCGGGAGGCTGAGCAAGGAGAATCACTTGAACCTGGGAGGCGGAGGTTGTGGTGAGCTGAGGTGGCGCCATTGCACTCCAGCCTGGGTAATAAGAGCGAAACTCTGTCTCAAAAAACCAAAAAACAAACAAAAAAAGAAACCAAGAAAAGAAAAAGAAAAAATAACTTGCACAGCAAAGTGTGAGGAGTATGTGTCGTGTGGCTGCAGCTGGAGGGGACACTAGGGAGTTGGGTTAGGCCAGATTTGAAAATCACATATTGATCATGTTCCAGAATTTGATATTTATCTTTTGAACAAAGAAAACTCGAATATGGACTTTAACAAGAAAAAAACATTTATTGAGATATGGACTTTCGCATTGTATTGGCTTTATGAAAGGCATCTTGGCATGAGAGTTACATTTTAAATTTGCTTTCTGCGTAATAACCTTATTGTGAATTTCTTTTATTGAAAATTCAAAATCCTTTTTGGATACAGTTGGAATCTACATTATAATCAATGGGTCAGTAAATATGACGCCACACCGATGCTTGGTGTCACTGTCATGGGCTGACTCCTGCCGCAGGGTGTTGCTGGAGTGGTCCTGCTTGATATTTCTTCTCAATAATTCTCTATATCTTCAAAAAGATTCCTTCGCAAGGGTAAGATTCCCTACCTTGCCAAAATATCCAGTCTTATGTCAGTAATTAGCCTGACCGCAATTTTTGAAAGGCAGATTTTAGTAGGTAAAACGCACAATTGCTCCTGAGTTTTTACAAACAAAGAAACAAAATCTATTTTACACCCTGGCAGAATACATTTTTTATTAATCCTTCCTTTTTTTTGATACCAAAAAAAAAAAAAAAAAAGAAAATATTACTCACCAGGCCTTTTGTAGTTCTAATTCCTGCTGCAATTGACAAGGATCCTGAAATAATAAACTAAAAATGAGAGAAAAAATGAAGGTAAAAAACTTTAAACCAGTATTGGGAGTCATAACTTACTAAACTTAATTCTAAATTAGATAGGTATGTTAATCAGACCAATTATCTTAGACAAAATCACAAAGGTTTGCACATTATTTTCCCTTTTCCCAGAAAGAACAGAGAAATTATACCAGATAAAACCATGGGAGAATTTATCAAGGTTTTCAAATAACATCTAACTGAAATGATATTAAAAAACTGTTTGAGGGCACTAAGAGATAAAGTTTCCAAACTTCTGACACAAAGTAGTTCTTACACGGTACCAAAATTGATAATGATATTTAAACAAAAAATACACTAAAATTGTTCTCATTTAGAGTATTTTTAAAGTTATAAGTAAAATACTAGCAAAAAATGTAAATTCCCAATTAGATGTTGACTAGAACATACTGGTTCATTTGATTCCATCAATAAGGCAATTATTTTTTAGCTAAAATAGCTAGTCAAGTTGGTTAGACTCTCTGCCTTATAGTATTCAATTGCTGGAATTTTTTATTTGCTTTTCAAATTTGATTTCAGATGATTCAAAAATTATAATATAAAAAAAATTGAACTAATAAAAAGCTCAATAAATTTATTTAACTAACTTCCAAATACCCAGACATATGGATGATTCATATTATCTAAATCACCACTGGAATGAAAACGCTAGAGGGAATTACCCATCATATGATGTAAAATACATCATGAACATTTGGGATATTCCTTCAGCTCTAGAAACATTTTTTAACATTGAAATATTCTAATTTATACAATTAATGAATTTAAGAAAAAATTACATGCTAATTGCTATTCACATTTACAGTGTTGATAGGACAGGACATTTAATACAATTCGATATTAGTAACTGCAACATTATTGGTAAAATATGAAGAATTATAATTTCTGTAACATGATAGAAATCTAGCTTGGTCTAAGGGTCTTTAATTATGTTTAATAAAAAAAAGTAGGACCATTTCATTAAAGTCAAAATCAAGATAAAGATGCTGACTATTATGTAATACTATTCTGGGTATATTTACCAAAATAATTATATAAGAAAAATAGTTGGAACAAATGGTTAAAACTATTCTTATTTAAGTACGAACAATATATATTGCAAACATTCAAGAATATGAACTAAAAATTACCATAAACTACTTTAAAAATTCAATAAGGCACCTTGGAAAAACATTATATACAGAAATTATATATACACATTAGGAGTGTGTATGTATGTCTGTGTATTTGAAGATAGGATTGAATAAGAGGACTTCATTTACCACAGGAAAAAATATGTACACACTATCTCAGAGGAAAAAACGAGGAATGTGAAACATACAGGAACAGAACTGAAGAGGCCAAAAATAAGAGGAACTTGTGACTGGTTCTTGCTATTGGTACTTATACTGTATAAAAGATTAGAAGGAGGCACTTTACAGATGAGATATGGAAAAAAAGGTTGAAAGAATAATGGAAAGTAGCTGCAGAAAAGATTTCACCAATTAAGTAAAGGCTCATCTCATGGAACACCTACAAGAGTCTGAGTGATGTCTCAGTGGACAAATGGCTCCTGCAGTTCCTGGTAATCTACTGAACATATGTGGAAGGCTTGCACCACGTAAGCTGGTTTTTAATGTGATCTTGAAAAGGAAATGGAAATCAAAGCAGAAAACTAAGTGGTCAGATGTATGCAATTCTGAAAATACACTGACCCTATTTGAATCTTCATTCCTGTACCAAACAGTTGTGATCTTGGGTTAGTTACTGAACCTCTCTTCATCCATAAAATGATGATAATGAAAAATCAGAAGTTTGTGGTGATTGTTTGAAATGAAACTGCACATATAAAGCACTTAGTAAAGTATCCACATGATAGTAAGAGTTTAATAAGAGCTGTTATTGGCATTAGTATTTTTGGATATATGAAGTATTGTGCAACTTTCTAAAAGTAAAGCACAGCTTTACTGTTCTTCCAATCTTGCACTTCTGCTGTAAACAGGCGAAGGGGAGCAAAGAGCAAGCTCTACTATAAAACTCTAAACTATTTCATTCTTAGTTTTAGAAATAAATGGAAACCTGCAATGCTAGAATAGATTCCCTGATTCTAACGTAAACCCAACTTATACATTTTATTTTTCTCTTATCAGTAGATAAAACTTGGTATTTTATTCTCAATTTTACTGTCAATTTGCATTAAAACTATCTTGTGTTTTCTCTTGGGAAAAAGTTTTTAAATTTAATAATAGTTATAATTAATTTAATATTAATTATAATTATAGTTATTTTTATTGAATTTATGAAATAAAATATATCAAATAACATTTTCATTTTCTAAGGTAACAATTTCCTGAGTTTTGATAGTCAATAGACTAGATATGAGAAACTGCTTGTGTACCAGCCATATCTCCTCTTCCTCCTTGCTAAGCAAACCATTGTTTTGTTCACTTTCTCATGAGCTAAAGGTAGGGTTGACTCCTCCCAGCTACAGAGGTAAATCTTGATTAGTCCAAGCCAATAATGGCAAGTTCATTGTCCTTACTGACAGCTGATTTGGGAATATGTATATAAAATATTTACCAAAAGTTGGATGTGTCAACCATCTCCCCTCTGATACGGTCGGCTAGCAATCCTTGATGAAATCCTTGCACCACTGAATGAAGCAATCCTAGAAATGACAAGCCACTAATCTTGTTGTGAACTAATCAGTGCTTTCAATGTTTAAGCCATTCTGGTTTGGGTCTTTGGCAATGTGCTGCTGTGGTATATCTAACGGATATATATAAATATTTAATCTACCTAGATTTAATATAATACTATCAGTAGTACTTTAAATATGAGAAAATTGAGTAAGAAATGGTTAGATACCACTCTCAGATTTGCAGAATTACAAGATACAGTTAGAATAGGATTCCGAGGATCAGGGTATTGACAACTGCTTTATGTTATCTTCAATTATATCAAAAGATACTCTACTCACCATCACTGACCCCCAAATTGTGTACCCGATATACACGGAAATAGGGTAATGTCCATAAGCACTAAATGCAACACACATCATTGTTATTCCCATGCTAAGGCTCATCATGGCAATCAGAATCTGCACAACCTAGAAATGATGAAGAAAGTAAAAACTGATTATCCACCACAGAAATAGTGCTTCTGCCACCCCCTTTCCAATCACTAAGCTATCCTTAGTCTCCTTCATTTGATATAGTCATATGACCTTCTTAGTATTCTCTTATCACTCTTTTTTCACATAAATAACCATGAATATTTTCTTACCAATATTACCTCTCGGGATGTCTATCGTTGCCAATAATTTCAAGGTTAAGCGGAGTATGCCAGAACCAGCCCAGAGTTGCTTTTCTGATACCTACGATGTTACTTCTACCACAACTATTTCTCTCTTTTTATCATGAGCTCAGAGAAGTGGCCTAGGAATTAGAAAGCAATTGTTGTAGCAAGGAGAAGTAACCTGAAGAAAGGAGAGTAATACAGGGGAAGAAAAAAAGAAGAGCAAATATGATATTTTCTTGAAGTCTGGAGTATGAGGACATGAGTATGAGTACCCAGGGATCTAAACATAGCAGAGTAAGAGTACCATTATCCCATGGCATTCCAAAGGATCAAAAATATCACAACAACTTAACAAAATTTATGGGATGTAGTGAAAGCAATGCTTAGAAGAAGATTTATAACATTGAATGAATATATTAAAAAATGATCTAAAATCAATCTCCTGAGAGTCTACCTTAAGAAACTAGAAAAAGAAGAGCAAATTAAACTCCAAATAAGCAGTAGAAAAACTATAATAGAAATTAGAGCAGAAATCATAAAATTGAAAACAGGACATGAGTAGACAAAATCGATACAATCCAAAGCAGTTTTTAAAAATATATGTATGTATAAACAAAATAAAAACATCTCTAGCCAGGCTAAGAAAAAGAGAGAGGACAAAAATTACTAACATAAATGAAAGAAGGAACATCACTACAGTTCCCATAGAAATTAAAAGGATAATAAAATAATGTTATGAACAATTCTATGCCCACAGTTTGATAGCCTTGATAAAATGGGTAACCCTTAAAGACAATTTGTCAGAACTCACACAAGAAGAAGGAGACACTCTGAATATGTCTATAATTATTAAATAAATTGAATCAATAATTAATAAATTTCCAAAACAGAAAGCATCAGACCTAGAAGGGCTCAGTGGTGAATTCTACCAGACACTTAAGAAATAAATTATACCAATTATTTACAGAAAATAGAAACAGAGGAAATACTCCTTAACTAATTCTATGAAGCTAGCACTACCATCTACCAAAAAACCATGCAAAAACATTACAAGAAAAGAAAACTACAGACCAACATCTTTGATGAACAAATATGCAAAAATCCTCAACAAAATATTTGCAAACTAAATCTAACAATGCATTAAAAAAATTGTGTAGCATCACCACTTGGGATTTATCCCAGGTATGCAAGTCTGACTATACATTGAAAAACCGATTAATGTATTCATCACATCAACAGGCTAAAGAAGAGAAATCACATGATTGTATTAACAGATGCAGAAAAAATATTGAACAAAATCCAATGCCTGTTTATTATAAAAACACTTGTAAAAGCTATCAATAGAGGAGAACTTCTTCAGGTTGATAAAGAATATTTATAAAAACCTACAGCGAACTTCATACTTAATGGAGAAACTCAAAGTTTTCTCACGAAGATCAAAAACAAGGCAGGGATGAGCCCTGTCACTACTCCTTTTAACATTGTACTGGAAGTCATAATAGAAACAGTAAGACACAAAAAGGAAATAAAGATATATAGATTGGTCAGGGAAAAATAAAACTGCCTTGTTCCCAAACGACATGATGTCTGTGTAGAAAATCTGAAAGAATCAACCAAAAATTCCGGGAACTAAAAAATGATTATATTAGGTTTATAGTATACAAGATTAATACATAAGAGACAGTTACTTTCTTATGTACTTATAATGAATAAGTGAAATTTGAAATTAAAAACATAATGCCATTTAAATTAGCACCTCTAAAAATTAAATATTTAGGTATTGGTATATGGTATTTGTTAGATATAAATCTAACAAAATATGTACAAACTCTATAAGAAACTACAAACTTTGATAAAATAATTAACTAAGTAAATGGAGAGATATTCCATGTCTATGGATAGGAAGACTCAACATTGTCAAAATGTTAGTTCTTCCCAACTTGATCAGTAGATTTAATGCAATCTCCATTAAAACCCTAGCAAGTTATTTTGTATATATTAATAAACTGACTCTAAAATTTATAAGGAATGGCAAAAAAGCTTAGAATAGCAAACACAATCTTGAAGAAGAAGAAGGAGTTTTAAGACTAACACTACCCAATTTTAGGACATACTATAAATCAGGGCTGTGTGGTGTTAGCAAAGAAATGACAAATAGATCAATGTAATAGAGTAGAAAGCCTAGAGATAGCCACACAAATATAGTCAAGTGATCTTTGGTAATGAGCTAAAGTAATACAATGAAAAAAAAAGATAGTCTTTTAAAAAAATAGTACTTAAAACTTGATATCCATAAGTAAAAATAAAACTTAAACACATACCTTTTATCTTTCATAAAAATTAACTCAAAATGAATCACAGACATAAATATTAAACTAAAAACTATAAAACTCCTAACAGAACATAGGCCCAAATCTAGATAACCTTGGGTTTGGTGATGAATTTGTCAATACAATACCAAAGGCACAAACCATGAAATACAGAATAAATCATCTTAATTTTCTTAAAATTAAAAAATTCTGCTCTGCAGAAGACATTGTCAAGAGATGAAAAGACAAACCAGACTGGGAGAAGATATTTGCAAGAGTCATATCTGACAAAGGATCGTTATCCAAAATATATAACAAACTTAGAACTTAACAATAAGAACATAAACATCCTCGTTTAAAAATGTGCCAAAGAATTTAACAAGACACCTTATGAAAGAAGATATAGAGATGGTAAAGAGACATGTGAAAAGATGGTCCACATCTTATGTCACAAGGGAAATGCAAATTAAAATGATAATGAGAGTCCACTAGCACCTGTTAGAATGGTAAAAATTCAGAACGCTGACACTACCAACTGCTGGAGATTATGTAGAACAGCAGGAACTCATTGAGTGTTGATTGAAATATTCAAAATGACAAAGCCACATGGAAGACAGTATGGCAGTTTCTTACAAAACTAAACATACTATTACCTACAATATAGTAATCATACTGACCCAAATGAGTTGAAAACTTACATCCACACATAACCTGCCACACAGATATTTATAGCAACGTTACTCCTAATAGCCAAAGTTTGGAAGCCATCAAGATGTCCTTTGTAGGTGAATGCATAAATAAACTGTGGTACCTCTAGACAATGAAATATTATTCAGTACTAAAAGTAAATGAACTATCAAGTCATAAGAAAACATGGAGGAAATTTAAATGCATGTTTTTAGGTGAAGGAATGCAACCTAAAACAAAAAAACAAACAAACAAACAAAAAAAAAACACCTATTGTACAATTCCAACTGTTTGACTTTCTGGAAAAGGCAAACTATGAAGACAATAAAAGATTAGTGGTTGCCAGGGATTGGTGGGATACTATGTGATACTATAAAGGTAGATTCATGTTGCTATACCTTTGTTAAAACCCATAGAACACACAACACAGAGAATGAACCCCAGTGTGATTTGTGTACTTTTAGTAATGATGTGTCAAGGTAGTTCATCAGTTGGTACAAAGGTTACACTCTGGTGGGAGGCTGATAATTAAAAAGCTATGCATGTGTGGGAGCAAGGGGCATATGGGATATACCTGTACTTTGTTCTCAATTTTTCTTTAAGCCTAAAACTTCTCTAAAACGTACAGTATATTTTTAAATAATTATTCATACATTAAAAAATAAACCCACTTTGGGAGGCCGAGGCGGGCAGATCATGAGGTCAGGAGTTCGAGACCAGCCTGACCAACATAGTGAAACTCCATCTCTAGTAAAAATACAAAAATTAGCTGCGCGTGGTAGCTCATGCCTGTAATCCCTAACTACTCAGGAGGCTGAGGCAGGAGACTTGCTTGAACCCAGAAGACGGAGTTTGCAGTGAGCCGAGATTGTACCACTGCACTCCAGCCTGGGTGACAGAGCGAGACTCCATCTCAAAATGTAAAAATAAATAAATAAATAGATAAACCCAGTGTGTGCCAACATAAATAACATATTTTATGAGAAATAGCTATATTTCCCCCCCACCCTCCAAAAAATGAATAATGTGAAAAAAGGGTCCAAAATATCCACAGTGACATTTTCCCATTTGAAACTTGGGCTAGTGATAAACCTATATTTAATGTCCTTTCACCTGCCCTATTCTGTCATTCATTTAATCCTTCATTTCTTTTAGGCATGCTCATCTGAGACTCCAGATAGAAATGCTCAGAGAATAGATTTTTCATCCTCTGAGCAGGGGGCTAAGAAAAGGTGCTGGAAAGAAATAATAGCAATATGCATCTGTCAGCTATTCAGGAAGGCCTATAAAGGGGACGTCAGCTAGTAGTGCATAGGTGGCCTTTTATTTTGCTGCTCTTCCATGCTGAGTTTAAATACAATTATCATGGATGACCCACAACCCTAGAATAGATCTGAAGTCAATATATTTCAAATATAACAACTGGAAGCACGTTGTGATAGAATACTATATAGTTTTTCAGATGAAGAGCATGAAAAGTAAATACTGATGTTGCAAGGGTTGGCTGTTATATTATGAGGTTAGTGGGACAGTGTATTTGGCATTAGGTCTTATGAAATATGAGTTTACAACACCATTGGTCTTCCCCTAGATTTGCAACTTACCCCAAGGACTTTGGGTTCCCCCTTCAAGAACTTCTCTTGCAATCCTTTCCACAGATGTGAATGTACGACAGCCATGTTTCCCAGCTGGGGCACACCAGGGCCAGCCCCTGGCATGGCCTGTTCCATTCCTTGCATGGTTGTCATGGCAGCAGAAAAGGTGCTACAATAAGAAATGTAATTTAGTATGATGTCCCGGAAATGACAAAGGAGGACATGACACTTTGGGGCAGGTTCCTCCCGAAGGACAAAATCTGGTCTACATTCCCTTCCCATATCATAATAGCTGTTAGAGCCGGGGAAGTGGAATAGGCAACACATTAAGGGTGGGGCAGGGGGAAAACTAAATGTCATATGATATCAAGATGCTAGAAAGTCCAGCAGAGAGGGACATGTTGACAGAAGCGAGGTAAACCTGTTGGACCTCTAAAATTAGAGAAATGTATTTAAGTTCCATTCCAAGTCTTCTCAGATTTTATTTCTATCCCTCTTACTGCCTAGTCCCTTGATTACAGCCACTTCCCCACGAAGGATTACTTTTTTTTTTTTTTTTGAGATGAAGTATCGTTCTATTGCCAGGCTGGAATGCAGTGGCACGATCTTGTCGCACTTCAACCTTTGCCTCCTGTGTTCAAATGATTCTCTTGCCTCAGCCTCCTGAGTAGCTGTTACTACAGGCACACGCCACCATGCACAACTAATTTTTGTATTTTTAGTAGAGACAGGGTTTCCCCATGTTGGCCAGGATGGTCTCGATCTCCTGCCCTTGTGATCCGCCTACCTTGGCCTCCCAAAGTGCTGGGATTACAGGTGTAAGCCACTGTGCCCGGCCAAAGGATTACTTTTATAATAGTAATAAACTACACAAACTCATCTGCCTTCCAATTTATTGTATAGTATTGTATAGTTCCTCCTTTTCTAATCAGAGCACAGTTAAATTCACAGGGCTGAAAAATCTTCCCATGTTCATCCTTGCTGAGTGTGACTTATGTAATCTTGTATTTTGTCCCACAAACTCTGGAATTTGGTAATGAAACTAATGGCTCTGAGTCATATTCTTGGCACCACAAATCTAAATCTCTTGTCCTATTACATTGCTTTAAATCCTAACTTGCTGGTACATAGCAAGGACCCATCAAATCATTTTTTGAGAATCTAAGCACAAACATATCATTCTTATACTTCTTTCTGTCCTCCATGTAATAACTCCAACCAAGTCATGTCGAGATAGGCTAAAGCCACATGGAAATTTTTATCTATGTATTTGAATTCATATTCAGGTGTCTCATGATCCACTTCCATACATTTTTAGGAAAATGAAGCTTGCTAATATCCTTCAAGTAATAGTTAATTTTGATATCATTTATGCTTCATTGAACCCCTAAAAATGTCTCAAGTTTGGAGATGTGTGCCCTTTTATTGGTAACATAAATGAAAAAAAAGTTGTTGTACTCCAAATTTACTATGTTGAGAAAAACATTAAGATTTCTCTGAAAAAATTATCATCTCGTATTTATTTTTAATACATCAAAGGAAATAAATTATTAGCTATCTAACAATAAAACTGATTAAAGTCAGAAGAAGGAGGGTGAATTTCAGAGGAAGATAGAGGAGAAACGTTAAAATGAAAAGATTAATCATTTAGAACATGAATTTAACTTTAGTAATGTATATACTTAAAATTATGGAAAATAGTAAAATTAAAAGTACAAAATTACAAATTATAAATTGCAAATTATAAAATAAGTATTTCTTTTAAAAAAGAAAGACAAATATAATAAATAAGAAATATATAATGTAAATATGATTGAAGTAGTTAAGATAACGAATTAAATATAAGAATGTAACCAAAAAGTCAGTGTTCTTACTCTTATCACTTTTAGAAAAGTTCCGAAAACAATTTGGACAAACAGAATTAGAACTCCACTTTTTTATGAAAGTGTGAAACAACTAACATGTCTACAAATCAGGTGAAATGAGTGTTAAAAACAAAGATTACATGAGGATACGCTTGGAGAGAAGTGTAGCGAGAGTATGAAAGAAACAAGACACCATGGCCACAGATTTCAAAGACGAGAGGCCCCCCGAGGTATACAACATAAATTACTGTTTACAATCCTGGGAATTAAATACCTCAGTTGATAACGATCACTTCCCTGGAAAAGTATAGTTCTGAGAATCATCAAAGTCTGTAGTAAAGGAGAAATCCCACCAAAAAGCCACATATTTAGAAAGCAATCAGTCTCTGAATAAGTCCTACATTGGAGTCCATAAAGAAGGAAGTAGATATCCTTGATACAAGCCTCCAAGAAGTCCCACAGATTAGGAGCACCTGTTTATATATCAAATATAGAATATGTAAAGAGTACAGATAACTTATTTAAATGAAAATTAAATCACAAAAATGAAGTCAAAGATAAAGCACATAGAGTGACAGGACATATTTGGCACATAATCTCAAATAAATTTCGAATATAAAATAGTGTTGACAGAAAACAATTGGTCAATGTGTTAAATAACAAGGAATAGCTGAAAATAGAATTAGTCAACTGGAAGAAAAATTTGAAGAAATCACCAAGAATTCTGTAGAGAAACAAGAAAATGGTCGTAATAGAAGAGAGGTTAAAAGATTAGAAGTGTAGAATTAAAAGGTCTAGAATATGTCTGATTAGAATTCTAAAGAATGTCACCAAGAAGGCCAACTAGAAGTTCCTAACCCTCATCATCATCAATACACACACAAACATACACACACACACTCCCCAAAACAATGAATAAACAACTGCATTCCAACCAAAATAATTAAAGAAGAGCACTTGAAAACACCAAAGGAGTAGCAGAAATCTTGTAGATCATAGAAACCCAGGATGGCTGCATGAAGAAGGAGACAAAACACCTTTCTTCCACCACCTTTCCCCCAGTTAGGACCAACTCTGAGTCAGGAGGGCCTTCTTCCTGCAGGGAAAAGGTAACTGAGAGGACCTCAGCAGCTCCCATCAACACCATGGACACCTGTAATCTTACTACTGGAGACACTTAGAGTCTTCACAGGCTCTGAGTTCAGCTGATGGAGCTACCTGAAGTCCACGTGTCTGTCCTATTCCAGAGGCGGCACTGACACTGTGCCCTGGCCTCCATGGCCTGAACTGCTACTGTACTGCCCCTTCTTGGAAGTGAATCACTGCTAGAGTGCATTCTGCTTCAGGAATGAGTAGCCATTTGCACCCCTCCATCTCTGAAGCTTAACCACCACTATACCACACACACCTGGTAGCCATACCTAAGCCAAACTGTTGCTGTCCACTCTCTACCTGCCGAGGCCAGGCTGCCATGGAACTGCTCCATGCCCCCATCTTAGTCGCTGGTGCACTCTGCCCCTCCAAACTCAAGCTGAAACTGTGTCCCACTCTCTGAGGACACATAGCTTTGATTGAGCTGTGTCACCCAACAATCCAGGCAGAATAACTGCAGTGCCCCATCTCCCTGGAACTGACTAATTCCCTGGAGTCCAAGCTTCTGAGAAACCCTGGCTCTCCAGGGGGTCATTTCTGTACTGCTTCAAAAAACCCAAGGACGAAGCCACAGACAGGCCTAGTCATTCCTGAGGCCTTGCTGCTGCTACATCCAGCCTTACACAGCCTGAGATATTGCCATGCCCTACCATCTCAGGGTCTAGAGTTACCACTATGTGGCACTCCGTCCCCCAGGGTTGGAGTTGCTGCAGTGTCCTATTGGCTCTGGAACCAAAATTTCAGCTGTAACCTGCTCCCCAGAGCTCAAGCCTCCAGAGCACCCCTCTTGCCCTGGAGCCATGCTGGTGTTGTACACTGACCCCAGAATCAGTAACTGTTCCATCCCTGCCCCATGGGCTTGAGTTGCTGAGGTATGCCTCAGAGTCACAGCCTCATCTTTGTGGGTAATCTGCATCCACCCATGCCTCGGTGAGTGAACCTCTGCCACAGGAGTTTTGCAAGACCCTGAGCCTAGGACCCCAGCTCCACAGCCACTATTATAGTGCAAAAAGTACAAGCTGTCAACCTCCATGGCAACCATGTGGTGTTAACCATGTGGTGTTACAGGCTCACAGACTGCAAGGGCTGTAGGGGCATGGCTTTCTCCACCTAGGATCAAAGGATGTCACAAACAGCTATGGGAGTGGAGTCACTTCAAAGAGCCACCATCAGGGCAATGCTGAGTGGAAATATGGGGTCAGAGCCAACACAGAGAGTCACAGTTAGGGATATGCCTGGTGGAGCCATGGGAGTGAGGCTACCTTTGAGATCTCAGAACTATAGGACCACTAGCATGCAACTCCAACCTAACAGAGCTGAAGCACGGACTGAGCCCAGCAAAGATATGCAAGCAGGGCTGTTTGAGGGCCCCAGTCAGCATTCCCAGGATTCAGGACATGGAGTCAAAGGAAATTATTCTCCAGATTTAAAACTTAAGGCTGTCTTCTCTGTTGGGTTTTGGACTCACTTGAAACCAGTTATGCCTTTTTCTTGCCTAGTTCTTTCTTTTGAACTGAGAGAGTCTATTCTGTACCTGTCCCACCATTATATTTTGAAGACAAATCATTTGATTTCACAGACTCACAGCTGGAAACATTTGCCTCCCAATAAATCATACCTTGAGTCTCATCCATATCTGCTTCTGATGTAACTCTGGACTTAGGACTTTAGAGTCGATGCTGGAATGGGTAAAGACTTTGAGGCTATTGAGACAGAATTATTGCATTTTGTATGTGAGAAGAACATGAGTTTTGGAGGGCTGTGGATGAAATGCTATGGTTTCAATGTCCCCTCTAAAACTCATGTGACAACTTAATTGCCATTGTAACAGTATTAAGAGGTGGAACCTTCCAGAGGTAATTCAAGAGGTAATTACATCGGGACACCCCTACCTGCATGAATGGATGAATGTTATTATCATTGGAGAGGGTTAGTTATCACAGGAGTGGACTCCTGATAAAAGAATAAATTTGGCCCTATCTCTCTCTCTTTGCTTTGTGCACTCACTTCCACCTTCCTCCATGGGATTACCCTCACCAGAGGTTTGCACCATGCATGCCCTTAGACTTCCCAGCCTCTAGAGCTATAAGCAAAATAAAATTTTATAGTAAATTACCCAGTCTTCAATGGTCTTTTACAGCAGTAGAAAACAAAGATACCAAAAATTTAGTTTGGTGGGAGGACAGTACAAGTCTAGAGTTCTTGTTTCAATAAACATTGTTACTGTCACCATAAAATAGTCAATTTATATAACTATGAGAGGTTTTATGTAAGCCTAATGATGACTACAAGGCAAAGAACTACAGCAGATACACAAATGTTAAAGAATTCAAAACTTAGCACTTCATAAAATTACCAAATCACAAAGGTAGACAAGAGAGCAAGAAAGAAACAAAGGTCTACAAAAACAACCTCCCCCAAATAATAAAATGGCACGAGTAAATCCTTATCTATTAATACTAACCTTAAATATAAATGAATTAAATTCTTTGAACAAAAGTCATTGAGTGGCTGGAAAATTTTTAAAAAACATCTAACTAGATGCTGTAAGAGACTCACTTTAGCCTTAAGAAGAAACATAGGCTGAAAGTTAAGGGATGGACTATTCCATGCAAATAGTAGCCTAAAGAGAATAATTATCCATACTTAGGTCACATAAAATAAACTTCAAGTCAAAAACTGTCAAAAGAGGCAAAGAAGGTCATCATTTCATGATTGACTGAGCATAGAGGGTGGGTAATAGAAGTCATTAATAACAAACTACCAGACTTTTTTGAGACAGTGTCTCACTCTGTTGCCCAGGCTGGAATACACTGGCACTATCACGGCTCACTGCAGCCTCGAACTCAGCCACCCGAGTAGCTGGGATTACAGGCATGTTCCATCACACCCAGCTAATTTTTGTATTTTTTGTAGAAGTGGGGTTTCTCCATGTTACCCAGGCTGGTCTCAAACTCCAGGGCTCAAGTGATCTTCCTGTCTCAGCCTCCTATAGTGCTTGGATTACAGGAGTGAGCCACTGTGCCCAAACTTAAACTTCAGATTTTTAACACAGACAATGTAGTTAATTGCTGAGCCTTCCACCAAGAAAGGACACTTGCAGTCCCATAGCCCTCTTAGGATTCCTGTTACATTTAGCTCCTGCCACTCTTGATTAGGGGCTACTTGTAGGGTTCTGAAATAATTTCCACATACTTTTCCTGTGCCACCTTACTTTTTTGAAAGAGAAATTTTAAGGAAGGTTGAATATCTTCTATTTAGGTCTTCTAACGTTTTAAATAAATATTACCTCTTCTCCCTTCTGGGACAGTTGGTAAATTGTCAATTTGTGGGCTTTATTAGAATGACTTTAAATTAAGCCCAGAGGGGGACAATTCTCCGATGTTTAACAAAATTTGAGAGTACAAATTAGATTTAAGACCAAAAATAAGGCCTGCTATTTTATTTTACCCCTTTGCTCCATATCTAAATTTTGTGTTCTGCTCAGAGGATGCTAAAGTGTGCATATAGGTCTGAATGTACCTACTCCATAGCATGGAAATGTAACCCACCTCATAAACTCCATTATCATTCGAACAGAGACTGCAAGGGGAAGAGGAGAGCCTCTTGGCCCACCTCTGCATAGTCTTGTATCTAACTTATTCCATGAGAGCAAAAAAAAAGAGTACAATCCTGACTCTTCTGACCAATCTTTGAGACAAACTGCAAAAGAGAGGAAGTGTCAACATCTGACAACACAGTACCATGAATAACATGCTCTCTCCAGTTATATAGACCCCTTTTATCTGCTTTTCCACTTGCCCCAAGACAGGAGCAGGTTGGAGCAGGGTCATGACAGGAATAAAGTCCCTGTCTAGCATGCCTTTGAGTGGCAGGAAGTGTTAAAGAAAGTTTATGTTTTATACTTCAAGCCAGAAATGAGTAAGTGATAGTAGGAATATCAGTAATAACAGTTAATATGTACTTAGCATTTATTAAGTGACATGCACTGGTTTAAATGTTTTATATGTGTTATTTCATCATTAAATTCCCCTGAGAGATATACTCTATTATTCACAGGGCAGAATTATAAAAACACAAGATTAAGTAACTTGAGTAAACAGTGGCAGGGCCAAAATTTAAATCCAGGTGCTGTAATTCCAGAACTCTTTTGCTTAAGGGGATCCACTACACTAGTCTGGTGAATAGAAGATCTCTTTTGTTTGCACAAAAACTTGTACAATTAATTTTCTTAGCAGCATTATCTATAATAGCTAAAAGGAGGAAACCACCCAATTTGGAATAAGTTAGGTACAAGACTATGTAGAGGTGGGCCAAGAGGCCCTCCTCTTCCTCTTGCAGTCTCTGTTCCAATGATAATGGAATTTGGGAGGTGGGTTACATATATATGCTATGGAGTAGGTATATTCAGACCTATATATACACTTTAGCGCTCCCTGGACGGAACACAAAATTTAGATTTGGAGCATATGGCTAAAATAAAATAGGTCTTGTTTTGGGTCTTACATTTAATCCACATCCTTAGATTTTTGTTACACTTAGGGGAATTGTCCTTCTCTGGGCTTAATTTAAAGTCATTCTAATAAAGCCCAGAAATTGACAATTTACCTACTTCTTCCAGAACGGAGAAGAGGTAACTTTTATTTCAAACCTTAGAAGACTTAAATAGAAGACATCCAGTCTTCCTCAAAATTTCTCTTTCAAAAAAGTAAGGTGGCGCAAGGAACAGTACGTGGAGATTATTTCAGAGCCCTGCAAGTAGTCCCTAAGCAAGAGTGGCAAGAGCTAAAGGGAACAGGAACCCTAATGCTATGGGACTGCAAGTGTCCTTTCTTGGTGGAAGGCCCAGCAATTAACTACACTATCCATGTTAAAAATCTGGAAGTTTAAAGTCAGGCATTGTGACTCACTCCTGTAATCCCAGCACTATGGGAGGCCAAGGTGGGAGGATTGTTGGAGCCCAGGAGTTTGAGATCAGACTGGGGAACATGGTGAAACCCCATCTCTACACAAAATACAAAAATTAGCTGGGTGTGGTGGTGGGCGCCTGTAATCCCAGCTACTCAGGAGGCTGAGGTCGAGGCTGGAGTAAGCCACAATGGTGCCAGTGTACTCCAGCCTGGGCAACACAGTGAGACCCTGTCTCAAAAATATCTGGTAGTTTGTCATTAGTTCTTCTGCTGCCTACCCTCTATGTTCAATCAATCTCATCTTAATCCTACACAACCATTTTTCAACTCTGTGTATTTTTCTCATCTTCTCAAGGCAAGCCATTATCCTATTTTCATCAGAAGTATTCGTCATAGCCTCTGACTGTTCCCTGTGTCCATTTGTGGCTTTGGATATTCAGTCCACCCCTGATGTTGTAGCCAGAATGATCAAATATAAAATCAATTGAGTCACCCTCCCCTTTAAAAGCCTTCTTTTACATTTCACCACCCTTAGCATAGAGTTAAAATTTTTAATGTTGATAACAAAACCTCTGCTACTTCAGCACAAATCTATTGTTGTAGTCTTACCTCAAATCTCTCTCCTTTTAATTTTTAAAGCCCCAAGTATATTTGTCTTATTTAAGTTGTTCCAAAGAAGTGATTTCATTCTTATATTGAGACGTTTGCATATATTGAACCCATTTGCAGGAATGTTCCATCCCTCCTGTGACCACCTTGTAAGAACAAAAACAAACGCACCACATCATCTAATCTTCTCACACACAAACAGCATTGCATAGTTTCTATCTTCTTTCAGACACTGTTCCCCCACTTCTCCACCATTGCCCACACGTGGATCACTCAACCTATGATGGTAACCAAGGGTCTAAGAAATCTGTGTTATGTTACTTCTACATTGCAAAAGTCAAAGTTATTTGGAAAGTGACTAAAGATGATTCTTCTTAGTCCATCGAAATGTGTACTTTATTCTTCTTTAATGTAAAAGAACCTCTGCCTCAATCTCTCAGGCACACACACCTTCAGACTGAGAATTTAGGACATGTTGGGTCTGTCTTATCAAACACACTGGTGGTTCTCTCTCTGTGTTTAGTGCCTCTCTGTCAAGACTGTAAGCTTCCTCCAGGGCAGAGCCATTATATCAAAGCAAAGCTTATAACTGACTCTTCTGCTTTCCCATAATTCTTTGATAACATAGGTCAGGTTCTGGTCCTTCAAGGCTGGTGCTTTGTCATTCTAAGGAACTCTGGCCATAAGTTCATATAACTGCCTCCTGTTTTTCCACCACAGAAATCCTTGTGTTAATTATCTACAGCACATAAAGTCCCCAAGGACAAAAATATTTTACCATCCAGGGCTTGACTTCTCTCTATTCAATTTTTTTAAAACTGCTGAGAATGTTGGATACATATGAGGGACATTTATTCTGGGTTGGAGAAGAATTGAAACCTTGGTTTTGTACCATCACCTATATGCATCAGGCTCTTGACAACTACAATGTCTTCCCCGCCCCCCGGATAAAGAGGTGAGGGAGGCTGGGCGCAGTGGCTCACGCCTGTGATCCCAGCACTTTGGGAGGCCGAGGCGGGCGGATCACAAGGTCAGGAGATCGAGACCATCCTGGCTAACTCGGTGAAACCCCGTCTCTACTAAAAACACAAAAAATGAGCCGGGCGTGGTGGCGGGCGCCTGTAGTCCCAGCTACTCGGGAGGCTGAGGCAGGAGAATGGCGTGAACCCCGGAGGCGGAGCTTGCAGTGAGCCGAGATCGCGCCACTGCACTCCAGCATGGGCGACAGAGCGAGACTCCGTCTCAACAACAACAACAACAACAACAAAAAGAGGTGAGGGAACCTAGACCACCCTTCCCTCTTTGATTGGCCCCAGTCTCTTTGTGGATCAGCAGCACCACCAGTCTCTTGTTTCCTCATTTTTATGTTACCATCCCCCCCGCCCCATCCCACCCCCCGCCACAATCACAAGGAGAGAGCATGAGGAGAGTGGTACACATGGTCATCCCCTTTTTCTTGGCAAAGTTATCAAATAGACTAGAAACCCAAAATGAGGCCTGAATCTGGATAGTTTTTAGGAGGATGATGGGGATGCAGAAATTGTGGCACGGGAAGTGAAAAGGCCTGGACTAGGAACCAAGAATTCTTTTTTGTTTGTTTGTTTGTTTGTTTGTTTGCTCCCAGCCCTTTTATTAACTTGTGTGATTCTGGGTACATTATTTCCCTTTTCTGGGTTTCACTTACTTCATCTGGGAAAAGATTACAATGGCCACGACTACTTACAAGCTTCTTTCTTATCCTAAGAATGCTAAAAGTCTACAAGGCGTTTTTCATTAGTAGATTTTATCATGAGCAGCCTCAGTTTACTGCCTGGGTGCCCCATGAATAGTGCCAAAGACCACTGGAGAACTAGGTCAGGTTACAGCCCATCTAAATGTACAAGGCTGGGGACCCTGCCTGTGCCCTAGTCCATGTACACCAAATTCTGCATGCGATACATCTGTTCTTAAATCCTGAATTATAAAAATAACCAGTCAGACACAGAGAATAAAGACCATGGAGGAAGGGCATTAACAGTAGATAAGGTAACTAGTCAAAAGTATAAAATGTTGCTTTCAGTGTTTTGGAATCCTGAGGACTTAGGGGACAAAAGTAACTAAACAACCTTATGCAGCCTCCAATGTCAGCCTTGAGGAGGCTTTTCTAACTCCCATCAACTGTAGCAAAGACGGTTCTCATCCCCTCACCAAATGCACATTTAAAGGTGCACGCAACCCACCCCAACCCTGACTACCAGCTTGTGTCATGGGAAGTGGCCTCATTTTTTTTTCTCATTCCACTCCCAGAAATCCTAAACCCGGGAAGTGAACCAAACCATCAGCCCGAAAGCCTAGGAAGGCAAGTCCCTGGGCCTACCTTTCTTCGGGCCTGCAGTGTCTGCGGTAGGTCTGATGCGTGCAGGGCTCTGGGCAAGTTCCTCGAAGTTCTTTGGTCCAGACCCAGTCAGCTTCCCCCACTCCACACCTCACTCAGTTTAAATCTGCATTCCTTTTCTAGTAGATGTTTGGAAACTTAAAGGCTGTGCTGAGAATTTCTGAGACCCACAACTAGTTCCTCTTTTATATCGGAAGCATTAACTGATTTTGTGTTCTCAGTATGGGTGCAGATGTCTATTCTGAATTTTGCTGAAAAAGCAGCGGCTGCCTGATACAGTCTTTCCTATGAAAATAATGCTACTAATTACTGTGGGTATCAGTGGTAGAGGATTTACTGTATGCAAGACCCTCTTCAAAGGTCATTATATACACAAGCTAAGTAAATGGTATTTTGTAAATACCCCCTTTCACCGTGTCACACATTTCCATAGTGCTCGTGTCTTCCTGGAGAGCTACTATTACTATTTTATTAGGTTGGTGCAAAAGTAATTGCGGTTTTTGCCATTATTTTATGGCCAAAATCACAATTACTTTTGCACTGACCTTAATATACACAACTTAAATGTTTTATTTACATGAAATTCCACCTTTAGAGATTCATCATGAGTGGCCATAAAATGGCAACAAGTTGGTTGTACGGCAATAAAACAGCACCTTTCTAAGTGAAGGAAGCAGCTGGTATCATAGAACAAGCTGGTCTTTGACTAAGATAAAACCAATGGCAATCATTTCTTGCATGACCTTGTTAATCTCCTGAACTTATGATTCATTTATAAAATAAAATAATGTTTACTTTACATGGAGGAGGAAAGCAAAGTGGCGTGCAGTTTCATTCATTCAGCATTTTCTTTAGAAAAACTATTATAAGCCAAGCAGTGTGCCCTGTGCTTCTGATAAAATGGTAAAAAATAATTTTCACTCAAAGAGTTTATAGACTACTTGGAAAAACAGACCAGTAAATAAATCACTACAATCCATTACAATCAGTTATCTGCAAGGTAAAGTGACAATATAGATGAGCAAATAAATCGTTATAAGCCATTATAATCAGTGATCTGCAAGGTAAAGTTGGGTATCCTAAGAGAGCTCATAGAAGGATCAATGAACCCAACATTGGGTTGGCAGAGGAGACTTCCTAGATAAAGGGACATCTAATTGGAAACAAGACAAAAGACACACAAATGGAAGGAGAATGAAGGAAGGTAACATTATTATTTCCATTTTTCAGAAGAAACTGAAACTCTGTCAGAGTTTCAGAGATACTCCTATAGCTGGTATAGATGAGATTGAAATCCGGTTTTGCCTAATTCCAAAAACTATGTGGTCTATAATCTGAAATTATAATTCTCAAAATTAAAATAGATTATATTTCAGAAATATTGTCCTGGTTTCAAACAACAGGGAAAAATAATAATAAAATTAGAGAGTTAGGCTCAAGGTAGAGGCAGTTCTCTAGGGAAGGGATGATGGTTACCTGAACTACCTGTGATGCTAGTGAAGTTGGAGAGAATGAATGGATTTGAAAGCTGTTTAGGAACAAGAAATGATAGTACTTGTTGGTATAATGAATATGTAAATCAGGAGGAAAAAAAAAAAGGATGACACTCAGATTCTGGGTTAGGAAACTGAATGAGAGATAGAGCCATTCAGTAAGGCAATAGACATGAACCAGGACAGAACTGCAGGAACAAAGAGTAAAATTTTGAACGTATTTAATCAGAGTTGTGTAGGCATCTTCAAACAAAGTTGACAAGAATTGGATAACTGGCAGGAGCTAGGGAATGAGACCATGGCTGTAGAGGTAAACCCAACCATTCTTCATCCAGAGGGACGAGGTCACCCAGGCTTGTGTGTGGAGGCAGAAAATGTCAAACCCTTTTTCTAGAGGATAGAAACAGTATATCAGAAATAAGAGTTCCCAGAGGATTATGAAAAAGAGGGTAAGGAAGACAGCAGGCAAGCTTGGAAAGTGTGGCATTGCAGAAGACAAGGGTACAGAGTTTCACGACTTCCTAAGAGAGGTTGAAATTCTAGACTAAGGACAGGCATCAATCTCTCCTCCCACTCCATATGGTGTGAAATGAGACATTATCAGGTTATTATTAGTAGATAACAATTTCAAGAGAACAATAACATGAAATTCGACAGAGAAATATATATATATTTATTTATAATAAAATCACCCTACCTCAAAGTAAGCATTTAACAAAACTAACTACTATGCAAATAAGAGCAAATCAGAAAGAGCTCAAGTTCAGTGTCAAAACTATAAGCAGCAGGGGAGGAGGTTGGAGCCCTGAGCAGTTATTAAGGTAATTGCTTTTTTAAATTATGATGGAAAACTGGGCCAACTGATCCTCTTTCCCTCACACAGGCATCACATAACAAGGTGTTTATTCCAAAAACAAAATATGAGAACTGTTTTATGAGCAAAATTATGGTTCTGCTCTAGATAAGTATACAGAATGTGAGTGCCAGCTCTGAGTAAAAAACAGGAAAGATGGCTAACAGGGTAAAACCCCACCTCTACTAAAAATACAAAAATTTAGCTGGGTGTGGTGGTGGGCACCTGTACTCCCAGCTACTCGGGAGGCTGAGGCAGGAGAATGGCATGAACCCAGGAGGTGGAGCTTGCAGCGAGCCGAGATCGCACCACTGCACTCCAGCCTGGGCAACAGAGCGAGACTCTGTGTCAAAAACAACAACAACAACAACAAAAACAAAAAAACCAGGAAAGAGACAAGAATCACATCTAACTTTCAATTAACAGGGTATAAAGAAAAAGAAAAAAGCAGAGAAGATTATGGAATTGATCACTAAATGAAAGTCTTGAGTTCACTCTATAGAGCTGGAATTCTGATGATGAAGACACAGAGGTCACCTTAGTCTGGAGAAGCCAGGGGCTTTCTCCCACCTCGATCATAGTCAATCTGTATTTATAACCTGGATCATAGTCAATCGGTATTTATAACCTGGATCATAGTCAATCGGTATTTATAACCTGGATCATAGTCAATCTGTATTTATAACCTGGATCATAGTCAATCTGTATTTATAACCTGGATCATAGTCAATCTGTATTTATAACCTGGATCATAGTCAATCTGTATTTATAACCTGGCTTCATCCCCACTCCTGTCTCACAGTCACCAGATGTAGGCTACGGTAAGCAGGACCTACACCGCCTGACATGAGAAGAGAAATTACTAAATGAAAGTGTAAATGGACACTGAATATTTAAGGAAACCAATATTGTAAAATAGAGAAACTAAATACAATAAACAAATCAACAAACAAAAAAATGTTTTCTATATTTTGGTCAATGGTTCTACATACCTTTATCTCCCCTTTATTGCATTATTTCTCCCTCCAATTAATTTAATAATTATAAAGTCTTTTACTATGTGTTTTCTTTTAATCTTAAAATCAAAGCATGTGCTTTTGATTTATTAAATTTAAATAAGAATTAGAACTTTCATTTCCTCCAGGAAAGCCAATAGTGTAATGGTAGATTTAATCCTAACTATGTGAATAAATATATTATATGTAATAAAGTATAAATATTTCAGACAAAATCTTAAAAACTCAAAAGTGAAATACTTACTATTTAAAAGTGGTATATTTTAATGCATACAAAAAGTGTAAAATAAAAGGATGAGAAACAATATATCAAGCAAACCCTAAACCAAAAAATGTATCAAATCTGACCTTAGAGCAAAAAATGTTAGTGATGAACAAAAAGATTATTTCTTACTTATAAAAATAGTTCAATTTTTAGGAAGATATAATCATTTTAAGTGTATATGTATCTAATATCAGACCTCCTAAACATATAAAGCAAAAATTCACATCCCACAGAGGATTAGGTGGTATTTTTAATACATATATTTAAGAAAGGACATATATCCGGAATATATAAAGAATCTTTGTATGCATTAAGTAAAAGAGACAGCTCCACAGAAAATTGTTCAAGAGACTTGTCCAGACACTTCACAAAAGAGAATATCCAAATGCCCAAAAGATATTTAAAAACATCTTTTGTTTAACCTTAATAGTAATCAAGAAAATGAAAATTAAAACCACAATTAGATACCACACTACATCTACCAGAATCAGAAAATGCTCTTTAATAAAAGCATCACAAATTCTGGACTCACTTCTCTGAGTTTATTTATTGTTTCATCTTTCTTTCCAACTTTTATTTTCAGTTCAGCAAGTACATATGCAGGTTTGTTATATGAGTAAATTGCATGTCCTGAAGGTTTGATGCACACATTTTTTATTACCCAGGTAATAAGCATAATATACAATAGGTAGTATTTTATCCTCACACTTTTTGCACCCTTCACCCTCAAGTAGGCCCCAGTGTCTATCGCTTTTTCCTTTGTGTCCATGTGTGACCATTGTATAGCTCCCAACTTATAAGTGAGAACAAGTGGTATATTATTTTCCGTTTCTGTGTTAGTTCACTTAGGATAATGGCTTCCAGCTTCATCCATGTTGCTGCAAAGGATATGATCTCATTCTTTTTTATGGTTATGTGGCATTTCATGATGTATATGTACCACATTTTCTTTATCCAGCCCACTGTTGATGGGCATTTAGGTTGATTCCATGTATTTACTATTGTGAATAGTTCTGCAATGAGCATATGCATACACGCATCTCTATGGTAGAACAATTTATATTTTGGAGGGTTTATAGCTAGTGTTGGGATTGCTGGGTCTAATGGTAGTTCTGTTTTAAGTGTTTTGAAAAATTTTGAAACCACTTTTCACCATCTCTGAACTAATTTACATTCCCATCAGCAGTGTATAAGTGGTCCACTTTCTCTGCAAACCTGACCAGCATGTTATTTTTTGACTTTTTAGTAAGAGTCACTCTGACTGGTGTGAGATGGTATCTCATTGTGGACTTGCATTTCTCTAATGATTGGTGATGTTTAGCATTTGTTCATATGCTTGCTGGCTGCATGTATGTCTTCTTTTGAGCAATTACAACAAAAACAAAACTTTACAAATAGGCCCTCCTTAAACAAAAGGGCTGTTTTATAGCAAAAAGAAACTATCAACAGAGTAAACAGACAACCTAGAATGGGAGAAAATATATACAAGCTATTCATCCGACAAAAGTATAATATCCAGAATCTGTGAGAAATTTAAATAAATTAACAAGAATAAAGCAAACAACCCCGTTAAAAATGGGTGTAGGATATGTACTTCTTATTTTGAATCACCATAGGAAGGTGAATCACCCATGCCTATATAAATCCTCTGGCCTTGCTCTCCTTCTACTCTCCAGTTCCTGCCACTGGCCAAGCCCAACCAAATGCCAGAAGTCACATCTACTATTATCTCCTGTTTTCAAAGTGGGTTATATTGGTATTTCCCAAAGTGTTTCAGTTGAACCCTAGTTCTCTTAGATGCTTTGAGGAGCAAAAACAGAGTGAGAAGATCTCATGGACCATTAAGTTTAGGAGGCACTAGAAACGTAGCCTTCTGGTAGACCCCCATGCACACTAACATATTAAAAACTCTGAGATGTCCCAACAGAACATTTGAAAGTGAGGAAAAAATAAGGATTGTCTAAGAAATAACAGGGCACAGAAGGCTACCTCGGAGCTTCTTTGATTGATTAAATGATTAAAGGATATAATCCAGCAAAATAAAATAAAGATCTAATGAAAAATTTCAAAGACTTGAAATAGTTTTGAGCAAATAAAGCAATAAGGACTTAAGTCTAAGTGAATACATAAGTGATAGTAATTAAGACTCAGAAAATAAGTAATTTTAATGTAAAATATAAAATAACAACTGGACCAAAAAAAACTACATGACTCTAGTATGAGAAAGAGGAGGGACAAGTATAGGTATTCTAATATCCCACTTTCAATAGTGTAGGGGTGTTTCTCAAAAAAAAATGCCTGGGTATGTTTACAGAAAAAACTTTGAAAATATGCTGGCCAAGCAAAAATCACATATACTTGATATTCCATTCCTTGGCTATCTAGTTCATAAACCTATAACTCTCTATATCTTCTATCTTTCTGTCTATCTATCTATCTATCTATCTATCTATCTATCTATCTATCTATCATCTATCTATCCATCCATCCATCTACCACCTAATCTATCATTTTTAAAGTGTGTGTCTAGCATGTAACTACCTCACATACAAGCAAATATGCATTTGTCTCATGAGTGAAGATTCTAGAATCAGACAGAGCTGGGTTTGAATCCTATCCCTTACATGACCTGGAGCACCTTTGATCAGTTATGGATTTTTTTGGGGGGGGCGGGGATGGAGTCTCGCTCTGTCACCAGGCTGGAGTGCAGTGGTGTGATCTTGGCTCACTGCAACCTTGGCCTCCCAGGTTCAAGCAATTCTCCTGCCTCAGCCTCCCAAGTAGCTAGGATTACAGGCACACACCACCATGCCCAGCTAATTTTTGTATTTTTAGTAGAGACGGGGTTTCACCATGTTGGCCAGGGTGGTCTCGATCTCTTGACTTCGTGATCCACCTGCCTTGACCTCCCAAAGTGTTGGGATTACAGGCGTGAGCCACCGCTCCCGGTCCCTGAATCTCTTTGAGTTGACCTGGCTACAACACAGCAGCACACATAGGCAGAACTCCAGGGCTGAAAGACCTAACATCTCAACCAGTGTCTACTGCAACAAGGAAGAGTGAATGGTGCCTGAGCCTTTATCCTCCAAAATTTTAAATATTTCATTTCACCCCCTTCTTGCTTGCATAGTTTCTGAAAAGAAGCCTAATGTAATACTTATCCTTGTTCCTCTCTAGCTAAGTTTCCTTTTCTCCTTTGTTGCTTCTTGCAACATTTTGTCTTTGTCTTTGATTTTCTGCTTTTGAATTTGATATACCCATGTATAGATGTTTTATTATTTACTATGCATGGTATTCTCTGAACTTCCTGCATCTGTGATTTGGCTTGTTACTAATTTTGGAAGAATATCAGTCATTATTTAAACTTCAAATATTTCTTCTTTTCCTTTCTCTCTTGTCTCTTTTTCTGGTATTTCCATTATGTGTAATGTTATGCCTTTTGTAGTTGTCCTGAACTTTGGGGATATTCTGTTCTTTTTTTTTTTTTTCCATTTTTTTTCCCTTTGCTCTTCAGTTTGGGAAGTTTTTATTGACGTGTGTCCAAGCCCACTGACTCTTTCCTCTGACACGCCTAGTATATTGATGAAATTATCAAAGACATTTTTAAAACTTTTATTACTGTATTTTATATTTCTAGCAATACCCTTTCATTCTTTCCTAGAAATTCCTTCTCTCTGCTTATTAAATTCATTTATTCTTGCATGTTGTACACTTTTCCTGTTAGAGTCCTTATAATATTAATCATCGTTCTTTTAAATTTCTGATCAGATAATTCCAAAACCTCTGCCACATTTGAATCTTGTTCTGTTGCTTGTAATTACATTGTAATTTTTTGTTGATAGCTGTAAATATGCTTTTTATGTAAGGTATTATGTTTATCTCACTAGAAGTTAGGCTGCATTTATTGTTTGCTGTAGCTATTTGTGTCAAAGGCTGAAATTTCCTCTAATGTCCTTGTTTTGGTCTCCCCTATTATTGTTGTGTCTTCCTAGACACCACTTCTTAAATAGGGTCTGAGGTTTACAGTTCAGCAGTTCATTCGCTGTAATCTCCTGTTATCATACAGGATCCTGATTCAACTGATGGTAGTGTAGAGTGAGGGGAAACATCCTCTAGTATCACAATTAGGTCTCAGCCTTTAGCAACTTGTACTCCTCAGTTATCAACTTTGCAAGTGCTTCCTAGCCCCCACTTGAACTTAGGTCAGGCAGGATACTAGAGAGAGATGTAGCTGAATATCAATTTCCCCACGTGAAAGGATAGAGGAAGGTAGAGTTACGTACTGACCTTTTCCGAGACTGGTTAGGTTTTGATATTATCCAAATCAATCAGAATCAATCAGAATCAGAAAAACATAGTTTCCCTTGAGGGAAGACTTTTTTGTTAAAGATAACAGAATGCCCTGGAGTCTTTCAAAAATGGTTATATTACCTTCCCTAACCAGAAGCACAAGAAGATTCTTCTCTGTTCTTTACACTAAGTACCTGGTAGGACACTTTGAGGTAAAAGCCATGCAAGTGTTTGACCTCTCCCCAAGACTGGGCCTCATGGAGTTTCAGCTCCCAAGTTAGTCCACATTGAGCATCCAGCAGTTCATCAGTTATAATTGATGTATTCCTATTGTACTTCCACTCCTGCTAAGCTGGGAAGCTCTGTTTGGGCCTTCCTGTCCAAATTTTAGAACAAAAATTCAAGTCTGCATAATAACCAGCTGACAACATGATGGCTTCAATATTCTGTAGATGGCTAGCCAGTTATCCCATCACCATTTATTAAATAGGGGTCCTTTCCACATTGCTTGTTTTTGCTGACTTTGTCAAGTATCAGATGGTTGTAGGCATGTCACTTTCTTTCTGGGCTCTTTATTCTGTTCCATTGGTCAACGTGTCTGTTTTTGTACCATTACCGTGCTGTTTTGGTTACAAGTGTAGGTACCAGCCTCCTTAGCTTTGTAGTATAGTTTGAAGTCAGGTACCATGATGCCTCTTTTTGCTTAGGATTTTTGCTTTCTTCTTTTTGCTTAGGATTTCCATGGCTATTCAGGCTCTTTTTGGTTCCATATGAATTATAAAGTAGTTTTTTTCTAATTCTGTGAAGAATGTCATTGGTAGTTTGCTAGGAATAACATTGAATCTGTAGATTGCTTTTAGCACTATGGCTATTTTATTAATATTGATTCTTCCTATCCATGAGCATGGAATGCTTTTTTATTTGTCTGTGTCATCTCTGATTACTTTGAACATTGTTTTCTAATCCTCATTGTAGAGATCTTTCACCTCTCTCATTAACTATATTCCTAGATATTTTATTCTTTTTTTTTTTTTTTTTTGCCTATTGTGAATGATTTGGCTCTCAGCTTGGACGTTGTTGGTATATAGAAATGCTACTGATTTATATACATTAATTTTGTATCCTGATACTTTGCTGAAGTTGTCTGTTAGATGTAGGAGGTTTTGGGCAAAGACTATGGGGTTTTCCAGGTATAGAATCATATCATCTGCAATCAGAGATAGTTTGACACCTTCTTTTCCTATTTGCATGCATTTTAGTTCTTTCTCTTGCCCAATTGCTTTGTTTAGAACTTCCAGTACTATGAAAAGGAGTGGTGAGAGTGGGCATCCTTGTCTTGTTTCAGTCCACAAGGAGAACTTTCCAGTTTTTGCCCATTCAATATGGTGTTGGCTGTAGGTTTGTCATTGATGGCTCTTATTATTTTATTATTTTGAGGTATATTCCTTTAATGCCTAGTTTGTTGAGGGTTTTCTAACATGAAGACCTGTAGAATTTTATCAAAAGCCCTGTCTGCATCTATTGAGATGATCACGTTTTTAGTGCTGTTTATGTGGTGAATTATATTTATTGACTCACCTTATGTTAAACCAACCTTGCATCCAAGAAATAAAACCTACTTGATTATGGTGGATTAGATTTTTGATGTGCAGCTGGATTTGGTTTGCTAGTATTTTTTTGAGTGTTTTTGAATCTCTGTTCATCAAGGATAGTGGCCTGAAGTTTTCTTTTGTGTATGTGTGTGTGTGTGTGTGTGTCTGCCAGATTTTGGTACCAGAATGATGCTGGCCTCATAGAATGAGTTAGAGAAGATCTTTTCCTCCTGAATTTTTGGAATAGTTTTAGTAGAATGGTGTCAACTCTTCCTTATACATCTGGTAGAATTGGGCTATGAATGCATCTGGTCCTGAGCTTTTTTTGGTTGGTGGGCTTTTTGTTGTGATTCAGTTTCAGAACTTGTTATTGGTTTGTTCAGGGTTTCAAAGTGACTGAATGTGGGGAGTAAAAGAAAGAGAGGCGTAGGCACTCACCTCCCAGGATTTTAGTGAGCAGCAACGCTGTGTCCTAACAGCCCAACCCACCATCCTCTCTCTGGGACTACTGCCGGAGCCTCCTCACTATTCTCCCCACATCTTCCCTTGCCTCCCTTCAGTCATTCTTACCAAGACAGGCGGCCACAGTGATCCTGTTAAGACGCAAGTTAGATCCTGTCTTCCCTTTGCTGAAAATCTTCCAGTGCCTCCTATCTCACTCAGAATAAGCCTTTCCTCCTTAATAAGCCTCAAGTCCTTTTACAATCCACGCCCCCGCCAGAAACCTCAGACAACATTGCCTTCTCCTCCCTGTTCCAGTCTCCATGTGTCTCCAGACCTCCTGTTTCCTCAGCAGCACAGAACGTGCTCACCTCAAGAGCTCTGCTCTTACAACTTGTTGGTCCAGATAACTGCTAGGGATTTGTATTATCAGGTTCAAGAAAATAAATGCGTGGTTCCACTCACTATCTCAGCATGATGATTTCAGAAGAGTAGTTCACACATATTGTTAGATTAAATTTTATTCAGCTAAATTGCTTTTGAGAAAATTTCTTTATTATCCATTTTGAGTAAAGAGTGAGAACCCTAGGAGGTGCTCGAGCAACACCACGTGGTTACTGGCATGAAAAGGGATGTGAGTAAGGTTCCTCTGGGGAGGCAGGGCTGGAAAAATCTGAGGAGTAGTGAGAGAATTTCTATACTGTGTAAAATAAAGGAAATAAAGGGAAAGAGAAACAAAACAAACACTCCAAAAACGGTACTGGCCCAGCCATGATGGGAATGGGTATTAGAGAAATGCTCAGAAGTCCTAACTTTACTCCACTTCTTTTAATCCTCTCTCCACCCAGCTTTCACTGACCCACTCTATGGCATTGGAAAATAAATGCTTGGTTCATTTCCATCAGTCAGTTTCACTAGAAATGACTAGGTTGGCTCATTTACTTTCAGAGTCACTTCTAGATCCATGAAACCATATGCGTCATCCCCAAATCTCTCATGGACATATTTCCTTAATGTGCAATCTATAAGTCCAACACCATGTGGGAGGCTCTCAGGGTCGGGCTGGTTCACGTTATTTCCTGTATGAGAGGCCGGCGGCTGCTCCACCAAGATGGGAAGAAGCCAGGCACAGGTGGTGCCACCCGGCCACTCATCCTGAAGCCTTCCCAAACCCTCACCTTCGGCAATAAGATCCATGTTTCAAAAAGCAAAGAGGAGGGCATGGTAATTTATAACCCAGATTTTTCAGAATATGAGACCAGGTGAGATGTGCAGTCTCAGCCTCTCCCTCCAGCTGTATCCACTCCCTCCTCCATCCTGCATGTGCTCACATTTTACAGAATCTGGAGAAAGACAGGAGAAGGGAGAGGAGACTAGAGTAAATAACAATTAGATAAAATCTAAAATCTGTTTTTAGTTCATCCAGAGTGCAGAGAATGGGGTGGGGGTGGATAAAAAAGTGGTATAAAGTTAGGATGGTACGAAAAGCACCCTTGGAAATTAAAACACTTTAATATTATCTTGAAAATCAACTTGTGATGTTTTCAATATTCATTCTCAGATATCCTCACTAACACCTTTTGATATAAGTAATAATATCTAAATAATATCTACATTTAGCAGATGAAAAAGCTGAGGGTCAGAGGGATGACGTACGGTATCCACTAGATTCCCAGAGAATATGGGATAGAAATAGGACCCAACCCAGAGCTAGTACACAAGACCAGAGCTGGAAGTTGGCTTTGCATAAAGTCCTCCCAGAAGACACCAGATTAGGCAGGAATTCAAAGCACATTTTCTTGTCCACTCTCTCCCTCTTGTGGCTCAATTAAATATGACAGGTCAATGTCAAAATGAAGGGGATAATAGGAAAAACAGAAAATCTGGGTTGTATATTCATTACCTTCATGACTCACGTGAATCACTTTCTTTCCCTGGGCCACAGTCTTCTCATATTTCAGTGTAGGAAGATTTCCACGTCTCTTCTAACTCTGATGTTCTATTTTTATAAGATGTAAATCAGGTCTCTCAGATACAGCCCAGTCTAAGCAAAGCATCTCTATATTGTAAGAACTAAGTGTCTGCACGCGCGTGCGCGTGTGTGTGTGTGTGTGTGTGTGTGTTATTTCAGCAACTTCTCAGTGAGAGTCTCAACGACTTTAACATTGCTCTAGTACAAAAAAAGGAAGTGGTATTTGTAGGGCTGAGTTCATTCCGTGTGTCACACACTCACAGGAAGGTAACCCAGGGCCATTCAGGACACTGTCTAACCTCAGGAAACTTGGTCATAGGGCCAGTATGTGGGGCATGCAGGATTACAGTCTAAGTTTCCTGGCTTCAAGAGAAAGCATATTCCTTTCATACGTATCTATAGCGGATTGAATACACTTAGAAATGAAGATGCCAAAGGAAGAAAGAGGGCACAAAAGGAGCTGTGATGGTCTAGTGAAATGTGTCACAGAGAGCACCTTACCAGTAGCATAGACATATATTAATAAAAACTTAAAACACTGGCATTTATTTGAAACCCCCCCTCTTTGTTTCATATGTTAAAACACTTCATGGATGTGAATCATGTCAACTGTTCTGTCTCATATGAAATTGACTTAGCAATAATTAAATTGCAGAATTGTAAGGATTAATGTGTGCCCTAAGGAGGTTTTTAGTAACTTAAAGATGTTGATTATTTCTAAGTGTACAGAAAAGCAACCAAAAAGAAACTGACTGGAAAATGTCACGTATAAGAAGTAAAACAAACAACAAAAAAAAAACAAGGACCTAGACCCCGAAATACCACTGGACCCAGCAATCCCGTTGCTGAGTATATACCCGAAGGATTATAAATCATTCTACTATAAAGACATATGCACACATATATTTATTGCCGCACTGTTCACAACAGCAAAGATTTGGAAGCAACTCAAATGCCCATCAATGATAGACTGGATAAAGAAAATGTGGCACATATACACCATGGAATACTATGCAGTCATAAAAAAGGATGAGTTCGTGTTCTTTGCAACAACATGGATGAAGCTGGAAACCATCATTCTCAGCAAACTAACACAGGAACAGAAAACCAAACACTGCATGTCCTCACTCATAAGTGAGAATTGAACAATGAGAACACGTGGACATAGGGAGGGGAACATCATACATCGGGGCCTGTTGAGGGGTGAGGGTCTGGGAGAGGGATAGCAGTAGCAGAAATGCCTAATGTAGATGACGGGTTGATGGGTGCGGCAAACTACCATGGCATGTGTATACCTATGTAACAAACCTGCACATTCTGCACATGTATCCCAGAACTTAAAGTATAATTTAAAAAAAAAAAAAAAAAGCTTGCAGTGAGCTGAGATCCATCCACTGCACTCCAGCCTGGGTGACAGAGCAAGACTCCATCTCAAAAAAAAAAAAAAAAAAAAAAAAAAAGACAAAGCAACAGAACAGAATTCACAAAGCATACTGAAGATGAGAGAACTTGGGGTGAAGGTTCTGAAGGTATAGGAAAAAGCTAAGACGGTGCTAGGAGTTTTGCGAGAAGACATTTTGGTAGGGAGGATAACAGAAAAAGGGAAGGAGATGACCACAACTGGGACTACAGAGCAAGTATTAAGAGAACTCTTTGTATTCCTGGGCTTCTTAAAATTGAGTACCACCTCCTACATGTCTTTGTGGTCAATGGTGAACAGGCCATACCACGAGTGCTGGGAGAATTTTCCTGATGCCGGGATTTGAGGTTTCCATTGCTGATTCATCCTAATTTATTCTCAAAGATATGCTACTTTTGGGGAAGAAACTGGGGAAAGATTGAAAAGTAAATCCCAGCTTGCATTCCTGGGACAAGTAGTCCCCAAGAGATTTATAACTTTAAGCTTGGTTCTGAACTGAGATCATTGTCTCCTCTAGTAACCTGAGGCAGCATCAAGACATCACATCCTACTCTCTGTCCTTACAATAAAAGGCCTCAGTTTGCTATCCCCAAGTCCAACTTGGCCCTACCCTCCAGAGACAGGTATGAAGATGTAAAGAGAGGGCCAAAGCTTATGGAATACATCCTACTCAGAAGAGAAGATAGGCACAGGGCCAGGTTCTACGCGTCCTGGCTCAACACCAACAGTAGAATTAACAAGCCTTTAGTTGCATCTGGAGAACTCCAGGTTCATCTAGAGCAGTAGCTCTTAAAATGTGGTTCCCAGAGTAGTAGCATCAGTATCACCTGACACTGTGGTTGACATGCAAATACCCTACCCCACACCTATTGAATCAGACACTCTGGGTGTGCAATCTGTGTTTTAACAAACCCTCCAGATTATTTTGATACACACTCAAGTTTGTTATCTACAGGCTTATAGCAGTAATTGGTAACGTTGACTATACAGTAGACTCAGCTGAAGAGCTACAAAAACTGTTGACTCTCCATCCATAATCCATATTAATTAAATCAGAATACCTGGTAATGGGGCTCATGTGTTAGTATGTGTTAAAGTCACCCAGGTTATCCAAATGCTCAGACAAGATTGAGATCCATTGCTCTAGAGGCAAAGGCAGACTTCTTGGAGAGCCTTTTGCTTCTGTATTCGTCCTTTCAGCTAACTAGTAGAAAGGCCCAGGCCTTTCTCACATTAACTTTTGTTAAGCAAGTTCTAGTCCCATCTCAGGTTTGTGCAGGTGATTTTTTTTTAAACATAAGCTTGGGACTTTAATTTTTATCTGATTAAGTTTGATATGTATTCCAACACTAATGTTCCAGACTTTTGGGTTGTATCTTCAATCTTGACACTCTCATTTTATAAATTATACTTCTTGTTTTTGGATCATTTGCAAATAGGATCAGCAACTAAATTCTTGATGAAAATATTAAGTGGTTGAAGATCCAACCAAGAGACTCCACAAAGGATGACATGAACAACCCCTGCATAGGATTTCTACCAGATACAATACATATAACTGGTTGTTCAGGGCATGGTAGGCAGTTATAGTACTGATTCTCTGGTTTTCCATATTTAGAGTCAGCCCTGAGTCATTCATTGGCAGAGACCAGCTGGGCCTGGGTGTCATCTGATCACCTTTGTTTCAGGATCAGTCCCGAGCCTGTGAACTGAGGCCTCTTCAGTGCTTCTTCTGAACTAATAATACAAGATTTCAAATGCCAGGTATAGGAGAAACCTAGTGTTGGAGTTATCTGGGCCTTGGTTTTTAAAACACAAGTAAGCACTTTGGGAACCCGAGGCGGTTGGATCACAAGGTCAGGAGATCGAGACCATCCTGGCTAACATGGTGAAACCCTGTCTCTACTAAAAATACAAAAAATTAGCCGGGCATGGTGGCGGGCGCCTGTAGTCCCAGCTACTCGGGAGGCTGAGGCAGGAGAATGGCAGGAACCCGGGAGGCGGAGCTTGCAGTGAGCCCAGATGGCGCCACTGCACTCCAGCCTGGGTGAGAGTGCGAGACTCTGTCTCAAAAAAAAAAAAAAATGTAAGGACAAAGGATGTCAAGATGTATAACTCTGATGTTCAGATGTTCAGCCTTCTGCTTCAGTCTTCCTCACTTGACTGTCTCTCTAGCCCTGAAGGAAATATACCAATGCCATGCCATGAAATTACCTCATAGGCATAATTGTTGTACATTCTGACTAGACACAATCAGAAGACGGCACGGCTTGAGTTTCACCACCAGCCCCTAAATGACTGCATAACAGCTATCACATAGTCTTACTGAACTAATGTCCCTGGGAACTTGAACTCCAAACTCTTTGTGCTGATCCTTTGTGCTGAAAAGTGCAATGTTGCATGCCCTTTCCCAGCTTCCTCTTCTCCAGGGACTTTCATATCTTAACTGTTCCTCTTACAGTACTCTCAGAGCTTTTCTCCACCAACCACTTTTTTTTTTTTTTTTCCGTTTCAAGACACATCACTTTTTGTTTATTTCATTATACAAATTATTGCTTTCAAATCCATTTTTTCATGCATACATGCATGGCCGTTTCTATTGCTTTAGTTAAATTGTCTGGTCTGGCACTTTATTCATTTGTATTTTTTCTATGATTACTAGGTGGGCATTCTATTCTCATTTTCTGTCATTCAGTCTATTTCAACACAATGCATCACTTGTATTAGTTATTGTACACTCCATTTTAATTTCTGATAGTACTGTCTTTACTTCAACATTAGTTTTTATTAAAATACTTTTGGCTAGTCATACTCATTCCATATGAACATAAAGAACATTAAGTCAATTTCCACAAGAGAGTTATTTGAAAGTATATTATATTACATCTGAAAAAAGTTTGGAATAACTGACAACCAGAAATAAGTCAATACAGTTAAGTCTCTGTTTATGTTTCTAAATAAAAGATGTGTGTCTTTCCCCATAAAAGTTCTTCATGTTTCCAATTGAGTGAATTACTGAATACTTTATATTTTTGTTTTAATATGACCAAAATATATTCATTTTAGGCATTTAATCTGGTTATTAACAATTAAAAATCTATAAATAGTCATTGGGCTTGAAATTAATCTTATTTTGGTAACAAATATTTGTATTATTTACCTCTAGTTTTATTTTTAGTTAATGTGGGCTGGATTTTTTGTTTTAATTTAGTGAGGTTTTATTTGGGATGAATATATGGACAATTGTTGCCTATTTACCAAGGATTCTTAAAAGCATTCTTTCTTTAGTGCTGACTCATTCAAGTATTTTATAATTCAAATCATCGTTTTTGGCTTACATTCCTCAAAACTTATATATGTTAAAAATTCTCATGAGTACTATTTTTTTTTTAGTTTCTCACACTCCTGGGCATTTTTTTATTAGTAGAATATTATATGTTATTTGATCATAAGATTCTAAACAACATATCATTATAAATGCCCTCCTTTGTCATACTTGAGAATTTTCCTTAGATCTTTTGTTGCCTAATATTAATATTCCATCCCTTGTCTATTATTTTGGATTTTTGACCTTTATTTGCCTTTCCTTACCCTTACATTCACCACTATAATACGAACCTTTGGAACAGACATGGGATTTTGTCACTGTGCTGCTTGAATCCTTCTGTGGCTGCACATTGCCTCCATGACAAAGCCCAATGTCACCAGGAAGCATCTGAAGTCCTGTGAATTCCACATTTTGCACATCCAGGATCTTATCTCTCACCCAAATGAAACTGTCACTTCTCCCACTGTGATAGAATCATAACAAAGTTACTGCGGTTCCCCCAGTAAGCCAAACTGTTTCAGGACTCTAGCCTCTGTGCACACTGATTCCCCTACCTAGAATGCATATGGCTGCAAGCATCTGCTCTTCTTTGAAAGCACAATTTGAATGTTAATTTTCAATGAAGCCTCCTCTTCCCAAGGGAAATTTTAGCCAACATATCTTACCTTTGTGCTCTCATGATGCTCTTGGGGGTTTGATTGTGGTATAAGTTGGGGTTAGTTGATTGGCTTTGATTTTAGTCAATAGACTGGCTTTGATTCTAGTTGGTTCCTGGGTATTGGATGAGGCTTCCCTGATTACTGTCTCTCTGCTCACATTTATTATGTTGGGCATTCTGGTCCACAAAGTTCCCTTAGGCAGGGGCCACAGTTGGCAGACAAGTAGTATCCTTACAGCTTAGTGCTCATCTGCTGTCTAAATGCTTTCCAGGGTAACACAGTGTTGTCCCTGCCTATGGAGTTTAGGTGGAAGCAGGACCACTGGGCTATAAGCTGGGCTGTCTGGTTACCAAAGGCAAAGATTGTTGGAGTTGCCCACCCTATCATCTGGGTGTTTCTGGAGCAAGAGAAGTCTGCACTTCTTGGTGATTTCAGCCAGAAAGAAGTGGGACTGCTGAGCTGGAAGCTCCAGCAGATGTGGCTCACCTGTCTACCAGTGGTAGGAGTGGGTAGGGTTGCCCTCTCTGGCATCTGGATGCTTCCCAGGGAAACAGGAGGCTGCACCTGCTGGCTCAGCTCACAGAGAAGTAGGCCCACTAGGCCAGAACTCTAGCAGACATTGCCCAGCAGGTTAACAGTGGCAGGGTTGGGTTGCATTACCTGCCCTGCTGTCAGGGTGTTTTCTGTGATCACAGGAGGCTGTGCCCTCTGGCTGACTCCATACAGAGTAGAGCTGCTGGGCCAGGGCTCTAGTAAGCGTTGCCCGCATGGCTGCCAGTGGTGTGGGTGGGTGAGGTTGTCCACTCCACAGGCCAGGTGTTTTCTGGCACACCTAAAGCCTGCAATTTCTGGATGAGTTCACATGTAAGAGGGACTACTGCTCTGGAAGCTGTAGCAAGCATTGCCTGCCCGGCTACTAGTCTGGGTGGTGGGTGCATTGCCTGTCCTGCTTGTCTGAGTACTTTCTGGGACAACAGTAGGCTATGGCTACTGGCCAAGTCCAGGCAGAAGTGGAAATGCTGTGTAAGCAGGTGGCACGAGGAATATTATGTGGAGATTATTTCAGAACCCTACAACAGTCCCTAATCAAGAGAGGCAAGAGCGAAAGGACACAGGAACCCTAAGAGGGCTATGGGACTGCAAGTGTCCTTTCTTGATAGAAGGCCCAACAATTAGCTCAGTTGTCTGTGTTAAATGTCTGGTAGTTTGTACCCTGTTACGTACCCTCTAGGCTCCATCAATCATATTCTAATCCTACACAACCATTTTTTAACTCTGTATTTCTCCCACCTCCTCAAGCCAAGCCATCATCCTATTTTTATCAGGACTATTGCTTATGGCTTCTGAATGTTCCCTGGTTTTTTATATATTCTGGATATATAGATCCTTTCTTAATTACGTGTATTAAAATATTATCTAATATTCTGTGGGTTGTCAATTTTTGCTATGTGTATTTAGAGGTTCTGTTATTAAATACATACACACTTAAACTGATTACATCTTTCTGAAGATTGTACTATTTTTATAATTAAAAATTAGTCCCTTTGCTCACCAGTAACATATTTTGCTCCGAGGTGAATTTTCTTTGATCAGTTTTTTTGGGTTAGGGTTTGCTCGATATATCATTTCTCATCCTGGTACTTTACACTTTTTGTATGCATTAACATTTGCTTCTTTTAAATGGTAATTAGTTCAGTTTTGACCTTTTAAAATTTTGTCTGAAATGTTTGCATTGTATTACATATGACATATTTATGTATATATTTGGGATTAAATCTACCATCACACTATTGACTTTCCTGGAGGAAATAAATGTTCTAAATGTTGTTAGAATTTGATACATCAAATGCACATGCTTTAATTTTTAGGATTACAAGAACACACAATAAAAGACTTTATAACTTTACACTGTTGGTGGGACTGTAAACTAGTTCAACCATTGTGGAAAACAGTGTGGCGATTCCTCAAGGATCTAGAACTAGAAATACCATTTGACCCAGCCATCCCAATACTGGGGATATACCCAAAGGATTATAAGTCATGCTGCTATAAAGACACATGCACACGTATGCTTATTGCAGCACTATTCACAATAGCAAAGACTTGGAATCAACCCAAATGTCCATCAGTGACAGACTGGATTAAGAAAATGTGGCACATATACACCATGGAATACTATGCAGCCATAAAAAAGGATGAGTTAATGTCCTTTGTAGGGACATGGATGCAGCTGGAAACCATCATTCTCAGCAAACTATCGCAAGAACAGAAAACAAAATACCGCATGTTCTCACTCATAGGTGGGAATTGAACAATGAGATCACTTGAACACAGGAAGGGGAACATCACACACCGGGTCCTATTGTGGGGGGAGGGGGGAAGGGATAGCATTAGGAGGAATACCTAATGTAAATGACAAGTTAATGGGTGCAGCACACCAACATGGCACATGTATACATATGTAACAAACCTGCACATTGTGCACATGTACCCTAGAACTTGAAGTATAATTTAAAAAAAAAAGACTTTATAACTACTAAAATTAATTGGAGAGAGAAATAATGCAATAAAGGGGTATATTATAGAACCTTCAATCAAAAAAATAGAAATCATTTTTCATTTGTTTGTTGTATTTGGTTTCTCTATTTTACAGTATTGGTTTTCTTAAATATTCAGTGTTCATTTACACTTTCATTTGGCAATTTCTCTTATCATGCCAGGGAATGTAGGTCCTGCTTACCACAGCCTACATCTGGTGACTGCGAGAGAAGAGGGGGCATAAAGACAGGTTATACATATAGATTGGTTGTGACATAGTTGAGAGAAAGCCCCCTCCTTCTCCAGACTAAGGTGACCTCTGTGTCTTCATCATCAGAATCCCAGCTCTAAAGTATGAGCTCAAGACTTTCATTAGGGAATCAATTCCATAAGGTTCTCTGCTTTTTTCTTTTCTTTTATACCCTGTGAATGGAAGCTTAGACCTTAATTCTCGTCTCTTTCCTGTTTTTTACTCAGAGCTGGCACTCACATTCTATATACTTGTGTAGACCAGAACCATGAAACAGTTTTTTTTGTTTGGTTTTTGCTCATAAAACAGTTCTCATGTTTTGCTTTGGGGATAAACTACCTTGTTATGTGATGCCTGTGTGAGGGAAAGCAGATCAACTGACCCAGCTTTTCCAATATAATTTTAAAAATTAATTAACAACTGCTCTGGGCTCTGACCTACTTCTCTGCTGCTTATAGTTTTGACACTGAACTTGAGCTCTTTTTTATTTGCTTTTATTTGTATAGTAGTTAGTTTTGTCTTATGCTTATTTAGAGGTAGGGTGATTCTATTTCTGTTTCTCTGTCAAATTTCATTTTTATTGTTCTATTTTTTTGTTTGTTTGTTTCTGAGACGGAGTCTCGCTGTGTTGCCGGGGCTGGAGTGCAGTGGCATGATCTCAGCTCACTGCAAGCTCCGCCTCGAGGGTTCACGCCATTCTCCTGCCTCAGCCTCCCGAGTAGCTGGGACTACAGGCACCCGCCACCACACCCGGCTAATTTTTTTGTATTTTTAGTAGAGATAGTGTTTCACCGTGTTAGCCAGGATGATCTCGACCTCCTGACCTCGTGATCCACCTGCCTCAGCCTCCCAAAGTGCTGGGATTACAGGTGTGAGCCACCGCGCCCAGCCTATTGTTCTTTATATCTCCATAAGTCCTCAAATCATTTGTCTGCTAATGATAACACTAATAAGATCTCACTTCACACCATATGGAAGAGGAGGAAAGATTGACATCTGTTCTTAGTCTAGAATTTCAACCTCTCTTATAAAGTCATGAAACTCTGTACCTTTGTCTTCCGTAGTGCCACATTTTCCTAGTTTGCCTGTTATCTTCTTTAATCTCTTTTTTGTCATCCTCTGGGAACTCTTATTTCTGATAATACTGTTCTATACTCTAGCAAAAAGGGTTTGATCTTTTCTGCCTCCGCCCACAAGCCTGGGTGAGCTCATTCCTCTGGGTGAAGAGCTATTGGCTTTACCTCTACAACCATGTTCTCATTCCCCAGCTCTTGCGAGTTATCCAACTTTCGTCAACCTCATTTGAAGGACCCACACAATTCAAATTAAATATGCTCAAAGTCTTATTCTTTGTTCCTCCAGTTCTGTCGTTGTCCATGTCTATTGCCTTAGTGAATGGCTCCATCACTCATTCAGTTTCCTAACCCAGAATCTCAGTGTCATCCTTTCCTGTTTTTTTCTCCTGATTTACATATCCATTATATCAACAAGTACTGCCATTTCTCACTCCTAAACATCTTTCAAATCCATTCATTCTCTCCAACTTCACTAGCATCACAGGTAGTTCAGGTAACCATCATCCCTTCCCTAGAGAACTGCTTCTTTCTTGACCCTAATTCCCTGATTTCAGTATTATGTATTCCTATTGTTGCTTTACATGAAAACCAGGACACTATTTCTGAAATATAACCCATTTTAATTCTGAGAATTAAAATAATTTCAGATTATAGACAACAAAGTTTTTGGGATTAGGCAAAACTGGATGTCAGTCTCATCTATACCAGCTATAGGAATATCTCTGAGTTTCAGTTCCATCTTCGGGAAAATGGGAATAACAACATTATCTAGCTCCGTCCTTCTTCCATTTGTGTGTCTTTTGCTTATTCATCAGGTCTCCAATTAGATGTCTCCTTATCTAGGAAGTCTCCTCTGCCTACCCAACGTTGAGTTCTTTGATCCTCCTATGAGCTCTCTTAGGATACCCTATTTTACCTTGCAGATCACTGATTATAATCGGTTGTAATGATTTATTTACTCATTAGCATTGCCACTTTACCTTGCAGGTAACTGATTGTAATGGGTGACTTATTTACTTGTCTGTATTGTCAAGTAGTCTACAAAATCCTTGAGCGAAGATGATTTTTCACCATTTTATCTGAAGCACATGGCTTATGGTAGCTTTTCTCTAAGAAAATGCTGAATCAATGAAAACTGCATGCCACTTTGTTTTCCTCCTCCATGTAAAGTAGGCATTATTTTATTTTACAAATGAATCAGGTTCAGGGGATTAACAAGGTCATGCAATAAATGATTGCCATTGGGTTTGTCTTAGTCAAAGACCAGCTTGTTCTATGATACCAGCGGCTTCTTTAACTTAGAAAGATGTTGTATTAATTATTGCTGTACAACAAACTTGTTCCCATTTTATGGCTATTCATGTTGGACCTCCAAAGGTGAAATATCATGAAAATAAGATATTTAAGTTGTGTATATTGAGACACAATTACTTTTTCACCAACCTAATACAATAGTAATAGTAGTTCTCTAGGAAGACAAGAATACTATGGAAATGTGTGAAATTGTGAAAGGGGGCATTTATAAATTACCATTTACTTAGCTTGTGTATATGACAATCTTTGAGCAGAGTCTGGCACATAGAAAATCCTCCACCACTGATACCCACAGTAATTAGCACTATTACTTTCATAGGAAAGACTGTATCAGGCAGCCACTGCTTTTTCAACACATTTCAAAATAGACTTCCACACCCATATTGGGAACACAAAATCAGTTAATGCTTCCGATACAAAACAGGAACTAGTTGTGGGTCTCAGAAATTCTCAACACATCCTTTCAGGTTCCAAACGTCTACTAGAAGAGGAATGCAGATTTAAACTGAGTGAGGTGTGGAGTGGGGGAAGCTGACTGGGTCTGGACCAAAGAGAACTTCGAGGAACTTGCCCAGAGCCCTGCACGCATCAGACCTACCGCAGACACTGCAGGCCCGAAGAAAGGTAGGCCCAGGGACTTGCCTTCCTAGGCTTTCGGGCTGATGGTTTGGTTCACTTCCCGGGTTTAGGATTTCTGGGAGTGGAATGAGAAAAAAAATGAACCCACTTCCCATGACACAAGCTGGTAGTCAGGGTTGGGGTGGGTTGCGTGCACCTTTAAATGTGCATTTGGTGAGGGGATGAGGAACAGTCTTTGCTACAGTTGATGGGAGTTAGAAAAGCCTCCTCAAGGCTGACACTGGAGCTGGATGAGATTTTTTTAAGTTACTTTTGTCCCTTAAGTTCTCAGGATTCCAAAACACTGTAAGCAATATTTTAAACTTTTGATTGATTACCTCATCTGCTGTTAATGTCCTTCTTCCATGGTCTTTATGCTTTGTCTCTGACTGGTTATTTTTATAATTTGAGATTTAGGAAAAGATCTACCATGTGCAGAATTTGGTGTACATGGAGTAGGGCACAGGCAGGGTCTTGCATATTTAGATGGGCTGTGGCCTGCCCTAGTTCTCCAGTGGTCTTTGGCACTATTCATGGGCACCCAGGCAGTAAACGGAAGCTGCTCATGATAAAATCTAATGAAAAATGCCTTGTAGACTTTTAGCATTCTTAGGATAAGAAAGAAGCTTGTAAGAGTCGTGGTCATTGTAATCCTTCCCCAGATGAAGTAAATGAAACTCAGAAAAGGGGAATAATGTACCCAGAATCACACAAGTTAATAAAAGGGCTGAGAGCAAAAAACCCAGAATTTTTGGTTCCTAGTCCAGGCCTTTCCACTTCCCATGCCACCACTTCTGCATCCCCATCATCCTCCTAAAAACTATCCAGATTCAGGCCTCATTTTGGGTTTCTAGTCTATTTGATAACTTTGCCAAGAAAAAGGGGGTGACCATGTGTACCACTCTCCTCATGCTCTCTCCTTGTGATTGTGGCAGGGGGTGGGGTGGGGCGGGGGGGATGGTGACATAAAAATGAGGAAACAAGAGAATGGTGGTGCTGCTGATCCACAAAGAGACTGGGGCCAATCAAAGAGGGAAGGGTGGTCTAGGTTCCCTCCCCTCTTTATGGGCGGGGGGCGGGGTGTGGGGAAGACATTGTAGTTGTCAAGAGCCTGATGCATATAGGTGATGTGACAAAACCAAGGTTTAGATTCTTCTCCAACCCAAAAGAAATGTCCCTCCCTCATATGCATCCAATATTCTCTGCAGTTAAAAAAATATATATTTTGATTGTAGAGAAGTGGAGCCTTGTAAATACGTGTTTCTTTCCTTGGGGACCTTATCTACCCTAGATAATTAACACATGGATTTCTGTGGTGTAAAGATAGGAGGCAGTTATATAAATTTATGTCAAGAATGTCTTACAAAGACAGAGCACCAGCCTTGAATGACCAGAACCTGACCTATGTTACCAAAGAATTATGGAAAAGCATAAGAGTCAGTTATAAGCCTTAACGTGATATAATGACTCGGCCCTCGGGAAGCTTACAGTCTTAACAGAGAGGCACTAAACACAGAGAGAGAACCACCAGGTGTGTTTGATAGGACAGACCCAACATGTCCTAAATTCTCAGTCTGAAGGTGTGCCTGAGATATTGAGGCAGAGTTTCCCTTACATTAAAGAAGAAGAGGCTGGGCGTGGTGGCTCACACCTGTAATCCCAGCGCTTTGGGAGGTTGAGGTGGGTGGATCACTAGGTCAGAAGATCAAGACCATCCTGAATACAGTGAAACCCCATCTCTACTAAAAATACAAAAAAAAAAAAAAATTAGCTGGACATGGTGGCAGGTGCCTGTAGTCCCAGCTACTTGAGAGGCTGAGGCAGGAGAATGGTGTGAACCCAGGAGGTGGAGCTTTCAGTGAGCCGAGATCATGCCATTGAGCTCCAGCCTGGGCAATAGAGCGAGACTGTCTCAAAAAGAAGAAGGAGGAGAAGAAGAAGAAGGTGGTACACATTTAGATGGACTAAGAAGAATTATCTTTAATTTCTTTCAAAATAACTTTGGTTTATGTGGTGTAAAAGGAAAGTAACAAATTTCTTAAACCCTTAGCTACCACCAGAGGTTGAGTAATACACATGCGGGAAATGGGCAATGTGGGGAAATGGTGTCTGAAAGAAGACAAGAGACTACGCAAAACTGTTAGTGCGTGAGCGGATTAGATGCTGTAGTGGGTTTGTTGCTGTTCTTGTAAGGTGGTCATAGCAGGGGGGGTGGAATATTCCTGCAAATGGGCTCAATATATGCAAATGTCTCAATATATGAGTGAAATTTCCTTAGAACAACTTAAATAAGTAAAATATACTTGGGGCTTTAAAAAATAAAAAGGATAAATTCAAGATAAGGCTATGATAATAGATATGGGTTGAAGTAGCAGAGTTTTTGTTATCAATAACATTAAATTTTTATCTTTATACTAAAGGTGGTGAAATGCAAAGAAAGGACTTTAAAGGGGAGGGTGACACAGTTGTTTTTGCATTTGATCATTTGGCTACAAAGTCAGGGGTGGGTTTAACATCCAAGGTCACAAATGCACACTGGGGAACATTCAGAGGCTGTAAGTCCTGATAAAAATAGGATGATGGCTTGGCTTGAGGAGATGGGAGAAATACAGAGTTAAAAAATGGTTGTGTAGGATTAGAATATGATTGATGAAGCATAGAGGGTATGTAACAGAAGGTATCAATGACAAACTACCAGACATTTAACACAGACAACTGAGCTAATTGTTGGGCCTTCTATCAAGAAAGGACATTTGCAGTCCCATAGACCTCTTAGGGTTCCTGTTACCTTTAGCTCTTACCTCTCTTGATTAGGGACTGCTTGTAGTGTTCTGAAGTAATCTCCACATAATATTCCTTGTGCCACCTTCCTTTATCTGAAAGATAAATTTTGAGGAAGACTTAATATCTTCTACTTTGGTCTTCTAATGTTTGAAATAAAAATTACCTCTTCTTTTTGCTGGAACAATTTGCTGGATGATCATATTATGGACTTTATTATAATGACTTTAAAATTAACCCCAGAGGGGGACAATTCTCTCAAGTTCAGCAAAATTTGAGGGTATGGATTCAGTTTAAGACCAAAAATAAGGCTTGCTATTTTATGTTATTCCTTTGTTCCAAATCTAAATTTTGTATTCTGTTCAGGGGATGCTAAAGTCTACATATAGGTTTGATTATACCTACTCAATAAAATGTAAACATAACCCACCTCACAAACTCCATTATGATTAGAACAGAGATTACAAGAGGAAGAGGAGGGCCTCCTGGCCTGCCTCTACATAGTCTTATATCTAAATTAGTCCATGAGAGCAAAAACAAGCACAACCCTGACTCTTCTGACCAATCTTTGAGACAAACTGCAAAAGAGAGGAAGAGTCAACCTCGGACAACACGGTACCATGAATAACATGCTCTCTCCAATTATATAGACCCCTCCTCTCTGCTTTTCACTTCCCTAAGATAGGACCAGTTGAAGCAGGGTCATGCCAGGAATAAAGCCCCTCTTTAGCATGTCCTTGAATGGCAGAAAGTGTTAGAGGAAATTTATGTTTTATACTTCGAGCCAGAAATGAGTAAGTGAGAGTAGGAAGACCAATAATAATAGCCAATATGTAGTTAGTATTTATTAAGTGACATGCACTGGTTTAAATGTTTATATGTGCTATTTCATCATTAAATTTCTCTATGAGATATGCTCTATTATTCACAGGATAGAGTTACAGAAACACAAGATTAATTAACTTGAGTAAAGAGTGGCAGGGCCAAAATTTAAAACCAGGTAATTTAATTCCAGAACTCCTTTGCTTAAGAGGATCCACTATACTAGTCTGGTGAATAGAACTCTTTATTTGCACATTTATTCATTCCTCAGTTGTTGGACATTTGGGTTGTTTGTACCTTTTGACTATTATAGGTAACACTGCTAGGAAAATTCATTTTACAAATTTTTGTGTGGACAGATGTTTTTATTTCTCTTTGTATGTATGGAAGGGATGGGAATGGAATGGAAGGGATAGGTCATAAGGCAGGTTCGTGGTTGACATTTTGCAAAGAATCAGTTAGGGAGGAATCCTCCTTATGTTTTAGGAATAGTTTCAGTAGGATTAGCTCTTTGATATTTATTAGCTCTTCAGTGACATAAACACTTCTTTGTACATCTGTTAGAATTTGATTGTGACTCTATAGGGCTCAATAATCCAATCTTCCACCATAATAAACTGGAAAAAGAAGAGCAAACTAACTGGAAACAACTTGTAGAAAGGAAATAATAAAGACTAGAGCGAAAATAATAGAGAGTAGAAACACATTACAGTAAATCAACAAAACCCAAAGTTCATTCTTGCAAAGATCAACAAATTTGAAAAACCTTTAGCTATATTGAATGACAAAAATTACAAGAAGAAATCACTAAAATCAGGAATGAAAGAGGCAACATAATTACCAAATTTACAGAATTAAAGAAATTATAAGGGACACTATAAAATTATATCCAAATAAATTAGATAACATATGAAATGGTCAAATTTTTATGAAAATACTACTAAAACTGACTGAAGAAGAAATACAAAAACAAAAAGAAATACAAAATCTGAATAGATCTATAATAAGAGATTAAATGAGGAATTTTAAAAACTTTTATAAAGGAAAGCCCAGGATCCTGTGATTTCACTGGTAAATTTTACTAAACATTTTAAAAAGAATTAATACCCTTCCATCAAAAACTACAAGAGAAGTGAACAATTCCAAATTTATTACATAAGCTAGTATTATTTTGACACCAAAATCAAGAAAAGACAACATAAGCAAACAAAACTACCTATGAATGTCTCTTATGAATATAGACACAAATACTCAAATAAATATTAGCAAGTTGTTGTGGGAAGTCTGGGACCCCGAACAGAGGGACCGGCTGAAGCCATGGCGGAAGAACATAAATTGTGAAGATTTCATGGACATGTATTAGTTCCCCAAATTAATACTTTTGTAATTTCTTATGCCCATCTTTACTGCAATCTCCGAACATAAATTGTGAAGATTTCATGGACACTTATCACTTCCCCAATCAATACTCTTGTGATTTCCTATGCCTGTCTTTAATCTCTTAATCCTGTCATCTTCGTAAGCTGAGGATGAATGTCACCTCAGGACCCTGTGATGATTGTGTTAACTGCACAAATTGTTTAAACAATATGAAATGTGGGCACCTTGAAAAAAGAACAGGATAACAGCCATGTTCAGGGAACAAGCGAGATAACAATTAGGTCTGGCTGCCTGAGAGCCAGGCAGAACAGAGCCATATTTCTCTTCTTTCAAAAGCAAATAGGAGAAATATCGCTGAATTATTTTGCTCAGCAAGGAACATCCCTGAGAAAGAGAATGCATTCCCAAGGGGAGGTCTCTAAAATGCCCACTTTGGGGATGTCTGTCTTTTACGGTTGTAGATAAGGGATGAAATAAACCCCAGTCTCCCGTAGTGCTCCCAGGCTTATTAGGATGAAGAAATTCCCACCTAATAAATTTTGGTCAGACCAGTTGTCTGCTCGCAAACGCTGTCTCCCGATAAGATGTTATCAATGACAATGCATGCCCGAAACTTCATTAGCAATTTTAATTTCACCCTGGTCCTGTGATCTCGCCCTGCCTCCACATGCCTTGTGATATTTTATTACCTTGTGAAAGATGTGATCTCTGTGACCCACACCCTATTCGTATACTCCATCCACTTTTGAAAATCACTAATAAAAACTTGCTGGTTTTGTGGCTTGGGGGACATCACAGAACCTCCTGACATGTGATGTCTCCCCTGGACACCCAGCTTTAAAATTTCTCTCTTTTTTATTCTTTCCCTTTATTTCTCAGACTGGCCGACACTGAGGGAAATAGATAAGAACCTACATGAAATAACGTGAATTATCAGGGGCGGGTTCCCCAGATAGCAAGTAGAATTCAGCAATATATAAAAAAGATTATATATGAGGACAAAGTCAGATTAATCTTAAGAATATAAAACTTGGCCGGGCGCGGTGGCTCAAGCCTGTAATCCCAGCACTTTGGGAGGCCGAGGTGGGCGGATCACAAGGTCAGGAGATCGAGACCACAGTGAAACCCCGTCTCTACTAAAAATACAAAAAATTAGCCGGGCGCGGTGGTGGGCGCCTGTAGTCCCAGCTACTCAGGAGGCTGAGGCAGGAGAATGGCGGGAACCCGGGAGGCGGAGCTTGCAGTGAGCCGAGATCGCGCCACTGCACTCCAGCCTGGGCAACAGCGTGAGACTCCGTCTCAAAAAAAAAAAAAAAAAAAAAAAAAAAGAATATAAAACTTAGCATTCAAAAAAATCAGTGTTATATAATGCATTAATTGAATAAAAGACAAAAACCACAAAAAGGCACATGAATGCCTCAATAGATTAAAAAAATTAAGAAAATCCAATACTTTGTATGATAAAAATACTCATCCAATGAGGAATAGAAGGGAATCACTCCCCCACCAAATAAAAAGCTATTAGAATTAATGAATAAGTTAAGCAAGCTTGAAGGATACAAATAATATATGCAAATGAACAGATACTTCAAAAGAAGGTGTACATGCAGCCAACAATCATATGAAAAAAAGCTCAACATCACTGGTCATTAAAGAAATGCAAGTGAAAACCATAATGAGATGCCTCCCTTACACCAATCAGAATGACTATTATCAAAAAGTCAAAAAAATAACAGATGCTAACGAGGTTGTGGAGAAGAAGGAATGTTAATACACTGTTGGTGTGAGTGTAAATTAGTTCAACCACTGTGGAACACTGTGGTGATTCCTCAAAAACCTAAAACCGGAAATACCATTCAACCCAGTAATCCTGTTCTGGGTATATACGCAAAGGAATAGAAATCATTCTGTTTTAAAGACACATGCACATATTATGTTCATTGCAGCACTATTCACAATAGCAAAGACATGGAATCAACTTAAAACCTCATCAATAGTAGGCTCAATAAAGAAAATAATGTGGTATATATACACCATGAAATGCTACGCAGTCATAAAAAAAAAAAGAACAAGATCATGTCCATTGCAGGAACATGGATAGAGCTGGAGGCCATTATCCTTAGTAAACTAACACAGGAACAGAAAACCAAATACTGCATGTTCTCACTTATAAGTGGAGCTAGATGATGAGAACACATGAGCACATCAAGGGGAACAACACACACTGGGGCTTCTTAGAGGGTGGAGGCTGAGAAAAGGGAGAAAAGCAGAAAAAATAAATTATAGGTGCTAGTCTTAAAACATGGGTGATATAGTTGGGCGCAGTGGCTCATGCATGTAATCCCAGAACTTTGGAAGTCTGAGGTGGATGGATCATCTGAGGTCAGGAGTTCAAGACCAGACTGGACAACATGGTGAAACCCCATCTCTACTAAAAATACAAAAATTAGCCAGGTATGGTTGTGCACGCCTGTAGTCCCAGGTGCTCTGGAGGCTGAGGCAGGAGAATTGCTTGAACCCTGGAGGCGGAGGTTGTAGTGAGCTGAGATCACACCACTGCACTCCAGACTGGGTGACAGAGCAAGACTCGGTTTCAAAAAAAAAAAAAAAAAAACCTGGATGATAAAATCATCTGTAAATCAAATGCTGTGACACAATACCTGTGTAACCAACCTGCACATGTACCCCTGAAGTTAAAATAAAAGTTAAATTAAACATATACACATACAAAAATAAATTGGAGTTCTATATGTTAGCATTGAATAATTTAAAAAATGAAATTAAGACAATCTCATTTATAATAGTTTCAAATAGAACAAAATTCTTGGGAATAAATTTAGCGCAAGATAAGCGCAAGACTTGTACACCAAATACTACCAAATGTTAAAAGAAATTAAAGAAAATTTAAATAAATGAAAAAAACTCATATGCAGGAACTTGAAGGCTTAATATTGTTAAGATGGTAATATTACTCAAATTGAGCTACAGATTCAACACAATCTTTAAAAAAAATCAAGCTACCTTATTTCAGAAATTTACAAGCTAATTCTAAAATCATATGGAAATACAAGGGACTCAGAATAGTTCAAACAATTTTTGAAAAAGAAAAATAGTTTGGTGCACTTACACTTTCCAAATTCAAAACTTACTACAAAGCTATAATTTTAAGACAGTGTGGTATTGGCATGAGGACAGACATATAGAACAATGGAATAGAATTGAATAAAATTTTCTAAAAATAAAAATGGGATGGAATAGAATTGTCTAGAAATAAACTTCTATATTTATGACTAGCTGATTTTTGACAAGGATAACATGACTACTAAGTGAGAAAAGAATAGTCTGTTTAGCAAATCATGGTTGAACAACTTCAGATTCACAAGCAAAAGAATGAAGTTGGACACTTTCTTCCACCAAACAAAACAATTCAAAGTGGAGCAAAAACCGAAATGTAAGACCTAAATGTAAGACCTTTTCGAGGAAAAAATAGCCTTAATGACCTTGGTTTAGTAGTGGCTTCTTAGATATGACAACAAAGCTCAAGCCATAAAAGAAAAGCAGATAAATTAGGTTTTATCATAATGAAAAACCCTGGCTGGGTGCAGTGGCTCACACCTGTAATCCCAGCACTTTGGGAGGCTGAGGTCAGGGGGATCACCTGAGGTCAGGAGTTCAAGAGCAGCCTGGCCAACATGGTGAAACCCCAAAATCCAAAAATACAAAAATTAGCCCAGCATGATGGCGGGTGCCTATAATCCCAGCTATTGGGAGGCTGAGGCAGGAGAATCCCTTGAACCCAGGAGGTGGATGTTGCAGTGAGCTGAGATCATGACATTGCACTCCAGCCTGAACTACAGAGTGAATCTCCATCTCAAAAAAAGAAGGAAGGAGGGAAGGAAGGAAGGAAGGAAGGAAGGAAGGAAGGAAGGAAGGAAGGAAGGAAGGAAGGAAGGAAGGAGAAAAGAAAAGAAAGGAAAAGGAAAAGGAAAGAAAAGAAAGAAAGGAAAGGAAGAGAAGGAAAGAGAAAAAGAAAGAGAGAGGGAGGGAGGGAGGAAGGAGGGAAGGAAGGAAGGAAGGAAGGGAAAAAGAGACAGAGGGAGGGAGGGAAAGAAAGAGAGGGAAAGACTGAAAGAAAGAAAGGAAGGAAGGAAAGAAAGAAAAAGAAAGAAAGAAAGGAAGGAAGGAAGAACAGAAAGAAGGAAGAAAGAAAGAGAAAGGGAGGAAGGAAGGAAGGAAGGAAGGAAGGAAGGAAGGAAGGAAAGGCTCCTATTTCAAAGGACACCATGAAGAAAGTGTAAAGACAACCCATGGGATATGGAAGAAAATATTTGCCAATACTATATCATATAAACCACTTGTATCCACAACATATAAAGAATTCCTACAATTCAACTATTTAAAAAAACTTAATTTAAAAGTGGGAATATAAGTTGAATAGGCATTTTTCTAAGGAAAACATACAAATAGCACATGAAAAGATGTTCAACATCATTTGTAATTAAAAAATGCAAATCAAAACTACAAAGAGATACTAATTCACACACACTAGGATAGAAAAAACAAAAAAGACGTTAATGAGTGGTGGTGAGCATATGGAGAGATTGGATCTCTCAAATATTGTTATTCAAATTCTAAACCGGTGCAGCCATCTTGGAAATGATTTGGCAGCTTTGCAAAATTTCAACGATTAACCTGTCTTATGATCTAGCTCTTCCACTCCCAAGGAGAAATAAAAACATATATCTAACAAAAACCTGTACGATGGATTTTCTTAGCAGCATTACCGGTAATAGCCAAAAGATGGAAACAACCCAAATGTCCATCAATTGAGGAATGAATAAATATGCAAACAGAGGAGCTCTTCTGTTCACCAGACTAGCGTAGTGGATCCTCTTAAGCAAAGGAGTTCTGAAATTACATCTCCTAGATTTAAATTTTGGTTCTGCCACTGTTTACTAAAGTTACTTAATTTTGTGTTTCTGTAATTCTGTCTTGTAAATAATAGAGCATAACTCTTAGGGGAATTTCATGATGAAATGACAAATAAAACATTTAAAACATTGCATGTCACATAATAAAAAGTAAGTACATATTATTATTTTTTTTTAAGACAGAGTCTCGCTCTGTTGCCCAGGCTGGAGTGCAGTGGCATGATCTCGGCTCACTGCAAGCTCCGCCTCCTAGGTTCTTGCCATTCTCCTGCCTCAGCCTCCCGAGTAGCTGGGACTACAGGTGCCTGTCACCGCACTCAGCTAATTTTTTGTATTTTTAGTAGAGACGGGGTTTCACCGTGTTAGCCAGGACGGTCTCTATCTCCTGACCTCATGATCTGCCCACCTCGGCCTCCCAAAGTGCTGGGATTACAGGCATGATCCACCACGCCTGGCCCATAAGTAAGTACATATTAACTATTTTTATTAGTCTTCCTACTATCACTTACCAATTTTCTGGCCTGAAGTATAAAACATAAACTTCCTCTAACACTTCCTGCCACTCAAGAACATGCTGGAGAGGGGCTTTATTTCTGGCATGACCCTGCTCCAACCTGCTCCTGTCTTGGGGGAAGTGGAAAAGAGGAGAAGAGGGGTCTATATAATTGGAGAGAGCATGTTATTCGTGGTACCGTGTTGTCCGAGGTTGACTCTTCCTCTCTTTTGCAGTTTGTCTCAAAGATTGGTCAGAAGAGTCAGGGTTGTGCTTGTTTTTGCTCTCATGGACTAAGTGAGATACAAGACTATGTAGAGGCCGGCCAGGAGGCCCTCCTCTTTCTCTTGCAGTGTCTGTTCTAATGATAATGGAGTTAGTGAAGTGGGTTACATTTACTTGCTATTGAGTAGGTATATTGAGACCTATATGTAGACTTTAACATCCTGTAAGCAGAACACAAAATTCAGATACAGAGCAAAGAGATAAAATAAAACAGCAGGCCTTATTTTTGGTCTTACATTTAATACATACCCTCAAATTTTGTTAAACTTGGGAGAATTGTTCTCCTCTGGGCTTAAAGTCATTATAATAAAGCCCATAGTTTGATCATTTACCAACTTGTCCCAGAAGGGAGACAATTTATTTCAAACATTTGAAGACCTACATCGAAGATATCCAGGCCTCCCCAAAATTTCTCTTTCAAAAAAGTAAGGTGGTACAAGGGACAGTGTGTGGAGATTATTTTACAATCCTACAAGTAGTCGCTAATCAAGAGTGGCAAGATCTAAAGGGAACAGGACCCCTAAGAGGGCTATGAACCTGCAAATGTCCTTTCTCGGCTGAAGGTCCAACAATTAATTACTTTGTCCATGTTAAAAATCTGGAGGTTTAAGATCCATCACTGTGGCTCACACCTATAATCCAAGCACTATGGGAGGGAGGCTGAGGTGGGAAGATTGCTTGATGCTGTGAATTTGAGAACAACCTGGGCAACGTGGCAAAACTCCATCTCTACAAAAAGTACAAAAATTAACTGGATGTGCTGGCATGCACCTGTAATCCCAGCTACTTTGGTGGCTGAGGTCAAGGTTGCAGTGAGTCATGATAACAGCACTGCACTCCAGCCTAGGTGACAGAATGAGACCCTGTCAAAAAATTCTGGTAGTTTGTCACTGATGCCTTCTGTTACCTACACTGTATGCTCAGTAGCTCATTAAATGATGACCTTCTTTGCCTCTTTTGACAGTTTTTGATTTGAAGCTTATTTTATCTGATCTAAGTATAGGCAATCCTTCTCCTTTGACTACTATTTGCATGAAGTATTTCATCCCTTCACTTTCAGCCTATGTTTTTTTCTTAAAGCTAAAGTGAGACTCTTATAGCATATAGTTAGATCTTGTTTTTTTTTTTAAATTCAGCCACTCTATGATTGAAGAATTTAATTCCTTTATATTTAAGGTTGTTATTAACAGGTAAGTAGTTAGTAGTGCTATTTTGTTATTTTGGGGGTGGTTGTTTTTACAGATATTTCTTTATTTCTTCATCTCTTGTATCCTTTTGTGATTTGGTAATTTTATGAAGTACTAAGCGTTTAATTTTTTATCATTCATTTATCTGCTGCAGTTCTTATAATTCTTATAGCTCTGAAGGCTGGGAAGTCTAAGGGCACACATGATGTAAACCTCTGGTGAGGGTGATCCCATGGAGGAAGGTGGAAGTGAGTGCACAAAGCAAAGAGAGAGAGATGGGGCCAAATTTATTCTTTTATCAGGAGTCCACTCCTGCCATAATTAACCCTCTCCCAAGATAATGATATTTATCCATTCATGAGGATGAAGGTCTCTGGATGTAATTATTTCTAGAAGGTCACACCTCTTAAAACTGTTACAATGGCAATTAAGTTTTCACATGAGTTTTAGAGGGAACATTGAAACCATAGCATTTCATTCACAACCCTCTGAAACTCATGTTCTTCTCACATGCAAAATACATTAATTCTGTCTCAATCGCCTCAAAAGTTTTTACCCATTCTAGCATCAACTTTAAAGTTCTAAGTCCAGAGTCGTCAGAAGCAGATATGGATGAGACTCAAGGTATGATTTATCGGGAGGCAAATGTTTCCAGCTGTGAACCTGTGAAATCAAAACTAGTGATTTGTTTCCAAAATATAATGGTGAGACAGGTACAGAATAGACTCTCTCAGTTTAAAAGGGAGAACCAGGCAAGAAAAAGGCATAACTGGTTTCAAGTGAGTCCAAAACCCAACAGAGAAGACAGCATTAAGCTTTAAATCTGGAGAATAATTTCCTTTGACTCCATGTCCTGAATCCTGGGAATGCTGACTGGGGCCCTCAGACATGGCCCCGCTCCCATATCTTTGCTGGGCTCAGTCCGTGCTTCAGGTCTGTTAGGTTGGAGTTGCATGCTAGTGGCCTTATGGTTCTGAGATCTCAAAGGTAGCCCCACTCCCTTGGCTCCACTAGGCATATCCCTAACTGTGACTGTCTGTGTTGGCTCTGACTCCGCATTCCCACTCAGCTTTGCCCTAATAGAGGCTCTTAGAAGTGGCTCCACTCCCGTAGCTATATGTGACATTCTTTGATCCTAGTTGGAGAAAGCCATGCCCCTACAGCTCTTGCAGTCTGTGAGCCTGTACACATGGATTCCACCAAGGTTTACAGCTTGTGCCTTCCAGGCACAGGTATTCCAGGCATAGTGGCAGTGCGAGCTGAGGTCCTAGGCTCAGGGTCTTGCAAAACTACTGTGGCATCTGGCACAGGATCACTCACCCAGTCGTGGCTGGATGCAGATTACCCACAAACCTGAGGCTATAACTCTAAAGCACACCTCAGTAACTCAAGCCCGCGAAGCAGGGATGGAATTGAGACTGATTCTGGGGTCAGTGCACAACATCATCAAGGTTCCGGGGAAGGAGGCGTGCTCTGGAGGCTTGAGTTCTGAGGAGCAGGTTACAGTTCAAATTTGGGTTCCAGAGCCAATAGGGTAAAGCAGCAACTCCAACCCTGGGAGATGGAGTGCCACACAGTGGTAACTTTAGACCCTGAGACGGCAGGGCATGGCAATATCCCAGGCTGTGTAAGGCTGGATGTAGCAGCAGCAAGGCCTCGGGAATGGCTAGGCCTGTCTGTAGCTTTTTCCTTGGGTTTCTTGGAGCAGTGTAGAAATGACCCCCTAGGGAGCCAGGGTGTCTCAGAAGCTTAGACTCCAGGGGACTAGTCAGTTCCAGGGAGGTGGGGCACTGCACTATTTTGCCTGGATGGTGGGGTGACATATTTCAATCAAAGCTATGGGTGCCCAGACAGAGGAGCACAGTTTCAACTTGAGTTTGGAGGGGCAGGGTGCACCAGCGACTAAGATGGGGGCATGGAGCAGTTCCATGGCAGCCTGGCCTCGGCAGGTAGAGAGTAGATAGCAGCCGTTTGGCTCAGGTATGGCTCGCAGGTGTGCATAGTGTAGTGGGGGTTAAGCCTCAGAGATGGAGGGGTACAATGGCTACTCTGAAGCAGAATGCACTCTAGCAGTGATTCAGTTCCAACAAGGGGAAGCACAGTAGCAGCTCGGGCCATGGGGGCCAGGGCACAGTGTCAGCTCCTCCTCTGAGATAGAACAGACATGTGGACTTCAGGTAGCTCCGTCAGCTGAGCTCAGGGTCTGTGAAGATGCTAAGTGTCTCCAGTAGGATTGCAGGTGTCTATGGTGGTGTTGGGAGCTGCTGGGGTCCTGTCACTTACCTTTTCCCTGCATGAAGAAGGCCCTCCTGACTCAGAGCTGGTCTAACTGGGGGAAGGGTGGTGGAGGAAAGGTATTTTCTCTCCTTCTTCATGCAGCCATCCTGGGTTTCTGTGCTTTACAAGGTTTCTGCTACTCCTTTGCTGTTTTCTGGTGCTCTTCTTTAGTTATTTTGGTTGGAATGTAGCTATTTATTCATTTTGTGTGTGTGTGTGTGTATGTGTCTTTGTGATGGTGATGAGGGTTAGTAACTTCTAGTTGTCCATGTTGCTGACATTCTCTAGAATTCTAATCAGACATATTCTAGACCTTTTAATTCTACACTTCTCATCTTTTAACCTTTCTTCTATTGTGACCATTTTCTTGTTTCTCTGTAGAATTCTTGGTGATTTGTTCAATTTTTTTCCAGTTGACTAATTCTACTTTCAGCTATTCTTTGTTATTTAACACAGTGGCAAAATTTTTTCTGTCAACATTATTTTATATTTGAAATTTGTTTGAGACCATGTTGCAAAATGTTGTGTCACTTTTTGCACTTTAACTTTTCATTTTTGTGATTTCATTTTCAATTGAATAAAGTATCCATACTTTTTACATATTCTATATTTGGTATATATCTAGATGCTCCTAATCTGTGGGGCTTCTTGGAGGCTTGTATCGAGGATATCTACTTCCTTCTTTATGGACTCCAACGTAAGACTTATTCAGAGACTAATTGTTTTCTAAGCATGTGTCTTTTTGGTGGGATTTCTCCTTTACTACTGACTTTGATCGTTCTCAGAACTATAATTCTCCAGGGAAGTGATAGGTATCAGCGGATGCATTTAATTCCCAGGATTATGATCAATAATTTATGCCATATACCTCAAGGAGACTCTTATCTTTGATAAGTGTAATCTGAAATCTGTGGCCATGGTGCCCTGTTTCTTTGATACTTTTTCTACATTTTCCCCCAAATTTATCCTTATGCAATCTTTGTTTTTAACACCCATTTCACCTGATTTACAGAGATTTTACTTGTTTCTCACTTTCATAACAAAATGGAGTTCTAATTCTGTTTGTCCAAATTGTTTTTGGAACTTTTCTAGACGAGATAAGAACAAGAACACTGACTTTTTCTTTACATCCTTACATTTAAGTCCTTAACTACTTCAATCACATTTACATTATATATTTCTTATTAATTATTAATTATATTTATCTTTCTTTTAAAAATACTTTTCTTATTTTATAATTTGTAATTTTGTACTTTTTATTTTTACTGCTTTTCATAACTTTGAATGTCTACATTACTAAAATTAATGTTCTAAATGATTAATCTTTTATTTTTATTTTAACTTTTCCCCTCTAGCTTTCTCTGAAATTCACCCTCCTTCTCCTAACTTTAATCAATTTTATTGCCAGATAGCTAATAATGTATTTTCATTGATTTATCAAAGGTAAATATAGGATGACAATTATTTCCACAGAAATCTGAATTTTTTCTGAACATAGCAAATTTGGGCTACAATAACTTTTTTTTTCATTATGTTACCAATAAAAGGGTGCACATTTCCAAAGTTAAGACTTTTTAGCATATATGCTCCATTGAAATCAACCATGACTTGAAGGATATTAGCAAGCTTCACTTCCCTAAAATTTTATGGAAGTGGGCCATGAAACATCTGAACGTGAATTGAAATACACAGATAAAAATTTCCATGTGGCTTTAGCCTATCTCCACATTACTTGGTTGGAGTCATACTGACGAGAGACAGAGGCATAACAGTAATATCTTTGTGCTTGGAATCTCAAAAAATGGCTTTATGTATCCTTGCTATGCACCAGCAAGTTAGAATTTAAAGTACTGTAATAGGAAAAGAGATTTAAATTTGTGGTGCAAAGAATATGACTCAGAGCCGTAAGTTTTATTCCCAAAGTTCAGAGCTTATGGGACAAAATACAAGGTTACATGGGAAGATTTTCAGCCCTGAGAATTTAACTGTGCTCTGGTTATAAAAGGAGGAGCTATACAATACTGTACCATAAATTGGAAGGCAGATGAGTTTGTGTAGCTTATTACTATTACAAAAGTAATCCTTCACGGGGAAGTGGCTCTAATCAAGGGACTAGGCTTTAAAAGGGATAGAAATAGGCCGGGCACGGTGGCTCAAGCCTGTAATCCCAGCACTTTGGGAGGCCGAGGCGGGTGGATCACGAAGTCAGGAGATCGAGACTATCCTGGCTAACATGGTGAAACCCCGTCTCTACTAAAAATACAAAAAACTAGCCGGGCGTGGTGGCGGGCGCCTGTAGTCTCAGCTACTTGGGAGGCTGAGGCGGGAGAATGGCGTGAACCCGGGAGGCGGAGCTTGCAGTGAGCCGAGATCACGCCACTGCACTCCAGCCTGGGAGACACAGCGAGACTCCGTCTCAAAAAAAAAAAAAAAAAAAAAAAAAAAAAAGGGATAGAAATAAAATCTGAGCAGACTTGGGATTTGAAGTTGAAGAAATTTCTCTAATTTACCTCATTTCTGTCAACATGTCCTCTCTTCTAGCATATTATTGATATCATGTAACATTTAAGTCAATCTCTCTATCTCTCTCTCCACCCCTGCTTAATGTGTTGCCTCTTCCACTTCCCTAGCTGTAACAACTGTTATAATATTGGAGGGAAAGGTAGACCAGGTTTTGTCCTTGGGGGAATCTGCCCGAAAGTATAAAGTCTTTCTTTTGTCATTTCCAGGACCTCATCCTAAATTACATTTCTTATTGTAGTACCTTTTCTGCTGCCATGACAACCATGCAAGGAATGGAACAGGCTACACCAGGGGCTGGCCCTGGTGTGCCCCAGTTGGGAAACATGGGTGTCATACATTCATATCTGTGGAAAGGATTGCAAGAGAAGTTCTTGAAGGGGGAACCCAAAGTCCTTGGGGTAAGTCAGTTGCAAATCTGGGAGAAGACCAATAGTGTTGTAAACTCATGTTTGATCAGATCTAATGCCAAATACACTGTCCCACCAGCCTCTTAATACATCAACCAGCCCTAGCAACATCAGTATTTAATTTCAGGCCCTTTCTTTGAAAAAAATATATCATATTCTACCACATCATGCTTCCAAATTAGTTATATTTAAAGTATATTGACTTCAGATCTATTCTATGGTTGTGGATCATCCATGATAATTATATTTGACTTCAGCATAGAAGAACAGCAAAAGAAAAGACCACCTGTGCACTAGCCGACGCCCCCTCCACAGGCCTTCCTGATAGCAGATAGATGCATATTGCTACTCTTTCTGTCTGGTACCTTTTCTTAGCCCACTGCTCAGAGGATGAAAAATCTGTTATTCTCTGAGCATTTCCATCTGGAGTCTCAAGTGAACATGTCTAAAAACAATGTAGAATTAAAAGAATGTCAGGTTAGGGCAGGTGAAAGAACATGAAATATAGGTTTATCACTAGCCCAAGCTTCAAACCACTGAGAAAATATCATTGTGGACTCTTTGGATTCCTTCTTTTTTTTTTTTTTTTTTTGCATTATTCATTTTTTGGGGGGGAAATATAGCTATTTTTCATGAAATAGGTTATTTATGTTGGCACATACTAGGTTCAATTTTTTAATGTATAAATAATTATTTTAAAATATACTGCATGTTTTAGGGACGTTTTAGGCTTAAAGAACAATTGAGAGCAAAAGTACAGGTATATCCCATATGCCCCTTGCCCCGACACGTGCATAGCTTTTTAATTATCAATTTCCCCCACCAGAGTGGGACATTTGTTCCAGCTGATGAACCTATGTTGACACATCATTACTCAAAGTACACAAATCACAATGGGGTTCATTCTCTGTGTTGTGTGTTCTATGGGTTTTAACAAAGGTATAGTGATAGAATCTACCTTTATAGTATCATACAAAGTAGTTTCACTGCCCTAAACATTCTCTGTGCTCTGCCCATTCATCCTTTCCTCCCACCAATCCCTGGCAACTACTGATCTTTTATTGTCTTCATAGTTTGCCTTTTCCAGAAAGTCATACCGTTAACATTGTAAAATAGGTAGTTTTTAAAGACTGCCTTCCTTCACCTAATAACATGCATTTAAATCTCCTCCATGTTTTCTTATGGCTTAATAGCTCATTTATTTTTAGTGCTGAATAATATTTCATTGTGTAGAGGTACCACAGTTTATTTATGCATTCACCTGCTGAAGGACATCTTGATAGCTCCCAAACTTTGGCAATTAGGAGTAATGTTGCTATAAATATCTGTGTGCATGTTATGTGTGGACATAAGTTTTCAACTTAACAGGTAAGTATGATTGCTATATTGTATGGTAAGAGCATGTTTAGTTTTGTAAGAAACTGCCAAACCGTCTTCCCTGTTACTTTGCGATGTGGAAGATGTCAGTCAGCAGTGAATGAGAGTTCCTGCTGTTCTACATAATAGGCAGCATTTGGTGTCCTCAATGTTCTGGATTTTTCCCATTCTAATAGGTGTGTAGTCCAGTCTCATTACCATTTTAATTTTCATTTCCCTGGTGACATAAGATGTGGAGCATCTTTTTATATGTTTATTTACCATCTCTGTATCTTCTTTCTTGAGGTGTCTTATTAAAGTTTTTGGCACTTTTTTTTAACTGAGATGTTAGTATGCTTAATGCTGAGTTTTAAGTTTGTTGTATATTTTGGATAACAATCCTTCGTCAGGTATGTTTTTTGCAAAATCTTCTGTCAGTCTATGGTTTATCTTTTCGTCTCCTGACAGTGTCTTCTGCAGAGCAGAATTTTTTTAATTTTAATAAAATTAAGATGATTAATTCTGTATTTCATGGGTTGTGCCTTTGGTTTTTATTGACAAATTCATCACCAAAACCAAGGTCATCTAGATTTTGGCCTATGTCATCTGTTAAGAGTTTCAGAGTTTTGAGTTTAACATTTGTGTCTGTGATTTATTTTGAGTTAATTTTTGTGAAGAATACAAGGTATGTGTCTAAGTTCAATTTTTGCCTATGGAGGTCCAGTTTTTTAAGTCATATTTTTTTTTTTTGGAAAGACTATTTTTCTAATTGTATTACCTTAGCCCTTTATCAAAGATCACTTGACTATACTTCTGTGTCTATTTCTAGGCTTTCTATTCTATTCAGTTGATCTATTTGTCTATTTCTTTGCCAATACCACATAGTCCTGATTACTATCACTTTATAGTTTGTCCTAAAGTTGGGTAGTGTTACTCCTACAACTCCTTCTTCTTCTTCTTCAAGATTGTTTTTGCTATTTTAAGTCTTTTGCCTTTCCCTATAAATTTTAGAGTCAGTTTTTCAATATACACAAATAACTTGCTAATATTTTGAGAGAGATAGCATTAAACCTACAGATTAAATAGGGAACAACTGCCATCTTGACAATGTTGAGTCTTCCTATCCATGGACATGGAATATCTCTCCATTTATTTAGTTATTTGATTTATTTTTTTAAGTTTTTCTTACAGATTTTGTACATAGTTTGTTAGATTTATGTCTAACAAACACCAAATACCAATACCTAAATATTTAATTTTGGGGGGTGCTAATTTAAATAGTATTGCGTTTTTAATTTCAAATTTCACTTATTTACTCTAAGTACATAAGAAAGTAATTGACTCTTGTGTATTAAGCTTGTATCCTACAACCTTAATATAATCATTTATTAGTTCCAGGAGTTTTTTGTTGATTATTTCAGATTTTCTACACAATCATGTCATCTGTGAATAAAAGTAGTTTTATTTTTTCCTTACCAATTGTATACCTTTATTTCCTTTTCTTTTCTTACTGTTTCAGCTGTGACTTCCAGTAAATGTTTAAAGGAGTAGTGATGGGATCATCCCTGCCTTTTTCCTGATCTTAGTGAGAAAGCTTTGAATTTCTCCATTAAGTATGAAGTTAGCTGTAGTTTTTTGAATAAATATTCTTTATCAACCTAAAGAAGTTCTTCCCTATTAATAGTTTTTCAAAAGTTTTTATAATAAACCGGCATTGGATTTTGTTCAATATTTTTCCTGCATCTGTTGAGATAATCATGTGATTTTTCTTCCTTTCAGCCTGTTGATGTCATTAGTTACATTCATTGATTTTTGAATATCTAATCAGCCTTGCATATCTGGGATAAATCCCACATGGTCATGGTATATAATTCTTTTGATACACTATTATATTTAGTTTGCATATGTTTTGTTGGGAATTTTTACATCTTTGTTCACCAGAGATGTTGGTCTGCAGTTTTCTTTTCTTGTAATGTTTTTGACTTTTTTTTTGGTAGATAATAGTGCTAGCTCCATAGAATGAGTTAGGGAGTATTTCCTCTTTTTCTATTTTCTGTAAAGAATTGATTGGTATAATTTCTTTTTTAAGTGTTTGGTAGAATGCACTGATTAACTTTTCCAGGCCTGGTGCTTTCTGTTTTGAAATTTTACTAATTATTGATTTAATTTATTTAATAATTATAGGCTTATTCAGAGTGCCTATTTCTTTTGTGTGAGTTTTGACAAACTGTCTTTAAGGAGCAATTCATTGTCTCAAGGTTATCAAATTGTCGGCATAGAAATGTTCATAGCATTATTTTATTATCCTTTTAATTTCTGTGGGAACCGGAGTGATGTTCCCTCTTTCACTTATGGGTAATTTGTGTCCTCTCTCTCTTTCTCTTAGACTGGCTAGAGGCTTATTGGTTTTATTTATGTATTTTTCTTTTTTTAAAAAAAAAGCATTGGGTTTTGTTGAGTTTGTCTATTAATTTTCTGTTTTTAATTTTATAATTTCTGCTCTAATTTCTATTTCATGGTTTTTTCTTCCGCTTACTTGGAATTTAATTTGCTTTTCTTTTTCTAGTTTCTTAAGGTAGACTCTCAGGTGATTGATTTTAGATCATTATTTTCTAATATATTCATTCAATGTTATAATTTTTTTCTAAGCACTGCTTTCTCTACATTCCATAAATTTTGATAAGTTGTTTTAATTTTTTTGACCCATTTTTAATGCCATGAGATAATTGTACTCCAACTCTCCTATTTTAAGAACGCTGTTTACTCATACTCATGTCCTCAGGCCCCAGACGTCAAGAAAATATCAGATTTGCTCTTCTTTTTTTCTTCCCCTGTACACACTCTTTTTTCTTCAGGTTACTTCCCCTTGCTAGAATAATTGCTTTCTAATTCCTTGGCCACTTCTCTCTGAGTGTGTGACAACAGAGAGAAACCGTTGTGGTAGAAGTAGCATCCTAGGTATCAGAAAAGCACCTGTGGGCTGGGTCTGGCATGCTCCTTTTAACCGTGAAATGATTGACAATGGTAGAGATCCTGAGAGATAATGTTGGTGAGAAAATATTCATGGTTCTTGATGTGGAAAAAAAGAGTGACAACAGAATATCAAGGTCATATGACTGTATGAAATAAAAAGAATAAGGATAGCTTAGTGATTGGAAAGGGGGTGGCATTAGTACCATTTTTGTGGTGGATAATCAGTTTTTGCTTTCTTCATCATTTCTAGGTTGTGCAGATTCTGATTGCCTTGATGAGCCTTAGCATGGGAATAGTAATGATGTGTGTGGCGTTTAGTTCTTATGAAGAACGTCCCATTTCTGTGTATGCTGGGTACACAATTTGGGGGTCCGTGATGGTGAGTAGGGTATTTTTTGATATAATTGGAGATCACATAATAGAGGTGTAAATACCCTGATCTTTGCAATTGTATTCTAACTCTGTCTTGTAATTCTGCAAATTTGAGAATGGTATCTAACCTTTTTAAACTCAGTGTTCTCATATTTAAAATAGTAATAATAATATAAAACTTAAAGTTAGGCAGATTAAATACTTTACATAAGTCAGTTAGGATCTATTACAGCAACACATTGCCAAAGACCCAAACTGGAATGACTTAAGCAATGAAAGCACTGATTGTTTCACAATGAGATTAGGGGCTTATTTCCAGAATTGCTTAATTTGGTGGTGTAAGGATTTCATCAAGAACTGCAAGCAGACTATACCAGAGGGGAGATGGTAGACACATCCATTTTTGATAAATATTTTATATACATATGCCCAAATCAACTATCAGTAAGGATAACGAACTTGCCATTACTGGCTTAGACTAATTAAGATTTACCTCTGTAGCTGGGAGGAGCCTACACTACCTTTTAGCTCAGGAAAAACTGAAGAAAATGATGGTTTAGTTAGCAAGGAAAGAGAGGAGACGTGGCTGGTGCGCAGGCAGTTTCTCATATATAGTCTATTGACTATCAAATCTCAGGAAATTGTTACCTGAGAAAATTAAATTGTTATTTGATACATTTTGTTTCATAAGTTTAATAAGTTACTATGATTGATACTAAATTAAAATTAGAATTGGAATTTAGCTTTAAAAACATTCTCCCAAGAGAGAACACAAAAGAGTTTTGAGGCAAATTAAAAGTAAATTTCAGGTAAATTTGAGAATAAAATACCAAGTTTTATCTATTGACAAAAGAAAAATAAAATTTATAAGGCAGATTTAGGTTAGAATCAGGGAATTTATTCTAGTATTATAGGGTTTCCATTTATTTATAAAACTGAGAATGAGATAGTTTAGGGTTTTATAATGGAGCTTAATTTCTGCTCTCCTTCACCTGTGTACAGTGGAAGTGCGAGATTTGAAGGAGAGTGTATTTGTCAGGGTTCTCTAGAGGGACATGACTAATAAGATAGATGTACATATATAAAGGGAAGTTTATTAGGGAGTACTGACTCACACAGTCACAATGTGAGGTCCCACAATAGGCCATCTGCAAGCTGAGGGGCAAGGAAGCCAGTCTGAGTCCCAAAGCTGAAGAACTTGAAATCTGATGTTTGAGGGCAGGAAACATGCAGCACGGGAGAAAGATGTAGGCCTGAAGACTAAACCAATCTAGTCTTTCCATGTTCTTCTGCCTGCGTTATTCTGGCCACACTGGCAGCTGAGTAGATTGTGCCCTCCCAGACTGAGGGCGGATCTGCCTTTCCCAGTCCACTGACTCAAATGTTAATCTCCCTTGGCAAGCCCTTCACAGTCACACCCAGGAATGATACTTTGCATCCTTCAATCCAATCAAGTTAATGTTCAATATTATATATATATATACATATAGTGCGACTTTCCACAGATAGAACAGCATTTGCTGTCTGTTATGGTTAATATTGAGTATCAACTTAATTGAATTGAAGAATGCAAAGTATTGTTCCTGGGTGTGTCTGTGAGGGGGTTGACAAAGGAGATTGACATTTGAGTTGGTGGACTAGGAAAGGGAGACCCACCCTCAATCAATCGGCTGCCAGCATAGCCAGAACAAAAGGAGGCAGAGAAAATGTGGAAAGACTAGACTCATTTAGTCCTCTGGTCTTACTAAACTCCCCTTTATCTATACACTTATCCTATTAGTTCTACCCCTCTAGAGAACACTGACTATCCTATTAGTTCTATCCTTCTAGAGAACACTGACTAATACAGATTTTGGTACCAGGAGTGGATCTAGAAAACAGAATATTAAGGATGGAGTTCTTTTGTTGGTTTTGCTCCTAAGTTCACTGGACAAAATGATGAAAGAAAATTATGAACTCAGGGATTCTAACTCTCAGCTTCAGAAGCAGATACTGAGCCTCAAATCTTCTAAGATTGTCCTGAATGAGAGTCTTATCTTCTGTAGAGAAAGAGCTGAAATTGTGGACAATCAGACACAAGCTTTTATCATGTGATTTGCTGACCTGCAACAAAAGGTGCACGCACAGACTCACCAGGTGTCTACTGTTAAAGCGAGAGCATTGATTGAAAAGGAATGGGACCCAGCAACTTGGAATGGGGATGTGCAGTAGGACCTTGATGAAGCTGGGGACACTGAGCTTGTAAACTCTCACCAGCCATTTTTGCCAGAAGAAACAGCTTCCCCATCGCCAGTAGTGGCAACATCCCCTCCCTAACCCACACTGCCATAAGCCTTTTCACCTTTGCCTGAGGAGATAATACAACAGTGATGGCCTCTCCTCAGGCAATTGCCAAACAAGACAATGTTGATTCTCCTCAGGACCCACCCTAAGGCCCCTGTTTGCTTCTAGACCTATAACTAAAGTCTCAGCAGGCCTCTAGAGGTGAGGTTCAAAATGCGATCCCCGAGAAGGTACACTACACTTGAAAAGAACTGCTTGAGTTTTCTAATTTATATAAGCAGAAATCTGGAAAACAGGCACGGGAATGAATATTAAGGGTATGGGATAATGGTGGAAGGAACATAGAGTTGGATCAGGCTGAATTTATTGATTTGGGTCCTCTAAGCAGGGATTCTGCATTTAATGTTGCAGCTTGCGGAACTAAAAAAGATTCTAGTTTATTTGCTTGGTTAGCTGAAATATGGATTAAAAGATGGCCCACTGTGAGCGAGCTGATAATGCCTGATCTCCTTGGGTTAATGTAGAAGAAGGGATCCGAAAGCTTAGGGAGTTTGGGATGGGGGAGAGGATTAGTCACTTAAAGCCTACTCATCCAAGCTGGGAGTATTTACTGCTTTTCTAGGTAGATGCAGCTCTAATGGCTTCCTTTGGCCTTTTCCACCATAATAGCCTTCACCCTGCAAGTCAGGGGGCAATGTAGAGATTCTTCCAGCTGCTAAGCATCTGTATGCCAATTATGCATTCTGGCACTGGGGAAATGAGTGCAGGATGAGTGTGGGAACCAACTGGACCCACTGTAAGTTGAACCTGAGCTAAAGCTCCATTAATTACATGACCTCTATAAGCCCCTACTATAACTGGAGGACCATAATGACATTTGGGTCCCCTGGAATCCATGTCAGCTCAGAGTCAGTGTCCAGTAGTCCCTAAAAGGTCTGATCATTTTTCTTTCTTTCCCCAATCCAGTTACCCTGGTAAAAGGCCAGAGGTCTCCTTGAAGGATGGGAGAAAGATTAACAGCATAAATTGTCAGTAGTGTAGTGGGATCCTTCCTTAAGAGGACCTGGTCTCCTTTTCATTCAAGGAGTTCTGGGTCTGTAAAATGGCACATGTCTGGAAATTGATTGTGGGGCTGCGATTCTCTGTTTTTATAATTCAAATTAGTGTTTTGTCCACTTGACCTGGAAGTTTTCTGCTTATATAAATTAAGTAAGAATTTGGCAAGCTTCCTATCAATTTCACTTCTAGGAACACTGTGATTAATTAGCCAATGCCAGAGCTCTACACAAGTCAGACTATTCTGATTGCTGCTTTGCCTCTTCTATCCATTATGGTAGCTATGCCTACCTTTCCTTTGATGGTTGAGTGCTGCCATTTGGCCCCTGCCACCTCTGGATCCAATTATTTTTATTGCATTTAAATTTTGTAGTTGAGTGACTGCAGTTCCCACTGTAAGATCTGGCGTACATAGAAGAGCAATCACAGAGCTCTTCAAGGATGCAAGTGCTGCCCTCACAAATCTATTTCACAAAGTATTGGTCAAGGGTATATCTTCTGAACCCTCCCAGCTGGGATGAGTAGGCTTAAAGTGACTAATCCTCTCCCCCATCCCAACCTCCCTAAGCTTTCGGATCCCTTCCTCTACATTAACCCAAGGAGATCAGGCATTTTCAGCTCACTCACAGTGGACCATCTTTCATTCCATATTTCAGCTAACCAAGCAAATAAACTAGAATCTTTTTTAACTCCGCAAGCTGCAACATTAAATGCAGAATCCCTGCTTAGAGGACCCAAATCAATAAATTCAGCCTGATCCAACTCTATGTTCCTTCCACCATTATCCCATACCCTTAATATTCATTCCTGTGCCTGTTTTCCAGATTTCTGCTTATATAAATTAGAAAACTCAAGCAGTTCTTTTCAAGTGTAGTGTACCTTCTCGGGGATCGCATTTTGAACCTCACCTCTAGAGGCCTGCTGAGATTTTAGTTATAGGTCTAGAAGCAAACAGGGACCTTAGGGTGGGTCCTGAGGAGAATCAACATTGTCTTGTTTGGCAATTGCCTGAGGAGAGGCCATCACTGTTGTATTAGACAGTGCAGGATTTATCTCCTCAGGCAAAGGTGAAAAGGCTTATGGCAGTGTAGGTTAGGGAGGGGATGTTGCCACTACTGGTGATTGGAGAAGCTGTTTCTTCTGGCAAAAATGGCTGGTGAGAGTTTACAAGCTCAGTGTCCCCAGCTTCATCAAGGTCCTACTGCACATCCCCATTCCAAGTTGCCGGGTCCCATTCTTTTTCAATCAATGCTCTCGCTTTAACAGTAGACACCTGGTGAGTCTGTGCGTGCACCTTTTGTTGCAGGTCAGCAAATCACATGATAAAAGCTTGTGTCTGATTGTCCACAATTTCAGCTCTTTCTCTACAGAAGATAAGACTCTCGATCAGGACAATCTTAGAAGATTTGAGGCTCAGTATCTGCTTCTGAAGCTGAGAGTTAGAATCCCTGAGTTCATAATTTTCTTTCATCACTTTGTCCAGTGAACTTAGGAGCAAGACCAACAAAAGAACTCCATCCTTAATATTCTGTTTTCTAGATCCACTCCTGGTACCAAAATCTGTATTAGTCAGTGTTCTCTAGAGGGATAGAACTAATAGAATAGGTGTATATATAAAGGGGAGTTTATTAAGACCAGAAGACTAAATGAGTCTAGTCTTTCCACATTTTCTCTGCCTCCTTCTGTTCTGGCTATGCTGGCAGCTGGGTCTCCCTTTCCTAGTCCACCAACTCAAATGTTAATCTCCTTTGTCAATCCCCTCACAGACACACCCAGGAACAATACTTTGCATTCTTCAATTCAATTAAGTTGATACTCAATATTAACCATAACAGACAGCAAATGCTGTTCTATCTCTGGAAAGTCGTACCATATATAAATAGATACATAGATAGATAGATAGATAGATAGATAGATAGATAGACACACGCCATATATATATATATACACATACCATATATATATACCATATATATATATAATATTACCAATGCCAAGAATAGCTTTTTATTAAACTCTTACTATGATCTGGACATTCTACTAAGTGCTTTTTATGTGCACTTTTTATATCATACCATCACCACAAACTTTTGAGGGAGGATTTCTCATTATCTTCATTTTATGGATGAAGGGAGGTTAAGTAACTTGCCCGAGATCACAACTAATTGGGTCAGGATCAGGGTTCAAATTGACTCTATTATCACAGTCATATATATGTAACTATCTAGGTTTCTGCTTTCGTGCCCATTTTCTTTTCAAGATCGCATTGAAAACCAGTTTACATGGTTTTAGCCTTCCACACGTGTTCAGTAGATTACCAAGAACTGCAGGAGCTGTGTTTGTCCACTGAGACATCACTCAGACTCTTGTAGGCATTGAACTAGATTGGTAAATGTAGTAAATTGGTAAAAACTTTTTGCTGCTCCCTTCCATTATTCTTTCAACCTTCTTTTCCAAACATCACCTGCAAAGTGCTTCTCTATTCTCTCTTTGACAGTATAAGTACCAATACCAAGAGCCAGCTGTAAGTTTCTATTATCCTTGGCCTCTTCAGTTCTATTCCTATTTATGACTCACATTCTTCGTTAAGTTTTTTCCCTCTGAGATACTATATACATATTTTTTCCTGTGGTAAATGAAGTCCTTTTATTCAATCCTATCTTCACATACACAAACATACATACACACTTCTAATATGTATATGTAATTTCTGTATACAATGTTTTTCCAAGATGCTTTACTGAATTTTTTAAATAGTTTACGGTACTTTTTAGTTTATATTCTTGGATGTTTGCAATAGATGTTATTCATACTAAATAACAGTAGTTTCAGCCATTTGTTTCAACTATTTTTCTTATATAACTATTTTGGTTAATATACCCCAAATAGTAATACATAATAGTCTACATGTTTATCTTGATTTTGACTTTAATAAGATGGTCCCACTTTTTGTCATTTAAAGACTTGTAGACTGAGACAGATGTCCTATCATATTACAGAAAGTATAATTATATTTTACCAATAATGTTTAAGTCACTAATAATGTTGGATTGTATTAAACGCCCTATCCTATCAATGCTGTAAATGTGAATAGCCATTAGCATGTAATGTTTTTCTTAAATTTATTTATTATATTTATTAGAATATTTCAATATTAAAAATATTTGTAGAGTTGAAGGATCGTCCCAAATGTTCCCGATGTATTTTATGTTACACGATGGATGATTTGCTCTACTGTTTTCTTTTTCTCCAATGGTGATTTAGGTAACATGAATCATCTCTATGTCTGGGTATTTGGAAACTAAAGAAGTTTATTGAGCTATTTGATTAGTCCAGTTTCTTTATATGAAGATATCATTTTTGAATCATCTGAGATCAAATTTGTAAAGGAAATAGAAAACTCTAGCAATGGAATATTATAAGACAGAGAGTCTTATAACCAACTTGAGAGTCTTATAACCAACTTGACTAGCTATTCTGGCTAAATGAAAAATAATTGTCCCATTGATGGATTCAAATGAAGTAGTGTATTCTAGTTATCAAATAATTGGGAACTAAATTTTATGTGCTACTATTTTATTTTATAACCTTTTAAACATATTTTCAATGAGAATTATTTTAGTACATTTTTTGTTTATTGTATTTAATATTGATACCACATAAGAATTACTTCTTATCAGGAATTTGGAAGCTTTATCTGTCGGTGTCCTCAAACAGTTTTAATACCATTCCAGTTAGCTATTATTTGAAAGGCTTGATAAATTATCCAATGGACTCATCTGGCAGAATTTCTCTGTTCTTTATGGGAAAAGAGAAAATTATGTGCAATCTCTTGCTTTCTAAGATAATTGACCTATTTATACATATCTATCTACTTTGGAATAAAGTTTACTGAATTGTGATTTCCAAAACTTGTTTAAAGCTTTTTATCTCCATTGTTTTCTCTCATTCCTAGTTTATTATTTCAGGATCCTTATCAGTTGCAGCAGGAATTAGAACAACAAAAGGTCTGGTGAGTAATATTTTGTGGGGGGTATCAAAAGGAAAGGATTAATCAATAATGTATTCTGCCAGGGTATAAAACAGGTTTTGTTTGTTTGCTTTTAAAAAATCAGGAGCGATTGTGCATTTTACTTAGCAGGATCTGTCTTTCAAAAATTGCAATAAGGCTAGTGATAGAATTACTGACATAATGGATATTTTGTCAAGGTAGTTGATGAGGGAAACTTTATGAAGATATAGAGAATTATTTAGAACAAATATGAAGTGGAATCACTAAAAAAAAAACTCCGCAGCTTGGGATTCAGCCCATGACAGTCACACCAAGTATTGGTGTGGCATAATGTTTATTGAGCAATTGGTTAAAATGTAGATTCTGGCGAAGCACGGTGGCTCACGCCTGTAATCCTAGTACTTTGGGAGGCTGAAGTGAGCGGATCATTTGAAGTCAGAAGTTTGAAACCAGCCTGGCTAACATGGTGAAACCCCTTCTCTACTAAAAATACAAAAAATTAGCCAGTCATGGTCGCGGATGCCTGTAATCCCAGCTACTCAGGAGGCTAAGGCAGGAGAATCGCTTGAATCCTGGAGACGGAGGTTGCAGTGAACTGAGATCATGCCACTGCACTTCAACCTGGCGACAGAGCAAAACTCTGTCTCAAAAAGAAAAAAAAAAAAATAGATTTCAACTGTATCCAAACAGGATTTTGAGTTTTCAGTATAAGAAATTCACAATAAAGTTATTACATCAGAAGAAGCAAATTTAAAATGTAACTCTCATGTCAATATGCCTTTCATAAAGCCAACAAAATGGAAAAGCCAAGATCTCAACAAGAGTTTTTCTAGCTAAACACCATATTTGAGTTTTCTTTGCTCAAAAGATAAATATCAAACTGTGGAGCATGATCAGTATGGGTTTTCCAAATCTGGCCTAACCCAACTTCCTAGTGTCTGCAGGGACCCATGAGAAGAGAAGGTATGAAAGGGAATGCACAACTGAGAAAAATAATGTAAAAGGTAGAAAGGCACGAGAGGCAAGCAGTGTTTAGAACAATAAGAGACCAGGCACCGGAAGCAAGGAATGGCAGGGAAGGACACAGATAGGACTGTCCAGCTAATGTGTAAAAAATCATTGAAACCCTGCTAAATGATTTGGAGATTATCTCATCCGCTCACAGGAATTATCTGAAGAATTTAAGCTGGGGAGTCATGGGATCATATTTGTGTTTTGGCAAGGGATTAGAATTGAAACCACTATAAGGAGACAAGTTAGAAGACTATTGAAATAATCAAGATAAAGATAGACTGCAGTGTAAAGTAATTAATAGAGATATATCTGAGGATGATGTTGGATTGCTTCATTAATTTTCATTTCTTTCTAGGTCGGAGGTAGTCTAGGAATGAATATCACCAGCTCAGTCTTTGCTATAACAGGGATCGTAATCAATGCAATAAGCTTGACGTTGTATTCATTCCGTTACCATTACTGTAACCAGAACCAGTTGTCAAATAATTGTTACATGACTGTGTCCATTTTAATGGTAAGTGCTTTCTCTTTTCGTGAGATATCATCACAGAAGCAAGTTTGGGGGAGTGCTGGCTCTGGGAACAACAATAATTAACATTCCCTAATTGCTGAATGACTTTGGAAGTTGGAAGTGATTGAGAAATAGAATAACCTTTCAGTTAGGATTCAGGTACACATCTCATCTCTGTCTTTATTTTTCCTCTATATGTGATGAGCCAAAATGGGAAGAAAGCTTATAGTTATAGAACACCTACTCCTTAGTAGTTACTGTGCTGGGTATTTTGCATAAATTTATCTGTTTAATTTTAAAACATTGATGCAGTGTCTACTGTTATCTCCTCCAGACCCCTCTAAAAATGGGGTCGAGATGTCAGTCCCTATTCTCTAATAATAAAGTAAAATTGTCTTGAACAGTGTTTTCTAAGTGGTGAGTAACTCAGTATCCTTTCCAACATCTTTGGATGTTCTTCCAATGTTAATCACTTTTATCCTCAACATGTGGCACCTGAAAAATTCTCAATCTCCATTCTGAATTTTACTACCTGTTTTTGTACCAATTGTCCTTATCTCAATGCTATCTTAATTGCTTTATTCTGAAAATTGCCACTTACACAATATTTTGTAAGTAATAACACTTCTTCATGTTTTGGGCCATTGGGTAAATATGGGGAGGAAGAGTTATTACAGCACATCACAGCACACTAAAATGCACAATTTAATCTTTATTATTATTATTGTTAGAGATGGAGTTTCACTCTTGTCGCCCAGGCTGGAGTGCAGTGGCATAATCTCTGCTCACTGCAACCTCCACCTCCCAGGTTCAAGTGATTCTCCTGCCTCAGCATCCCAAGTAACTGGAATTACAGGCATGTGCCACCATGCCTGGCTAATGTTTGTATTTTTAGTGGAGACGGGGTTTCCCCATATTGGCCAGGCTGGTCTCGAACTCCCGACCTCAGGTGATCCACCCACCTCGGTCTCCCAAAGTGCTGGGATTACAGATGTGAACCACCACGCCTGGCCAGATCTTTATTATTAAAAAGCCTATTGGTCATTTTCAACACCACTACATTTTCAGTTACTTTTCCTATGAACTTTCAGCCATTTGCCTTACTGCTTAGTTCTTTCCTCACTGTGCCCTTCCCTCATGTGTATGTGAAAACTCAACACTCTTCCTAACTTACTAGACAGAATCAATTGCATTCTGTTTACTTCATTTCTAGCTAATCCCACATAATCTTGAGGGCTACTTAGTCACATGAAAATAACCGCTTGAGGTGTCTTTGCTAAACTAATTTACTTCCCTTGAGATATCTAAATCTTTTTATAGTAAGTAATTTTATTTCTTGCCACTCACTCAAAATAAGAAAAGAAAGCTTCTTTTGAGAATTTGACAAATTTTCCCAGTGTCACTCAGTTAGAAATTGGCAAAAGCAAGATTTGATTGTAGAACTTCTTGTCTCTAATTCTCCTCTGATATGCTATTGTTATCCAGAAGAAGAACCTTACTTTTAATTTATGAGGCTCTCTTCATTCATAGACTTCAATGGAACAATGATAGAGACAAAATCTGGAATTGGCCAGCTTCATAGGGCTGATTTCGTGAGCATGGGACCTGTGCAGTTACTCAGGACTTCAGAGATAGAAGAGCCCTGTGCTTGATCTAATGCTCTGCTGTTGCTATCTTGAAATTATTTTAAAAAAATTTTTAGAAAGAGACTCTGTAAATTACTTAGCTGGTTCTGCATTCATCTCAATCACCTTTCCCAGAGGCCATGATGAATTCCTGTTAACTGTGTGAACATTTTTATGCCTGTTCTTGTAGCAAGGAGTTCCATAAGAGCTTTCTGGGATTTGAAGCAATGGGTTTCTTCTTGCCTGGGCACCTGCACATTCAGTCCACAGATCTATGGGTCCATAGTGTATGCCCCATCGCAGGGTTGGCGCCCCGGTAGACATAAGAAAGAGAATAGTTCCCTACCACAAAGGAACTTCAGTTCTCCTGGAAGAAAAAGATAGAAATGCTGGAAACCTTATAATTATTAAAGAGGCTAGAAAAAGTTGAGCTCTAGCAAAAAGTAGAGTCTACCACCTGGAATCATTAGGCAGAACCATATGGAACTGCCAGTAATCAACTATACTTAACCTAGAAAGACAGCAGTTTCGTATGGCTCACGCTAAGATATATATGTAATTTTAACAAGAGAATCTATAAATTATGTAGCTGGTTCTGTATTCATTTCAATCACCTTTCCCAGAGGCCAGGATGAATTCCTATTAATCGTGTGAACATTATTATGCCTGTTTTTATAGCAGAGGACCTCCATAAGGGCTTCCTGGGATTTGAAGCAACGGGTCTATTCTTGCCTGGGCACCTGCACAATCAGTCCACAGGTCTATATACATGCTACGTTTTTTGGAAGCCCAATCCTGTACCTGTTTTTGTAAATAAAGTTTAATTGAAATGTTAACAAAGCCCGTTTATTTACGTATTGTGTATTGCTGCTTTTGTGTTATAACAGCAGGTTTGAATATGTGTGCCAGAGACCTTACAGTCTGCAAAACCTAAAATGTACATTATCTGGCCTTTACGGAAAGCTTGCCATCTTCTAGTCTACCCTTCTAGATGGTAAAATCCTTGAAGACAGGGGAAGTGTCTGTTTTGTTTGCTGCTCTATATTCTGTGCCTACAACAATATTGGAAACACAGAGGCCACCACAGCTGTTGAAGGCACAAGAAAATAAAAAATCAATGAATGCAGATATTCTCAAGGTCTCGTTAAGTCTGCATCACCCATATCCTAAGCTCTTGGTCTATTGGCTCTTCCTCAACAGAAGGACTATCCCTAACCGTGGAGAGGAAAAGAGAGAATATTTAAACCAGATAATCCCTGCATCAATGCAGGGTAAAATTTTTTTGTTGTTGTTGTTGTTGTTGAGACGGAGTCTCGCTCTGTCACCCAGGCTGGAGTGCAGTGGCCGGATCTCAGCTCACTGCAAGCTCCGCCTCCGGGTTCACACCATTCTCCTGCCTCAGCCTCCCGAGTAGCTGGGACTACAGGCGCCTGCCACCTCGCCCGGCTAAGTTTTTGTATTTTTAGTAGAGACGGGGTTTCACTGTGTTAGCCAGGATGGTCTCGATCTCCTGACCTCGTGATCCGCCCGTCTCGGCCTCCCAAAGTGCTGGGATTACAGGCTTGAGCCACCGTGCCCGGCCTAATGCAGGATAAAATTATTAGAAATGAGTGTGCTGCCCCATGTTCTCCAAATTTTGACCATGTTTCTTGGCTGAAGACTAGACCTAAAGCCAGTGCTCTGGGGAGATGGATTAAAGACTGACCTACTTGATGTTCATTATTGTATTAGCTTCTTATTGTTACTGTAACAAATGACTACAAATTAGGCAGAACCACATGAAGTCATTTAGTGTCTCAAAACAATACAGTTTGGTTATCTTATATTTCTGGAGGTCAGAAGTTCAAAGTGGGTCTCACTAGGCTAAAATCAAAGTGTTGGCAAGGGCGTACTCCTTTCTGAAGGCTTAAGCGACAATAAGTTTTATTGCCTTTTCTAGCTTCTGTAGGCTGCCTATGTTGCTTGGTTTGTCATCCCATCCTCTACCTTCAAATCAAGCAATGCAGCATCTTCCAAACTCTCTTGAACTCTATTCTGCCTCTTGCTTCCACTTACAAGGATTCTGTCATTACTTTGAACCCACCTGAATTATCCAGAAAAATTCTCTCATTCCAGCTAATAAGCAACCTTAATTTCATCAAATTTAATCCTTTTTGCTGTGCAAAAAGAACAATGGTCCCCCAGGGAGGTCTGCGTTCTAATCCCCAGAAGCTAAGGATTAGGGGGACAAGGATGCAGACCTCCCTGGGGGACCGTTACTCTGCTTACAATCACTAAGATATGGAATCATAATATTCTGTCAATGATACAAGTTTCTAGTACTCAATAGGATAAGATGACAATTATCTTTATACTACCTTCCTAACTTTTTAAAGCACTTTCATCTTCCATGTCCACAATAGCACTGGGAGGTATTGAACTAGGGAATAAATGTCCGTGATTATTTTATCAGTGAAAAAAGTGAGAAGTTACTTCAGCAGATCAAGAATTGGTCAAGGGAATGGCTGCCACTGGGAGGCAGGTCTCCTGACTCCCAACCAATGCTTTTTCTCTGATGACATTGTGGTTCCTGGTAAATGTTTCCTTTTGTCATCTCCATTTATCACATTCTTTTGTTATGAATTTTCTCCTAGGGTATGGATGGCATGGTGCTCCTCTTAAGTGTGCTGGAATTCTGCATTGCTGTGTCCCTCTCTGCCTTTGGATGTGAAGTGCTTTGTTGTAGCCCCGGTGAGGTGAGTATTGGCCTTCATTTGAAGGTATCTGTATTACTTTCATATTGTTGTATAATCAGTTAAACAAACTTACAGTCTTAACACAGTACACATTCATTGTGTACTGTGTTAACACAGTACACATATTTCAGTTTCCATGGGTCAAGAGTCTGGGCCCAGCTGATGTGTGTCCTTGGCTCAGAATCTGATGAGTCTGTCATCAGGGAGTTGGCTGGAGCTGTGGCCTTGTCTAAAGCTTCTGATTCTCTTCTATGTTAATGTGGTGGAATTAATTTCCTTTAAATTGAGAACTCATGACAATGTACTTTTTCTTTGAGACCAGCAGGAGAGTCAGAGTCTCTAGTGTTTTAATCCTCTCATAAAGCATTCACATGAAGAGGTGAGGTCCATCCAGAATAATGAGTTTTTTATAAACTGAAAGTCAACTAATCAGTACCTACACATGGGACTTGTATCCCATCTTATACACAGGTTTCATCCACACTTGAGGGGAGGGAATCACAAGGGGTCAGTGAGTATCACCTTAGAACTCTGCCTAGCACAATAGCCAAATAAAAGGTCTTTTTCCCCTTCCTTTCTCACTCAAAGGGCATAACCTTTGAATCCAGATAAGAAAATATTTCACAATGAAGAGGTACCCCAAAGTACTTGGTTTTATTCTATTATCCTATTACAACAACTTTTCCTAGAATACTGAAGGAATGTCATGATCTCAGACTTCTCTATCAGTCTGTGCACACCTGCCCACTCTCTTACCCTGAGACCTGCCGCAGATGCTCCCGGCAGTTAAGCCAAAAGAACGTCACACTGAGAGAGGAAAGTGAGGAATGGAAGGAGAGAAAAAATTAAGAAAGAGGCTCTGGAAATAACGGGGTGGGATATCCTCCAAGAACTGAGAGTTCCAGAATGAGGAAATGGATAGTAAAACCCCAACGGCCACTCATTAACTTCATTACCCAAAGTCTGAAAGACAGACAAAACTGTCAGTCAAAGAATAAAGTAACTGTAGTTGGATGAGATTGTTTCTCTGGTGCCTTTCTCCATCATTTTGTGCCTCTCTCTCTTCTTTAGGGATTTCCAGGCCACACCACATCCCACTCCCCGACAGCCCTCCCTCATAGAAGAGAGATGGACTATAGCGCATTGACTCTAGTAGTGGGGCTTTGCATCATAAAACCCTAGAAGTCAGAGATTCTCAGCAATTACCAATGATTTTGTAATTTCATCAAGTGAAGTAACTTTCATGTCATAATATTTAAGTCTGTGTTCCCTTTGGCTCTTAGCATAGAAGCTGGGGAATGTTGTTTCTCTAATCTCCTGGTGTGAGTCCAGGAAAGCAGTGGCTTTGGGGCATATCTTGGCTAAATCTCTATCTCTTCCTGGTCCTCCACCATGCCCTACCAACCCAATGTTGCACTGAGTTTGTGGAAGAATAACCAGAACTTTTCTTAGTTTCATGATGATTCCTGCTATTCTGGGCCAGTGTGGTTTTTGCAATGCGTTATTCATAACCAGCAAATCATGATTTGGGTATGTTGATGTCATTAGCATGAGCAACCTGGTTTGGAAGAAGAGCCCCATATTTTTCATGACACCTTGGTTTACCCAACATATTGTGCACTGTCATCCACCTGTAAGACTGATTTACTTGCAAGACCAGGGCAGTGGTCATCACAGCTCAGGTCAAGAGCTACCACTGAATGTTGTGTCCTAATCAGGCCTGATCTAAAGAATGACTGAGAAGCCCTACATGATCTTGAGAATCAATCAGAGAAGAAAAGAGTAAACTCTGATGATGATGACTTTATGTGGGCAGGAAAGGGGCACTCTGAGGTTATTTGGGTGACTCGCCTATGGCATTCTGATTGTTTCACAGGTTGTGCTAATTATACCATCAAATTCTCACATGGCAGAAGCAGCACCTCCCACACCACTTAAGACAGTTTGATGTCACCAAAAGATCAACAGAAGAATGCTCCAGAAATCTATGCTGACTGTAACACAAGAACCCCACAAGAGAAAGTACCAGAATCCAACTCCAATACTGATAGACATATTCATATCATTATTATATGTAATCCAGTTACGAACTCTGTGTGTGTGTGTGTGTGTGTGTGTGTATGTATATATATATATTCAAAATTATGTTCTCATTTTCCCCTGGTATTCAACAACTCATTTAACTGGCTCTTTATCGAGAGTACTAGAAGTTAAATTAATAAATAATGCATTTAATGAGGCAACAGTACTTGAAGCGCTTTTCATTCATCATCAGGACTTTATATAAAGGCATTGAACTAGCAAATAAGATTTGGAAGCAGAAAGGCAAAACGGTATTGCTAAAACGAGACCTCCGTGCAAAACGCATAAGCTCCCCTGTATAACATTCCTCCCACTTACTTGACTTGTTTTCTGCCATATTTGGGGACCAAAGTGCTTTTTCCTTCATGAAGTGGAGATTCATGATCTTCTCCCCTTCCCCTTTTCCTTCTGCTTTCCTTCACCCATAGAAAGTACCTTGGAATAGCATAGTCAGTCCTTGCACGTGCACAAGCTATCATTTGAGTAAAACTATACATGGAGTAAAAATCATATTAAGGATCAGATTCAACTTACATTTTCTATTTCTTCTTCTTCCTCTCCTTTCCCCCACCTTCTGCTGGGTAGAATTGTATCTTGATCAAATGTGTATCCTGTGCCATATGTGGAAATGTGCAACATATGGTATTTGTTAAATATTCATTAATTACATTTGCTTTTTTATTTCAGAGCAAAAATAAAATTAGAAGCAATACTTTCATGTGCTACCCCGTTTCTATTCAGATGCAGTATGGTGGAAAGACACTAAATGTTGATGTCGGCAATACTGTATGGTGGCAAATAATGTGGGCTTTCTAATCAGCAACCCTGGGTTTTCGTCTTGCTATCCCATCTTTGTTGTTTACTACCTAGGTAGCTATGAACATGCCACAAAATGTCTCTGTGCTTCACGTTTCTCTTCAGCAAAATAGTAATAATAGTGTCTGGCCCATAGACCTAGGATAATTTCTTGGTATAATAAAGATAGAGCAATTAGTACTCTGGTACGTATGGAACCTCAAAAGCTTTAATTAATACATATACCTATATATGTACGTATGTACATATTATTTACATTTGTCATTTCATCATTTTATTCAGCATATATTTGCAAGTATCTATAATGAGGCAGACATTGTTTTAAGCATATAAGAAAATAGTGGTGAATAAGAGAGATAATATCCTTCATCTTGTAGGCTAAACTTTTAACGGGGCGCAGATTAACATACAACAATGAATCAAAACTTTGTATATGCTGTTAGAAGCTAACTGGAAGAATGAATGTGCTGGAGAGTGGCTGTTGGTAGTGGTGGAGAGAGAGATGAATCATTAGAGAGTAACCACGAAAGTTCTTTTTGAGGAAGTGATATTTTTGTTATGATAAGATAAAAAGTATTGAATTTGTGGCCGGGCGCGGTAGCTCAAGCCTGTAATCCCAGCACTTTGGGAGGCCAAGGCGGGTGGATCACGAGGTCAGGAGATCGAGACCATCCCTGGCTAACATGGTGAAACCCCATCTCTACTAAAAATACAAAAAACTAGCCGGGCGTGGTGGCGGGCGCCTGTAGTCCCAGCTACTCGGAGGCTGAGGCAGGAGAATGGCGTGAACCCAGGAGGCGGAGCTTGCAGTGAGCCGAGATCGCGCCACTGCACCCCAGCCTGGGCGACACAGCGAGACTCCGTCTCAAAAAAAAAAAAAAAAAAGTATTGAATTTGCATAGGCATTCATATTTTCCAACTCAGTATATAGTATTTCTAGATTTCTCATTCTGCCCTACACTCACATATCTACTGTATCCACGTTTCTCCATGCACGCTTTTCATGGGAATGTGGGGCCCTCCTATCAATGCTAACCTGTCTACTTTCTCCAGCACCAGAGATAGACAATATCTGGAAAAAGTCAGTTACGACATTCTGTCTTCTTGGTTGAGGATTGAAAGGTAATCTAGCAAGAGCCACCAAATAGAACCTTAATACTATGGTTCTATGTCAATACAGATGTTCTATGTCTCTTATGGGACATCAGTGAGAATACATGTAGCCTGCTTTATTAGTGGCATATGTGTGTGTCTATAAAGGAAGTAGCTTTAAAAGAAACTCAAATAAGCAGAAATAGCAATAAATGGAAATGAAATGAATGCTTGATTTCGTGGTTGAGCATCTATCTGTCACAGGGTTCATATAGTAGCACGATGGCTGCTGACTGCAGCAAACTTAACTCTTCACAGCTTAAAGCCCAACAGGAAAGAGGAAAGAGAGGGAGATCATTTCTTTGACAGTGAAGTGAAAATGATGAGATTAGTTTTGACTGGAAATGTGTCAGTCATTCACACAATTGGTTTTTCCTAGGTCACGAGGCTACCACAGAACTTCACTTTAGCTGAGTTGATGTAATTTGCTCGCAGACGAGAGCAGAACTGAGAAGCGCCAAGTGAACGATCAGACCCTAACAAAATCCTTTGCATTGCCAAGTCAAAGTTGACCTCAGGCTGGGTCAATCCCTGGTGTTTTAAATATATAAAGGCAAGGGAAGAGAATAAACTGCTATAACTGGGCAAAACCCTTCAATGGCTTCCTCTCTAATTCATAAGAAAAGCCAGAACTCATACTAAATCCTAGAAGTCCTTACATCACCTGATTCTTTGTTCTCTCTTGGATTTTGTAAACTATCCTAACTATTATCCTGATATATTGCTTTGAGATTATTTTAAGTGGCCTGAGAATGTCTTCTCTTGGTTTCAAATAGTGCATACATAAACTTTTGAAGGTTAACACTTATATCAGCAATCTAAGATTAATGCATTTTTAGTTGTAAAAAGCTAATGCAAATATTTTAAGCAATTCATGCAAGATATTATGATTTCAGCTTGTAGAGAAGGCTGCCTCATGTATTTCATATCATGCAATTTTAAATTTCTTCTTTATTTGGTTATTCTAGGTTCTATCTATAAGTGATTAGGATGTAAAGCAGTAGGAAAATGTCCATGAACACGTTGCCTTCTTTTGCTACATTTACAATAAAAACAGTTATTCTTTTTATTTATTTATTTAATTCTTGAGACAGGGTCTGGCTCTGTCACCCAGGCTGGAAAGTAGGGGTATGATCTTGGCTCAATGCAACCTCCACTTCCTTGGCTTAAGCCATCTTCCCACCTCAGCCTCCTAAGTAGCCACGCCTACAGGCATACACCATCATACCTGGCTTATTTTCATATTGTTTGTAGAGACAAGGTTTTGCCATGTTGCTCAGGATGGTCTCGAACTCCTGAGCTCAGGTAATCCACCCACTTTGGCCTCCCAAGTGCTGGGAGTACAGGTTTGAGCCACGGCACCTGGCCAAAATAATTATTCTTTATATACATGATTAAATTCCCCACAACTTACTAGCTGTGGGTTGCTTATTATTGTGTTGCCTCAGTTTCTTCATCTATAAAAATTACAATAGTACCTACCTTATAGGCTCTTACAAAGACTACAGGTATTATTAATACTTGTAATCACAGAATGAAGATTGACACTGGTAGGCGATATAAAAAGAGAGCTGAGTGATACTGATAGGTGATATATAAAGAATTATTCGGCCGGGCGCGGTGGCTCAAGCCTGTAATCCCAGCACTTTGGGAGGCCGAGACGGGCGGATCACGAGGCCAGGAGATCGAGAGACGATCCCGGCTAACACGGTGAAACCCCGTCTCTACTAAAAAATACAAAAAAACTAGCCAGGCGAGGTGGCGGGCGCCTGTAGTCCCAGCTACTCGGGAGGCTGAGGCAGGAGAACGGCGTAAACCCGGGAGGCGGAGCTTGCAGTGAGCTGAGATCCGGCCACTGCACTCCAGCCTGGGTGACAGAGCAAGACTCCGTCTCAAAAAAAAAAAAAAAAAAAAAAAAAAAGAATTATTAACCAATATACAAGCAAATAACAAAGCAAAAATAAAATAATAAAAGAAGCTAAAGATTAAGACAAGTTTTCATTTGAACACATAAGCAGTTATTATACTTTTAAATGTGCAGGAGAAGAAAAAGATAAGCGTGTCCACAGAATTCTGATTTTTACATAGCTGTACTAAGTATAAGAGTAACGTCCACATGGGACACAAAGAAGCTGCACTACCCTGAAAATTGATAATTTTCATTAACTTTAGTGAAGTTTTAGAAGTGGGAATTGATAATACTACTGTTTCAAATCTAATATCAGAACAATCTAAGATTCTCTAAAAATGGAGTCATCTTCCCTCAAACCTGTTTTCCTGTCATTGTGAGTTAGGTAAAATAGATTCCAACCGTAAGACACAGTTTTCCACTGTCAATAGTAATATGCAACCGGGATGAAGTAATGGATCTTTTTCTCTAAGAGAGGAGTATTTAGCTTCTACAGGTGTCATATTGAGAATGACATGGCAGAACAGGCACCTGCAGTCAGGTGGGAAGGACAGTCCTCCTGCAAGTAATCAGCTGTGCACCCTTATGATATAAATCAATTTTGTATTTAGGAAAAACTCAATATGGGTCACTTAGTGGCTTTGATGTACATTTGGAACCTAGGACTGTTTTCGGTTTTGGTAATAGCTCTCAGTTGGCTGGCTGAGAGGATTTTTGGCACAGAAGAAACATAGTGGGGAACAAAAAAAAAAAAAGACTATAAGCCAATGCAGTGTAACACAGGTGCATGCAATCAGATAATTTCAGAAAGCTACTGCCCAGATTGAATGGCAAGCTCCCATACATTCTATATACAAAAACATCAAAAAGTTATTTACAAATGTGTACTCTGTCATTAATCTTCATTGTAAATACATTCATAGCACCAAAGGATAAGTTTGTTTTGAAAATAAAGCAACAATTTGCCAACAGCACACACCATAAATCTCCTTCAAATCTTCAAGAGATAGGTCCTCACCTACACCAATTCCTTTCCTTTAGATCATCTCAACATGTATTAATAAGACATAGAGGCAATTTGATTCTTTGTCTGCTTAATGATTGCAAGTGGCTGCTCTGCTGAGTTGAAGTTAGGCCAAAAATTGCTTTTGTATTGACTGGTATGTGCATGTCTGGGTGCAAGGGCTCTGGCAATTAGTGATGCAGTTAATCATCGATTTTCCCTGTGAATAATAAGAATAAAAACAAGTTCTAAGGTCTCAAGTATATAAGGTGACATTATTGATAACTTCTAACTATAAGTAGTCCAAGATATTCAGGTAGAGTCAATATACTTGGGACTAAAAATGATTTATTTTTTTAACAAGTATTGATCCAGTATTTTTTTTCTTAGACTTACTGAAGAAAAATGAAGAATTCACACTAAGTTAAATTTGTGTATCACATATTTCTGTCCCCTTTCTCCTCTAAAATCTAATTTCTCTTCACTCATCCTATATATCAAATATTAGAAGAAAAGTAATGATAATTAAAGAATATTCAGATGTGATTTTTTTCAGTCAATGATAAGGAAATCGGTAATCAATAATGAGCAATTTGGAAGTGTACTATAATTAGCATTGCTGCAAAAACTGCTATCTATTGAGAAAACATGCATCCAACTATTAAAGGTAATTTATATTTATAAAATCAAATTAAACCCACTTGTAAATATAAGAGAAGCCTCAAAGGGCTTCAATCACTGTTATAACAGTTATAATAGGTATTTCTATATTTGAAGTTGTAAGATAAAAATACTGAATACTATATGCAAAATCAGGAGCAAATCAACAGTTCTAACAGTCTAACAGTGATGTGTCATTCTTACATTACACAGTAAATTGGATCATAGAGCATGAAACCAGGTGTTCACAGTGACCACTAAAAATCTGTAGTTTAACTTAGCTTAAATTAACTGTTTTTAAAATTTGCCATTTGCCACAACTCTTATTTTTCCTGATTCTGAGTCCTGATCCTATAAGCTTGTAATACTCTATGGAAAGGATTTCAAAAGAGATATACTGTTATCTTTAATAAGAACATGAATTAAACCAGGAGAAAGGAAATAAAGAGATGAAGGCCACTGCCGTGGCTACTGAAATACCTGATGCATTTTATCTTAATACTTGATCGGAAATTTCCTGTTTCTTTAGTTTGTATCTTGTTATTAATTTTCATCATTAAAATGTGTAATAGCTTTAGAGTAGTAAATATCTATATTATTTTTCTTCATCACCAAAATTGATTTGGCCATTCTAAGTCTTTATTTCATGTAAATGTTAGAATTAGTATGTCAACATATTCAGTCCTAAAAGACCTTCTTGAATTTTGATTAGGAGGGTATTGAATTTATAGGTCTATAAGGGAAGAATTGCCAGCTTAACAGTATTGAGTATTCTAATCCATTAACAGAACATACCTTTTCATTTATTTAGGCCTTCATTAATATGTCTCAGCAAGGTTTTTTTTTTCATTTTCTGTTAACCTGAAGAACTTCCTTTGACATTCATTGTATTGAATTTTTCTGGTACTAAATTTTCTCAGATCTTTTTGTCTGTTGTCTGAATACATCGTTATTTTACCTTAAGTTTTGATTAATATTTTCAAAGGATGTGTATCCTTTGTTGACAGTTTTTGCCTTCAAGTACTCTAATGATGTCTTATGACTGTCTTCTGGCTGACATCATGTCTTATGAGAAGTCTGCATTATTTTTATCTTTGTGATAATGTGTCTTTTTCCCCCTCTGCTGTTAAAATGTTCTCTTTCTTACTCATTTTTAGCAACCTAATTAAGTTATGCTTTGGTGTAGTTTGATTTTTCTTCACACAACTTGTGGTGAGTCAGGCTGTTTGGATCTGTGGGTTTATACTTTTATCAAATTTGAAAATTCCAATGATTTATACAAATATGTTTTAAATTCATGCTCTCTTCCTCTTCTTGGACTCAGATTACACGTTAGACTACTTCATACCGTCCCACTGATGCTTTATTAATGTTTCCAGACCTTTTTCCTACTCTTTGCTTCAGATTACAGGGATTCTATTTCCACCTTCCAGTTCACTAGCATTTTCTTCTGGAAAACTTAATCTGATGTTACTCATAGGCAGTGATTAATCATTTCATATATTGTAGCTTTTATCTCTAGAAGTTCTAATTGATTCTTTTTTATATTTTTATACTCTTTGTGTCCATGTATTTCTTGAAATTCTTATGCACATTTATAGTGCATATTCTAAAGCACTTCTCTTTTATTGTAGTCTCTGTAATCTACAGGTCTGCTTTTATTGATTAATTTTTCTCCTGGCTATTTGTTACTGTGATTTTTCTGCTTCTTGGCATGTATAGTAGTTTTGGATTAGGTGCTGGATATTATGATTTCTATTTAAGGGCTCAAATTTTTCTTTTTTCACAAGATATTACACTTTATTTCTTGCAGGAAATTAAACTTAAAGACAAATTTGATTCTTTTGAGACTTTTAAAAAGGCATGATAGGGAGGGTGTATTAGTCCCTTTTCACATTCCTATAAAGAACTACCCGACACTGGGTAGTTTGTTTAAAAAAAAAAAAAAAAGTTTAATTGACTCACAGTTTCACAGGCTCTACAAGAGGCAGGGCTGGGAGGCCTCAGGAAACTTACAATCATGGCAGAAGGTGAAGGTGAAGCTAACATGTCTTATGTAGCGGAAGCAGGAGGAGAGAGTGAGGAGGGAAGTGCTACATACTTTCAAACAACCAGATCTTGTGAGAACTCACTATTATGTGAACAGCAAAGGGAGAGTCCATCCCCATGATCCAATCACCTCTCACCAGGTCCCTCCCCCATCATTAGGGATTGCAATTCAACATGAGACTTGAGTGGGGACACAGAGCCAAACAATATCAGAAGGTTTATAGTTGTTATTAATTGGGGGTATGCTTTACTAATAATTGGCTTATTATTAACAGATTAATTATTAAAGCATTAATAATAATTGACTTATTATTAATAACCTTTCTGGAGGTCTCTGTTCTATCCCCCAAGTGTTCATGGAAGTCCCTACATTCTAGCTGATTGGAACTTGAATGTCTCTCAGCATTGTGTGAGCCCTGGTAATCATACAGCTTACAACTACCTGGCTAGTCTTTAACCGTACTTTTAAAATTTCAACCTACAAAGGTACAGCTTAGTATTGGACAACAAATTTAGGATACTTGCAGATTTCTGGAACTCTGTCTATGTAGAGCTATCCCTTTTTTGGTTCTCTTCTCACTAACTCCAGCTGTCTCAGTGCCCTCAAATTCTGGTTTTTGTCTTCTGAATTCAGCAACATCAGAATAAATCTCTCCCCCTGACCATGGTATGGAAAATTTCTTCATGCAGAAAACCAGAGCAATTATCATATTCACTTTATTTTTTCATTTGTCAACGTTGAAAGTCCTGCACTAACTTTGTCCAATGTCTGGAAAGAGTTGTGCTTATTTTTTTTCCAGTTTTCTTTATGATTTAAAAAATTTTATTGAGACAAGATCCAATTCTGTCATCCAGGTTCTAGTGCAGTGGTGCAATCATAGGTCATTGCAGCCTTGAAATCCTGGGCTCAAGGGATCCTCCCACTTCAGCCTCCCAAAGTGCTGGGACTAGAGGCATGAGCCACTGTGCCCAACCCAGTTTTTTAACTGTACAGAGTGGAAGATTAATTCTGGCTCTATCATAATTGGAAGAGCTGAGCTTCAACTTTAAAAAGATTCTCATGAATATAAATATTAGCATTTTTATTTCTTTCTTTATATTCCAAATTTACTTAAGCATGTCAACATATGTAACTTAATTAAATCAATACTTCTAATTTAAAATATCCAAGCAGAAAATTGAAGTATTGTCATTTTTATATGCTGTTATTTTTAGTCACCTTATTTAAGTTTCTTGAAGTAGCTATTAAAAGGCCCTATCACATTCCAGTTATTTTATATTTAAATTAATTTGTGATATTTTCCAATGTTTTATATAGTAATATCCAGACAGTTTTAATATATGCTCAAAGGTCTTTTCTTCACACAACAAAAAATACAAAAAAATATAATAGGATAAAGTTGCACACTTTCCAGGGAAAATATTTAAATCTTTTAATTAATTAAAATATGTCCCTTGGTTTAAATTTTGAGTTTACTGTATGAAAAACACAGAAAAGATGTATAAAGCAACATCCTTTTGATTGCCTGGTGGATAGAAAAACAACTAAATTTGAGATACAGTTTGAACAAAGCTGACCGTGCTTTTGCCTTCCTGTTTGAATCTCTTCAAGATCGGCGATTTATTTTTTTACTGACTAAGGTTTCTTGGGATTGCTAATGCTCATGTGATTCCCAGGAACTTAATTACTTGTGAATAACTCTGTGAGGCTGATAATACTAGATTAAGAAAACAATTCATCTTCAATAAGTACACTCTTTCTAGCAGAAGAAGCAGTTCAGAAAGTTCCTTGTGGTTTCCCCTCTGGATCTTTTCATCATCAATTTCAGCAAAGGATGATATTTTCCCCCAGGTAAAGGTCAAGACAGCTTGTTTTAATCCTTCTCAGACTCTAGGTACAGCTTCACCAGATACAGTGGGTAACTTGCTCCCATCTCTTAAATGGATGTCTTCAGTTCAGCCAGGAGGGGCTGGACATCAAGAGGAGGAAAGTCACAGTCTGGATGGGGCTCAGGAACCACATAGTGCTGTATTAGCTAGCTCTCATCTAGGGTGGTTCTTTTCCCCTTATGCCGGCAGCAAAGTGCTCAACCCTTGCCAATTACTTCCAGTAATTCATTTTTTATCTTAATTTTTTCTTCTACTTAGTATCCCCTCATATTTGGAAAAAAATGAAAACATTTCCATCTTACCTCCAACTCTGAAGCCACAGGCACTGTGCCCCTAACAGGGTCGCCAAAATTACATACATGCATATATATATGTATACACAAATATACACGCACACATGTATATATGGAATATATATATAAATTTTTAAGTTATTTGAAAATATATTTAAATACATAAATAATTTGTGTATTACACACAAATATGTTATTTGAAAATACCTTTAAATATTTAAATAACTTGTATATTACATATAAAGGTATGTTTTTAAAAACATTTAAAAACATAAATAACATTTACATTACATACAAATGTATGCTATTTGAAAATATAACTAAATATATATATAACTTGTATATTACCTAACAAATTTATGTATATTCCATATACATATATGCATATACTTTTTTTACTTAAGTTGTAACACTGGCACCATCTGCATGTAAGATAAGATTCCTTCTTTGTTGACAAAGATTATCTTTTCTAGAATTAGGATTAGAAAATTTAGTTATTTAGCACTTGGTCGTATTGTTTCAAAATTTTGAGTTAACTTATTCTGGAACTAGAAATGAACCTGCAAATTCTGCAAATTTTGCTTATAAATGTATCATATGCATATATTTGTTTTAGCCTACCTAGAAAGCAGAAGTTTCATATTTCAGTCACTTTTTATTTTTCTATCTAAAAGATATTTGATTCAAGAAGAAAATCAGTTCAAAGTTTTTGTTTATAAATATGATATATTATCTATTTCCAATTACATTGCCCAAGTCAGAGTCTATTATTTTCCCCAGGCAGATATTTGAAAGGACTCAACAACCACCAAAGAATGTACTCACATGAGGCTTTTATCTAAAGGCAGAAGGTACAATGCAGCGAGAGAGTAGGCAAGCACTGGAGACATTCCACAGTGCACGATCGCCATAGGCCTAACCAGACACATGAACCATGCCAGTTTCTGACTTGAACTGCCCAGATCTATGCAAGAAACTCTCTGTACCCCATTGAATAGAAGTCGAAACAGGTTTTGTCAAACCCATTAGGCTAGTTGCAAGTCGTTAACAAAGAAATTGACCTTGGGATTGGCCAAGAGAGTTTAAATAATTCTAAATGGCACAGTATAAATCCCAATGTTCTTAGCTTGATAAAGAGTCAAAATCCATACATTTAGGCATCTTCAGGGCTGAAGACAGAGCCCTTAAATACATCTGTAGATTAACTCTATAGCAAAATATCTTTATTCAACAAATGTTTATTGAGCATTGACTATATTCCAGGCACTATTGGGAATATAGAGTGAACTAACTCAGCTGTCTGTGACCTGACGGAGCTGACATTCTAGCTTCATTCTACAGTTATCCTTCAGGAGGCAGTTTTAGCACATTCAGTGTGATTCTCAGTTAAAAGCGAAAATAAAAACTTAAATTCCTAACTTAATTTTTTTCTTATAATTAGCCTCTTTTCATCATACTGAAACCTCACTGACCTACAAACTTGAGAGGAAATATACAGATATAATTTAATCCCTGAGTTTTTTGCTTGTATGTTACCCAGCAAAATAACACAATAAAACTGAAGAGAAATCAAACTCATAAAAAAATGTGTGCCATATGATTTCATTAATTAAAAGACCAAAAGCACTGAAACTAATCACAGTTATTAGAAGTTGAGATAGTGGTTACTCTTGGGGTATAGTGACTGGAAGGGAGCAAAAGGCTCTATACCTTCTTAGCATTTGCTATTTCTTAATTTGTAATTGGATGGTAGGAACACACATGTCTTTACTTTTTGATAATTTATTGACCGTACATTTATGATTTACGCAGTTTTTGTGCTCTTTCAACTAAAACATTGGCATTAGAACCCTGTCTCAGGCTCTGTTTTCTAATGAACCCAGACAGAGAGTGCTTGAGCTGATACAGTGCCTGACCTTCCTGGGAAATAAAATGTTGGTTGATTCAAGCAGTCCCAGCTCCCAGAGCCTAAGCTCATGCAATGTCCCATTTCAGGGAACTCTAGAGTCTTAGCCCAGCCAAACAGTCATGCCTCCTGGCACCTCAGCTAATGCAGTGCCCTGCCTTCTGAAGAAATAGAATATTGGTCAAGTCAAGCAGTCATGCCTGCAAGGGCCTGAGGTGACATGGTGCCTCACCTCCTGGGGAATCAAAGCCTTTACCGAGCTGTGCCACCCTACACTAAAGACTAAATATCTAGAACTCTCTGCCTCCCTGGAATGAGACTAGCCACCTGGAATCTGAGCTGCTGAGGTATGATGTCTCTTAGGGAATGGAACATCGCTGCACTACTCCCTGCCTCCCAGGGCCCAAGCCACAGTTGCCTCTCACCATCCTTGCATCTTTGCTGCCACTGCACTTCCCTTCTCAGAGCCTGAGCTGCTGCCATGTTTCATCAACCCAGGATCCAGAGTCATAATTAAATGGTGCCCTTGAAGTCTTGAGTTGGCACTGTGCCTTGTTGACTTCAGGACCTGATTGCAGATGCACCTGGTTCCCCAGGGCCTTAGCCTCTCAACCACCTACTTTTTCTCCAGAACTATAGTGATACTTCACTCCACCCTACAGAGTCAGAGTCACAGCTCCATCCCTGCCTCTTGGGCCTGAGCTGCTGGGGTAACTCAGAGTCACAGACTCTAGCTTTGTGGGTAATCTACATTCACCATGACCTAGAGAGTAAAACAGTGTACCAAGACTTAGGTGGAAGTTGTTTCATAGACTGGGTCCAGAACCTTGGCACTACAGCTACCCCAAGAGGCTGTACCTTGTATTTCAACACTGTTGTGGCTGCCTGTGGGCTGTGTTAGATCAAATATCAAAAGGGATTCCCTCAGCTAAGATTCTCTAGTGTGGGGAAAATGATTAAAAGAGGAAACCAAAAGCCCTATCACTGAGGACCCAAATAACCAATGCTGTCACGATAGCTGCCACAAACTCCTAACATCCAACTGTACTCTCAAAGGAAAGTTTGAGGACAAGAAGAGACAGATTCGGCAGCTCCGCATTTACTCATCTTTCTGACATATCCTGGATGGTCCCCCAAATGAAGCAGGATATTTCTCTGATCCCTTTATGGGTGGGAACTGGAGTGCATGGGTGCCAGCAAAGGCAAACTCCACTCACTTGCTGCTCCAACCCTCATGGGAGAGGGTGTGCAGGTGACCAGGTGCAGGAGTCAGGGCAAGCACTTTTGGGTGACCCCAAGAGTGAACTTCATACCAGCTGTGCAGCAGCATCTAGGAGAGGGTATCCACGACCCTTGAAGCCCTAGAGGCAATGTTACAGTGCTTTTTAGCTTTGTCATCTGCAGACAGCTTATATGTTAACAGCTCAGTGGAGGGTCAGTGTGACAGCCTTTTGCACCTACACTCATGGCACCTGAGTTCTTGTCCAGTGTCCAGGAAGAATGAGGTTGCATGAAGGAATCAAAGATGGCAAATGTGGGAAATTGCATTGCCTGTGAAAGTGGCTCTCAGTGGGAAGGGGAGCTGCAAAGGGGATGGAGTGGGATGTTAATCTTCCCCTGGAGTCCAGCCATTCCCGAACTGGACTGCTCTTCGAAGCTATGCCGTCAAGCTGTTCCTTTGAACTCAAGCCTCTTCTCTCCAATGTTCGACTGTAGTCTCCAATGTCCTGCTTCTCCTCAGTCTGCTGGCTGAACCTGAGGTCTTTATGGGCACAGGATGGAGGGCTTGTGGGCCATGGGTGGTTTTGGAAAAGGCAACATTCAAGCAGGAAAACAGGAATATAATGTTCTCACTTTGGGCTGCAGTATTGGACTTTTTGGCTTGAGAATGGGGCCCTCTCCCAGGACTTGCTCTCTTCTGCCCAGAATTTCCCTGCCTCCTGTCCCTATCAATGCTACCCAACACAATATAAGGATTTGACACAATCCTTATTCAGAGAAGTATAAAATAAAATGCTAAAATTCATGTGGAATCACAAAACACCCTGAATAGCCAAAGCAATTCTGAGAAAGAAGAACAAAGTTGAAGGCATTATGCTTCTTGATTTAAAAGTATATTATAAAGTTATAGTAATCAAAAGAGTATGACACCAGCATAAAAGCAGACATATACACCAATGGGTCAGAATAGATAGCCAAGAAATAAACCCAAACATAGATGGTTTCTATGGTTTGAATATTTGTGTCCCCTCCAAAATGCATGTTGAAATTTAATCTCAAATGCAGTAGTATTAAGAGTTTGGGCCTTCAGGAGGCAATTAGGTCATGATGACTCCTCCCTCATGAATGAAATTAAGGTCCTTATAAAAGAGGCCTCACGAAACATTTGGACTATTTTGCCCCTCCATTCCTTCCACCATATGAGGACACAGAGTTTGTCCTCTCGGGAAGATGCAGCCACAAGGTGCCATCTTGGAAGCAAGCATGGTGACCCTAACCAGACACTCGACCTGCAGCACCTTGATCATAGACTTCTCAGTTCCAAAACTATAAGAAGTAATTTGCTAGTTTTTATAAATTACCCAGTTTGGGGCACTAAATACCATTGTGTTGAGATGTCAGATGAAAATGAGAAATATTATATTATAAAGTGGAGGGAAGGCCATCCTTGTTACCAAGAGGCAGAGAACTTAGCTGAATTGTGTCCATGTCCTAGAGTTTTGTGGAAAGCAGAACTTAAGAGCACTGAACTAGGATATTTGGTGAAATAAGTGTGCAAGTAAAGTGTTTAGGGAGATGACTGCTTATAGTAAAGTGTGAGAAGAGAGAAATAAATTAATCAAAAAAATTATACTCAAAAGAGAAGTGAAATGTAAAGATTTAGAAAATTATCTCCCTGGGGCTGGGCACGGTGGCTCACCCCTGTAATCCCAGCACTTTGGTAGGCTGAGGTGGGCGGATCACAAGGTCAGGAAATTGAGACCAACCTGGCTAACACGGTGAAATCCCATCTCTACTAAAAACACAAAAAATTAACCAGGGATGGTGGTGGGCACCTGTAGTCCCAGTTACTCGGGAGGCTGAGGCAGGAGAATGGCGTGAACCCAGGAGACGAAGCTTGCAGTGAGCCAAGATCGCACCACTGCACTCCAGCCTGGGCAACAGAGCAAGACTCTGTCTCAAAAAAAAAAAAAATTATCAGCCTGGCCAAGTAGAGATAAAAAGCTGTCCAGGGGAGAAAATTGACGGTGTGGCCAAGCTTATCACTTTAAGTGATTTTAAATAAGAAATCAGTATGGGTAGGTGGAAGCCAGATGCTACTCACCAGGACATTCCACCAGTGGAGGAATGACCCCACTGGTATTTGGGAGATCTTTGAGGCTTCCACTCCCAGAACAGGCACAGAGTGCTGTTTTTATTGACAGATGAATGGATAAAGAAACTGGGACACACACACACACACACACACACACACACACACACAATGTTATTCAGCCTTTAAAAAGGAGATATTGCCATTTGTCACAACAAGCAAGAACCTGGAGGACCTTATGCTAAGTGCTAAGTGAAATATTAAATAATCTCATTTATATGTGGAATCTAAGCAAACAAACAAACAAAAACCAAATGTAGAATACACAGAGACAGAGAATAAAACTGTGGTTCTCCAGGTAGAAGACAGGAGAAAGGGAGAAAACCGAGGAGCTGTGAGCTGTAGGTCAAGAGATACAAAGTAGCAGATACGTAGGATGAGCAAATCTGGAGATCTAATATATAATATAAATGCTATGTTTTATCACATTGCATTGTATTTGGCATTTTTGCTAAATGAGTAGATTTTAGCCACTTTTTCCACACATAGAAATACAAATGGGTTTTGCGTGGAGCAAGATGGCCGAATAGGAACAGCTCCAGTCTCCAACTCCCAGCGCGAGCGACACAGAAGACCGGTGATTTCTGCATTTTCCACTGAGGTACTGGGTTCATCTCACTGGGGAGTGCCGGACAATCGGTGCTGGTCAGCTGCTGCAGCCCGACCAGCGAGAGCTGAAGCAGGGCGAAGCATCACCTCACCTGGGAAGTGCAAGGGGAAAGGGAATCCCTTTTCCTAGCCAGGGGAACTGAGACACACAACACCTGGAAAATCGGGTAACTCCTACCCCAATACTGCGCTTTAAGCAAACAGGCACACCAGGAGATTATATCCCACACCTGGCCGGGAGGGTCCCACGCCCACGGAGCCTCCCTCATTGCTAGCACAGCAGTCTGCGATCTACCGGCAAGGCAGCAGCGAGGCTGGGGGAGGGGCGCCCACCATTGCTGAGGCTTAAGTAGGTAAACAAAGCCGCTGGGAAGCTCGAACTGGGTGGAGCTCACAGCAGCTCAAGGAAACCTGCCTGTCTCTGTAGACTCCACCTCTGGGGACAGGGCACAGTAAACAACAACAAAAGCAGCAGAAACCTCTGCAGACACAAACGACTCTGTCTGACAGCTTTGAAGAGAGCAGTGGATCTCCCAACACGGAGGTTGAGATCTGAGAAGGGACAGACTGCCTGCTCAAGTGGTTCCCTGACCCCTGAGTAGCCTAACTGGGAGACATTCCCCACTAGGGGCAGTCTGACACCCCACACCTCACAGGGTGGAGTACACCCCTGAGAGGAAGCCTCCAAAGCAAGAATCAGACAGGTACACTTGCTGTTCAGCAATATTCTATCTTCTGCAGCCTCTGCTGCTGGCACCCAGGCAAACAGGGTCTGGAGTGGACCTCAAGCAATCTCCAGCAGACCTACAGCTGAGGGTCCTGCCTGTTAGAAGGAAAACTATCAAACAGGAAGGATACCTACACCAAAACCCCATCAGTACGTCACCATCATCATCAAAGACCAGAGGCAGATAAAACCACAAAGATGGGGAAAAAGCAGGGCAGAAAAGTTGGAAATTCAAAAAATAAGAGCGCATCTCCCCCAGCAAAGGAGCGCAGCTCATCGCCAGCAATGGATCAAAGCTTGACGGAGAATGACTTTGACGAGATGAGAGAAGAAGGCTTCAGTCCATCAAACTTCTCAGAGATAAAGGTGGAATTACGTACCCAGCGCAAAGAAACTAAAAATCTTGAAAAAAAAGTGGAAGAATTGATGGCTAGAGTAATTAATGCAGAGAAGGTCATAAACGAAATGAAAGAGATGAAAACCATGACATGAGAAATACGTGACAAATGCACAAGCTTCAGTAACTGACTCGATCAACTGGAAGAAAGAGTATCAGCGATTGAGGATCAAATGAACGAAATGAAGCGAGAAGAGAAACCAAAAGAAAAAAGAAGAAAAAGAAATGAACAAAGCCTGCAAGAAGTATGGGATTATGTAAAAAGACCAAATCTACGTCTGATTGGGATGCCTGAAAGTGAGGGGGAAAATGGAACCAAGTTGGAAAACACTCTTCAGGATATCATCTGGGAGAACTTCCCCAACCTAGTAGGGCAGGCCAACATTCAAATCCAGGAAATACAGAGAACGCCACAAAGATACTCCTCGAGAAGAGCAACTCCAAGACACATAATTGCCAGATTCACCAAAGTTGAAATGAAGGAAAAAATCTTAAGGGCAGCCAGAGAGAAAGGTCGGGTTACCCACAAAGGGAAGCCCATCAGACTAACAGCAGATCTCTCGGCAGAAACTCTCCAAGCCAGAAGAGAGTGGGGGCCAATATTCAACATTCTTAAAGAAAAGAATTTTAAACCCAGAATTTCATATCCAGCCAAACTAAGTTTCATAAGTGAAGGAGAAATAAAATCCTTTACAGATAAGCAAATGCTTAGAGAATTTGTCACCACTAGGCCTGCCTTACAAGAGACCCTGAAGGAAGCACTAAACATGGAAAGGAACAACCGGTACCAGCCATTGCAAAAACATGCCAAAATGTAAAGACCATTTAGGCTAGGAAGAAACTGCATCAACTAACGAGCAAAATAACCAGTTAATATCATAATGGCAGGATCAAGTTCACACATAACAATCTTAACCTTAAATGTAAATGGACTAAATGCTCCAATTAAAAGACACAGACTGGCAAACTGGATAAAGAGTCAAGACCCATCAGTCTGCTGTATTCAGGAGACCCATCTCACACGCAGAGACATACATAGGCTCAAAATAAAGGGATGGAGGAAGATTTACCAAGCAAATGGAGAACAAAAAAAAGCAGGGGTTGCAATACTAGTCTCTGATAAAACAGACTTTAAACCATCAAAGATCAAAAGAGACAAAGAAGGCCATTACATAATGGTAAAAGGATCAATTCAACAGGAAGAGCTAACTATCCTAAATATATATGCACCCAGTACAGGAGCACCCAGATTCATAAAGCAAGTCCTTAGAGACTTACAAAGAGACTTAGACTCCCATACAATAATAATGGGAGACTTCAACACTCCACTGTCAACATTAGACAGATCAACAAGACAGAAAGTTAACAAGGATATCCAGGAATTGAACTCATCTCTGCAGCAAGCAGACCTAATAGACATCTATAGAACTCTCCACCCCAAATCAACAGAATATACATTCTTCTCAGCACCACATCACACTTGTTCCAAAATTGACCACATAATTGGAAGCAAAGCACTCCTCAGCAAATGTACAAGAACAGAAATTATAACAAACTGTCTCTCAGACCACAGTGCAATCAAACTAGAACTCAGGACTAAGAAACTCAATCAAAACCGCTCAACTACATGGAAACTGAACAACCTGCTCCTGAATGACTACTGGGTACATAACGAAATGAAGGCAGAAATAAAGATGTTCTTTGAAACCAATGAGAACAAAGGTACAACATACCAGAATCTCTGGGACACATTTAAAGCAGTGTGTAGAGGGAAATTTATAGCACTAAATGCCCACAAGAGAAAGCAGGAAAGATCTAAAATTGACACTCTAACATCACAATTAAAAGAACTAGAGAAGCAAGAGCAAACGCATTCAAAAGCTAGCAGAAGGCAAGAAATAACTAAGATCAGAGCAGAACTGAAGGAGATAGAGACACAAAAAACCCTCCAAAAAATCAATGAATCCAGGAGTTGGTTTTTTGAAAAGATCAACAAAATTGACAGACCGCTAGCAAGACTAATAAAGAAGAAAAGAGAGAAGAATCAAATTGACGCAATTAAAAATGATAAAGGGGATATCACCACCGACCCCACAGAAATACAAACTACCATCAGAGAATACTATAAACACCTCTACGCAAATAAACTAGAAAATCTAGAAGAAATGGATAATTTCCTGGACACTTACACTCTTCCAAGACTAAACCAGGAAGAAGTTGAATCCCTGAATAGACCAATAGCAGGCTCTGAAATTGAGGCAACAATTAATAGCCTACCAACCAAAAAAAGTCCAGGACCAGATGGATTCACAGCTGAATTCTACCAGAGGTACAAGGAGGAGCTGGTACCATTCCTTCTGAAACTATTCCAATCAATAGAAAAAGAGGGACTCCTCCCTAACTCATTTTATGAGGCCAACATCATCCTGATACCAAAGCCTGGCAGAGACACAACAAGAAAAGAAAATTTTAGACCAATATCCCTGATGAACATTGATGCAAAAATCCTCAATAAAATACTGGCAAACCGGATTCAGCAGCACATCAAAAAGCTTATCCACCATGATCAAGTGGGCTTCATCCCTGGGATGCAAGGCTGGTTCAACATTCGCAAATCAATAAACATAATCCAGCATATAAACAGAACCAAAGACAAGAACCACATGATTATCTCAATAGACGCAGAAAAGGCTTTTGACAAAACTCAACAGCCCTTTATGCTAAAAATGCTCAATAAATTCGGTATTGATCGAACGTACCTCAAAATAATAAGAGCTATTTATGACAAACCCACAGCCAATATCATACTGAATGAGCAAAAACTGGAAAAATTCCCTTTGAAAACTGGCACAAGACAGGGATGCCCTCTCTCACCACTCCTATTCAACATAGTGTTGGAAGTTCTGGCTAGGGCAAGCAGGCGAGAGAAAGAAATCAAGGGTATTCAGTTAGGAAAAGAAGAAGTCAAATTGTCCCTCTTTGCAGATGACATGATTGTATATTTAGAAAATCCCATTGTCTCAGCCCAAAATCTCCTTAAGCTGATAAGCAACTTCAGCAAAGTCTCAGGATACAAAATTAATGTGCAAAAATCACAAGCATTCGTATACACCAGTAACAGACAAACAGAGAGCCAAATCATGAATGAACTTCCATTCACAATTGCTTCAAAGAGAATAAAATACCTAGGAATCCAACTGACAAGGGATGTAAAGGACCTCTTCAAGGAGAATTACAAACCACTGCTCAGTGAAATCAAAGAGGACACAAACAAATGGAAGAACATACCATGCTCATGGATAGGAAGAATCAATATCGTGAAAATGGCCATACTGCCCAAGGTTATTTATAGATTCAGTGCCATCCCCATCAAGCTACCAATGAATTTCTTCACAGAATTGGAAAAAACTGCTTTAAAGTTCATATGGAACCAAAAAAGAGCCCGCATCTCCAAGACAAACCTAAGTCAAAAGAACAAAGCTGGAGGCATCACGCTACCTGACTTCAAACTATACTACAAGGCTACAGTAACCAAAACAGCATGGTACTGGTACCAAAACAGAGATATAGACCAATGGAACAGAACAGAGTCCTCAGAAATAATACCACACATCTACAGCCATCTGATCTTTGACAAACCTGAGAGAAAAAAGAAATGGGGAAAGGATTCCCTATTTAATAAATGGTGCTGGGAAAATTGGCTAGCCATAAGTAGAAAGCTGAAACTGGATCCTTTCCTTACTCCTTAGATGAAAATTAATTCAAGATGGATTAGAGACTTAAATGTTAGACCTAATACCATAAAAACCCTAGAGGAAAACCTAGGTAGTACCATTCAGGACATAGACATGGGCAAAGACTTCATGTCTAAAACACCAAAAGCAACAGCAGCAAAAGCCAAAATTGACAAATGGGATCTCATTAAACTAAAGAGCTTCTGCACAGCAAAAGAAACTACCATCAGAGTGAACAGGCAACCTACAGAATGGGAGAAAATTTTTGCAATCTACTCATCTGACAAAGGGCTAATATCCAGAACCTACAAAGAACTCAAACAAATTTACAAGAAAAAAACAAACAACCCCATCAAAAAGTGGGCAAAGGATATGAACAGACATTTCTCAAAAGAAGACATTCGTACAACCAACAGACACATGAAAAAATGCTCATCATCACTGGCCATCAGAGAAATGCAAATCAAAACCACAATGAGATACCATCTCACACCAGTTAGAATGGCAATCATTAAAAAGTCAGGAAACAATAGGTGCTGGAGAGGATGTGGAGAAATAGGAACACTTTTACACCGTTGGTGGGATTGTAAACTAGTTCAACCATTATGGAAAACAGTATGGCGATTCCTCAAGGATCTAGAACTAGATGTACCATATGACCCAGCCATCCCATTACTGGGTATATACCCAAAGGATTATAAATCATGCTGCTATAAAGACATATGCACACGTATGTTTATTGCCGCACTATTCACAATAGCAAAGACTTGGAATCAACCCAAATGTCCATCAGTGACAGACTGGATTAAGAAAATGTGGCACATATACACCATGGAATACTATGCAGCCATAAAAAGGATGAGTTTCTGTCCTTTGTAGGGACATGGATGCAGCTGGAAACCATCATTCTTAGCAAACTATCACAAGAACAGAAAACCAAACACCGCATGTTCTCACTCATAGGTGGGAACTGAACAATGAGATCACTTGGACTCGGGAAGGGGAACATCACACACCGGGGCCTATCATGGGGAGGGGTGGGGGGAGGGGGGAGGGATTGCATTGGGAGCTATACCTGATGTAAATGACGAGTTGATGGGTGCAGCACAGCAACATGGCACAAGTATACATATGTAACAAACCTGCACGTTATGCACATGTACCCTAGAACTTAAAGTATAATAATAAAAAAAAAATTTTTTAAATCTTAAAAAAAAAAAAAAGAAATACAAATGGGTAACTCTTCGAGATAATGGATATGTTAATTTACTTCACTATAGTAACCATTCTATTCTTCATATGTATCTCATAACATCATGTTGTATACCTTAAATATGTACAATAAAATTTATTTTTAAGAATGTAAGTGCTTGACATCATGATCCTGGATCTCTAAATACATAGAATATGTCTCCTAAGAATACTATTATCTTATGTAGCTTTAATATTATTATTACATCCCCAAATTTATTAATATAATCACCTAAAATATAGTTCCTATTAAAATTTCCTCCATTATCCCCAAATTATCTTTACATAAACTTTGGGGATAAAGGAGGGGATTATGTGTTTAGATGTAAATAAACACATAAATTATGGTTCACTCATACATTTGGTTCTCCTGTCCTTTGAGTCTCCCATAATCTACTGTTAGAGAAGCTTCTGACCATTTTTTTGTTGTTTGGTTTCGTATTTGTTTTAGCCTTTTATGACATTTTTTTTTTGAGACAGAGTTTTGCTCTTGTTGCCCAGGCTGGAGTGCAGAGGTGCGATCTCAGCTCACTGAAACCTCTGCCTCCCGAGCTCATGCGATTCTCCTGCCTCAGCCTCCCAAGTAGCTGGGATTACAGGTGCCTGCCACCATGCCTGGATAATTTGTTGTATTTTTAGTAGAGATAGGGTTTCACCATGTTGGCCAGGCTGGTCTTGAACTCCTGACAGGTGATCCATGTGCCTCGGCCTCCCAAATATCTGGGATTACAGGCATGAGCCACCGTGTCTGGCCCGACTGTTTTATTCAGTCTGGAGCGTTTGTTTTATATAGTACCCCATATCTTGGGCATTTCTTCTTGTTTTTCCATGAGTTCAAGTTAACTATTTTAATAAGAACACAACATAGAGTATATGGTCTACTTACCAACCTTCCCTTGCATCACACAAGGAGGCACATGATAAAAGTTTACTCCAGTTTTGGCGATAGTTACTTTGATCAATTGATTAAGATGGTGTTATCGACTGAATGTTTATGTTTTCCCCAAATTCCTATGTTAAAATTCTAACCCCTAATGTGATGATATTAAAAAGTGGGGCCTTTGAGAGGTGATTAGGTAACTAAGGTGGTGTCCTCATGAATGGGATTGGTGCTCTTATAAAAGAGACCCCAGGCTGGGTGCATCTGGCTCACATCTGTAATCCCAGCACTTTGGGATGCTGAGGCGGGTGGATCACCTGAGGTCAGGAGTTCGATACCAGACTAGCCAACATGGTGAAACCCCATCTCTACTAAAAATACAAAAAAATTAGCGGGTTATGGTGGCGGGTGACTGTAATCCCAGCTACTGTGGAGGCTGAGGCAAGAGAATTGGAGAATTGCTTGAATCCGGGAGGCAGAGGTTGCAGTGAGCCAAAATCGTGCCATTGCTCTCCAGCTTGGGCAACAAAAGTGAAACTTTGTCTGAAAAACAAAACAAACAACAAACAAAAAAAAAAGAGAGAGAGAGACTCCAGAGAGCTCTCTCATTCCTTCCTACCATGTGAGGACACAGCTAGAAGACAGACATTCTCGAATCAGAAAGTTGTCCCTCATCAGACGTGAGGATATGCCAGTACTTTGATGTCAGATGCCACTGCCTGCAGAATGGTGAGAAATAAATATTTGTTGTTTCAGTTACCTAGTTTATGGTATTTTTGTTTTAACAGTGTGAACAAAGACAGGTGGTATTCACATGCTATCTTCATTCTAAAGGTACACTCTTAACTTCGTAACTAAAAAGTAATCAGTAGGCTGACACTTTTAAGACAATGTGAATATTATGTTTCCGAACATATTTTCACTGGATGGTTTTAGCATCCGTTAAATTTGTCATCTCATCCTCTATTCTCAGCCTAAATGTGTTACTCTACTTTATTACTCAAGTTACAACTGAAAGACAGAAACTTGGATATCAAGCTATAAATATTTTGCATTTCCTGGGAACACATGATTGTAGCAAACTCTTAGATAAATTGATCCTAATTATGTGTCGATGTTCATTATTCATGAGGAAATTAACCTTGATCTCATGTCAGTTCATGGCATGATTTAAACCATCCATGTATCTTAGGTAAGTCAATGTTTCCCCATGTAGCCGAGGTGCTAAGTGCAAGTATTAACTTATTCAGAATACCATCAACCTTGTCAAAACCATAAAACTGCTATCTCTTTATTAGTTGACCCAAATTAATGATTTGGACAGAGATGTTTCAAGACATTTTGAGACACAAACCATTAAACAAATATACCAAATAAAATACAAGAGACAAATAGAAAGCAATTGATCTGAGGCTATTATTTATATAACAAATAAGGTTTTATCATGTTAGAAACACCCACAGAGCCGCAGAGATCAGCCAGAGCTGGAGGACTCTAACTGTTGATTCCTCCTCCTCACAAAGAGTCACACACTTCATTTTGCTTAATTGTCGGTTTGAGGACAATGTTTCCTCCTTTCTTTCTTTCACACTTTCCTGTTTTCCTCCATTATAGAAAGAAACTTCTCACGTATGTATGAGAAATCACAGTCACTTTTATGAAATAGTTTATGCTGAACATTAGCCCTTCCTTCTCTGAATCCCTTGAATGCTGGAATAGTTGCCAAGTTGTGTTTTCAACTGAAGACGTCCTATTGCCCAATACTAATTTATTCAATGGAAATTATAAGAAAAATTAAAATTCTTACAAGCACATAAATATTTTTTTCTTCTCTATTCCAGCCATTTAGGAACTTCTTAGTTCTTTGCTTAAGATAATATATGCAAAAGGAGATGCTGCTTACCAGCTTCTAGCTTTTGTTTTCCAGCAATCCAAAGAATAATATCTCACTAGAGATTTTACAATAAATGCTTCAGAAAGATATAGCAAAAGGGAAGAGTTCCTAGTATATGGGGTACGAGAGGTATCATGGAATGGAAGGGATAACATGATAATTAAGAAAAGCACAGATGTCCTTACAGAATAGAAAATTTTCTGGTCCTAAAGGAGAGGAGTTGGAAAGTGGGTAATGAAGGCTGAGATGCAGATGGGACCTGAGAAACAGGGCTAGCTAGGAAACAAAAACACAAATAATTGTTTTGGGTCCAAAGAGTTAAGGCCTTCTTATTCTCTAAGGAGAGATCCTTGGATCTAGAAAGGCCAGAGAGACAGACTTGCTCATAGACCTGCAGGAATAAAATATATTTCACGGAGAATGTGCACAGGGAGTTGTATGTATACTTAGAGGAACTCCAAAATTTCTCTCCAACCCCTTGTTGTCAAACATAAGCATCTGTTTTTGAGTTCTGACATAGGAACTTGGGATAACTAGATGACCTCTCAGCACAATAGGCTCTAGCAATAGGAAACTGACTTGAGTGTCATCAGCAAGGTGATGGAATAGGAAGCCTCAGGCCCTCATTTCCCCATGGAGAGACTGACTTGACAACAATGTATGAACTACATTGCCTTTGTGAGAACTCCAGAAACTAGTTAAGAAGTTGTAGCACCTTAGGTGAATGTAAAGCCAGGAAAAGATGCATCAAAATGGGGAGAAAATGTCGCATTTTACTCATCCCGGCCACTCCTACACTGGCACAATGTGACTTGATCTACAGAAAACATTAAAGTCCCAGTGGAACAGGAATTAAAAGAAATTAAAAACTGTGTAAGCAAAAACTCAGTTGTATGTAAAAAAAGCCCAATTCCCCTTAAGGAAGGGAAAGGGCTGGAGTCCTTTAAAATTAACTGCCTGTTTTTCTTTCTGAAGCTAGTGAACCTTATCTCTCCCTTTCCCAGGCATTGTGAAGACTCTGTTTCCCCAGCTGTGCAACTGCAAGGTCACTAGGCAGATAATCTCAAGTCATAAAACATAATGTTCCTTGAAAAGGAAGAAATGATGTAATGCATGTCTTAATTAAATAACTGTCTTTGTTTCTCGCTTCTGTAATATGCTCACCCCTGCACAGATCTCCCCGCAACCCACAAAATGCTTAAAAGTTAACCAGACTCTTTGTTCAGGGCTCAGTCCTTTGGATGTTAATCTGACTGGGTTGGTGCACCTAAACAATTAAATAATTCTTCCTCAACCCCTCGGTCTCTCCAATTACTTAATTATCCTGCTGCACCAGGTTCTCCCTTAAAGAGGCAAGAGGAGTAGACCATGAGTCCAGCATTCTGGGTTTTGTGGCGACTACCCAAGGTACTGGTTTCTGTCTTGCCTGACTCAGTGCAAAGTTGAATGGCATATTGTGAGCCTCTGAGAACAAAGGCAAGCACCCTGTTTCAGCACTAGGGAGACTGTAGTACTGCAGGCAGACACCAGGGGGAGAAAGAGGAAGAAGCAGGCAAAACCCTTTTACTAGGAAATTACACACACATATCCCAAAAAAGTTTGAAGGGCCCCCAGAATCTCTAACTATGCTAACCGATAAAGGTCTTCCACTACATAAAGTCAGTTTGTAATTACTGGAAAAGGTCGGTGTGTTTTTCAGATGCCCAAATCTCAATAAAAGATCACAAGGCATACAGAGAAGCAAGAAAACATGGCCCAACTAAAGGAACACAACACATCTCCAGAAACTAACTTTAAAGAAATAAATATCTATGAGTTACATGATCTTGTAGAGATATTGGTACACTCATATTTATTGCAGCATTATTAATCATAGCAAAGAGGTGGAAGCAACCCAAATGTCCATCAATGGATGAATAAAGAAAATGTGCTATATACATGCAATGAAACATTAATCAATCTTACAAAAGAAGGAAATCCTATCATGTGCTACAGCAAGAATGAGACTTGGAGATCTCATGCTAAATAAAATAAGCCATTACAAAAAGACAAATACTCTGTGATTCCTCTCATATGAGGTATCCAAAGTAGACATGTAGCAGGACAAGTTGCAGGCAAAACCCCTCAGACACTGAGTTAAAGAAGGAAGGGCTTTATTCGGCCAGGAGCTTTGGCAAGACTCACATCTCCAAAAATTGAGCTCCCAGAGTGAGCAATTTCTGTCCCTTTTAAGGGCTTACAACTCTAAGGAAGTCTACATCAGAGGGTCATGATTGATTGAGCAAGCAGAGGGTATGTGACTGGGGGCTGTGTGCACCAGTAATCAGAACAGAACAGAACAGGACAGAGATTTTCATAGTGCTTTTCTATACAAAATGTCTGGAATCTATAGATAACATAACTGGTTAGGTCAGGGATCGATCTTTAACCAGGCCCAGGGTGCGGCGCTGGGCTGTCTGCCTGTGGATTTCATTTCTGCCTTTTAGTTTTTACTTCTTCTTTCTCTGGAGGCAGAAATTGGGCATAAGACAATTTGAGGGGTGGTCTCCTCCCTTATTCCCCCCCTTTGAGAATCTCACTCATTAGTGGGAGTTCTCACTTTCATTTTCACTACCCATGTCTTCTTGCAAGACAGATCGATAGTGATTCACATAGTACATTTGCGCTGAAGCATTTTGGGGAACTAAGGTAGCGATTAAGCTTTTTATCTTTTGAAGAAGTACAGGTAGCAAACAAGGAAGCAGTAAGCAGATTTCTATTACTATTATAACTCCTGTTATAAGAGTTTTAAATCTTTCTAGCACTGGGAACCATTTTCCAAACATGGCCCCAGGATCAAATCCATGCCACACTTGCACAGGCACATGTGCCAGTTTTGTCATATTTCTAACTATGTCTTCAACTACTTGCCCCGATCATCTATGTGTAGACAGCAATTAGTAAGGTTAAATTTCCCACAGACCCCTCCTTCAGCTGCTAGCAAGTAGCTAAGAGCCAATCTATTTTGATAGATACCATTTCTCAACTGAGTTTCTTGCCAGGCCAGAATAGTCAAGGCTCTGCCAGTCTTATTAGTGCTTATTTCTAAGACAGCTTGTAGCTGTATGATTCAGTTGAGAATGTAAATGGGGGTCCAGTATCTCCATGAGCCATCTTGTGTCCAAGTAGCAGGCCCATAATATTGTATGATTCTCTCAGGGGGCTATTTATTATCTTTCCAATTTCCTATAGCTATGCTTCTCTTTTTGCGGGAAGCATAGACAGGGAAGCCCAGGAGTTCACCTGTCTTTATGGGCAGTAGGGAGAAAGATGTTTTAATAGTGCCAATAACACTACCTGCCCACTGGTTGGGTAATTTGGCATAAGGTCTATGCCCACATATCCAGTATAATCCAGTGGGGGCTGTCCAGTCCTGGTGGTACTCCGGGTGGGTCCACATGGTTTGCAACTTTGGGAATTTACTAAATGGATTTTTCTTAGTGTGGTTTGAACTCCACTAGGTGGCTGTTTTTGTAGTATTATTATACAGTTTTGCCCAAGGCAACTGAGTCTTCCCACAGGAAGGGTGAAGTCCTTCCCCACTCTTGCTATACAGTATTGTCTAATGATTGAGGCTTTTAAGACCCAGAAGTTATCAGGGTGATTTTCTTGAGCCGGGAATTTATCAGGAACTGGGTCTGTAGGTACTGGTTCTCAGGCTTCCCATGGCCGTTGATCTCCCATTATAGTTCCTCCACATACATAACATGAAGTGACATTGAGAGGCTGGGCTACATGCTCAGCTAATTGCAAGAACAAATTTCTTGTTTTTCCTGGAATTTCTGGTACTGGCACATTCAGTTCATCATAGAAATTTGAAATACTGGCTCAGGAGAGCATTTATAAACTTCTTCTCAAACTACAATATTTACTCAAGGATCCAGTCCAGCACCATCGATTTCTAGGGTTACATGCTCCCCCGTTTTCCAGCGAGGATCAAGGGGGTTGGTTATTCCAAGTTTTAAGAGGTTACACTGACCACTGGTACAGGAAGGGCCACTTTTCCTTTTCTGAAGGTGGACAGGATTTTTTTTCATTTTTTATCCAAGTAGCCTAAAAGACACAAGACCTGTATCCACATTTATTTTCACACAGTCCTAATTCATGACAAATGTACTTATTTTTTGTCATATAGCCCCTTTTTTAATTAAGAGAACCACATCCTATTTCTAACTTATTACTATTAATGACAGCACAGGCATCAAATTTTAAGGTGACTTGTTTGGGAAACTCTTTTTCTTCTGTTTTGGCTAACACTTTACTCCTATCGTTTATGAGCCCCCACGAGTCCTCAGTCCTTAATCTTATTTCAAAAACTGTGGTCATGGGAGGCTCAGATGGGTCATAACACGCATCAGGTTGGTCATTTCCTGGGTTACGTACCTTGTATAGAATAACATTATACAAACAAGTTCTTTTTAGAGTTCCAGTACACTTATAATAACCATAAAATAATAGGACTGTAACAACTTTTTGTCCTACCTCGGTGACTTGATGTATACACTGGGAACAGTCCTCAGTCTGAGGAAGGTCAGTTGAAGTCCTTACTGTACAAGTCCAAATTTTAAGGAAAATGAGTACCACAATGAGTTGTCTCATGCTTTGGCCACGCATGGACCAGTCAGCTTCCGGGTGTGACTGGAGCAGGGTTTCTTCAGAGTCACTTTGCAGGGGTTGGCAAAGCTGTTCCCGTCCACATACAGCTCACAGTCTACTGATGTTCAAGGATGGTCTTGGAGGTTGGGACCACTAGAATAAACTGAGTCCAATACCTCTACAGTTATGTTCAGCTGAGCTCTCTGATACTGAGAGCAAGGTGGCGGGGTTTAGGGTGTTGCAAACTTCAATGGTTATGGGGATTTTCACATAGCAAGCTTTGTTACTTGGTTAATCTAGCATTTGCTAGCCAATGATGTCCTTTGGTATTAATCAAAGTTACCACAGCATGGGGGATCTTTATATTCAGGTTTTGCCTAAGGGTTAGTTTATCTGCTTCTTGTACTAACAGGGCCATTGCTGCCAGGGCCCTTAGACATGGAGGCCAGCATTTGGAAACCCCATCTAGTTGTTTTGAGAGATAGACCACTGGCCTTGGCCAGGGTCCCACAGTCTGGGTTAAAACTAACTGCCATGTAGAGTATAAAGGGTTTTGTCAGGTCAGGTAGCCCCAGGGATGGGGCCGACGTGAGTTTTTCTTTTAACTCATGAAAAGCTCGTTGCTGTTGGTTGCAATAGATGTAGTTTATCCAATCTGCATTTTTATTAACTGTTATCTACTAAAATATTAACTTAAATCTTGCAGCTATTTGATTTCAAGCTTTAAATTGATCTGGTATTCCCTGTGGGAATCCAATCACATCTAAATAGATGTGAGAGTTGAAAGATCCATAAGGGGCTTCTCTCACTGTACGATGTCTTAATTTTCCTCCCTCTCGTTGATGAAATGCCAGGGTGAAAGGGAGAGCCAATTGGACTAAAGTACAAGTGCCACTCCAGTTATTTGGCAGAGTGCCCAGTAAAGGTCCACCACAATACCACCACACATCCGCTGGGGGATGAACAAGGGCTGACTGATTGATAAGCTCTTGAAAATTCTTAAGCTCATCGCATCCCTTCAGGTCTCCAAGGAATGCTAAGTTTCCTGAGAGACACAAAGTGAACTTAGTGTTGGGAGATGGAAGCTGGATGACCCTCGGGGGCTGACCCGCAGGGTGCCAGACTTTGGGATATAGCAGAGAGAGCTTGGCACAACTTATTACTCCAGGCTGTAGAATCCTGGAAAAGAGCTTCCATGCAGCCCATCCTGGTCGAATGGAGGACCACCTTAGTGGAAAGGGGACAATCTGGGCCTTTGGCCTGCCATGTGCACAAGCATAACAATTGCTTTTGTTTAACATGTGGAGGGAATATTTGATCCATTTCAACCAGGCATTTCCATCTTGGTATCCTGTCTTAATTGCCAAAATTTGTTTTAAGTCTTTAACTTCTATGATTCTCTACTAAAATGAATGTATGATTTTAGGAAATTACAAAAACCAGTTGGGGCAGTCCATCCTTGCTCTTTAGACATTCACAGATGTTGGACCAACTACAGCACAAAAGCTCTACATTGGGGGGCAAAACTCCTGCTTGACACTGGAGTCTTTATTGAAATTTCTCTGGATTACGTGGTCCTAATTTACTAATGTCCAGTCTGAGGAGAGTCGGGAGAGACAGAGGTACTTTTCTAAAATAGAGAGCTGTCTTTGACTTGGCAAGTCCCCACAGGGTATAACAAGGCAAGCATTAAATGCAATAATTTGAGGTGAAATTGACTTGGTTATGTTAATAACTAGATGGTCAGCAACAGAGAGAGGAAAGAAGAAAGAGTAATAGAATAGACTAAAGAGTTACATTTTTATTAGCTTTAGTTTGGTAGGGTTTTCCCCTGGGACTATGGCCCACGACTCTGGAGGGGATGGTGCTTTCTTGACTTGGGTGTGATGAGTCCATCCTTTTTTTTTGCTGTACAAACAGCAGTCTTGGTGGTTAGCAGCACAAGGTAGGGTCCTTCCTAGGCTGGCTTGAGTTTACTTTATTTTTTCACCTTTTGATGAGAATGTGATCTTCAAGCTGGTGCTGGTTTACCGGAAATTCTAGGGGTGGTACGTGTGCTAAAAGACTTTTAGTTTTGAGGGAAAGGGAAGTGGAATATAAACCAAGTATATAATTTTTAGGAAATTGACCTTTTGTTTTAAATGTGGGGACATCAGCAGTGGACTTTATAGTCCTTAGTGCCTTTCTACTGAGAAATTTCCTTTAGCACCTATTTTTTGTTAATTTTTAGACCAAAGAAGCCAAACACCATTCTATATTTGACAATGTTTCCTGTATGATTTTTATACCAGGTGAACTAAATTTCACCTTTATATTAGTGTGCTATTAATGTTAAACTTAGTTTTAATAAAACTTTGTAGACATATTTATTTAATTTTTAATGTCGGACCATAAGGTAAGATTTTTATAGACTCTTTTAAACCTTTTATAGTATTTGTTGAAGAGCAGGTTAATGCTTTAAGAAAAATCTGTTGTGTTTTTATTTTAATATTCAGTTCACAGAAAAACTGGATTATACCCCTTTGACTTTAGCCAATATGTTTACACACAGAATTTCCTTTACAGTTAATGTTTTAAAACTTACTTAAACCTTCAGAACAATTTTTTAACCTTTTAATGTAGGTAAAAATCCACATTCTTATGCCTCCTTATAATCCTTTTACCAGAGATACATTTTACTTTTCTTATACACCTTGCACATAAACTGTTTTTTCAATAGTTTTACATTCAGGAGGCCAAGTTACTTTTAAATTATACAACATTTCTTGCATAAATTTTTTTAAGACTTTTTTTTCTTTTTCATGACTTTGCAGACAATTCTTCGACATGCCTCAACTTTCTGACTTACTACAAACATTTCTTTAACAACCAGTTAATTTATTTCAGGACAAGAATTTACCATGTAACATTCTTTTTACATAAATTCTGTCCCCCTTTTGTCCCTTTATTTTTTTTTCCGAAGATAACCATTCTTTTCCAAAGCAAATTTCCTTTATGTCTGTTGTCTAGACTGTCTAAGGCCACAAGATTAGAAGTTACTATAATACATGTTACACTGTTAACTTTTAGCAAATTTTACTTTTGTTGAAAACCTTGTAAGTTTGGGATTTCAATTATCCTTTGCTATTAATAAGACATTGTTTAGTCCAAATTAACTTAGAATTGGTATAGATGGCTTTTTTTTTCCTTCAATTACCCAGGAGGAACCATCCATCATCCTGTCCTGAAGGGAGTTCCTCCTAGGTCTGGTTGGACCTTTACATGGTAATTAAGATTTAGATCCCCTGTTAGGAAACCTGCTGGGTTAAGGGAATTTTCAGTGGTTAATGTTAAATCTTTTTTTTCCTTAGGATACTTCTGAACTGATGAGGTGTGCTCACAATGAGGTTTCCTCTAAAAGTTACTTTTCTACTTTCTTGTGTTAGCAAAGCAGTTGCCACTACAGACTGAATGCATTTGGGCCATCCACAGATTACTAAGTTAAGGGTTTTTTATAGGAAGGCTACAGGTTGTCAACAGCCTCAGTGCTTTTGGGCTATGCCCTTGTTTACACTTATAACAAGGTGGTATTGGAGTGTTGTAGGGTCACAGAGAAGACCTTCAATTATCAATTATAGATTTTAAATTTACCCTGGCTTTTAAATGAATAGGGTACACTGTTTTTTTCTTAACTACTTGTATATCTCTTTCTTTCTCTCTTTAACTTTCTGTCTCTTTCTCTTTGACTTTCCTTTTGCCTCTGTCTCTTTCTCACTCTCTCTCTGCCTCTCTCTTTCTCTTTCTCTCCTTGACTCCCTCTTTGTCTCTCTGTCTCTTCCTCTCTCTCTCTCTGCTGGTCTTTCCTTGCCTCTGCCAGCCGTTATGCTGCTGTTCTCTTAACCACTGTGGGTGGGTGGGGGTGGGGGGGACAGTGGGGTCTAAAACCAGCTGTAACCAAGTGTCTATGTACGGGAACCGGTCTGGGTGCCCTGGCTTATAAGTTACCTTGTGCCATACCTTTGAAACAAGGGACCTGTCCAGGCTTCCTTCTGATGGCCAATCCACCTCTAATACTGGCCAGTCTATTTCACACAAAGTTCTAAGTTTTGCTGGTGTCATAGTAACACTGTAATCTTCCTTAAATCTTTTCTTGAAATTTTTCAATAGAATTCCTAGTTGGGTGGGCTTACTTTGTGCCTGACCCATGTCTCCTTGAGACAAAACACCACGCTCACACCACACACACACTACAAAACAAAGAATCGGTAAAAAGAGCACACACACACACTTTTACAGTTTACACCAAACCAGAATCAAAACCAAAATCAGAGTATCAAGAAGTCCAAGCCAGGTCAAAACCAAAACCAAAGTATCAAGCAATCCAAGCCAGGTCAAAACCAAAACCAAAGTATCAAGCAATCCAAGACAAGTCAAAAACAAAAACCAAACTGCCAGTACAGGCACGTCATGGGTGATTGGACCACTCTTCCACTCAAATGGAGTGGGCAAGTTCCAAAGACCAGTCTTATCAAGTTTCAGATGTCCAGACTTCAAGTGCCTGCTCCTTCCCAGTGTTCAGCCACTGCTTTGATCCTCTGCTAGGGCCTACCACACGCTGCTCTGGCAAGGTGTTCCACCGGGGCAATTGCCTACCTGGGAGCGCTCTCAGGATCCACATCAGTCAGGCTGGCTGGAGTCTCCTGCAGGGATGCTCCACAGGGGAGGCCTAAGCTGCCTAAGGGGCTGCCTTGACCATCCATTAATCACCTCGCTTCCTGGTCAGGGAACCAAGAAATGAAACAGGACAAGCCACAGACAAACCCCTCAGACACCGAGTTAAAGAAGGAAGGGCTTTATTCGGCTGAGAACTTCAGCAAGACTCACATCTCTAAAAACCGAGCTCCCCGAGTGAGCAATTTCTGTCCCTTTTAAGGGCTTACAACTCTAAGGGGGTCCCCATGAGAGGGTCATGATCTATTCAGCCAGCAGGGAGTGTGTGACTGAGGGCTGCATGCACTGGTAATCAGAACAGAATAGAACAGGACAGAGATTTTCACAGTGCTTTTCCATACAATGTCTGGAATCTACAGATAACATAACCATTTAGGTCAGCGGTCGATCTTTAACCAGGCCCAAAGTACAGCGCTGGGCTGTCTGCCTGTGGATTTCATTTCTGCCTTTTAGTTTTTACTTCTTCTTTCTTTAGAGGCAAAAATTAGGCATAAGACAATATGAGGGGTGATCTCCTCCCCTAGACACAGAGCAAACATGGAACAGAAAGTAGGGTGGTGGTTAACGGGCTAGGAATAGGAAGGACAGGGGTAGTTGTTCAGTGGGTATAGAGTTTCAGTTTTGCAAGATGAAAAAGTTCTAGAGGTCTGTTACACAACAATGTGAACAAAATTAATATTAGTGGTTTATACACTAAAAAAGTGGCTAAAATAATGAATTATATGTATTTTGTACCACAATTTAAAATTTTAAAAATGAAATTTGAGAAATTGATTTAAAGAAAACATTGTTTGTTTCTTGCACACCTGCCTTTACACAGAACACACAAAAGCCCTTTTGCTCCTAGGTCAGTAGTTCTCAACATGAATGTGAGGGGATTTTGTTCTCCCTCCATCAGGACACATCTGACAATATCTGATCATGTTTCTGGTTGTTATGTAGGGTAGGGTTGTGCTGGCATAGGCCAGGGAGTCTGCTAAGCATACTACAGTGCACAGGATAGCCACCTACTACAAAGAATTGCCCAGTCCAAAGTGGCATTAGTAGCTTATTTGAGAAACCTGTCCAAGATCATTAATCAGAATGTGTTATTGATATATCAGTCTTCTCCCCTCTGGTTAGGTTGGTAGAGTTGAGACTCTGGAAAAAACTGGGAATGTAAAAGGCTGAATGAGTGTAAGCTGAAAGACAAAAGAGAGGAGTCTTGTTTGGAGCTTACTGAAGTCAAAATGGAAAAAAAGGAAGATTGGGGGAGGAAAGACAGTGAACAGACCACTTTTAGGTCAAATTCTTTAGAGTTCTGTACTAAGCACCTTACGTATGTTGTCTCACATAATCCTTAAAACTCAGAAATCATTTTAAGATAGATAGTACAGAGAGTAAAACAGACTGGAGAGGGAGTCTTTGCTTGGGTAGGCAACTTTAACTGGTTTATCAGCACATTTCCCGGAAGGGAAAGGGGGTGTGATTGCTCCTGAAGAGACCCAAGCTCCTTTTTAATCAAAGCTCAGGAGGAGAGCTGCATTCTACTGTTTCACAGATGCTGTGAGGGTGGCAAAGATGCAGGGCACCCACCGGAAACACAGCCGGCACTCTGTGAAAGGGGAAAGGGCACCAGGAGCGCGGGTGAGCGAGGCTGGAGGTGATTCTGCCCCTCTCCCCAGGCTTTCTGGGTGAGTCCATTCCCCCTCTCAGACTCACTGTTAGAACTCAAGGCAAGCCAATTACATTTCGTAATGTCTGTGTCATTCTGATGCTGAGAACGAATCCAGCCTTCTAAATGGTGTTTCTTAACTCTTTTCTTCAACAGAAGAGTTAATGTGTGGAATGAAGTGCAGAACCCATGGCCCTCTGAGGTGACGGTGATGGTTCAGGTTGTGTTTCTGGGTTCATTCTGGCAGCTCCTCCAAGGAAAGGAGGAAGGAAACTGGCAGGGTGGGGCTTTGCCATCGCCCTGGCTGGCTCTGGTTTCCTTGCCTGATACATTGAGGTCAGCTTCAAAAGAATGCCCAGTCAAGGGTTTGAAGGGCACAGTGGCTCTGTCCTCACAAAACCAGCCTGCATATGAGTTTGCTGAATTCATTTAGGTCCTGCTGAATCTTTCCCATTTGTTCCTTCACCATTTCAATATTTCAATACTTCCCTAGAGGGGCCCAACCTTCCTGGAGGGCAAAGATCTGTTGTTAGAGAAAGAGAGCAGCCAGAGGAGGAAGAGGACTTCAGGGTAGGCAGCAGTTGGGCAATGAGTATTGAAAGGTTGCTTTCAGCCTGCCAAGACTTGGAGAATTAGAAAAGCAAGTCAAAACAAGTGAATACACAAACTATATATATAAAACAATTTTTTTTGATTTTTATGTTCTATATTACTATTATTAGCTATATATTACTGAATGTTCCTTTAAAGCAGTATAGTCATTATTGCTATTATTATTGTTATTATTATGGTTGGTTATATACAATGGAATATTGTTATTTATCTATATTATGATTACTAGCACTATTGTTATTATTATTTACATGTTATTGAAAGCCTCAAAGCAGCATACGCTTTTTATAAATATTTTTGCTCATGTTTATGACAATTCTCCAGTGTTGGTATTGCTCCTCTATTTAACAGATTAGAAAACTGAAGCTCCAAGAACAGGCTTGCCTAATAACAGGGAACTTGTACACCTCAAAGTGGCAATTCACACAGAAGGCTCCGTGACTCCCGAACTCTCACAATTATGAGGTGGTCTTTTTCATAGTTTTTCTGAAGTTACTAGAAGTTTACAGAAAAGGAAGTGCAGGCACATTTCACAAATCTACAGTCTGTAAGTATCACATCCTGTATAGCTGTAAACACTGGAATAAGGAAGGGCTGATGACTTTCAGAAGATGAAGGTAAGTAGAAACCATTGATGGGACTGAGAACCCAGAGTTAAAACCTCTTGGGAGCTTCTGAGGACTCAGCTGAAACCAACAGCCACAGGTAGGTAATGCTGAAAGACTTTTCTCATGTCACCGTTCCCTTGCCGTGACCTCATGAGAGGAGTAATGTGACTTGAAACTCCTTGACAGCAGTTAAGAGACACTAGAGCCTTTGGAAATAGAGTGGGCAGATGGAAGGAGTATCTGTTTTTAACTCTGTTTCCACTGTATTCTGATTGCGTGAACTCAGTGAGTCGCTTACCTAAGATTGTGTAATTAATGGGAGTAGAGCTCTTGTCTCTTCAAATGTGTTTAGACCATTTGTAAACTGGGCAGCCTGTGGGTTGAGAATGGTGTAGTGAAAAGGGATCCAAACTGAGCTTAGCAACAAATACCACAGCCTCGGTGGTCTTTATGCTAAAAAGTGGGGAGGACCGAGGATGCAAGCCTATGTGTTATGACTCCAAGACTTGTTCTCATACCACTGCATGCAGCTGCTTCTCCAGCCTGAGTAAACTCAGACGCAGGCTGGCATTGCCAGGTGGGAAAGTAGGAAGAGGTGGAATGATCTAGAGATTTATGCAAATGCTTCAGACTCCAGGAAAGCTGTGATCCAAGACTGGTTTTACAGTTTCCCAGCTGTGTGAACCAGGGTGAACAATAAGGGTAACTGCAAATATTTCTTCAGCATTAACTCTGGGCCACACATATGCGCAATATGTATATTATTTGCATTCATAACTTAAACTTTATTTTGCATGTCCTTATTTATTACATGCTTTTACTAACTAACATGCAGAGCTATTGTAAGGATTAAAAGCACTGCAGGATAAAAACTAAGAACATGTCTAGTAAAATATGATAAACATATCTAAGATGAATGCTAATAAATAGTATTATTAGACAAAAAATAAGTAAGCAGAGTTCATTTATGAGTCTGAAAATTCATCAAATATATGGCAATACAGTTGTTGTCTGTAGGACTAGGGGAAAGGGAGGTTGCCTTTGTATATTGCAAATTTTGTGTGACCCTTTGCCTCTGGACATTGGGGCCTCTCAAGATTCATGTTGCTGCCACCCTGTGATGTGTTTATTATCGATAATGGACTGTGTCAAACATTGTGGAAAAATCCTCATGAAACCAAGGTTGTGTGGTTTTCACTGTTCCATATTATCAGTTTCTTTCTCTAATGGACAGGCCAAGCCTGGACTAATTGGCAAAGACCAAGTTACAGTTTTTGGAGCCAGAACCTGGGAGCTCTGTACTTTTTAAGAGGTAAATCTATTTTTTCTTCCATAGTTGGCAACACCATCATGACATCACAACCTGTTCCCAATGAGACCATGATAGTGCTCCCATCAAATGTCATCAACTTCTCCCAAGCAGAGAAACCCGAACCCACCAACCAGGGGCAGGATAGCCTGAAGAAACGTCTACAGGCAGAAGTCAAAGTTATTGGGGTAAATCTAATTCAGAACGTGTTGGAGAGGGGTTGGGGGAAGCGGGAAGAGATGATGTATGTCTTGGGACTGGTCATCTGTCCTGAGCGTGGAGACCCTTAAGTTTTGCCAGAAGGACTTTGGAGTAGAAGCCACTTGGAGAAAACTGTCCCAGAACTTTTCCACAAGAGGTTGTCTTAGAAATATATTTTCCCTTATTCTGAATATGAGGAATTCATTTTCTATGTTGTCTTTGTATTTTTACAATACAGTGCTTCTCTGTATTTTTTTTTACAAAAGTAATGGTGGTAAATAATTACATATTGTGTGTGTGTGTGTATATATATATTTCACAATTGCATGCTTAATAATCCACACCGACTTTTTGCAAAGAATTTTACCCTCACTGCAAATTAGAGGAAATATACACCTCCTTTACCTCTTTTCTCCTTACTTTTTTGAGAATGGAAATGATATTCACCTTCTGTTTGCCTCTGCACTTACGTGATCTGAGGTGAGGCACTCCATTTGACTGGATTTCAGGACCTGATGGGACTGGTTTCCTTGCCTCATGTACAATCACATGGGTTTCTGTGAGGCTCATGTGACATAAGGTCTAGAAAACTTCTTAGTAAATGATAATAGAGCTGTGAATCTCTGAGGTGGACGTCCAGGAGGGAAACTACCTCCTAAGACAGAGCTTCCGTTAGACGTGAGAACATGCAGTATTTGGTTTCTGTCCCTGTTAGTTTGCTAAGGGTGATGGCTTCTGAATGATGAGAACACACGGACACGTAGAAGGGGACAATGCACACTGGGGCCTTTCGGGGGGTGGATGATGGGAGGAGGGAGAGGATCAGGAAAAATAACTAATGGGTACTAGGCTTAATACCTGGGTGATGAAATAATCTGTACAACAAACCCCCATGACACAAGTTTACCTATGTAACAAACCTGCACTTTTACCCTTGAACTTAAAATAAAAGTAAAAAATAAAAGAGCTTCCAGAACTTCAGCTTTTGGTTTGTGAACTGCAGTTTCCAAGGAGGTGACCAGAGGGGCAAACTCCATGGCCAGTGGAGTCTCGGAGATGAGGGGAGGGACTTCTGCACCGCCAATACTGCAGGGAATGTGGGGGCTTTCAGGCGCCCCTTGTTTTCAGGGAGGTAGAAAGCCAGTTAACTAGTCAGGGACTCAGAAGTCCTGAGAACTGGGAAAGGAAATCCCAGCACTTGTTGTGAGCTGGAAGCAGGAGCCATGAGCAGACCAGGACCTGAGAGGCAGAAATGCAGACGCCTTCCTGAGCACCTGCCAGACACCGAGACTGTGGCTTCTGTGGCAGAGCCGCACACCCTCCAGGGTGTCTTTTCATGTTTCTCACTCCAGAGTTTCCACAGGGTTTGTATCCTCACTGGGATCTCGCAGAAAGTGATAATGCATTAGAGCCATGGGAGAGGCAAAAAGGCCCTGTCTTTACAAATGCTGGTTTTCATCCCCCGTCTCCCTTTCTCTTCCCACAGACTATCCAGATCTTGTGTGGCGTGATGGTGTTGAGCTTGGGAATCATGTTGGCATCTGCTTCCTTCTCTCCAAATTTTACCCAAGTGACTTCTACACTGTTGAACTCTGCTTACCCATTCATAGGACCCTTTTTTGTGAGTAGAGTTTCTGAGGAGGGCAGGATGGGGCGAAGACGGGAGGAAGATGCCAATAGCTTAGACTTTCCACCTGCCACCTTGCTATGTTTGATCTGCCGGGAGCAAGGAGTCAACAGTGAAGCTTGTTCTCCTGTGTGTGTAGTTCAGGGAGGATTGAGTACGGCAGGATGACAGGGGTTGCCTGATTTTAGATCAATTTCTTATCAGACACAAATAAGCATTTCTTTTTAAGATTATCGTATTTTTCAGATTATCATCTTGAGCTATGATGAAGCTAGTGACTTCTCTCCAGGTTTAGGCAAAAAAAAAAAAAAAAAAAATCCATGAATTACAATAAAGTTGGGAAGGAACATTTTATACAAAAAAAAATGAGCATCAATGGAAGACATCATACACTCACAGAGAAACCACACTGTGATCCCCCCATGCTTGTGGGGATCATGGAGGAAGGAAACTTACATCTCTGAACATTTTGAAAATACTTTTACTGCATTGACTGATTCCCGCGTAAGGCTGAGCCGATAGCTATGCCCAGTGATTGACAGGAAATTCCTCTGAAATAGCTGCAAGTCTGGAGTTTCAAAAGAACTTAGTCCTTTTCTCAGAGAACTGCTTTCTCTTAGATGGAGGCTTTCTCATAGTTAAGCTTCCCTTTCATAGATGTTTTTTCCTTCAACTTCCTGCAATTTGGTTGCTATTTGTTTTTCTTACATTTGTATATTTGATGCACCAAGAAGTCCACCTTTTTGTGTATCTTGTCCATTTTTCTTCTCTTATTAACTAAAGTTACACTTGGATTTGGACTTCATTGGTTTTCCCCAAATGACCTTTTTCTGTTCCAAGATCCATGCCAGGCTACTGTATTACACTACATTACATTTTGTCATGATGTCTCCTCAGGCTCCTCTAGGCTGTCTCAGGTTTTCCTTTTCCTTGAGGACTCTGATAGTTTTGGCTAGTGCTGGCTGAGATTTTTATAGAATGTTCCTAAATTTGGGTTTGTCGGGTTTTTTTTTTTGTTTTTTTTTTTTTTGATGTTTAGAGTGTGGTGATGAATTTTTGGGTGATGATGACAAGGTAAAGCACCATTTTCATCAAGTCGTATCAAGGGTCATGCTACCAATATAATGTCACTGACACAATTAATGTTGATCATGTGTTTGGGGTAGTATTTTCCAGGTTTCTCCTCTGTTAAATTAGTACTTTTTTTTTTTTTTTAACCATTGCGTTCATGTCCTTCCCTAGAGAACATCTTACACCAAAACTGTCTTATTTTGTTAAAAAAACAAAACTTCTTTCCTGGCTTTTAGGGTCTTTTTTTTTGTTTAGTGGGATACTTTTTGTTTATTAGGATATATTTCTGTTATCTTTTTTTTCTGATGCTATCTGAATGTTATATGGACAAAGGGACAAATATATGTCTTTAAATGGAACTTACCTCATTGATCACTGGTTTCTCAAGGCTTTTCCCATGACAGTTTTCTATAAACATTTTGATAGTGACATTGCAGTTACTCTGTACATGGAAAGTGACCTGACCATTTTCTCTTTTATCTTAGTTTATCATTTCTGGCTCTCTATCAATTGCCACAGAGAAAAAGTTAACCAAGCTTTTGGTGAGTATAAGAACTGTAACCCACAACCCAATGGATCAAAATAAAACTTAGACAGAACTCGTTAAGGCCAGTCTTTCTACTTTGAAAAGTTGAAAACTCAGTTCCAGAGCAGACAGTTGTTAGAGTTAGGAGCCGGGCCTGGATCCTCTGTATCCTTGTTCAGAGCACATTTATCCAATTATTGTACCCTACATCAAAGTCTGCATTCAAAGAATTATAATATTCCCTCTGCCCATGACGAAGAATCTATCACAGAGAAATTGTGCCTGTTTATGATGTCCTTTCGGTGACAATTAGCCTTCAAATTCAGGTTTTCAGTGGCAAGGAAGCTGACAGTGTTATAAAGAGGTCTATTGGTTGGGGTCCACTCTTTAAGCCCAGGTGTTACAACCCTTGAAAAACAATGAGTCAAAGTTTTGTTCATGTGAGGTATCCAAAGTAGACACAGAGGCTGCTATAGTATACTACATTACATTTAGGCATGATGTCTCCTCAGGTTTCTTTAGACTGTCTCAGATTTTCCTTCTCCCTGAGGACTTCAGTCGTTTTGGGTAGTGCTGGCTGAGTGTAGTCTTTCATCTATCTCACCAGAAGAATAATACTTTTATTTTGTTTGAGTATAAATTCTTGCACCCTAAAAAGTTGTCCCTAGTCATTTGTGTTGGCTAAGAAAAGAAAATAAAAAGCTTTACCAGTCTTTAACCCTTATTCCAGCAAAAACTAGAGTTGGAAGTGGCAAGGAGATAAAGGCTGGATTATAGGGAGAATCTTCTCTTGTCTCTAAAGTTTCGTTAAGTCTTCACTCAATCCATTATCCCTCAAGGGGCTGATGTGAGAGAACGTCATATGATGCAATTGCACCAAAACTCAATTTAGAAGCTCTGGCTACAAAAATCTCCCAAAGTCAGCAAGGAAGTGAGAAAGAGTGCCCAGAAAAATGCCAATTCTTTTTCTCATCAGTATTTAGAGATTATTATTTGGACCCCACAGTTAGACTCTGAACTACTAACTAGATCTGTGCTGTTTAATTTAACTTTCTATGATGATGGAAATGCAATGTAACTTTCTATGATGATGGAAATGCACTACAGCTGCACTGTACAACATAGCAGTCACATGGGGCTGTCGATGATGTGAAATACAAATGGTGCAACCGAATAAAAATTTCTCTTAATTTTACTTTAAATATAGATAGTCCATGTGGCTATTGGCAACCACACTGAGTAGCCTGGCACAAACTTTTAGTGCTTTCAAACTTTCAGGAGGAAATAGATGGGCCTTTTACTCCAGAGAACAATCCCACAGTGAACATGCAGGAAGCTCAAGGATGCAGGATGTGGTCTCGGGGTGGGCTCACACTCACCAGAAACATTGAGGCTTTAGTGAGTTCTGCTCTTGTCACACATTGTACCAGCCCTTTTTGAGACTGAAGAAGAGTGCCATCTCGAGACAAATCTAGCTTATTCTAAGAAATATATACTCTAGGCATCAAGACTACTACTGGCTACCAAGAGGCCCAGGAGTATACCCTTTAGTCATTATGTTGGGAAATTGGGGTCCCAGAGCATCAACTGGTGAGTTTCTAAAAAAAGAAGTGCCCATGTGGGATTAAGTAACCCTTTACTGTACAGCTGTGGGGTGTGCCCTGGAGCCTACCTACCTGTAACTATAGCTTTCAGAATGCTCTTAGCTCAATTCTCTTTTCTGTGTGAGTTGGAGTAAAGGAAGTCACTTCTGAGGTCAGTTTATTTACTCCCTTCACTTCATAAATGTAGAAATGAGAACCAGAGTGGGAAATAAAACCAAGGAACTTATTACCCAAGGGAGTAAGCCAAGGCAAGTCTAGTACTGTGACCTCAATATTCTGACCTCCAGTTCAGACCTTTTTCTTATACCTCCCACTGCCTCCCACACATTACACCATCCTTGGGCTGCACCTAGACCTCTGCCCACAGTCACCCCATGCTGCGCTCAGTGTGGCCAACCGTATGCCTGCCCAGGTTCCAGGGCCTGCCTGAGACTAAGAACTACCCCCCTCACTCATCTCTGAGAGGTGTGCTTTTGAGAGAGGCAATGGGCATGCAAGAGTGAACTATTAGGTTGGTGCAAACATAATTGTGGCTTTACAGCAAAAATCGCAATTACTTTTGCACCATGCTAATACATGATCTGCCTTTTCCGTGTAGCTGATGCTTCCACCAGGGGTTTTTGAGTTGAATGAGAGAGAAACTGCCTCTAGTTCATTGCCACCTTTGCTTTGGGTCACGCTCTCTTGGTAATGTTGCAGGGAAAGCCTCATGAAGGCCCTGCTATCTGTCCTGGGGAAAGAATTTAGGAGAGTAACATTCTCTACCACACCACTGAGATCCTGCTTAAGGGGAACCAGTTCATATGTTCATTCGTTCAGCCAAGATGTACCTCGGAGATTGAGAGATTTTTGCTGTACACTGGAGAGGCATACAGCAATAAATGATTAATCCCAGACCTCCTGAGGGGACAGATAAGGGAATAACTTACAATTTAATGGCAAAGACATATAAGAGATTCATGGGTCATTAGCAATGATCCTTACCTAGCATTTTTCTTTCAGGTGCATAGCAGCCTGGTTGGAAGCATTCTGAGTGCTCTCTCTGCCCTGGTGGGTTTCATTATCCTGTCTGTCGAACTGGCTGCCTTAAATCCTGCTTCCCTGCAGTGTGAGTTGGACAAAAATAATATACCAACCAGAAGTTATGTTTCTTACTATTATCACGATTCACTTTATACCATGGACTGCTATACAGTCAAAGCCAGTCTGGCTGTAAGTATTTTAGATGGGATGTTCTAATTTTATGAAGTATTCAAAAGCCTGGATTTCTTGTTATTCCTTCTTTTGAAAATCTCTCTATTGGTTCTGGTTTGGGCATCTGGGGGAAGGTCAGGATTATGTAAATCAAAGGGGACTACATGGATGAGACTAAGGCGATTACATAGTAATAGGGTGGAATTGAAAATGTTAAATAAGGTTGATGATGAAAAAATAAAACTTATTGTTTGTAGAGGTTCTTAATTATTAAACTAATCCAATTTTGGAAGCATAAATTATGAGTTTATCAGACTGAGAATTTTGGTACATGGAGTGGTGAATTAAGAATGGAAACAGAGCAGAAAGTCCAGGAGATCAGAATATGCCAACAAGGAAACCCAGTATGTGTGTGTGGTAAGGAGTGAATTTGGTTTGAGAAGACATCAGATTCAGTACTAAGAAAAAGAGAATAGGAAATATGGGGATAGAAGATAAGGGCTGCTTCTTCTGATATCACAATAATGAATACTACTGATCAGGTGAGAATGCAATATTATTGTTGCTTTTTGTTATAGCTGAAAGAAGTATGATATATTAAATCAGGAGATAAGAAATATAGGGAGATGGAGAGTGTAATTGAGAATGATTGCGGGAGAATTCTATCTCTTTGGAAGAAGAAAAACAACGAAGTTTGGCTAACAGAAATAATATGTCTGCAGTTGAAAGATTAAGGGGCATGTGCACAGTCAGCAACACATTGAGAAAAAAACAGACAACATAAGAGTAAAGAGATGGCTGGGCGCAGTGGCTCATGCCTGTAATACCAGCACTTTGGGAGGCCATGGTGCATGGATCACGAGGTCAGGTGTTCAAGACAAGCCTGGCCAAGATGGTGAAACCCTGCCTCTACTAAAAATACAAAAATCAGCCGGGCGTGGTGGCGGGCACCTGTAATCCCAGCTACTTGGGAGGCTGAGGCAGAGAATTGCTTGAGCCTGGGAGGCGGAGGTTGCAGTGAACTGAGATCGTGCCACTGCACTCCAGCCTGGGTGACAGAGCGAGAATCCATGTCAAAAAAAAAAAAAAGAGTAAAGAGATTGCAGTATATTTGTTGTCCTGCAATCATAAAAATGAGATAAGCCAGGAGCTCAAATGGAAGATGGACAGATAGAAAGGTCTAAAGAAAGTCATGTTTGTACAGCACTCACTATGAAGAGGGCCTTGCTCCCAAGGTAACGGTATAATGAGAAAAAGTACAAGTAAATCAGGCTGACAGTAAATAGTACAGATTAACACTGGGCGCAGCCAATTCCACCTTGGGAAAAATTCTGAAGAGAAATTTCAGAGAAATTTGTTAGTGAAAAAGTATAAATTCATGATACATTGGAAATAAGAGAGATTCTGTTGAGCTTGCTTGCTGGAACAATTTCTAGGTAAAGGAAAAAAGTTATATTTATATCTTCTCTTCAACTGTATGTAAATATCACAAACCAAAAGTTCATGTGATCAAATTATCTCCCTTTATTATCAGATGGTCAGTTCTGCACAAAGAATGTCTCAAGACAGAAATGGTAGAACCCCTCCTTGTGAGTTGCTAGTGGTGATTAGCAATTCTGGCAGTTTACGACCTTCATGGATTTTTTCTAAGCCTTCCAGCCACACACAAAAAGGCACAAACATAAAAAACAACAAAGAAACCACAAGAAAGATCAAGAAGAAATCCAAAGGGGTTCAAATACATAGACAGGGATGTCAATACTGAATTTTACAAAGGACTTGCACAGTCAAAGCCTCCTTGATCCTTACAAATCTCTGAGAAAGAAATGTTAGTAGGCATGTTTGATACATGAGGAAACAGAGAGAGAGAGAGACTTGTCCAAGCTTACACAGCTACTAAGCAGTAAAGGTGAGACTGGAACGGAGCTGCTGATTCTCAGTCCTGGGAGTTATTACACCACTCTGCTTTCTTGCCAAGTAAACAGTGTCATCAGAACTATCGATGTCTCCGAGAAGTAAGAAATAAGTGTATGAAGTAGATTAGTTGATTTAGTTACTATTCATCTCCCTTTCTCCTCTCAAGGAAATGAATGAGTTAAGGGGTTGAATTAAGACAATTGTGAGGTGTGGGAGGAGCAGTTTTATTTTCCTGATGGTGTCCTTTCTTTGTTCTCTAATGGTTGAGGAGGTCTTCAACTCTATGGTCACCTCTCAACTAGGCATGAAGGCTTCGGCTGACCTAAGCACCACCAATCTTTTATTTCTTGACTTTCAGGGAACTCTGTCTCTGATGCTGATTTGCACTCTGCTGGAATTCTGCCTAGCCGTGCTCACTGCTGTGCTGTGGTGGAAACAGGCTTACTCTGACTTCCCTGGGGTGAGTGTGCTGGCCAGCCTCTCTTAATCTTGCCTGGTGTATCTTATCTCTGCACTGTGTTGAGCTATGTCACCAAGAATGACAGAAGGAACAACCAGCCAGACATGAGATACACATGGGAGGGCGTTTTCATGGTGATGGAAGACAGAAAAGAAAAGCAGATGGCAATTGAGTCGCTGACAAGCTGAGAGTTCACTGGATATGAAAATAGTTCAAATGAGAAATCAACTGGTTCAATCTTCCCATTTTGTCAATGAAGGGAATGAGACTCTGGGAAGTTAAATGACTCACCTGGCATTATGCTATGAGTTTGTGCCTGTGCTGAGGACACTAGAACCGGGCTTGCCTCCCTTCTAAGCAGAAACAATTTCTGCCACAACCACTGATCTCTCTAATAGTATTGACTTGGTAAAGGGCATTTACACATGTAACTGGATCCAGTGAATGTCTTATGCTCTGCTTTTGCTCCTGGTGATTTTAAATTCTTTTTCCTTTTTAAAAGACATATTAAAAATGTACTGTTGAATCAAATTCCAAGGGATACCACCCCTATGGACTTATGGCTTTATTTAACTGTATTAAAAAGCCTTGATTTATCCAAAATTGTATTATAGAGTGTAGAATGAATACTAGATTGATAAGTTGCAATTATTTGAAGAACCTGGTGATATGCTCTACTTATCTTGGATTAGCTAAGAACTATGTATACAGTTGGAAAAATGGCATATATACATCTGTCTTGAACCTAATTGAAGTCTGAAGACCTAACATACTTTGTTTCTTCTAGAGTGTGCTTTTCCTGCCTCACAGTTACATCGATAATTCTGGTATGTCCTCAAAGATGACTCATGGCCCTGGATATGAAGAACTATTGACTTCTTAAGAAAAAAGGGAGAAATATTAATCAGAAAGTTGATTCTTATGATAATACGGAAAAGTTAACCGTTATAAAAAAGCAAAGCTTGAGTTTCCTAAATGTAAGCCTTTAAAGTAATGAACATTAAAACCAAACATTATTTCACTGTCATTTAAGATATGTGTTCATTGGGGAATCTCTTGATTTGCCTGACATTGACTTCAGCAAAAGCAAAGAGCTGTAAATTACCATTTACTAGACTAGCCAAATAGTCTGAATTTCCAGAAAACTAGGCAGAATGATCATTCCCAGAAACATTTCCCGGAAAATGTTTCCCAGAAAACTAGGCAGAATGATCATTCAATGGATCACAGTGAAGCAAAGGGCACAACCTTTTATTTTACACCTTAATTGTCAACAGTCAACAGGAGTTAACTGACTTCTTGTGGTGCTCAGACTCTTTTATACTGGTGCCAATGTTTTATCCCATGGATTTTACTCATTAGTGTGTAAAGGCAAGCCCCATACAATGAAGTCTCAGGGTCCATGAAAGTAGCTGGCTTCAAAATAAAATCTTTGAGTGCATATTTTGTTTTGATACTTATTTTGTTGTTTTTTCCTTTAAACACAGAACAAGTCAACAATGACAGGAATAAACCCAAATTTGAACTCCATTTTCTCCCCCCCAAATATTCAAGCAAAACTAATGAGCAAACAAAAGCTAACCAGGAATACTTATTTGTTATGAAGCAAAGACCTGTTGATACTTATTTTCTTATTGCAAGAAAGACCAATTGTGTAGAAATGTTAAGTCTCAGCATGTGTGCGCACACATACACACACACACACACGTAGAAAAGTATTTCAATTTTACATGAGCTCCATTTCGTTGAAAGAACTGGTCATGTTTCTCTTGCTTTTACCCACTGTAGCAGGGGTCATACCCGCTGTATCAGATATCCTGATACTCAGACAGCTTTTCTGCTGTTTTTTTCCCAGTCTGAAACTGGACTGTCAGATTCTTTGATTTTAGCTTTATCTTCAAACTCTCGTTCATTATATCTTCTCCTTGTCCATTGCACCCCCCACTGACACACACCATTTCTTTTGGGTTTTTTTTTTTTTTTTTTTTGTGAGACTGAGTCTGGCTCTGTCGCCCAGGCTGGAGTGCAGTGGCCAGATCTCAGCTCACTGCAAGCTCCGCCTCCCGGGTTCACGCCATTCTCCTGCCTCAGCCTCCAGAGTAGCTGGGACCACAGGCGCCCGCCACCTCGCCCGGCTAGTTTTTTGTATTTTTTAGTAGAGACGGGGTTTCACCGTGTTAGCCAGGATGGTCTCGATCTCCTGATCTTGTGATCCGCCCGTCTCAGCCTCCCAAAGTGCTGGGATTACAGGCTTGAGCCACCGCGCCCGGCTTCTTTTGTTTATTTACCTATTGTGGACATTCAGCTTTTATTGACACTTATTGGATACAAGACACTATGTCAAATAAGAGAAACAGAGATGACAATGAAATTAGGGATGTATACCGGGCACTAATTATTATTTGAACACAGAATAAAGCAAACTTCTTCTGCCTAAAAGAATGTAGGGGATAAACAGGTGTGTGTGTGTGTGTGTGTGAGAGAGAGAGAGTCCTTCCTTTGAAAATCCACCTCCCCCATATCAATCACATGGTGCCACCTTCTGCCACAGGAGAGGACTATAACCCAGAGTCCACAATTGGTGTATTCATCTACTGTATTCACACTCCAGCTTTGTTCCTCACCCCCTGCCACCATGTCTTCACCACCACCACAGGACTCTGGATACCAGAAGTCTTACTGATTACCCAGTCAAACTTCTGGTCTTCAAAGTTCCCCCTGGGTCTCTCTTCAGCTTTGACTTGTTTATCAGAAAAGGCATCCAGTCCTTTTAGGCAACACTCAAAACCACTTTTTATCCTAGGCTCAGCCTCACTGGTATGTCAGTCACTGATATCTTTTCTTTCAAGTAACAATGCCCCTTTAGCCCAAGTCAAGTAAGAATGATGCCTACCTTGAGACAGAAGATGTATTGAGATAACCTTTGTAAAGCAGTTACCATTATAGCAGACACATGAAAGATGCTCAGTGAACTTGAGTTTTATTGTGTGTTTACTTCCCTTTGCTTTTCACTTCCATAGTCCAACTTTCTTTCCCTTTCACTCCCATTCTCTATGTCTAAAATTAACTTCAACCCCAATACATCACTGGGATTTGGAACCTAATTATACTCATCAAATCTTTCATTTCTTCAAGAAAGTCTGGGACAGGCACAGTGGCTCATGCCTGTAACCCCAGCACTTTGGGAGATTGAGGCGGGCAGATTGCTTGAGTCCAGGAGTTTGAGACGAGCCTGGGGACCATGACCAAACCCTAAATCTACAAAAAGAAAAAAAATCAGCCAGGTGTGGTGACACATGCCTGTAGTCCCAGCTACTCAAGAGGCTGAGGCAGGAAAATCACCTGAAACTGAGAGGTTGAGGCTCATTGAGCCATGATCTTGCCACTGCACTCTAGCCTGGTGGACGGAGCGAGACCTTGAAAAAAAAAAAAAGAAAGGAAAAAAAGAGAGAAACTTGTAGAATGCTCTAAATAAGGTAACTCAGACTGTGTAGGAAACATGTTTTCTCTTCCCTTTGCAGGAGAAAGATTTTAGAATTATTGGCCTTTCCCAATTTCTGTACAATTGACTCTACTGACACCTTGTGGTGATAATGAGGAACAACTTTCCTCCCAAGAGAAATAGAAAAAGGCAAACCAAGGTATCTAGAATTCACTGGAGGTAGCTAATTTGACCATAGGAAATCACACTTGCCACCTTTGTCCTTTACAGTGTCTCCACATGTTATCAGTGAGGAGAAACTATGCATTTTTCAAAAATTCTTTATTATTATAAGGAAAGTGGCTGTGCTTAAGTCACGAGTAGGCCAAGGTAGACATCCATTATGGTATGACACAGCAGGTTTGGAGCACAGGTGCACAACCCCATGCATTATGTAGCTGTTTAATATAACCTGTTTGTGTGAGCTCATACCTGGCTTTGAGCCACTATGTCAGTGACTAATGTAACTGCACTGCTGACCCTGTATGACAGGAGAGAGAATAAAGCCATGTCCCAAATGCCTACAATCCAAGTGTTCTTTCAGCTACCCACCACCTGTCCACCACCTCCCCTCAGAACCCAGCTGAGGTTGGAACCTGTCAATTGGCATAGTCGGTAGGATCCCAAGATGAATGAGCCCTCAGCCTCAATGATCCCAGGTCAGCCATGTAGCCCCAGCATGGGTTGTGGTACCTGGTGGCAGTCGTGCTGCTAGGATGGGCCTTGGAGGAAACATTGACTGTGGTGGACAGGTCCCCTGTGAGCATGGAGAAGGCACTGAAGTACCTGGAAGCACAGAGCAATCAGAGGACAATGCCTTTGCTGGCAGAGTTCAATGGGTGTTTTTGACTGTACTATGGTAAGTGCACACTCAGTCCCTGCAGGGTGCAGCAAAGGTAGGGAACCTCCAGGCACAAACAGAACACCTGGAGGCCCAGATACACAGCTTGGAATGAGAATTAGAGGCTGCCATTACTGTGGGCTTGGGCCCACCATCGTGGTCAGAGACGCCTGCTCAGTCTGATACTGAGGAAGAAGAATGTCAGTTGCAGGTTTGCCCAGTGGTCCATCAGAAAATAGAGCAGGAACAGCCATTGGGGTCCCAGGGTTGGGCTTGGGGACCCCCTACCATGACAGAGCAGATGTCATATGGTGCCTATACCCCAATTATGTTGTGGGAATTAGATAAACAGTGTCAGCAGCACTCAGGGGAACCTCTACCTGCCTGGATGCCTCATCTCTGGGATGAGGGAGCCAACAGTATCATCTGCTCTGCCTCTGAAATGGAAAAATTGGCCTCCATTATGACTCATCCCTCCCTCCATCAGTGATTGCAGGTGATCAGGCAGTTAACACAAGGCAAGGCGACCACACCCTAATTGAATGGCTGATGGTGGCCATTTGAATGGTATGGGAAGATGCCAAAGAAATACCAGAAACTCTGAGTAAATGGCAGTCATAGCTAGATTTAGTGTAAGTAATTGAGGAGATGGGTTCAGGAGATGGGTTCAGGGTTCAGAATCTGGGTTCAAGACTCCATGGTGAACTCCAGCTACTCGGGATGCTGAGGCAGAATTGCTTGAACCTGTGAGGTGGAGGTTGCAGTGAGCAAAGATCATGCCATTGCACTCCAGCCCGGGTGACAAGGTGAGACTCCATCTCAAAAAAAAAAAGAAAAAAGAAAAAAAATTAAATATCCATGCTTAACCTCACTCTGATGTGTCTGCCTCCTAGCTTTCCATGTCGTGGGACAACGAACCTTGGGAATTACCCCAGACAATGATGCTACTACATTATGCTGGCCAAAAAGGTTATGGGAGGGGAGAGAAGAGGAATTGTATTGAGGATATTACTAGGAAGAATAAAAGGATCCCTGCGAACAGATTAACTTTTAAATAGTTCTCTTTGACAGTGAAAGGGTCTATTCAGGTGTTGTTACATTTTTGGTCTTACAGAAAGGCAAAGAAAAAAACCAACTATTCTTCTTGGTGGGTCCGGAATTTAGGCAGATAAAGGCACTTCAACTTCTTTGGGAGAGATGGTGGAAGCCCAGGGAAGGTCGGAAAGACCTTGAGCCTTCTTCAGTTCAGCATGTTAAAGTGCCACAATTTGAATTATTGGCTTCTGAGCTCCAACATTAACCAGAAAATCAGATTTTATTCAGTGAGCTCTAAACACCCTAAGAGCCGTTAGAGAGGCAGTTAAGTATTCATGCTTCTGGAATCATACTGTAAAACACAAATCTTGATCTATAGCAAGGTCTTACAGTCTTTGAGGAAGGAAGTGTCAGCGGACAAGTCTTTCAAAATGTTTTATAATTCATTTATATTATATATTTTTCTTGTTGGTACCAGTGTGATAATGGCAAAAACAACGTAGACACTCCATTCAGAGGTGCTAGATTTTAAATTTTAGCTGTAATACTTATTAAAGAAATCATCTTTGGATTTTTTTTTTTTATAGTTTTTAAGAATGAAACTCCCTTTGCAAAGACTATGACAGTGAGAGAAGTTTAGCATGGCTTATTTCTTCTTGCTTTTAAACTCAAACATTGGCTGTCCTTGGTCATTTCTGGGTGTAGGCCAAGCTAACCATGGGAGAAATTAGGTCATAGTTTAACTTTGGAGCAAGAATGGTAACAGTGCCTCTGCAAAACAAATCTCCTTGCTCAGAGACAAAACTGCCTTTGTAAAACTAATGAAAGATTAGGATTATGGGAGAGGCCTGACTTCTGCTAAAATGTAGGCAGACCTAGATAATAACCAGCCATTGTTCCAGAGGTCACAAGATTTGTAACTTCCACAATTTCTCCTATAGATAACATCAGTATTGTAGAACCTAAGATGGGTCTTTTGAGATGTTTTTCAGACTTTTGCGTTCTGATAACCTACTAACTCCACCTGGACTCATGGCTCATGACTCAACTGATCCTGTGGTCCCCACCCAGAGGCTGCCTGCACACTGGAGCTATTTTCCAAACCCCTATGATTTCATTCCCAGCCAATCAGCATTTCCCATTTCCTAGCCCCTTACAAACCAAGCTATCCTCGAAAAACTCTAGCCCCCAAGCTTTCAAGGAGGCTGATTTGAGTAATAAACTCCTGTCCTTCCGTTTGGCTAGCTCTGTATTTATTAAAATCTTTACTGTAATATTGCTGTCTATGAATCGGTTCTAGCTGTGCAGTGGGCAAGAAAAACCTGTTGGACAATTACAAAAATAAAAGCGTTGTTAGTATCAAACCTGCTAACATATATAAGTCATTCAATGGGGTTGCCTCATATTGGGCTCTCAGAAATATTATTTTCTTTTTATGTTTATAAGTATTGATGATGTTATGATAGATATAATTTGTTTATGTCCATCCATGACTCCTGGCTTTCAACTAGGAAGATTCCTATAAGCCTTCTCATGCTCCAAGTACTAAAGCAGTAAGAATATCTTTTGTTAAAGTATTTGACCTTTGTCCTTCATTCCTGAAGTCACTCCTAAAAGATAAAGTTGAAAGACAGTCTTTTGTTATTTGCAACAAGTGCTTTAAAATATTCGTAAGCTTATGCTAATAAGACAATTTTTAGAAAGCCCTAGAAAGAACTGGATGGAGGGCTGATTCCCAGGGGAACCATTCATTGTGCCCAGAGGGTTGGATTTTTTAGTCTCAACTCTCAAATTCCAGGAAGGGGAGAGGGGCTGAAAATTAAGTTAATCACCAATGGCCAATGGTTCCATTTGTCATGCCTATATAATAAAGCCTTCAGAAAACCCAAAAGGACAGGTTTTGGAGGGTTTCCAGGCAATGCACAGGCTTACAAGAAGGTGAACAAGAACTCAATGTGCAGGGAGTTTAGCACATTCCATGAGGACAGAAGCTCCTGTGCTTGGGACCCTTCTGGACCTTGCCCTATATACCTCTTCATCTGGTTGTTTGTATTGCAAAAGAAAAAGAAACTTTTTATCTGTGAAATGTGATCTCCCTTTTAAATTATCAAGCCCAGAGAGACATTGAAATTAGACCACAGTCATGTCCTACCCTCTCCTCCTTGAGCTAAGTAATCATTTTAAGCCACCTGCTATATGGACTCTAGACTGAGTCACCATCAATAGCTATAAATTAACATAATGACATCATATGCAGATAACATAATTTGAACTCTATAGCCAATCATGAATCAATGTTATCTCTGTAAACCAATGCAAATTTCTGAAAAGAGAACTTTTGTCATCACCTCCCCTAATTCTGCCTTTTCTCTTTGAAAACGTGAGCCTTTTCTTTGTTCTCAGGAGCACTTCCCAGTGTTTGCTGGGCTTCAGTCCCTCAACCTTAGTCAAAATACATTCTCTACCTATATTAATTTTATCTTGGTTTCTTTGTTTAGGTCAACAGTATCCTTTATTATTTCCTTTATAATACACTGATAAACATGTTTCCCTGAGATCTGTGAGGTGCTCTAGCAAATTAGTTAAGTCCAAGATTGGGGGCATGGGATCCCTAATTTATAGTGGGTGAGTCAGAAGTACAGGCAAAATAACCCAGGGCTTCTGGTCAGCATTGGAAATGGGGAAAAGTCTTGTGAAACCGAGCCCTCAAACCATGGAATCTGATATTATCTCCAGGTTAGATGGTGTCTCAACAGAATTGAAGGACACCCAGCTGGTGTTCACTCCAGAAATGATTGATTGCTTTTTTGGTGGGGAGAAATCCCCACACATTTGGTCGCAGAAGTCTATGTTGATTATTCTGGTATGACAGCAGAGGAAAAACAGTTTGAGTTGTTCTTTCTACGTTTTTGGAAGAACTATGTAAAACAGCAATCTATCTTAAAAATAGTTTCCTGTGATTTCCTGCTGGGTCTGACCCTCAGACCCTGACAGAGCGATGGATGAATGGAGTACACAGACACAGGATTTTTGCCCAGCCGCATGGGTAGGGGACTGGGTTGCTCAAAGACACTGAGGAGGGTGCCATAAAGAGTCAGCAGCCACAGCCTCAACAAGCCAGCCTTGCAGGCATTTATTCAATACAGATTTAATGACAAAGACCTTGAGTAATTGTCATGGTCAGGCACCCCCTCCCCACCCCCAGGGAGAACAGTCCTGCATGCAGATAGTTAAAGGCCAGGTTCCAAGGCCTAAGTAAACTAACTTATCTAGATCAATTCCATTGCGCTTCCTTGTTATCTACTCTGAGAGAATTCAGCTGCCTTCAGCTACATCCTTTCCTGAAGCTTTTGCAAAACCTCCTGGCCTTCCAAGAAGGTTTGCTTCTTCCTATAATTTTTCCCACCACCCTGCCCGATCTTCTATAATTTCCAACTTAATTTTTCTTGAAATCTAAAATTTTTCTATTTATTTAGAGCCAAAGACTAATATTAAGATCAAAGTAATACAGGTTAACCAGCCCAGAGATCAAATGCTTACAGTTAAAACAATAGGTCTCAAAATACAGACATCCAGGATTGATGATTATGAAGACAGGAAAGAAAATTAAACAACATTAAACTGTTTGATGGAGAGGATGGTTCCCTAGCCTGTAACCACAATGTGAACAACATTCAATCCCAAGGTACAATGAACTAAAAGCAAGCAGTTATCAATTGTTAAGTGCACTATTATTCACTGAGATATTTCCATATGTTTAGCCTGCATCAGATCATATTTGGTGTGGAATTTTAGAACATGTACCCTACCTCAAATATTCTCTTAGAAAAAAACTGTCAGTTATCTAGGAAAGTATGTTATTTAGGCTCTAATATAAAATATTGTCCAGTGTTTCACAAACTATGAACTTTAAATCCTTGGACATTTAGAAAGACAGAGGAGAATAGATAACATTTATTGCAAGGATTCTTAAATTCATATATCTCAATGTGTTTTTGAAAAATTAGTAAATAAAAAGACCACTTCCTTGTACTTGTCTCGTAGCTACCTGTTCTGTAAACAACCTTCCCGCCTTTGCTGTGCCCAGACAAGTCCAGATATGCCTTCCTGCCTAGTAACGGACAGTCTCTCTTCCTTCCCACCTAATAGACCCTATTCAATTTTAAACTTTAGCCAATCGAGCTAGCTTAGATTGTGAGGTCCAACCCCAGCCAATAGGGAAAGAACACAGAAGTGTTAGGAACTGCCTTAGGGATAAAAACAACTGCCCTACCCCACTCAGTGTGCTCTTGGGATCATGACTGCGCAAGCTGCACCCTTTTGCAGAAGTAAATTTGCCTTGCTGAGAAATCTTTTGTTTCAGTGCTCATTCTCTTTATGACTCCAAGCTCTGATTTTTAACATAGGCATAGCTTAAACTTCTATTTGCTCTTCACTGCACTTGCAGGTATAATTTCTCATCCACCACACTTCAATTGGTATCCAAGAAAAACAATGTGTGGTACTTATGTGACTGAAAATTCTGATTATGTGGTGACTGTTGAAAGTTCACCTTGAAGATAATTGAGTATAGCAGTACAATCAGTCCCCAATAATCATCCTGTTCCTGTCTTTAAAACATTACTCAAAATATCTTTAAACTATCAAGAAAGAAAAATGTCAACACTGGGCTGCTGCAATTGATAAGAACCCTAAAAGGATAAACTAGTGAAAAGAGAAGAAACGTATCAGTATCTGAAAAATCTCCCTCCTTTCCTAATGACATTTCTCAAATCATGTTAATTTCTTGAACACTCTAAACCCCTTGAATCACTAAGAGGCTGAAGGCTGCAGAAAAGGGTGTCACAGATGCCTGATGGCTGAGCCACATTTTGAAAATTATCTGGGCAGTGAACTTAATTCAAACTAATTGGGACAACTAGTTTGAAGTATACAACTACAATGAAGTATACTGAATGTTCTAAAACCATGTAGGGGACAAAGGAAAAATTTTCCTTTCACCTTCTGAAGGTTCACTGAAAAAACCCACAAAAGAAGATTAATTGGAGAAAAGGCATACAAATTTATTAACATGCACAGGGAAGAACCACAGAGTGATTACTCCTATGCCTTAATGAGGTTTAGAAGCTTATATGCCATCTTGAGGTTACAGAAAGAAAGAGGGCTTGGATTGAAACCACCTTTGCAAAAATTATAACTGAGGAAATTATGACAGTGAAAGAAATCAGACCTAACCGACTCCATCTTGCTTCTAACCTTTAAGCTATCTTTGTTCATTTCTGAATGTAGGCCAAACTAACCTTGGGAAGAAATTTAGTTTATGGCTTGACTCTGAAACAAAATTAATAACAGTCCTTTCCTGAAAGACCACACACATGTGGCCTGAGACAAATACATATTTGACTTCTTCCTCTACTCTATGTCTATTTTTATGTTATGTAAAACGAAGATTTACTAAGCACAAGATGAATGCATAATTGACTGTTCCTCTGTCCTCTCCTTTCACATGTAACATGTGGATTCAGTGAGCACTAATCAAAGCCTCATAAGGATATGAACACTTATCTCACTACCTACCCTCCTTTTTTCCTTTCCTCTTTCCCCTATGCCACTCTTTCCCCCTTAAATATTGAAGTCCTCAAAGCCTTTTTGGAAAAAACACAGGTCACATATCCTGCTGTAGCTTGTGTCTTTTTTCCCAGGTGGATCCTCAAACATAGTGAAATAAACCTCTGAATTGATTGACACCTGCCTCAGACACACTTTCTAGTTTAGATCCATTCTCCCCTTCTTTTCATTTCCTGCTTCAAGGAGGTTCATGTGTTATGGTGCCCCCATTTTAATCACCAAATTTTCAGAATCCATAATCTGGATCCTATTTGCATCTATAACCCGAGTCAGCCTCCGTTAAGGAATTAATCACAAAGCTCAGAGCAAGCCAAGAGAATGACTAAGAGCAAGAACACTGGTCCCATCTGGATCCTACGTGAAGCTCTCTTTGCCCAATTTGTTTCTTCATTTGTAAAGTAGAGATAATAAGATTCTGGGTTTTGTTGTTGTTGTTGTTGTTCCTAGTGGTAAGGATTAAATCAGCAGTTCCAATCTTTTTGGCACCAGGGACCAGTTTTGTGGAATACAATTTTTCCATGGACTAGGGCGGGGGGATGGTTTCAGGATGACTCTAGTTCATTGAATTTATTGTGTGCTTTTCTTCTATTATTATTATGTTGTAACATATAATGAAATAATTACAGAAGTCACTGTAATGTAGAATCGGTGGGAGCCATGTTTGTTTTCCTGCAACTAAATGGTCCCATCTGGGGGCAATGGGAGTTATTATCAACATTATCATCACTTTGCCATCATTATATCTGAGTTTCATACATAAATTGTGACACCAGTTTTTCCCACAAGATGTGAGACAGATACTGTTACTATCTCCATTTGCAGGTGAGGGAACACAAGTAAAGTAAGATTCAGCAAAAGGCCCAGAGTCACACAGTTACCAGGCTCTCACCCCACCTACTGGTTACTCTCTATTCTATTACTTAAATAGATTTTCTTCACCAGTATTATTCACTTCCTAAGATTATATTTTTGATATGTGTATAACTGTATCTATGCATATGTGTATACATGTATGAATGCATTTAGTTTTCAACACGCTTATTTTCTGATTTGCCTACTTTAAGGGCAGAGAACTTCTTGTTCAAGTTTGTGTCTTCCGGAGTGAAAATGAGCCCCAGGAAGTATGGCCCTTCATAAATAATTTGTGAATTGATGAATGAAATCAATACTAATCTCCTCATTGCTCCTGGGCTGTATCCTTGTGGATTTTACTTTAAAAGAGAGAGGTGATTATTACCTTTGTCAGGTAATTAGAATAGCAATAAGTGTGTGTGTGTGTGTGTGTGTGTGTGTGTGTGTGTGTGTGTGTCTCCCTATCATCCCCTCCCTGCTACCCATCCAAGACTCTAATAATCACAATTTTACTCTCTTCTTCTAGGAACTCAATGTTTTTTGGGGGGTACATTATCATCCTTAGGCACTCTTCTAAATAGTTTACATTTATTAACGCAGTGATTTCTCACAGTGACCTTATAAGAGAGGTTCTATTATACACATTTTACAGAAGAAATTTACAGGCAGATGGAACACAGGAGAGAAACTTGTTTATCTGGCTCTTTCCTTGAAATTCTACTTTAACCTGGAGTAACTCATTCTATTTGCAACCTAATGTGTTAAATGTTTATCCAACCTTTGGCAGTGTAGTAGTCACAAGTAGACAGGGTCTCTCTAATTTGAATATTTAATCTTGGCTTTTAAATCACTAAGCTTGCTTTGAAAAGCTTTTTTATTGTTCTAAGTGCTTCCCCAAATGCCATAAATAACTAAGCTATTCTAGAATCCTGTCATCTTTCATTTGGGTTTTATAAATCTTCCGAATAACAGGCATATGCGTTAAGTTCTAAGATTCAATAAACAGTGTTTAGAATTACTCCTTTTTTTATCGTGTAACAATATTTCTGCTGGAGGAAAATCTCACAATCCACTTTTTTTTCCTTTTATTTTTAGTTGACACATAATCGTGCATATTTTTGGGGAACAGAGTGATATTTTCATACCTGTGTATACTGTACAGTGATCAAATAAAGGCAATTAGCATATCCATCAACTCAAACATTTATCATTTCTTTGTATTGGGAACATTCAAAATTCTCTTTTTAAACATATAAAATAAACGATTGTTAACTATATTCACCCTACAGTGCTAAGGAACACTAGAACTTATTCTTCCTATCTAGCTGCAATTTTGTATTCATTAACCAATCTCTGCCTATCCTCCCCTTCCTACTACCTATCCAACCCCCTAATGACCACAGTTTTACTCTCTTTTTCTAGGAACTCAATGTTTTTTTAGATCCCACATATGAGTAAGAACATGCTCAACATCCTCTTGGACACTACAAATTTTACCTCTCAGGGTCTGTGTTTTCAGAATTTGGTTTTTCATATTGATTTTTTAAATAAATCAGGAGTCAATTTTTTGTGAGTGACGTATTTCCAACTTGAACCAGTTTTACAACCAATAGGACTTGTTAGCTCCTATTTTTGGTAAGACTCCTGAAATAAACCTAGGAGATAACTGGATGAAAAACATTTAGAACAGCCAACAAGAATCTCTTGCCATTTCTTGTCCTTCTGAACTACTTGGCTGTGACCTACTTTTCTCTCACCGTAGGAGAGCTTTGTTGATAAGGCAAGAACAGCAAGTTTCAGGGTTTTATCAAAGACATTTTAACACAGCATCTACAGAATAGCACAGTAGCTCATTTTCACATTACTCCCCTGTCACAAACAATGATAGAAAAATAATGCAATTGACAGCTTACAGAAACATTATTCTTCAATATGATGGTTATCCACTAGAGAAGAGAAAAACGTGAATTTCCAAGGAAAAATAATATGAAGATCTACTCCTCTCTGACTGAGTGAAATGTCCCAGTTTTCTCCTGGTGTCTTAGAAAAGATCAAGAATGCCGAAATTGCATTCCCAGGCCCTCAGTCAGGCTTATTTTCAAATTCAGAACTCAAAATTGAGTTCGAGAAGTGCACCAATGTTTCTAAAACTGAACCAGAAGATTGCAAAATGGAAAATTAAGACTGCACTGTTGCACCTGGGGTCAAATCCTTCTTTATGGCTCAATCACCCAGTGCCCTGGGCATGCCCTTGTCACATGCCATTTTCAGGATTGATCTTCAGGTGAATATGAAGATGGATTGATCTTCAGGTGAATATGATGATGTGCTGCCCAGGTGCCCCTTCAAGGAAGGCCTTACTTCCCAGGGGTGAGGAATGCAGTGAGCAAACTCTGTATTGGTCTGCCTCACATTTAGAGAGATGCTTCAACTCATGTCAAAACCTCCCAGGCAGGCCACATCAGATAACTGAGGAAGGCAGGAGTATAAACAAGCTTGGCCGTTTCTACATGGTAAGAACAGTATGGGCTGGACACAGTGGCTAAGGCCTGTAATCCCAGTACTTTGGGAGGCGGAGGCAGACAGATCACGAGGTCAGGAGAGCGAGAGCATCCTGGCTAATACGGTGAAACCCCATCTCTACTAAAAACACAAAAACAAAATTAGCCGGGCGTGGTGGCTGGCACCTGTAGTCTCAGCTACTTGGGAGGCTGAGGCAGGAGAATGGCGTGAACTCAAAAGGCGGAGTTTGCAGTGAGCCGAGCTCGTGCCACTGCACTCTAGCCTGGGCAACAGAGCGAGACTCTGTCTCAAAAAAAAAAAAAGAAAGAAAAAGAAAAAAAAAGAACAGTCTGAAGGGTCATCCTCACCCCAGAATCCCTTGCAGATTAGTCAAGTCTTCTCAGGTCTGCATCTCATTTCACACTGCAACAGTTTTGCTTCTTCCACAAGGATTTTCATGACCATTATAGCACCCAGAGGTCCAAATACCAAGGTAACTCTTCCTGAACTCATAGAACTTGCTCTGGATTTGCTCTGATTCATGTCTCTGGGCTCCTTTGGATTGCCAGCTCCTCAAAAGAGATGTTGTCTTATATGTGTGAATTGTAATAACTTATAAAAGTTATATGGCTGGCACAGATGAGCATACAATAATTGTCTGAAGAATTAATGGGGTAATTATTTAATTTTAGAAGTAAATGGGAGAGATATGGTGACAGATATGCTCCTCAGAATGAAGAGGCAATATGGCAACAAACCAAAATCATATTGTCCTCTTTTAAAAATATAATTACATACCCCACTATTCCTAAAAGGAAATATTTAATACCAATCATAGTCTAGAGTACCTAGAGAAAGGAAAAAAAAAGTATTTGGAGAAGGAAAGGCTTTTCCAAAATATCAGCACCAGAACATCAAGATCACTTGAGAGTCAGTTTTTCTACTCTATGTTGTCATTAGAGGGGGTTCCTAGTGAGGGCAGATCATTTGTGTATCAAAATTTCAGGCTTCCTGGATTGACATTGACCACACTCGGTATATCTTAAACTAGACAGGTATTCCATGGCGATAGAGTCTATGCAATCCTACCCCCAAACTTCAAGAAATCTGAGAGACCAAAGAAAGAGGCTGACATATCCAGTTTCTCAGAAAGAATCATTTAATAGAGACTTAGGAACAGAAGCCATGACTATGTCACATACAGCAAAGTGACAAAATGATGGATTGCTGTGCCATTACCCCCAGACCCAGAGTTTATATACTATAGGGAATGAATGTGTACAAAGACACAATAGGAATGGGACTCGGCACTCCCAACCCCACTAATGCATTTTTTTCAGACCTGCTGGTCCTGCATGCTGCCCCTGGGGTGCTGGGACACAGCCCAAGAAGAGGGCAGAATGCAGTGCTCATGGCAGAGCAGGTGGCCCCCAGAGCTCCACACTGCTGCTGCTGGCTGGCCTAGCACTGTCGGGCAACAGTGGACAGAGGCTTCAACCTGCAACTTCCCTATTTCAATTTGGCCAGGAGTTCCTGCATCACCTCTTCCATAACCTTCCATAAAGAAGCCCCAGCATGCCCACCCCACTAAGGCCTGTACTACGGACTGGTAAACGCCCTGTAGCTGCTGGAGATCCCAACTAGACCATCCAGACTGTAAACCAAAAATAAAATCCTAAGTTCCCCAACTGACTTATAGACCTCACTTCTTGGCCAAGGGTATTCCAAACCAAACCTGAAAGTCTAGTTCAGGCCGTAATGGGAAGGGAGGTAGGACATGCCTCATTATAATCTCCTCCCCTTGGAATTCAAGCACAACTGACTGGCATTAACATTAATACCAAGACCTTAAGAATGACAAAACAGACTCTCTGTAGCAATAAGACACGAAATTCCAACCCTCTGTAGTATAGAATCACATGACAGCATAAACCAAAAATAAAATTCTAAGCTTCCCTCTCACCCCCCAAATAACTGAATAGACCACTCCTTTTGGCCAAGGACATTCAAAAGTTAGCCTAAAACACAAATTCAGGCCATGGTTGGAAGGATTGGTTGGATATGCCTCATTATACCCTCCTCCCTTTGGAATTCAGGCACAACTGACCAACATTCACATTAAAACAGTGACCTTAAGACTGACAAAGCAGACTGTTTATAGCAATAGGATGCCAACATGACAGATAGCTGGCCCTGAAAGAAATCAAAGTATTTTACCCCAAAATATATTTCCTTGATGTTTCTTGAAATGGCCTTGCAAATCTGTCTGTTGTGGGGAAAATCTACATTCTGTAGACAATCCCTTTCTTTTTCCAGCTTTTTTTCCTGATCTGAGAATCAAGGAAGATTCTGGCACCTTGCAAAGTCTAATAAGAAACACTTACAGTCTATTCTCTCTGAAGCCTGCTACCTGGAGGCCTCATCTACATAATAAAAACCTTGGTCTCTACAACAGCTTATCTTAACACAGACACTGCCTTCTATTGATTCCAGGTCTTTAAACTCTTTCAATCAACTGGCAATCAGAAAATCATTGAATCCACCTGTGACCTGGAAGCCTCCTAACCAACACCCCACCTTCTCCCTTTTCCATCCCCATGCGTGCTCCAAGTTGTCTTGCCTTTCGGAACCAAACCAATGTACATCTTACATATATTGACTGATGTCTTATGTCTCCCTAAAATGTATAAAACCAAGCTGTAACCCAACCACTTTGGACCCATGTTCTCAGGAACCCCTGGGGCTGTGTCATGGGCATATCCTTAATTTTGGCAAAATAAACGTCTAAATTGATTGAGACCTGTCTCAGATACCTTTGGTTTACAAAAGCCAATAAGCCCTGAAAGAAATTGAAGTATCTTATCCCAAAATATGTTTCTTTAATATATTTTACATATTTTGACATGGCCCTATAAAGCTGTCTCTTGTGGAGAAAAATCTACATTCTGTAGAGAATCCCCTTCCCTTTCCTGGACTTTTTCCTGGTTCAGAAGAGAATTAACTAAGAGTGTGGCACCTTTTAAAGTCTGATAAACCTTTACAATATATTCTCTCTGAAGCTTGCTACCTGGAGGCTTCATCTGCATATGAATCTTGATCTCCACAACCCCTTATCTTAACCTAGACGCTCCCTTCTATTGATTTCAAGTCTTTAGGTAATAAACTCTTTCAACCAAATTGCCAATCAAAAAATCTTTGAATTCTCTCCTTCAAGTTGTCCCACCTCTTTGGTCTGAACCAATGTACATGTTACATGTATTGCCTGATGTCATATGCCTCCCCAAAAGATATAAAGCCAAGCTGTATCCCAGTCTCCTTGGGCACATGTTCTCAAGACCCCGTGGGAGGCTGTGTCATGGATCATTGCTTCTCATATTTGACTCAGAACAAATTTAAAATATTTTACAGTTTAACTCTTTTTGTTGACAAGACTTTGCACTCCCACTTTCCTCTAGAGACAGCCCTGTTGATGGAAAAACCTTACAAGCCAAGATAAGCCATGTTCTGACCCTGTCCCATACATTTCATTCAAGGTCCTCTGATTGGAGGACCTTTGAAAAGATAGAGCAAATGGCCTTCCAACATAGATTTCACTCAAAGAAGTTAACCCTATCAGCCTCATGTGCACAACACCAGAAGGATGACTGGTCTTTACCTTTGCCTCCTTCTAATACTAAAATCCCCACCCAGGGAGAGGCTTATTTGCCATTTTCTAATCATGTCATGTAGGTATTAGCATTACTTCTTACTATACCTGTGCACCCTGCACTGCACCCCACACACCTGGTGACACTCGCCTATCTCATGAATTATGCATGTCACTCTCCTTAACCCCCTTGTGCCTGAGGTTTCAATTTTTTGAATTTTTGCAATCAGACCTTGGTGATGACCTTGAGCAATAGGATACGAATAAATCCCGCATGCTTAGCATTCCAATAATGGGGCATGAGGCATAAATGTATTAAGGCACCACAATGCACAGCCTTTAGGGAGACAGCATGAGAACTTTAACTCCAGTGCTGGCTCCCTTTTGTTCCAACGCAAGCCCTTAATAAAGGCCTTGACTGGGAAACTTGTTGGGCCTCATGCCACTTTTTATTACATGAGAATGTAAGAACCTGTGATTGGTAACAATAGGACAATTGAAGTCGATTCCCCAGGGAAAGGCAAGAACACTGTGTACATCTCCTTAAAGGCAGGATTTATAGTAACAGTAGATAAAGTAGAAATCTTAGAGGCATTCCCAGAGCAGGGGTCAATCAGAAGCCAGCATGCAGCCAAGCAGCCCGGCAACCTAGCCTCAAGCTCCATTTTAAACTTTTAATCTTTTCCCTTCCTCCTTCCCATCCCAGTCTCAAGACACAGCTTTGAGACAAACTGCATATGTGTTACCTCTCGTCTTTAAATCCAGGCTCAGAATGTGTTGTGAACCTCCACTCCCTTGCATTTCCCGTACTATGCTCCCACACCTTATGCACATTTATTTACCTACATACTTGTTAAGCACACACCATGCTCTCTTATCTGGTCCTACCTTTCCTTGGAAGTTTCATGGGTCAGATCCTGATAGGGACCAGGCACTTCTGGAATTCTTTCTCCAGTAAAAGATTACTTCAAGGATGGAATCCACTCCGGGTGACAATAAGACTGACTGCAACTAATTTATAACCTGGCAGGATCCACAAAGGTGCCAACCCTTCACCAAATGAGACAATAATTCAAGATGAGACATCAGAGCAAGTCACGACACCTGGTACCCCCTAGCCCCTTCTCTCTTCTGTATTCCAAACCCTTTCTTTAAAAAACCCTGCGTACCCTCCACAAATCGAAGAGTGGAATTGCTCTGTACTCTTCCCCCTACCTAGAACGGATAATAAAGGAATATCCCTCTTTCTTATCATAACGCATTATTATTTTGACCTCATTCTGTAAGAAAGAAGTTCAGCAAGCAGCCAGACCCTTTTTGCTGGTTACAAACGTGGTGAATTAGCATCCAAGAAGGAGCTGCTTTATCCCCCTAAACAGGCTCACTCTTTTGGCAATTCTGATTTAATAGATTTGTTTTAGACATTGTGGTCAGACAAGTTTGGAAGACACTGTCATAACAGAGTCCTATATTTCTCCACACATATCTCTTCAGGTACACCTTTCCCAACCACTGCCCTTCCTTTTCCCATGAATGTATAACCCAAGCCTGCTCAGAGTCTCTACAGATACAATGGCGTGCATTTAGTTTTTATTTTTATTTTATTTATTTATTATTTATGTATTTTGAGATGGCGTTTCACTCTTGTTGCCCAGGCTGGAGTGCAATGGCGTGATCTTGGCTCACTGCAACATCCTCCTCCCAGGTTCAAGCGATTTGCCTGCCTCAGCTTCCCAAGCAGCTGGGATTACAGGCGTGCTCCATCACACCTGGCTAATTTTGTATTTTTAGTAGAGACGGGGTTTCACCATGTTGGTCAGCCTGGTCTTGAACTCCTGACCTTAGGTGATCCACCCTCCCCAGCCTCCCAAAGTGCTGAGATGGCAGGAGTAAGCCACCACTCCCAGCCCTGCATTTATTTTAAATCTTATGAATTAGTATGGTCAATCTCTTTTCATTATTCTCTGTTTAGATTTATCTGAAGAGGAGAGAAATACCTGTGGGTCTGAGGCTCATTTATCACCTGGGCTTTTCAATTCTCCTTGAGAAATTGCTGCAGTTTGCTTTGAGGAGACAACATAATTCCAAATGTCCTGGTTATCCTTAACTAGGAATTTTGGTGTTTCTCAGACTGCTAATTTTCATCCTATTTATATTAGTTTGCTACAGCTGCAATGACAAAGTACCACAGACTGGGTGGCTTAAACAATAGAAATTTATTTTTTCACAGTTCTGGAGGCTACAGCAAGCCTAAAATCAAGGCTTTAGTAGGGTTGGTTTCTTCTGAGGACTGTAAGGGAAGGATCTGTTCCAAGCCTCTCTTACTGGCTTGTAAATAGCTGTTTTCTTTCTGTCTTCACGTAGTCTTCCTTCTGTACATGTTTGTGTCCTGAACTCCTCTTCTTATAAGAATATTATTCATATTGAGTTAGAGTCCACCCTGAATATCTCATTTTAATTTAACTACTCTTTAAACATGATGTCTCCAAATACGTCACATTCTGAGGTCCTGGCGCTTAGGACTTCAACATATAAACTCTGAGGGGAACATAGTTCAGGCCATGACACCTCTGGAAGCAAGAGTCTTTATTCTGTAACAAAACCTAAGATAATCAAGTGGGCACTCCATGTTCAGAGTATCATCCTCCCTTCAGAGAGGAATTCTAAAAGAAGTAGACATCCCATCTGTTACAAACCCTAGAAGAGAGCCCAAGATATCAGGTGATACCAGAGACCTGGAAATAGGTGATTTCCAGGGACTGGAGTGTGAGGTGTAAAGAAGTTAGTTCTTGTGTCTAGGTTTTTTTTTTTAAAAAAGGGTTATGTAGAGATAACTACATAGAACTGTACCACCAATTAATGCTCCATGTTTCTATCTCAAGAACAAATGCACAATCATTTTGAGGAGAGTGTTCATTAATTTCACAACTCTCACGGCTAAGACAGGCAGTTAAGCCAAGTAGGAGGAGCACGGACACTAAAGTGAAGCCAGCGTGGGTTTAAATCCTAGCTCCATAATCTCGTGGCTAAGTGGCCTTGGCAAATTGTTTTTATTCTTGTTATGCAAAGATGCTTACAGTTTTTAAAAAGAGGTATTTCTTACCTCAAGAGTTTGTTTCATAGATTAAAATGAAGTAACACAAGTTAGGCTTTCAGCAGAAGGCTGGAGACATAATGGAAATTCAAGTAAGTTTGGCTTCATTCACTTTCTTTTCTTTTTTTGGGGGGTTGGAGGGGATGGAGTCTCACTCTGTCACCCAGGCTGGAGTGCAATGGCGCCGTCTCAGCTCACTGCAGCCTCTGCCTCCTGGGTTCAAGTGATTCTCCTGCCTCAGCCTCCCTAGTAGCTGGGACTACAGGCGCATGCCACCATACCCAGCTAATTTTTGTATTTTTAGTAGAGGTGGGGTTTCACTATGTTGGCCTGGCTGGTCTTGAACTCTTGACCTTGTGATCCGCCCACCTCGGCCTCCCAAAGTGCTGGGATTACAGGCATGAGCTACCATGACCAGCCTGGCTTTATTCACTTTCTTATTCTCCTGTAGGATTTGGAATTCCAGTTCAAATTTTCCAGTTTAATTGTTGATTTCTCATGATAACTGCTCATGCCAGAAAAACTTTCTTTACGTTCTAGTAGCATCTTCTATTGCCTAAGTGGATCTTTCTCTCCTCTCTCCCTTTTTGCACATGAACTTCTGAAGGACAGCATTTATAGTATATTCATATTTTCTGTTCTGTGTCTTAGCAAAATGTCTGGAATCTAACAGGGCATCAGCCCTTATTCAGGTCTATTGCCATATCCATAGAATCATGTTAGATAGAATATCAATTTATTTACGAATGGCAAAACATAGCAGCACCATTGTCTATCCTAGCTCACTTGTCTCTAAAAAAAAAAAAAAAAAATCATTGAACAATAGCATACCATGTAGGAAACCACTCTTAACAATCTCATATAGACTAATCGCCAGTCCTTCTTCTGCCCAGCCTAAATCTATCCCCAGGACAAGGCCTTACAGCAGCACAAAGCAGATTCCAATCCAAAAATGTTATATAGGGCCACCAAATAACGAGAGGAGATGAGCTGTTTTCTCTGGGCACCTTTTATGCACTGTTTACTGTGAGAGCCAAAAATTGATCTTGGCTCTCTCTTTTCTTTCTGTTTTTTACAGATTGAGCCTCTTGTGCTGTTTTTCAACCAGTTCCCTTCTGATAGGCAGATATGGTGGGTTAAGATATTTCTCACTGATGAAGAAAGTTGATATGTTTTTAAAGGTTTCCCAAAACTCATCTGATACCATTTTCCCTAGAGCCTCTTTCCATCTGCTTCTCTGCCTTTTTAGGACAAGATAATATCATTTTGTAATATATGATTTTACAGTTCAATTTATCTGGAAGTAGTCTATGTGAAGGTTACTAATAATTACATTCCTTGATCTTACCCAGGGTCTTAAGCCCACTTTTTCCAACCAGAGTTAAGGGATAGGTGAATATTGCCAAATGTTCCTGAGAAGCTGACAGTGTCTCTTTTCCTAATTTCAAGTTCAGGATTACACATCAATGTCTATAAATTTAAAAATAGGTTCCATTCATCATTCTAGAAACTGGGCTAAATGATTTTTGAACATTCAAAATGTATTTAAAGTAGTTATGTTTAATATATTCATTTAAAAAACAACAACAACAAAAACTAAGATAAAATACAATGCTGGAACTCCCAGATAGAAGCTATTTGGAGATATAAGTTCAGCTCACTTAACTATTTGTGGAGTGAACAGAGGTTTTTCAGTGGAGGGAAATACTCATGTAACACAGAGAGATACTGACAAGGGACCCTCACACCTCTTGGATATATATATTTACCCCAACACTCTAAATCAAGTTACAATTAAAAATATGGTACCCTGTTTCATTAGTTGTTTATATAAGTAGATCCATGTCTATAGCAAGAATTATTACCTATTATTTACCTATAATGGGAATAATATGGGAAATTTTATTTCTAAGAAAAATTTTTAGGAAAAAAACACATTTTGATTAGCATTTGTCAGAGGGATTTAGAGAAATATTATTGTTCCAGGTGTCTTGCTACACCACATACTTCTTTACCCCAAGTGGAGAGCTGCTCCTTTGAAAATATGTCCACCAAATAGTTCTGATTGCTGTTGCTATCTCAACCACAAACTTGGTAATTGTGATTACCAAAAATTCTAAATATTTAAAAACTACAGAATATAGGAACAGAAAGACCAGTTGGGAATCTTTTGTTCCAAATTTCTCATTTTCAGATGTAGAACCTGAGGTTCACAAGGAGAAAAAACTTTCTCAAGTTTACATAGCAAGTAAGTAAAAGTGAGGACTGACTGGTCAAATGTGACTCATGCTCCAGTTTCCTTTCAACTCTATTCCATCAATTATTGACAAAAGATGGTTGGTGATTGTTCCTACATTCTGTTTTCTGGCTATGGGTTGTTTATAGAGTGTTCTGTTTGATAAAGGGCTGATGAAAAGGAGGACTTCAGAAACCACTCTCAGTCTTTGGCATCATTTTATTGATGCCTTAGTTCCCCATTATCTTAGATAAGTCCCTCAATCTTGTATGCCAACACAAACAGATAAGAAATCAAGTTACATTATTCCAATTTATTGCACAAATACAGGCAATTGAGAATACATAAGGAGATCACAAGCACACTAATAATTAATGATACAATACTGCATCGTGGGATAGAGTAGTTATGGAGGGAGAAATTAAGGCTGGATGAAAAGGTGTGCGTTCAGTGGTCTTCATGGAGAAGATGACCTTGAAGTTGAAATTTAGAAAGACAATTTGGGGCAGTGATAGTGTGAAGAGAACCCCAGCATTGTGCTCTGTGTCTGCCTGGGGTGGGCATACTATAAATGGCAGGCAGGGTGGGAAAACTCTCAGTTAGATCTTGAGAAAAAATTCATAAATTGTGTGTTGCGTATAAGAAATATGTAGTCAATGATGAAAATATAAATTGGGTGAAATGAAAGAGAAATACTATACAACTGTAAAGATAGATTGGATCCACTCCTAGAGGTTCTGGTAAACCAGGTTTAAGTGTCTGTATGTGAACGTCCATGCCATGGAAGGGATGTAATTAATACCCACAGATGATCAAGAGTAGAGATGCAGCTCAGCATGATACACAGTGAAAGGGTAGGGTTTTTTATTCTGCTGTCAAAGTTGGAGAAACAAAATTTTATTTTAGAAAAATGAGAATGGAAAACCTCAGGCCCTACAATTAAATAAAGCATACCAAGTCACTTAATTATCTGTTGTGTGATTGTCATGATCACTTACATAATCTAGTGAAATTAACATCTACCTGTCTGTCACCTTTTAATCTTGGCATCCTCAATACATAAAATGTAATTAATTATTTCATTAATTGTGACTAATACTCTCAGACTGATTTTTTTCAGTCATTCTACAGGACTCTTAGGCTAAAAACACAAACGATCTTTTCCTTCTTTTATAAACAGAATTTTTTCTTCGCTTGCTTTTCTTCACTACCTTCTATTCATAATCAACTATCTTATTTCTCACATATGCCCCCATTCTCTGTCTCTAAAGGTCTTTGCAAATGTTTTATTAATTTACTCATCACGATACTCGTGTGTGGAATTTCTCAGCACCTTCTGCATTCATTCACTATTGCTATTTTCTCTGCCCCATATTCATGCCTTAAGTGGATTGCTTATCACTGCGGACTTTTCTCCTGCCCAGGCCTACAGATACTGTCTCTGACGGTTACTTATTGTCTCTTTATCTAATCTTTCTCTATTTTGGGCTACCTGTTCTCTACGGTTTCACAATGCATGTTTATGACTAATTATTTTATCTTCTTTTTTTTTTTTTTTTTTTTGAGACAGAGTCTGGCTCTGTCGCCCAGGCTGGAGTGCAGTGGTGCGATCTCGGCTCACTGCAAGCTCCGCCTCCCGGGTTCACGCCATTCTCCCGCCTCAGCCTCCTGAGTAGCTGAGACTACAGGTGCCCGCCACCAGACACGGCTAATTATTTTGTATATTTAGTAGAGACAGGGTTTCACTGTGTTAGCCAGGATGGTCTCAATCTCCCGACCTCGTGATCCGCCCGCCTCCGCCTCCCAAAGTGCTGGGATTACAGGCGTGAGCCACTGCTCCCGGCCTATTGTATCTTCTATTCTAGATTTTTATCCTTAGTTTTTCCCTCCATTTATAGGCATGTGAAGTTTAACTTAGCTTCATCTCTATCTTAAAATAATTCTCTTACAGTGTTAACTTGCTTCATTTAATAATGATTTCTCCTATAATGACACTAAACCTCTGTCAAATTTTATCTTTACCAGAATTCTGTATTGAATGTCATCAGGCCCTCGATGGCTGCATTTCCCTTTGTCTCCCCAAAATGAAAGTCTAAAAATGAGCTTAATTTAGGTCTAGTTGTACTCCTCCTCCACTTTTCATATTTCTGACTTTTTATCTTTATCTTTTTCTTTTTTTGAGATGGAGTCTCCCATTGTCACCCAGGCTGGAGTGCACTGGCACAATTTAGGCTCACTGCAGCCTCTGTCTCCTGGGTTCAAGCAATTCTCCTGCCTCAGCCTCCCAAGTGGCTGGGACTACAGATGCCCGCCACCCCACCAGCTAATTTTTTTTTTTTTTTTTTTGTATTTTTAGTAGAGATGGGGTTTCACTATGTCGGCCAGGCTGGTCTCAAACTCCTGACCTCGTGATCTGCCTGCCTTGGCCTCCCAAAGTGCTGGAATTACAGGCGTGAGCCTCCGTGCCTAGTCCTTTTTATCATTTTTTTCAACATAACCAGTGTTCTCCTTTCATCTTAGACTCAAACACTTAATGTATTAGTCAACCAGTTGCTTGTCTAACTTTATTCTTTAATTTGTTAACAAAGTCTACCAGTTCCTCTTTTTCTACACGTTTTAGATATAACCATTATTTCCATTTCTACTCACTTTATTTCAGCTCAGCTCTTAATTTATTCTTCTTTTTTTCACAAATGTCTCACTAAATGATCTCCCCACTTACAATTTCCCTGTTTTTACCTATCTACCTCCCCAGACAATGGGTAACTTAATAAAATTCCCCACTTCCTACTTATCAATCTGCAAACATTATCTAATAATACCATGCCAGTGAATGTGCTGGTGATTTAGGCAATTATACAGATTTTTATAAAACTTCATGCAATACATTGCAAGAATGTATTATTGACTGGTGGTAAAATATTTGCATAGAAAGTTATATATAGTGTAAGTTATATATATGTGTGTGTGACTGTGTGGGTATGGGGGGGTGGTACAAACCATGCCCAACTGTAACTATTAGGAATGCTAAAAAAAAAAAAAAACCATAAGAACCAAATATTATGAAACTGTCAAAGTTTAACTCAACTTTCAGCCAGCCTTCTTGTGTTCTGTATTTGCACAGTTATAATCAAACAGTTAAATCTTGCTTATTACATGTTGACTTTCCAGCAGAGAGGTGTGTGAAGTCATAATATAAAACAAGAAAAATAGGAGTCTATCATATCTACAAATGGAAGGAGAATATTAAGGGGAACAGAAGCAACAAAAACAAAATATTCTCATCTGGCGAATAAATCTAATGTAAAATTGGCAGGCTGTGGAGAGAATAGAAATTTTTCCAGTAGCCCCTTAACAAGACCTTGGCCTTCTGGATTCTTGGCTGTGAATCAGAGTGTTCTGGACATGTGATTCTTATGAATCAGTGGGAGGAGACATTTCCCCTTGATCTTCCAACTCACTGTAAATAGCTGAATATATGTTTAATTCTTCATAAACACGATCATCTGGAACCTGATAAGGGAAAAATCATTTCATATCAATCACCACAAATTTCCCATCCCTAGAAGTCTTGCTCAAGAGACTTATCTCATCTACTTTTGTCTTTCTGACTCTCACACTCTCTGTCATTACTCTCTAATTATTTCTTTCAGTTCCAGAAAACCAAACCAGACTGGCTGGCTAAGTGGGCCCAAAACAAATCATGTCAGTCGATGACAAGTTGGTGAGGTTATTCCTTAGTATATCTGCAGTCTTATTTATCTATCTTTGGAAGAGAGTGATTTTTTTTTTTTTTCTTTTGAGACGGAGTCTCACTATGTCACCCAGGCTGGAGTGCGGTGGCCACAATCTCGGCTCACTGCAACTTCTGCCTCCCGGGTTCAAGCAATTCTCCTGCTTCAGCCTCATGAGTAGCTGAAATTATAGGCGTGCATCCCCATGCCCTGCTAAGTTTTGTATTTTTAGTAGAAACGGGGTTTCACCATGTTGGCCAGGCTGGTCTCCAGTTCGTGACCTCAAATGATTCTCCAGCTTTAGCCTCCCCAAGTGCTGGGATTATAGGAATGAGCCACTGGCCTGGCTACTTTTTTTCTTTTTTTTTTTTTAAGACCAATTCTGGCTCTGTCACCCAGGCTGGGGTGCAGTGGCATGATCTCGGCTCACTTAACCTCCACCTCTTGGGCTGAAGCGATTATCCTTCATCAGCCTCCTGGGGAGCTGAAACCTCAGGAACCTGCCAACACGCTGGGCTAATGTTTCCTTTTTTGTTTTCATTGTTGTTGTTTTGTTTTGTTGTATTTTTTAGTAGAGATTTGGTTTCGCCATTTGGCCAGGCTGGTTTCGAACTCCTGACTTCAAATGATCCACCCTCCTCGGCCTCACAAAGTGCTGGGATTATAGGCGTGAGCCACTGTGCCCAGCCTGGAGGAGAGTGATTTTTAAAAGGTGGCTAGACTTAAATGCCTCAGGAAAGTGGACAGGTGGAGAGAGTATGTTTCATCCATCAGACCTGGGCAAGTACGTGAGCACCAGGTGCTAGTGGTTCTCATCAAAGGTATAATGGACTGGTGAGGCAAGTGGAAACAGTTGGTAGTCATGAATCAGAAAGGAAAGAATATTGAGGTTTTAGAGCAAGTTGGAAAGGAAAAGTCAAGAAATAAAGGAATAAAACAGAAACAGGAGGCCGGGCACGGTGGCTCAAGCCTGTAATCCCAGCACTTTGGGAGGCCGAGATGGGCGGATCCCGAGGTCAGGAGATGGAGACCATCCTGGCTGACACGGTGAAACCCCGTCTCTACAAAAAAAAAATACAAAAAACTAGCCGGGCGCGGTGGCGGGTGCCTGTAGTCCCAGCTACTCAGGAGGCTGAGGCAGGAGAATGGCGTTAAACCGGGGAGGCGGAGCTTGCAGTGAGCTGAGATTCGGCCACTGCACTCCAGCCTGGGCTATAGAGCGAGACTCCGTCTCAAAAAAAAAAAAAAAAAAAAAAAACAGAAACAGGAATAGGCGGCTACTTCTGGGGCAGAAAACAAGGCCAGATACCTGGGTGGTTTCCTCACAAGCCTCCTGCACATTTGTCTCTCATGCTCCACACACTTTAAGGCATCCATATTTTCTAACATTATACAGATCCTATTTTCCCAACCCTCATTCAGAGGGATATACTATGAAATGTGTGCTACTTATGAGTATAAAATGTGATTTAAAATCTGAGATTTGGAAACCAAAATAATAAAACTTGGAGAAACTATTTTCTGGAAGAAATGTTTCAGAAAACCCAGCCCGTATTTTTAAGGAATAAAGCTCCAATTCTTTAACCCGTCATTCAGGATTTTATATCAGGCTTCTACCTACCTTATTTCCTTTGAGTTCTTCCCCAGCTCCATAGATGGTGAGTGACAGAGCACTACCAAGTCCCAGAATGGTGAGAAACAGCATCAACACTACCATTTCCTATTGAACAGCAACAAACGATAAACAAAGAGTCACATGGTAGGTGCCCCAAAAGTTTATTTTCTTATAGCATCTCCTGCTTTCATCTCCCCATCATCTGACCAGTCCTTCTAAAGTGACACACACACACACACACACACACAGAGAGAGAGAGAGAGAGAGAGAGAGAGAGAGAGAGAGAGAGAGAGAGAGAGAGACACAAGAAAACCCAGAGATGGTTACTTGTAGTAGGTAACTTTAACCCCAAGGAATTTGCCTGGGTTGAGGGGAGCGGGCAGCCAGCATCTCCCTGGACTGTGTGAACTTACAGAACACTATACCATGTAATGGAAGTTACAGAAAAGGATGGTGTTTATGGAACAAGAAAAGAGGGCTTCTTACTTACATTAGGACCCAGAATCTTAGTCTTCCCACACAAAATAATACATACAGCGGAAAAGGAAGCCATAAAGCACTTTTCGGTCCCAAAATATTTCTGGCAACTGTGGATGTGGATATAAGCCGAGCTCTTCTTCAGGTTGATGATCAGGATGGTAATTCCTGTTGCCCCAGCTATGCTGCTGGCAGTGTTTGCTCCCAGGCTTCCTCTCGCCTGATGATAATAAGGAACACTCAGACCTGGGCCTGCACTTACTGGCACATTCAATAATCCTATCTTCATTTCAGGGCTGGATGCATTCAGTAAATTCCACATTGCTTCCAAATTTTGGTTAAAAAGGGAAGCCGGGAAAATGGCCACATTGTTTAATGAGCATATATTTCTTTCTCGCTGGACTGCATTCAGGAACCACATGGACACATACGGTCTTTCCTCAATTCTTCTTCTTAATTGAAAACTAATTATTTATTTGATCATGTGAACATACCTACAAGGACAATGCCAGTGTGGGGACACTTTTTTTTTAGAACGAGCATCAAGGTAAACATAAACTTCATTGTATGTTAAATGGTGCAATTTATGTTTCTACTGATTATATCCAACTTCTGTTGCAAAAAGCCCCAGAACACAAAATAGATTGAAACAAAGTCATATATCCACATCCACTAGTAATACAGGAGACAAAGACATGTTTTCCTTAAGACTCCTCAAACTCCATTCTTCTTACCTTTTCAAAGAGGGACAAAGACAGAAACAGGCAACTCACCAGATATGTTGCATTTCTCCTTTCAGATAAAATTGACAAAATTCCAGAAATAGAAAACTGTTCAAAAAGGAGGAAAAAAAGAGCCACAATGAGTTTCTTGTTTTCAATGTGTCCTTTTTAACCCCATCTTCCAAACATAGGTACAATTTGGGGTACTTGATAAAGTTACTTAGTAATGTCACCTGTGAACCCAGTATTTCCTTATTCTTAGTTTCTGTAGAGTGCTCCTCAAAAGTAAATGTGTGTACGAATAAGCCTGGGTGTAGTGGCTCATGTCTGTAATCCCAGCACTTTGGGAGGCCGAGGTGGGGGGATCACCTGAGGTCAGGATTTCGAGACCAGCCTGACGAATATGGCAAAACCCCGTCTCTACTAAAAATACAAAAATTAGCCAGGCATGGTGGCCTGTGCCTGTAGTCCCAGCTATTAGGGAGGCTGAGACAGGAGAATTGCTTGAACCCGGAAGGTGGAGGTTGCAGTGAGCCAAGATCATGCCACTGCACTCCAGCCTGGGCGAAAAGAGTGAGACTCCATCTAAAAGAAAAAAAAGTGTATATGAATCATGTGAGGGTCTTGCTAAAATGCAGATTCTTATTCATTAGGTCCTGGATGGAGCATGAAATTCTTCATTTACATGAGACTCCCAGGAGATGCTAACCCTGACAATGCAGGGGTTACTCTTGGAGCAGCAACGTCCAGCAACATCAGGGGCATGAATCTGTTAGACCACCACTCTCATTCTATTGCAATTGTCTATTTGTATGTTCATCTTCCATCAGCTCCTCTAGGCAAGAAACATGTGTTTGTGGCATGCATATTTCCAGAGTTTGACATATATCATGTGAATATAGAGTAATTATGAAAATGTACATGATGATATTTTTACCAAACATTTACATATTTGATATAAATATAAGTCAATAGCACAAATTCAAAGCAATCTCCTAAAGACTCAGATTGTGAGTTTGATGGGTTGAGAGACACCTAATAAGCTGTGTTTGAAATAAAAAGACAGTAGAGACAAGTTTCAATTATAACAGAAGTAGAGGTTCAAGGAGAGTCCTGAACAAGTCATCTGAGCACTAAGGATTTAGCAGAATGCAAAGTGAATGTGATATAGTTTAGAATTAAAATATATTCTCATGAATGAAGTATCGATATAATGAAAAAACATGAATAATCTCAAAATAACTGTGCAGCGAAGGAAGACAAACAGTAAAGAGAACATACTTATATAAAAAATGCAAGTTAATTTATATTCACAGAAAGCAGATCAATGGTTTCTTGGGGATGAGAGGAGAAGGAGTGGAGGGAGGAAGAAAGAATTACAAAGATATACAGGGAAGCTTTCGGAAATGATGGATACATACATTGTATTAATGTGGTGATGTTTTCGTGTGTGTCTATGTGTGTCAAAGGTTAGCAAATTGTACACCTGAAATACTTGCAATTTATTATACGTCAATTAGACCTTTAAAAAGTTAGATACCTTATTATCTCACTCATCCACCTGTTTTTCCACATAGAACAATGAGTAAAAGAGATACCACGAGAAAAATACCTAAAAGTTTCTAGGGCATGGAAGGTCACCATGTGCCCATTGATTTTAATTTTTCTCACCCCAGCAATCTCTTTCCTCATTTTTCATGAAGAAAACTTTATTTTCTATTATTATTATTTTGAGACAGACTTTTGCTCTTATTGCCCAGGCTGGAGTGCAATGGCTCAATCTCCGCTCACTGCAACCTCTGCCTCCCAGGTTCAAACAAGTCTCCTGCCTCAGCCTCTCAAGTAGCTGGGATTACAGTCATGCACTATCACACTCAGCTAATTTTTTATATTTAGTAGAGACGAGGTTTCACCATGTTGGCCAGGCTGGTCTCGAACTCCTAACCTCAGGTGATCCACCCACCTCAGCCTCCCAAAGTGCTGGGATTATAGGCGTGAGCCACCGTGCTCAGCCTCTGTTATTATTTTTAGATGACAGATAAAGCCATATGTAGTTATCATATAACTTTATTGATGAATAGTGCTAGAGGTATGTTCTTGGAGTTGGATTCTGAAAGTTTAGGTTCAGTTACTATCAGCCAAGTGTCCCTTAGGCAAGTCATTTAACTTGAATTAGATTCAGGTTTCTCATCGGATAAAACTGTGGGCTAAATGTTTAACCCAACGTTAATTATAAAAAGAATGTTTTGTTGTTGTTAATGAGCATATCTATGTTAGGAATAATAAATATCATCTTAATACTGGAAATAACTGGTTAGTTCTTAGCAAGAGAGAGACCTATGTTCAGTGTTATTTCAGAAACTATTATAGATATATACTCACAAATATGGCTCCCCAGAATGGATAACCTGCTTTAAATGATGAAAAAATGTCTCCCTCAATGTGTGAAATATCAAGTACAGAGCAGACAACTGTTCCAAAACACAGGCATATCATACCGATCAGAATTTGTGTTACCTATAGAAAAACACATGAATTTCATGAAAATCAAAATATTTTCCCAAGATTGTATCATTTTTTAATAATAGAGGCCGAACATGAGAAACTGCTTTAGTGTCCTAGACTGTCCTGAGAAGGTGATCCACACGTAAGATTTTCCAGGATACCCTGGCCACTATAGGAATTGATACAAGCACTACCTAACGCATGGATGGCCAATACTTTCTCCATGCGCCTTTACGTATGTAGTCATGTTGAACATCAGTAATTGTTCTTTACATCTAAGTAATGATAAAGATGATGAATCCTTCACTCCTATTGGCCATTCTCATCCTAGCAATTTAAAGTCTTTTTGAGGAAATGCTTCTCTGTTCCCAAAAGGGCCCAGTTAGTATCAACTCTTTATCTACCATGTTTTTTAGAGGACCTGCCACCTCTCATGAATCCAAGTGGGAAAACAGTTGATGCAACTCAGTATTCTTTTCTAGACCCAACCCTAACTCTAGTCAAAGTTGGAGGAGGCTCACTCACCCCCAGGAACTCCTGCTCTTTTTTCAAAACTGTCAGCCATGTATGCTGTGGTGGGGATGAGGCCGACTTCGGTAGTCCGCCTGAAGATTCTTCCTGGGGAGATACTGCCAAGACTTCAAATGCAGGCACACTGTGAAATTTAAAAGCAATTCAATCATAAGAACATTCTCTAACTCCCTGTGCAACATCCTCGACTGACAGAAAGGGGAGTTTTGTTTATTTTTTCAAAGCCATCCTGTAACTCAAATCTTCATTGTAATCACTAAGAAACTAAAGCTCAGAGCATCCAAGTAAGTGACCAAGAACACCTGAACGCTATCCAAGTGATTAGATGGGACAAAATGGAGCAAAATCCATGCCAAATTTTCCTATTCTTAATCCAGTGTTACTTTCAAGTTCTTTCTCATTCATCTATGTTGATAAGTAAAACTGAAAATAAACACAGTTACCTATGCATCTCACAATCCTTTTAACATAGAAATGTATCTGAATATATTATGTCAGTAACAAACCCCAACTTCATGTACACAGAATGCAATGAAGGGATGACTTTGAATGGCTAGATGGGACTCTTACTATTTTCATCTTCAAAGAAGCATCCCACAGCTTATGGATCATAAAGACCAACCAAGAAGCAGGTTATTTTATAAAGTATTTACAAAAGCATGTGTGAAGGGTATGTGTCCCGCAGCACATATCAGACACAGAAGCAAGAGATCTACATACCTAGTATGAACTCTCCTGTCTCATACCCAGAAAATGAGCTTCTAATGTGAGAAAATCTGTTACTTCCACTTTACAAGCTGAGTAAAAATGTTCCTCTTCAGGGAGAGAGAATCTCTTGGAAAGTACGGCAAGTAGCTTCCTCATACCCAATATATTAATTAAACTAGATGAATCCATGCCTAAATCAATAAAGTTTCATCTCCTAAGCACTGTGACTATGACTTCCCCTGCTGCTAAGTGACTGAGAGTAGAAAAAAATAATACCCTATACCTACCTGGACGGCTCTTGTGGGAGAGAAAGATTTGCTCTCCTACTATTTTCCGTGTCCATTTTTTCATTAACTGAGCTATCCAGGAGTAAAGAATATTGTTATATTGCGACTTGGTGGATTTCCTCTTGCTGCATGCTCTGAATAGGCAGTTGAAATGGGTTAACTCATGACATTGATGATTATCTTTATACATATGTCATTTGCCAGACAGATAAGTTTCCTGGCTGATTAAGATCAACAGGCTTTTACTTGTAATGAATAGAAAAATTGAGAAGTCTACTAAATAAAGACTCATATGAAATAAGAAAATTTGAGACTCCTGGAGCATAATTTTGCCTGAGACTAGCAGGATTTACAGAACCTGAAAACGAGACATTTTACTAGGAGTTGAGAAGGTGAGAACGAACTGCAGAAAAGAAAGAGATGTGCCCTTCTTCTGGAATTTTCCCCCCTTGTGTCCTAATTCAGCCATTTCTATGGCAGAAGTTATCCAACTGCACTTCTGAAAAGCTTGTCTTCCTTGTTTAAGGCATACTTGGTTTCACACATAGACCCAAAACTGAAGTGCTGTTTTTGTATGTGAGTGTGTGTGTGTTAGTCTCTGAATCTCCAGATCCGTCTATGATGTTAATATCTATCATCTCTCTCTCTCTTTCTGTCTTTTAGAAACTGTTTAAATGATTCTCTGCAGTAGATGGTCTTGGAAATACAACCAGCTGCATTGTAACTGCTGTGAACCATACCTGATAGTGCGTAAAAGCTAAGAAGACTCCCTTGTCTGCTAAATTATTAGACTGATGGTGCTTAGATCTTTACAGTGGCAAGAATGGGACAGTGAAAACACTGAGAGGCATGAACTTTATAACAAATCCCACGAGCAAATCTAAACAGCATTGGACTGAATGGTATGCCTAAGTTAGAATCAGGGCTAAACCATGTGATCATTGTAACACCATAAGTAGCTAGACCATAGCAAAATCAGTACAGATAAGATTCAGAGAAGGTTTTAATCTATTTTATTTCAGTTTATTTATAAACATAACCTTGAATGGCTCTTCAATAATATTTAAGATACTAAAAATCACACCTCTAATCATGTGTGGTTTTTTTGGGGGGAATGTGAAAAAGAAAATTTTTTTGTTGAAAGCTAAGATATTTACATAAACAGAGGATACTAAAAGACATATTTGTATAGCTTTTGTAGCCAAGTTTATTAACTCAGGTGTCATCTTCCCATGGTGTCTTCAGGAATTGGTGGACATAACCAAGGTGCTTTTGGAATTAAGGAATAGACATTACTCACTTACACGTTCATCCAAAAAGAACTTAATGTTCCATGCCAGGCACTGCCCTTATCACTGTGCATGCACAGATGAATGCCAAAATCCCAGGTCCTTCTAGTCCACAATCAAGCAGAACAGAACAAAAATAAATGATATATTATTACCCAATATGTTGGAGGCTAGAGGATGTTGGAACACATAGAAGGGTATAACAATTCTACCTGATAGGGGATATGTAGAGTTTCAGGGAAGGAATTCCCAGAGAAGGTAACATTTGAGTCCAGACTTAAAATTGAAATGATAGCATCAACATTTTTCTATTTGCTTGTTTTTCTTTTTTTTGAGACAGAGTCTCACTCTGTCACCCAGGCTGGAGTGCAATGGCACGATCTCAGCTCACTGCAGTCTCCGCCTCCCAGATTCAAGCAATTCTCCTGCTTCAGCCTCCCGAGTAGCTGGGACTACAGGAGTGTGCAGCTACACGCAGCTAAATTTTTTGAATTTTTAGTAGAGACGGGGTTTCACCATGTGGGCCAGGCTGGTCTTGAACTCCTGGCCTCAGGTGACTCATTCACCTCGGCCTCCCAAAGCGCTGGGATTACAGGAGTGAGCCACTGTGCCCAGCCACGAATTTTCATTTTATCGTTCTTTCTTTTTCTTTTTCTTTCTTTCTTTTTTTTTTTTTTTAAATGAAGTTTCGCTCTTATTGCGCAAGCTGGAGTGCAATGATGCCATCTCGGCTCACCGCAACCTCTGCCTTCTGGATTCAAGCGATTCACCTGCCTCAGCCTCCAGAGTAGCTGGGATTACAGGCATGCGCCACCACACCCGGATAATTTTGTGTTTTTAGTAGAGACAGGGTTTCTCCATGTTGGTAAGGCTGGATGGAACTCCCGACCTCAGGTGATCCACCCCCCTCAGCCTCCCAGAGTGCTGGGATTACAGGCGTGAGCCACCACACCCAGCCTTATTGCCTCTTTCTTAGTGAAATTTCCCCACACCTGCTGGGCAAAGTCCTGAAGTCATGGTTCTGTGTGGCGTTTCCTAGTAGTTTATAGTAGTTCATTATTTGTGCAGCAAATAATCAGGAATTGAAGTTGAGATTTAGACTGGAAACAAACTGAAGATGGTCTTTGGTGTTTTCACGCGATGCTATTTTGTGAGAATTGTCAACAGAACCTTGCAAAATGCAAATCAGAACCTGTCATACCTTATGGACTCCAAATTGTTTCCTATCCCAATTTTCACAACCACCTCCTTGCCCCTTCGTAAGTTACTTATTATCTTCTATGCCTACACTTTGGTTCCCTACAGTCATGTTTTGTCATCTTTCACAATAATAACATTGAAACATATGACAAAATGACTGGCTTTTTTGCTGAGGCAAAGTTATCAAGATGAGTTTTAACCATGCTGCTACCTGAAAGGAAGAGATAACAGAGTTAACACCCCTTCCCTACCATGTATCTTTCCTCCTCTAGCACGGTCTTTGCACACGTGTTTCACCCACCCCACATCTCTGGCTTCCTCTTTGACAAGCAAGGTTTCCTCTTTCAGTTACATACTAGATTTATTTCTTGAAACTTACAAAAAATTTGCTTTCGTATCCCACATGAGCAATTGTTTTCTCAAACTGAATGCTCTACATTGAGCATTGAAATAAAATAAATATGTATGAATTTGCATGTTACAAGTTGAAATTTATACTATCTCAGATTAAAGACTTAAAAGTAAAACCTAAAACCATAAAAACCCTATAAGAAAACCTAGGCAATACCATTCAGGACATAGGCATGGGCAAAGACTTCATGACTAAACACCAAAAGCAAATGCAACTGTTATGCCTAGACCGTTTATTCCCCGAAGAAGACTACCAGAGTCCAGAGTCAAAGCTAAGCAGCAAGGATCTTTATTACAGGTTCGAACCTGGAACTCTCCCTCGCTCGTGAAACGAGACGGGCAGGAGAGCTCCCCCACTGAGCTCCGAGCAGTGTTATATAGTCTAAGAAAAGTGGGCATAGAGTTATTATACAAATCAGATATATGATTGGCTAGTGTTTGAACAAGGCGATTTGGCTAACTATGATTGGTTCCCGCCATTTCTGATATTTTGGTTCAAACTTTGAGGCGGGAGAGCAGGTTTATGGCAGCAAGAGTTTATCTTACTTAAACACGTCTTGTGACCTTGCCTCAGAACTTACAAAATCTCTGGTATGTGCAAAACAAAATCTCTGGTACGTGCAGAAAACCAGGTACTCACAGAACTTACGAAATCTCTGGTATGTGCAAAGATTAGAGAGCAGAACAAGGGTGTAGCGGGTGGGGGGCGGGTACACATCTATCTTTGTGTCCTTTCACAACAAAAGGCAAAATTGACAAATGGGATCTAATTAAACTAAAGAGCTTCTGTTCAGCAAAAGAAACTATCATCTGAGTGAACTGGCAACCTACAGAATGGGAGAAAATTTTTGCAATCTATCCGTCTGACAAAGGTCTACTATCCAGAATCTACAAGGAACTTAAACAAATTTACAAGAAAAAAATAAACAACCCCATCAAAAAGTGGGCAAAGGATATGAACGGACACTTCTCAAAATAAGACATTTATGTGACCAACAAACATATGTAAAAAAGCTCATCATCACTGGTCATTAGAGAAATGCAAATCAAAACCACAATGAGATACCATCTTGCACGCGTTAGAATGGTGATGATTAAAAAGTTTGGAAACTGAACAGATGCTGGCAAGGATGCAGAGAAATAGGAACACTTTTAGACTGTTGGTGGGAGTGTAAATTAGTTCAACCATTGTGGAAAACAGTGTGGAGATTCCTCAAGCTTCTCCTTGGTGAAGGAATGAAAACACTGGGCTATAAGTCCAGCATTCTAATTTTTCTGGGGACTGCTGTGGCATTTGCTTCTGTCTTGCCTATCTCAGGCAAGGGCAGACAGGACCTGGCATACCCTAGACACATGGGCATCATTAAGAACAAAGGCTGCAGTTTGAATAGCAAGCTAGTACATGCCACATTCCCCCCTTCCATCTCAGGGCAAAGCAAATAAGCAAAACAAACACTGAACCACAACTGCCCCCTTTCCAAAAAAAAACCCCAGCTCCCTGAAAAGGGAAAGAAAAAGAGAGAACCGTATGTTCTGATTTTTCTGAGGGCTGCCCAAGGCACTGGCTCTGCCTCAACTGTCTTCCATGACTGGATGCTCTGTGTCCGGAGTAGGTGGAAGTAGGGCGGACAGGGGTTCAGCTGTCTCTAGGCAGCAGCAGCGCAGCGGGAAGCTGAGACTCTGTCCCTGGATCTGGCTGCTCAAAAGCTCCTGTTTATCTTGTAACTGAAGTTTTGTACCCTTTGGCCTAACTTCCCTCCTGTCCCCTGCTCCCTAGTCTCTGATAATCATCATTCTACTCTCTGCATTTATTAGTTCAATTTTTTTGGGGTTCACTGAGCTCATACAGTATTTGTTTTTCTGCGCCTAGCTTATTTCACTTAGCATAATGACTTCCAGTTCCATTCGTGTTGTCACAAATGGAAGGATTTCCTTCCTTTTTATCACTAAAAAATATATTCCACTATATATGTATTCCACATTTTCTTTATCTATTTATCTGTCCACGGATAGTTAGGATGTTTTCATATCTTGGCCATTGTAAATATTGCTGCAATGAACATGGCAGTGCAGGTATCTCTTGAGCACACTGATTTCAGTTCCTTTGGATATATACCAGAAGCGGGATTGCTGGACCTATTTTTAACTTTTGAGAAAGCCCCATACTGTTTTCCCTATGGCTGTACCAATTTATGTTCCTACCAACAGTGTACAAGGGTTTGCTTTTCTCTATACCCTGGTCAACACTTGCTATCTTTGGCCTTTTTGATAATAGCTGTTCTAACAGCTGTGAGGTGATAGCTCATTATAGTTTTGATTTGTATTTCTCTAGTAATTAGTAATGTTCAGCATGTTTTATATAGCTGTTGGCCATGTGTATGTCTTCTTTAGAAAAATGCCTGTTCAGGTCATTTGCCCATTTTTAAAAATAAGGTTATGTGGTTTTTTTTTTCTTCTGAATTGTAGCAATTCCTTACATATTTTGCATATTTACCTTTTATCAGATAAATGGCTTGCAAATATTTTCTCCCATTCTATATATTGACTTTTCATTTGTTAGTTTCCTTTGCTATGCAGAAACTTTTTAGTTTGATGTGACTCCACTTATTTATTTTTGCTTTTGTCATCTGTGCTTTTGGCATCTTATCAAAAAAATTATTGCCAAGACCAATGTCAAGGAGATTTCCCTATGTTTTCTTTTAGAATTTTCATCATCTCAGATCTTACATCTAAGTCTCTAATTCATTTTGAGTTAATTTATGTAAATGGTATAACGGCCCAATATCACTTTTTTCCATGTAGATATCTAGCTTTCCTAACACCATCATTTTAGTCTCAAATTTTCCCAATTCTAAAATTGTCTTGATTTTGTATACTTGTTGGATTCCAAGCTCATATTATTGTCCAACTTTACACTGTTAATACCATTCTTACTGGGTTTCTTTTTTACATATTCACTTATGTACCAGCCCTCTCAAAACTGTTACTCATAATGCAGTCATAGTGACCTTTCAAATTGGCATTATTAGTAGTATCACCATCCTCTGAAATCCATTCAATAACACCCATTGCTTTATGAAAGATTCAGTCTTAATTGGCCCACTATACCCTTCATGACTGGATTTCTGCCTTCACTTCTTCTCACCCTACTGCCTCCATATGAATAGATATATAGACATAGTCTTTTCCAGAATATCATATGAAAAGACTGTATCTGTATATCTATTCATATGGAAAATAGTTTGGTTGTTACCAGAGCTTGGGGTGGGGAGAGAAGTTTATTTTCAAGAGATTACAGAACGGAACTCTTAGGATGATGAAAAGGCTTTGTATGGTACTGTGAATACATAACTCTATGTTTTGTTAAAACTGATAAAATGGTGTTTTGCAAATAATGAACTTTACTGTATGCTACTTTAAAATAAAAATTAACCAAGATACCTGTGGAATGCAGGATGAAATTTAAGCTGTGAAAAATAAATTAAACAACTTTAGAAATGCATGCCAACCTCATTGAAAGAGGTAGAGGTTAAAAGGAGCTGGCCTAAGTATTTATAAAAAACAGCTACTTTGACTGCATACCTTAAAGCTAAGGATAAAAAGAACTATACACAAACAGTGTACTGTAGGTAGCAAATTTATTTCTCACAAAAATACTGGTTAGCAATTCTGAAATGAATTTACATGTGTACTAACGTTAAACAGGTAAGGAAATAAATTGTGGAAATTGTTGCCAGATTTACATATTCAGAAAATAGGTTATAAATAAGCAAGGTTGGGAGGTTGCTAGAATGGACCCTGTGTGACCATATTTGAGTAGAATTTATCAGTAGGAATTCATGATAGAGAGAAAGAGAGAGTGATGGATAGATACATACATACATATGGTAATAAATATAGATATGTGCGTGCATGGGTAGTGTACTTGCATATATTTCTTAGCTTTGTCCCCTAAGAGGGCCTTGTCATGCACATCCATGTGAAGAGACCACCAAACAAGCTTTGTGTGAGCAATAAAGCTGTTTAATCACCTGGGTGCAGGCGGGCTGAGTCCGAAAAGAGAGTCAGCGAAGGGAGATAAGGGTGGGGCCGTTTTATAGGATTTGGGTAGGTAAAGGAAAATTACAGTCAAAGGGGGATTGCTCTCTGGCGGGCAGGAGTGGGGGGGGCGGGGTGGGGTGGGGTGGGGTCACAAGCTGCTCAGTGGGGGAGTTTTTGAGCCAGGATGAGCCAGGAAAAGGACTTTCACAAGGTCATGTCATCACTTAAGGCAAGGACCGGCCATTTTCACTTCTTTTGTGGTGGAATGTCATCGGTTAAGGTGGGGCAGGGCATTTTCACTTCTTTTGTGATTCTTCAGTTACTTCAGGCCATCTGGGCATATACGTGCACAGGGGACGCTGATGGCTTGGCTTGGGCTCAGAGACCTGACAGGCCTAAAAGCAGTGACATACAGTAGCAATGAGCATATCTTGCCCCCAGGTCAGGTTTTCTAAACATAGTTCTCTAAATAAAGAAACCAGGGCTCCCTGAAGAAATGAAAATTCTAAGTCTGCAGCAGGTGAAATAACATGAAGAATCTTGTAGTTCCAGAAAATATGAAAGTGCTAAAAAGGGGAGGGTGGCGTGGAGCATGTCAAAACTACACAGGAGCCAACTCAGCTCCCAATGGCCAAAGCTGGAAAACTTTGAGAAACAAAATAAATATTGCTCATAACCAAAAGAATAATATAAATATTCATGAGTACATAACGATATAAATGCTTTAATAAACAAATGAGAGAAGACACAAATCTTCCTTACTGAAACATTTAAATGATAAATAAAGGAGAAATGAGGGAAACAAAATCAGCTTTTGAACAACACAGTAGTATTTGCTGCAGGCAAAATCTACACAGGAATGCTGAAACTTGTGGTTTTTCCCATCTCTGTGGTGTAAATCCTCCCATCAGAGCTAACTTCAAGCTACCCAAATTATGTTGACCTGTGCACCCTGAAAATTTAAAACTGACTTCCACAAACCAACAGAAGCCAGTCTCAGGACATCCCTGCGTAAATTTTTTTTTTTTTTGAAATGGAGTCTCACTCTTGCCCAGGCTGGAGTGCAGTGGCGCAATATCAGTTCACTGCAAACTCTGCCTCCCAGGTTCAAGCAATTCTCCTGCCTCAGCCTCCTGAGTAGCTGGGATTACAGGCGTGTTTCACCACACCCAGCTAATTTGTGTATTTTTAGTAGAGATGGGTTTTCACCATGTTGGCCAAGCTGGTCTCAAACTCCTGACCCCATCTCGGCCTCCCAAAGTGCTGGGATCACAGGCGTGAGCCACCGCACCTGGAACCTGCATACATTTTCAATTGCTTCTTAAAACTCACAGAGTTGTCATTTTATAATCTCTTGCGACGTCCACCTCTCTCCAAACTTTTATTTTTCCATCTGCCCATTATACACTGAAGTTAGACCCAGTAAAGTCTCTAGTTTATTCTTCGAATATTCAAACTTTTTTCTAACTTAAAGGCCTTTGAATGTATCCTCTTTTCTTCCATCCTGTTAACTCTCAGTTATCTTTAAGATCTCAGCTGAGAAGAAAAGTGTTCTGAAAAGTTATCACTGACATGTCTTCTAACCTGGTTTAGAAGCTCGTCCTATGTGCTTCTCAAGATTCCTATACTCTTCCTATCAGAGCCGTTGTGTGTTTCTAGGGGTCTGTATCTCCCACTACAAACAATTTAAGAGCGGAGATTATGCATCATTCTCTATTGTATGCCAAGCTCTTAGCACAATACATGATGCATAGTAGGCACTCCCTAAATGATTGTTGAATTGGAACAGGAATTAAAATAAATTAAAGAATGTGTAAGCAAAAACTCAGTTGTATGTAAGAAAACCCAGTTCCCCCTGAAGAAGAGAAAGAGCTGGAGTCCTTTAAAATCAACTGCCTGTTTTTCTGTGACTAGTGAGCCTTATCTCTCCCTTTCCCAGGCATTGTGAAAACTGTTTCTCTAGCTGTGCAGTTGCAAGGTCACTAGGCAGATAAGTCGTAAAACATGTTTTTCCTTGAAAAGCAAGAAATAATGTAATACATGTCTTAATTGAATAACTGTCTTTGTTTCTCACTTCTGTAATATGCTTCCCCCTGCACAGATCTCCCCCGGCCCCACAAAATGCTTACAAGGTAACCGGACTCTTTGTTTGGGGCTCAGTCCTTTGGATGTAAACCAGACTGGGTGGGTGCACCTAAATAATTAAATAATTCCTCCTCAACCCCTCGGTCTCTCTGATTCCTTAATTATCCCGCTGCAGAATGGATTAAAAAATAAAGAAATATTTATTATATAACTAGCCAAGAAGTAGAGAAGAACCTTTGCACATATGATATACAAGTAGCTAAGAGTAAATTATGGGTATAAATTTATGCACACAATAAGTGCTTATATTTCTTATTCATACATTTTATTTATCTTGACTATGTATGCATAAGAAATATAAGTGCTTTAGCAGATTTATAAACGAGGAACTGAGGGAAGTTTCCATGCCACATTGCCACCTTGAAAAGATGGCTATTGGAGTTGTTGGAGGTTATACCAGGAGCCACAATGGAAGTGTAAGTAAGGTTTCCACTGTTCTCTCTCCAGCACATCTGACCACAATCCCACCTTAGCTTTTACCAGCAACAGCAAGACTAACCACAACAGCAACATTATTAGCAAGTACCTGTGGTGCTGTATCACATTTTCTTTTTATTTTCATTTAACCCTCATAGCAACTCACCAAGTAGTTGTTATTATTACATCTATTTTACAGATGAGGAAAACTAGGTCAAAGAGATTAGGTAACTTGCCCATGTTCATACAGGTAATAAGTGATGGTTTCAGAATTTGAACCCAGATGTGGCAGATTCTAAAGGCCTTGTTCTTTACTTCTCTACTTTACAGTTTCCCATTGTCCTTTGAAGAACTCATTTGGGCTTGCTGTCAGACTCACCAACATAAATCATCATTTACATATCAGGGCATGTGTGAGTTCCAGCAGTTCACTGAAATAAAATAAAATCCCTGAGCCTTAACCCTCTCATCTCAAATTTATTTTAATGAAAATTTTTTTCAAATAAATTTTTAAATTTATTTAATTAACTAATTTCAAATAAATTTCATTCATCAAATAAAAAGTGAAAATATTTTAATGATAATGATGGTAATTTTTTATTTGACACTTTTTGTAATGCTGATGTTAAAGTCAAAAAGCATTTCTCTGTAATGGAAAAAATGTCTCCTTTGTCTTCCGACTGGGTGGTCAGAAGTTGGATTTTAGAAAAAATATATTAAATAGTGATTATACTGCCTTCCTTCCTTAAACCTCATAAAGCAATGGAGTAGGTGGGTAAGAAGAAATAGAAGCAATTTCTGGAAACAACTTTGGAGTAATGATCATAGAAGTTACAAATATCCAAGAATGCCTACAGAAATGTATCTGTCCTTCCATACCCACAACACACAAATAGGATTTATAGTTAGGAGAGAAAGGATAGAGTCGTCCAAGGTTCTTGTAATTGGTGCCGTGATAGAAGGATTGAGCTTTAGAGATAGGCTCACGTTCTCCCGAGTTTGTGGGTGAAGCTCTGAGTCACTGGAGATTTAAGGTCCAATATTCATGCTCTCAGAATTATTTTCATAAGGAGGCATTCTTGATTCCACAGAATTGGGAGGTGAGGAAATGTCCTAGAAAATAAAACAACATTAATGTCCAAGAACAGGATCATTATCTCCTTCTTCTCCCATCCTTTCCTGTTATCATCATAATCATCAACAATAAAAAATCCATTCATTGATGATTACTGTGCCAGATGCTGTAAAGATTATATACACAGTCCTCACAACAAACATTAGAAGAGAATGAAAATATTATTTTCATCTTACAGTTAATATATCTAAAATTTAAAAAGAATTATTAATTTTTCCTAGGTCATACAAGTAGAAAGTCACAAGTTATAAGAAAATAATTTCACTTAATTCCAACTGTATGAGAAAGTATGCTCATATATTAAGTACAGTATTTCCTCTTGCATTTTCACATCTAAATTCTTTTCTACCCTTCATTCCACCTCTAAAATTCATAAATCTCTAATTCCAGGAACTCCACAAGTCATTACCACATAAAAGTTTATTTCTAAGAGTCAGAAACAGCTTCAAACCCTACAGGGAGGCTTTGAGACCATGTGGATGATTACTCATTTGAAAAATCTCACCACTCTTGAATTACAGCAGTTTGCTTTGCACAACATGGCGAAGGTAGAGATGGTTATGCACAATTCCAGCGAGGTGAGAATCAGCAGTAGAGACACCATGCCCTAGGGGATATGATGCCTTATATCAAACCCAGTGGCAACATCCAGAGGAAAAAAAAATGTCAGCAGGAAACCAGACTACAACATCTCCCTCCCATAAAGTGGAACAAAGTGAACCATAAATTAAAGACACAAACACACATAATACTGTAGAAGAGATAGTATCTCAATCTAAAAGCATGAAAACATTTTCTCTGAAGAGAAAGATGTGTCGCATTTCTATGTCAACCCATGTGAAGTAGCTACAGGGGGAAGAAGCTGTAGAAACAAAATTCTGACACTATCACTAACATCTTCCAATTTGAATAGTAGTAAACTAAGGAGAGGAGTAGGCAGTTTAGGAAAATGAACAAAAATGACTCTTCCATGATTTCATTAATAGCACTTCTTAGGGGTTTAGGCATTTACATTATCCCTAGAAACTAAAACACTACGCTGATATAAACACAAAATAAAATTATTGGGCTAGTGATTCTACCATTATTCCTGAGGCACCCAGAAGCAACCAAATAATATATCCCTGGAGGAAAAATACCACCAAATTCACAGAAAAATCAGGCTCTGACAAATATAAATTTAGATCATTAAAAATATAATAAAGAAAATGAGAACACAAACTTCCATAAGTAGTGTCTCACTCATAGGTGGGAATTGAACAATGAGAACACTTGGACACAAGGCGGTGAACATCATACACTGGGCCTGTCTTGGGGTGTGGGGATGGGGGAGGGATAGCATTAAGAGAAATACCTAATGTAAATGACGAGTTAATGGGTGCAGCACACCAACACGGCACATGTATACACATGTAAAAAACCTGCACGTTGGGTACATGTACCCTAGAACTTAGAGTATAATAATAATAAAAAAAAAGAAAACAGGAAGCTTAGCAGTGGGTCTGTAATTAACGGTTCATAGATCATTGGGATGAAATGGATAATTCCAAAGGAAAATATTAACTTCTAAGTAGACCTCGGAAGAGGAAGAATTCTGAAACACAAATTTTTAAAAAATTGGTAAGATTATTAAAAAGTTTTCCTTTGAAAACACCATGTTCATTTCATTCTAAAGTGCAGTCCTTCAAAACTTCAAGTCATTATTTGAACATTCCAGATTGCAGAGAAAGTTGTAAATCTCTCAAGTTTGTTTTATTAAGCAAGGAGCTATGAAATGAAACTTAAAAAAAATCTCTCTGGGGAGTGTAATAGTAGTAGTCATAGTAATATTACTAATTGTGTAACATGATACGCTAGGCCTTGTTTTAATTGCTTATCATATGTTAACTTATTAAATACTCACATCAATCCTATGAGATGGGTACTATTGTTATCTCATTTCAAAAGTGAGAAAACTCAAGGGATTATCTAATTTGACCTTCATTATAAAGCAAACAGGCGGCACACCTAAGATTCAAATTATGGGCCGGGCGCGGTGGCTCACGCCCGTAATCCCAGCATTTTGGGAGGCTGAGGCGGGCAGATCCTGAGGTCAGGAGATCAAGACCATCCTGGCTAACACAGTGAAACCCCGTTTCTACTAAAAAAATACAAAAAATTAGCCGGGCGAGGTGGCAGGCGCCTCTAGCCCCAGCTACTGGGGAGGCTGAGGCAGGAGAATGGCGTGAACCCGGGAGGCGAAGCTTGCAGTGAGCTGAGATCCGGCCACTGCACTCCAGCCTGGGCGACAGAGCGAGACTCCATCTCAAACAAACAAACAAACAAAATTCAAATTATGGCAGCACGGTACCTGATATATTATTTTTCTGTACATTCTGGATTGTTTGAAATGTTTTATAATTATACACATTTTTCAAAAACATACATTTGATGTGGAGCCCATGTAATTGCATAGGTCCGGTGACGTTGAAGACTGACAAATGTTTAATAACTGGATATTAACTGCTAAATTTACTGAGAGAAAAGCAATCCCCACTACTGCAATTGTAGCACTGGCAATGTTCATTTCAAAACTCTTTCGTATCTAAAAAAGAATAAGAATTTTCAATTAATACATGCAGCACATACTTCATTCCTTTGGCAACAATTCATTGAAACAAACATTAATTGAATATCGTTTACACACCCATTGATATCCTAGATGCCAGGCAAACATCAATGACCAAAGAAAGATTTTTGTCCCCCACCCTCCATGGAGCTTATATTCTAGCAATAAAAACAAAGAGAAAAGTAAACATACTAATAGGTAAATTACATAATATTTTTGAAAATGATTAAGTACTAGGGGCTAACAGAATGGGATAAGGAGAATCTGGGAATTCAAAGAGAGGAGTGGGGGTTCATGATATTAAACAGAAATGACACTGGGGAGAGGCATGAAAGAGCTGTGGGTGCCAGCCAAGAGTCTATCTGGGGGAATATCCTTGCGATTAGGGAAACACTCAAAGTCCTGAGGCCAGAATCTTCTAGGGAAGCAAGGGGGCCAAAGGTGTTGGAGACACGAAGGCAATATTAGGAAATGAAGAAGAAGGAAAGTTAACAGAGAGCCAAAACATGTAGGGCTCTGCAGATCATGAAAAGAACCTTGTTTCTAACTCTAAGAAAAATACAAAGCCAATGAAGGATTTAGAGCAAATAAATGATATACTTGGCTTTATGGTTTCAAGGGATCACTGTTTCCAGCAAGGCAAAGAGAAGTTCAATGATAAAAGCTAGAAGCCCGATTAGGAGAGACAAGGTGGATTGGATGAAATGTCATCAATAGAAAGATGAGAAAAGGTCAAAATCGGATATATTAATAGCTTGAAAGTAGAGCCAACATTATTTGCTGAAAAGTAGGATTCAGGACTGTGAAAGAAAGAAGACTCAGGGTTATTCTGAGGTGTTTGGTCTGGGAATCTGGAAGGATAATGTTCCCATCAGCTGACATGAGGAGAAGGTTTGAGGAAGAAAACTGGGAGTTGAGTTTTGGATCTTTACATGCCAGTCTGATGATCAGGGCAGACACCTGGGCTGGAAATACTTATTTCAGAGTTGTGGGCATATAGATGTTATTTGAAGTCATAAGGATGTGTAAGATCACAGAAGAAGTACGTAGATTCTTATAGATTGAGAAGAGCAGGTGGCAAGGAATTCAGCTCTGGGGACCAGAACATTAAAAGGTCAGAGAGAAGGAGAGGAACCAGGAAAGGAGACAGATGGAGAAACCAAAAGATGGGAAGAAAACCAGCCAAGCAATGTATGCTGGAAGCCAAGTGAGGAAATTCTTGGAAGGAGGGGTGGGAGACTAACTATGCTAAATGCTACTCATAGGTTAAGTTAGATGAGGATCAAGAGTTGACCATCGTTTTAGCACAGGTGGAAGTTTTCAGTGATCTTAAAGACAGCAGTTACAGAAGATAGTAGGGAGTAAAATGAAGCCTTACTGAAGTGGGTTTAATTGAAACTGGTAGATAGAAATTAGAGAAAGAACATGATGATTCCTTTGAAGGAGTTTAGCTACAGAAAGAAATATGAATGGTGCCTGTCCCTAGCAGAGAGAAATAATGTCAAGGTTTTCTTGTTTTGTTTTGTTTTGTTTTTATGTTGAGAACAGTAACTGGATGTTTACATGCTGATTAAAGACTGGGCAAGGTAACTCGTGCCTGTAACCCCAGCCTTTTGGGAGGCTGAGGCAGGAGGACTGCTTGAGCCCAGGATTTTGAGACCAGCCTGGGCAACATGGCAAGATCCTGTCTCTACAAAAAAAAAAAAGGAAAAAGATAAAAATTAGCCAGGCATGGTGGCAAACACCTGTAGTCCCAGTTATGCAAGAGGCTGAGGTGGGAGGATCGCATGAGTCCCAGAAGGTGGAGGCTGTACTGAGCTGTGACCACACCACTGCACTCCCACCTGGGTGACAGAGTGAGACTCTGTCAAAATATATATATATAGCAAGAGACACAAATTAAATTGATGCACTTGTGTGGGGAAAAAAAGCATGGAATCTTATACTCAAATAGGGAGATCAGCTTTAAAGAAAATCACAAAATTTTCCTATGGTAAGAGGCTAAAAGAAAAAATATATTGGTATAGATCTAGTCCATTAAGTAGTGGAGGTCTGAAAATTATCTTCTAATGGCTTCAGTTTTCTCAGAAGAGACAGAAAAATCATCAGCAGAGAGTACGGATGAGAGAAGCAGGATTGGTGTTTGAGGACAGAATAAAATGGTAAAATAGCTATCCATGGAGGAGGGAAAGTGAATGAATGGAGTAGGAAAGTGGAGTATCAGTGGCTACATGACTCACTAAGAACACATCATAGAGACTTAGCAGTTGTTTAGGAATAGAAGTTTGGACTTTTAGTTGTGAAACTAGTTAGTGGTGGGAGTTCTTACTTCCAAATAAGTAGAATTGGTCAAACGTGACAACACATAAAAATCAATAAGACTTTTTCTAAGCTTCAGGTTCACCAATATTCAGAGCAAGCATCCTAGGAATGCATCCTCACAATGTATGTGATCTTCTGTTTACCTACCATCTGAATACGTTAAGAAAACTAATTTTTTGTGCAGTAAATGATACTCAGTGTCTCAGTTGGACCCCTACTCTCCTACCATTTATGCATAACATATTTCCACTCCTCTGATCATAGAGAAAGAGGAAGTGCTACTTACCCATGTTCTTGTGTGTTTTCTCCCTGCTACAACAGACAAGGTTCCTGAACTACAAAACTGTTTGAAAATAGGAAGTAAAACAGATAAAGGAATATTAAGTCTCAACCATTTTCTTCTTGGCCCTCCCTCAATTAGCAGATATCCAGCAATAGTCATACAAACCTCCTTTTTAAAATTCACATCCTAGGACACAAAATTGTACTTGATGTTGCTCATTTTATTTATTTATTCATTTATTTTGTCTTTCCATGCAATGAGTTTTATAAATCTTATTTTTTTTAAATTTTTTTTAATTTCCATATGTTATTGGGGAACAGGTGGTGTTTGGTTACATGGATAAGTTCTTTAGTGGTAATTTGTGAGATTTTGGTGTACCCACCACCCAGACAGTATACACTGCACACAATTTGTAGCCTTTTATCCCTTACCTCCTTCCCACCTTTTCCCCCTGAGTCCCCAAAGTCCATTGTGTCATTCTTATGCCTTTGCATCCTCATAGCTTAGCTCCCACTTATAAGTGAGAACATAAGATGTTTGATTTTCCACTCCTGAGTTACTTCACTTAGGATAATGGCTTACACAAGGATTTCATGACCAAGAACCCAAAAACAAATGAAATAAAATCAAAGATAAATAGCTGGGACCTAATTAAACTAAGGAGCTTTTGCATGGCAAAAGGAATAGTCAGCAGAGTAAACAGACAATCCACAGAGTGGGAGACTATCTTCACAATCTATACATATGACAAAGGACTAATATCCAGAATCTGCAGTGAACTCAAACAAATCACCAAGAAATAAACAAACAATTCCATCAAAAAATGGGTTAAGGACGTGAATAGACAATTCTCAAAAGAAGATATACAAATGGCCAACAAACATATCATTCACTTTTAAAAACTGAACTATCAGGGAAGTAATAATCAAATAATCAAAGCTGAATGAATACATTTTAAAATCACCCCTATTTTTTCTGATCGCATGTTGACCCAGATAGTGGAAATGATTCTTCTGATTTTCAGACAATAATCAGCAGACAAATTTCTTAACTCTCAAGCCAGGACTCTCTGCTGCACCACAAGGCAATTCATCAATACCCATTTTTCATTCCGTTTTTTAAGTATCTATAAACGTAACATGTAGATATAAGATAATTTTTAGGACTTCATTTGTACTTGGCAAATGTGATTTCTCTTAATCAGAAAGAGGTTTTTGGCCGGGCATCAGGGCTCATGCCTCGCAGTTCCAGCATTTTGGGAGGCCAAGCCTGGAGGACCACTTGTGGTCAGGAGTTCCAGACCATCGTGGGAAACGTGGTGAAACCCCATATCTACTAAAAATACAAAAGCAAAAATTAGCTGGGCATGGTGGTGCATGCCTGTAATCTCAGCCACTTGGGAGACTGAGGCAAGAGAATCACTTGAACTGGGGAGGCAGAGGTTGCGGTGGGCAGAGATCGTACCACTGCACTCCAGCTTGGACAACAGATCAAGATGCTGTCTCAAAAAATAAATTAATTAATTAATTTAATTAAAAAAATAAAAAAAAGAGTTCCTTGTTTCTAATTGGTTGTTCAAGAATTGCAAATCAAAACCACAGCCTGCAACCTTCCAATAACCTACAAACAATACTTTTGTCATCAAACACATCTCCAGCAGTGGTATCTAAGAAATAACACACAGCCGGGGGAGTATGAATACTCACAAACGCAGCACCCCAAAATGGGTAGCCTGTGTAGAAGGTGAAGAAAAATAAGTGCCTTTGGAGGTGGAACAGGTATTGCAAGGAACCCAGAAAGACACCCAAAGCCAGAATCATTGCTGCATTCAGGATCTGGATGGCCTGAAAGAAGAAGGGGAAAAAGGCATAACAGTCATATACTAAAGTGGACAGTGAAAATAGACCATTTTAATTTTTCTTAGCAAGGAGATGTCGGTGCTTGAAATGGTTAAAGTGTCAAGCCTAAATTAACAGAATAAGAGCTTATCTGAAAGAGTTTTTTGTCCCACACTATCCGCACCAATTCCAGTGGTAGCCTTTCATCTTCGCCTCTCCCCCACATTTCTATTCATTCTCAGGAACTCCTCTCAGAAAGTGGCAGGAGAGTAAAGGAGACATGGCAGGTAAGGTAGATGGAGTCAAAGTCTCTTCCTGGCATGCTTTTGGGCCATAACATGATGAAGGCAGACAGAGGATAAGCCATGTCGTACTCAGCCTTTCTCTCAACCCAATTTTTTTTTTCTTTTTAAAACAGAGTCTTGCTCTGTTGCCAGGCTGGAGTGCAGTGGCGCGATATTGGCTCACTGCAAACTTCGCCTCCTGGGTTCAAGTAATTCTCGTGCCTCAGCCTCCTGAGTAGCTGGGATTCCAGGCGTCTGCCATCACACCCAGCTAATTTTTGTATTTTTAGTAGAGAAGCGGTTTCACCGTGTTGGCCAAGATGGTCTCCATCTCCTGACCTCGTCCTGACCCTCCCACCTCGGCCTGCCACAGTGCTGGGATTACAGGCGTGAGCCACTGCGCCTGGCCTCTCAACCCAATTTTTAAATTTAAAATATAGAATATAAGCCTCATAGAGCTCAGGCTCCTAAAATGGCTGGTCAAAAAGCAGAAAACCAAAAATGAAGGGTCTTGGAATCTGTTCTCCAAGGCTCGATGTTTTCTACCATGAAAGAAAGGCTCTGCATTTCTGCTCCCCAGATCTATAATAAGTCCCAGTGTTTTCTCCAATTCTTCATTAACTCAGTGATAAATAACTCAGAATTTCCTCCTTCTCAGCATAAGCAAGGTTTTCCTCATGATACAGTTGGCTCTTGAACAACATTGGGGTTTGGAATGCCCACACCCTTCATGGCTGAAAATCCATATATAACTTTTGACTTCCCAAAACCTTAACTACTAATAGCCTACTGTTGACCAGAAGCCTTACTATTAACATAAACAGTCGATTATCACCTATTTTGTATGTGACATGTTATATACAATAAGCTAGAGAAACTAAAAACGCTATTAAGGAAATCATAAGAAAGAGAAAATGTATTTACTATTCATTAAGTGGAAGTAGATTATTATAAAAGTCTTCATCCTCATCCTCTTCATGTTGAATAGACTGAGGAAGGAGAGGGAGAGTAGCAGTTGTTCTTGCTGTCTCGTGATGGCAAACAGAGGTGGAAGAAATCCACGTGTAAGGGAATCCTCACAGTTCAAACATACATTGTTCACAGGTCAACTGTATTTATTTTCTTCCCTCTTAAATCAATGTTTAAACTAAGGCTGACTTACCCCAAGAACTTGTAATTTTCCTTTCTGATAATCTTGTGATCCATCAATGGGCTGGTAGACAGAATTATTCAGCTGGTGTGGTCCCGCCTCACTGCCTGGGGTACCGTGGGCAGAGGCTGACCCCAGTTCTGCATTATCGACTACGTGGGAGGCCATTGGGGGTTGTTTATCGCTGTAATAGAAAAGAAATCCAAAGGCTTCATGCTTTCCCTTTTTCCACTAGCTACTAAAATTTCGAGTGTTCCAGAAGGGTTCAATTCTGTCCATACATTAAGATGACTCTCCACAAATGGGACACCAGGGCAGAGTAACAGAGTTTGTACAATATTCAGTGCTGTCTTGCCTTGGAGTAGTAGACCTCATCGGGTCATTGTAGTAGGCCTTGGTACTTCACTCAACTTTGGAATGGTAAAGAGCAATTTCTTTCTCATTTTGCATGCACTGATATATAGTCCCTGCCTTTCTTCAAATCAGTCGAGGGCAACCAGACATATAGTTCCTCTGAGCAGTGGTCTCTTTATAAGAATAACGGCTTTAGCCAGATTCCAGTAATAGTAGTAGGTATCATTTATTTAGTACTTATTACTATATGCCAGGCACTGTCTAGATACTGTGAACGTATTAATACATTTAATCCTGTTATAATATTATTATTATTATTTTCATTTCACAGATGAAAAAAAATTGAGGTATAGAGAGATTGAGAAACTTACCCAAACTCATATAGCTTATAAATCATTTCAGATTCTACTAAAAACATTCTACTCTGAGGTCCAATATTTTTCCAATCATTACATTATATAGCACTATATAGAAGATATCTTTCTGAGTATCAACATAGCATGATAGAGTTTAAGCACTATGGAAGATCCAAATTCAAATCCAGATTTCATCATTTACTAGTTGCATGGTCTTATAGTGGGAACCTCAGTTTTCACTTCTGTAAAAATGGGAGTAATTTTAATTTGATATTAACATTGGAAGAGTTGACTTTGATAATGTACGGGATTCTTAACCTATGAACAGATAGTATCAACTTTTAACTTATACTCTGCCTTCTGACAAAAAGGACTTCAAGTTTGTATATAAGAGTCACAAAACAACCACCTCAATCATTACAGCTAAAAAATATGTATCACTAAAGTATACACATAATGCTTACTTTGGGCTTCTGAATGTTGGGCAATGTAACTTCCTAATTCATAGTACCCTCCAACATGAAATAGTTGCAAAATGCTTATATGCTTTTGTAAGTGATGAGGGACATGGCATGAGATGAACCATAAACACATGAAATGATGCTGTATTCTGCCAAAACTATTGATTGGGTTAAGAATAAGATAGTAATATAAATCATTCTACCATAAAGACACAGGCACGTGAATGTTCATTGCAGCACTATTCACAATAGCAAAGACATAGAATCAACCTAAATGTCCATCAGTTGTAGACTGGATGAAGAAAGCGTGGTACATACACACCATGGAATACTATGCAGCCATAAAAAGGAATGAGATCATGTCTTTTGCAGGAACATGGATGAAGGTGGAAGCCATTATCCTTAGAAAGCTAATACAGGAACAGAAAACCAAATACCACATATTCTCACTTATAAGTGGGAGCTAAATGATAAGAACAAATGGACACATAGAGGGGAACACACACTGGAGATTATCAGAGAGAGGAGGGAGGAGATCAGGAAAAATAACTATTGGGTACTAGGCTTAGTACCTGGGTGACAATCTGCACAACACAGCTCTGTGGCACGAACTTACCTATATAATGAACTTGCACATGTATCCCTAACCTAAAATAAAAGCTTTTTATTAAAAAAGAAAGTAAAGAATTGTATCTTAATTTCTACTTTTTGTTATAAACTATATACCAGATTCATTTTTCTAGTAACTTAATTTTTTTGTTAAACTAAATACATGCCACTTTCAGGATGTTTACCTTTCTGATACTCTGTTCTGGGGGCATGTATGACTCTCATTTAAGTGTGATGACAGATTTACTAAGCACTGACTTAAAGTGAGAGTCAGGTCATGTTTTATTATTACACTGGGAATTGCTATAAAAGTTCATAAAAGTTCCCTACCAATACTGATAAAACATTTATTATAAATGTCATAAAATTTTCCTACCAATACTCCTCATCAAAGTTTCCTACCAATATTGATTTTCATGCTAAGATTAAATTACATTCTCTATGTATTTAAATATGGATAAATGTGAAATGACAAGGAGCCCTTAACCTCCCATGTTCAACACTGCACAGAACCCAAGAGCAAGGGAAGATCAATAAAGCTTAAAGCAAACTCTATATGAATGAGTTTCTAATGTAATTATCTGCAAGAAGTATAAATAAGAACAGCCAAAAAGCCAAGACTTCAAATTTATCCACCTGGAAATTTGTATGTATTTTGGATTAAATATCTAATGAACTAAGATGCATGCAATATGGAGAATGTTGCTGCCTTATGAACAGATAATCTCTCTCCTGTGTCTCCTGCCTCACCTCTCACTGCTCCCTGTCTCAAAATTCCATCCAGCCTTGTTTTATTGATTTGTCTTCCTTCAGAAGTTCCAAGTCCGCAAATGTCTTCAATCCTGTGTGCTATCCCACTATTCCTGAAAGACAAGTCCCCTCAAGCTTAACCTGGATAATTTCTGCTCTCCTTCCAGACTGATTTTTTTTTTTTTTTTTTTTTTTTTTTTTTTTTTTTGCGTTGGAGTCTTGCTCTGTCTCCCAGGCTGGAGTGCAGCAGCCCAATCTTGGCTCACTGCAGCCTCTGCCTCCCAGGTTTAAGCTATTATCCTGCCTCCCAGGTTCAAGCTATTATCCTGCCTCAGCCTCCCAAGTAGCTGGGATTACAGGTGTGCACCACCACACCCAGCTAATTTTTGTACTTTTGGTAGAGACGGGGTTTTACCATGTTGGCCAGGCTGGTCTTGAACTCCTGACCTCAGGTGATCCTCCCACCTCGGCCTCCCAAAGTGCTGGGATTACAGGCATGAGTCACTGTGCTCGGCCCTTCCAGACTGATTTTCAGCCCACATGTCATACTTTCAGGACATTGTTTTTAGTCCTGGCCAAGTCTGGAAGAAGCATGCACCCCTTTTGTTTGCTCTCAGAATTTCCTCAATTTTCCTTCTCATACCACTTACTCAGCCTGAGCGTTAATTGCCTGGATACTTATCTGTTACCTCGTTGTCTACTCATCACTGCAACTCCAGTGCCTAGCTCAGAATCATCAGATGGCAAGCAGTTAACACATGTTCAATCAGTAACCAGACTTTCGGTCCAGTCCCAGGTAGCCATCCTGATAAATGATAATGGAAAATACCTCTGCAAGCACTGGAGCCTCTCATCCCAAGAAACTCCAAGAGCATTTCTGAAGGGAGCAAATATCTAACCAAATTATTTAACTTGATTTGTTTCAAATAATCAAAATAATCAGGGAGAATTTTCAGCCTTTGGGTGAAACAAACTATGTTTTCTAAAATTTGGTTAAATCAGTTATCTGTTTGTTAAAAAAAAAAAAAAATCAGAGAAATGGTCCAGGTGCAGTGACTCATGCCTGTAATCCCAGCACTTTTGGGAGGCCAAGGCTGGAGGATCACGCAGTCAGGAGGATCACGAGGTCGGGAGATTGAGATCATCCTGGCTAACATGGTGAAACCCTGTCTCCACTAAAAACACAAAAAATTAGCCAGTTGTAACAGCACGTGCCTGTAATCCAGCTACTCAGGAGGCTGAGGCAGGAGAATTGTTTAAACCCGTGAGGCAGAGGTTGCAGTGAGCTGAGATGGCACCACTGCACTCCAGCCTGGGCAACAGAGCAAGATTCCGTCACCAAAAAAAAAAAAAAAAAAAAAAAAATCAGAGAAATGTAGATTTTCTAGGAAACTACCAGTTAAGTTCAGCTCTCCAGCTCTTAGTATATGGCAGGCATTTGTTCTAGGGCTTTACTCATGTTTACTAATGTAGTTCTCACAACAGCAGATGAATGGGTACTACTGTTATGATCCTTTCCATCTAACAGACGAAGAAGCTGAGGAACAAAGAAGTTAAGTAGCTTTCCCAAGCCCACACAGCCAGCAATTTGAGAAGCTAAAAATCAGAACCTGGCAATCCATCTCGAGTTATCATTACTCTCTACTGTCCCCTGAGCTATGCCAAAATGCACTTTGCAGACCCCATACTTCAGGCATATCCAGACCACCCCTCATTGTCAGAGCTGGCAGACAAGCTCAGGTGCAGCCAGTGGGATTAATGTATCTAAGAGGTGTGTGTGCCTGTGTGTGTGCCTGTGTGTGTATCCATACCCACATTTTCCCAAAGAAATTGCTGTATTATTATGTCTAACACTTTCTATCATGGCTCCAAAGGAATCATCACATCCTAAAGAGAAGCCATGCTCACAGTTAAATGTTCCAAACCTCTGCACAGCAACCAACCAGAGACCTTTGCAGACATCCCCAGTAGTCCACTGGGAGGCATTTTAACAAAAGATGCAAAAGAAAGGGGAATGTCTATGGAGAGGGAATCGATACCTTGGAGGCTGAATTCAGGCTTTGGCAGACTGCTTTCCTCCCAAGTCCAGTTTGTCGCAAGTAGAAGACACTCAGAAAAGATCGCTACAGCATCTTTTCCCGATAACGGAAGCCTCCACAGACTTAACGTTATCTTTACCTTATGCAACACTTTAGAGGACTCGGTGAAAATGTTTTGTGGGCTGACTGACCAGTGTGCTAATCACATCTGCATCTGGGGCCTCGCTGATCCATTACGTTTCCCAAGGGCTTAGTGATGATTAGGAAACTGGCGTGAGGGGTAACTGTCTTCCGGCTTTCAGATGTTGCTTAACACATTGTTGGAACAGGAAATACAAGCAACAAATATGGGTTACAAGTGGGAAGAGGTTGTGGGATGGAGGTAGAACAGAGCTAGTTGCATAGCAAGAAGAGATAAAGTCACACCGTCAGAGAAGCATCTGGAGGAGGGAGGTGGACACTCAGGTACTTCTTTTACATGATGTGCCAGCAACAGTGCTATGTACCTTATATGCATGATGACATTCAATTCTCACATGCTTAGAGAGGTTTGCCAATATCACAGATATAATAATAATGCTAATTATTGTTTAAATGTATTAAATGATTACTACGTACAGGTCATTGTTCTAAATGCTTTACATATGTTAATTCATTTCATCCTCACAATAACCCAGGACCCAGGTATTACTATTAACCCAATGTTATGGTAGAGAAAACTATGGTAGAGAAAACTATGGTATAGAAATGTTACCCAGCTTTCCTAAAATTTAACTGGAAAAGCCCTGTGCAAAATCTCTCTTTTGTACAATGGTGAAGCCCGAAGTGTGCCAGTTATCCTAATATGATTGTTAAAACCCCTCCTTTCAGTTTCTTTTTGGTTTTTTGTTGTTTGTTTGTTTGTTGAGATGGTGTCTGTCTCTGTCGCGCAGGCTGGAGTGCAATGGTGCGATTTTGGCTTACTGCAACCTCCGCCTCCTGCAAGCAATTCTACTGTTCCCACCTCCCGAATAGCTGTAACTACAGGCATGCGCCACCACATCCAGCTAATTTTTGTATTTTTAGTAGAGACAGGGTTTCACCATATTGGTCAGGCTGGTCTCGAACTCCTGATCTCAGGTGATCCACCCATCTCAGCCTCCCAAAGTGCTGGGATTACAGGCATGAGCCATCGCGCCCGGACTCCTTTCAGTTTCAAAAGTGGCCAAATTATATACTTATCCTAAATAAATGTCCTAAAATAGGTGATAGAAAGATCAGAGCCAAGTGACAGGGAGTAAGGAAGTGGGTCATGTGAAGATTCAAACCACAATCCTTATGAAGGTCACAGGGCCAGGCCTGAGAGAAAGGCCCAGAATGAGGGCACAGCCCCCGATCCATGCCCCAGGGGAGTCTGGGAGACAGAGAGGAATGTTCACAGCAAGGAAAGAGAGGTCCTAGTCCTACAAACAAGAGCATTAGTGGGGACGTGATCACAGGAAAGAGAAAGAGGGCCAGACACCAAGACCAAAGCATAGTGTGTGGGGCAGAGATTGTGAATATGAAATGAGCGGGGGCCCAGCTGGCAGAAAATGTCTGCACAGGCGCTCTGCTGGGAGAGCTGGCACCGGAGCCCTAGGGCAGCGGCTCTCCAGCATCTACGTTTAGGAGTGAAGGAAGGGACTGAGGAAAGAGAAGACGGAGGCAGAAGTCAGAAGGAAATAGCCAAAAGGAAGGTGGTAAAAATAAGATCCTTCCCTCCCCGTTTTAGCCAGAACGATTGCAAATGGAATATTGAAGAAGAAAGAGATAACAAGAAAATGCCTTCAGTGAAGAAGAGAAAGAAATCTGAAGAAGTGAAAGGAAAGAGTGGATGCCCGAGGCGGGCGGATCACAAGGTCAGGAGATCGAGACCACAGTGAAACCCCGTCTCTACTTAAAAAAATACAAAAAATTAGCCGGGCGCGGTGGCGGGCGCCTGTAGTCCCAGCTACTCAGGAGGCTGAGGCAGGAGAATGGCGGGAACCCGGGAGGTGGAGCTTGCAGTGAGCCGAGATCGCGCCACTGCACTCCAGCCTGGGCAACAGCGTGAGACTCCGTCTCAAAAAAAAAAAAAAAGAAAGAGTGGATGCTTTCAACATGCTCCTTTTGAATTTAGAGCTGTAGAAAAAGCCATGAAAGGAAGTCACTTAAACTCTAAGACTGCAGTTCTCCCATTTGTAAATTGAAGACCATAGTTTCCACTTTGGGGTAGAAAGTTCGAATGACAGAATCCATGTAAAGGTCTCAGTAACTAAGATCTTCACATGAGTTCAAAATAAGCAATAAAAATGATTGGGGTCTTTCTTCAATTCCTTAGAGAGAGGATGATTGTTGAGAAACCACTTTCAAAGGAAGAGTCACAAATAAAAATTTAATATACTTACCATGGGCAACATGATTGACATGTGTGTATTTGTGAAGTCATTACCACAAAGCAGATAATTAATCTACCCATCAGATCACATAATCATCTTTTTTTTTTCCTTTGGTGGTGGAGAAAACATTTAAGGTCTCCTAACAAACTTCAAGTACACAAAAAGATCCCCAGAATGTATTTATCTGATTGTACCTCATTAAAGTGGATGGGGGAAAAAAGTAAAATAAATATATAAAAACTATTTTTATTTTTTATTTTTATTATTATTTTTTGAGACAGAGTCTCACTCTGTCACCAGGCTGGAGCGCAGTAGCACAATCTCAGCTCACTGCAACCTCCACCCCTGGGTTCAAGCAATTCTCCTGCCTCAGCCTCCCAAGTAGCTGGGACTACCGGTGCACACCACAACGCCTGGCTAATTTTTGTGTTTTCAGTAGAGATGGGGTTTCACCAGGTTGGCCAGGATGGTCTTGATCTCCTGACCTCATGATCCGCCTGCCTCGGCCTCCCAAAGTGCTGGGATTACAGGCATGAGCCACTGCGCCCAGCCTGGCTTAATTCTTAAATGTTTATGTGAATTTAAGACAAATTACTTCCTCTTTCTGAGCACTGCCTACAAAATGAAATGGCAGGATTTTATCCTTTTTAAAGGCTGAATAGTATTCCTTGTGTATGTACACCACATTTTGTTTGTTGATGGATGCTGGGGCTGACTCCATATCTTGGCCATTGTGAGGAGTGCTGCAGTGGACATGGGAGTACAGATAGTTCTTTGACATACTGATTTCATTTCCTTTAGATATATACCCAATAATGGGATTGCCGGAGCATACTGTAGTTCTATTTTTAATTTTTTGAGAAACCTCCATAAAGTTTTCCATAGCAGTTGTACTAACTTACATTCCCACCAGTAGTATGTAAGGATTCCTTTTTTTCTACATCCTTGCCAACACTTATCTTTTGATTTTTTGATAGTAGCCATTCTGACTAAAGTACCACATGATCTCACTCATATGTGGAAATAAGTAGAATAGTGGTTACCAGAAGATGAGGAGGGGCGGGGAGGGGAGGGGAGGAGGAGGGATGCTGAAGGATGCTGAGGGATGGGTCAACAAAGCTAGAGTTAGGAGGAATAAGTTCTGGTGTTTTATTGCATAGTAGGGTGATGAAAATTAAAAATAATTGTATTATATATTTCAAAATGGCTAGAAGAGAGGTTTTTGAATGTTCTCACTAAAAGAAATAATGTTTAAGGCGACAGATATGCTAAGTACTCATTACGTGATTTATACATGTATTGAAACATCACATTGCAGCTGATAGATACAAGTATGTGTAAATCATAATTTGTTAAAAAAAAAAGAGAGAAGAAAATGAAGAGAAGAGGTTTTAGAGCCACCCTTCTAAAATCCAGCCACATCATCACTCTTTATCTTGCACATATGTATTATCTCACACTCAATAATTTACTTTGTTTTTAGCAAACATTCACCTGCCCAATATTCTCTCAAATCGGTTTATATAAAATAATTTTACATCCATGTTCAAGAGAAACACTATTGCTCAGTTTTAAGTTTTATTGAGAGTTGTGTAACTGCTTGAATAGCAATTGTTTCCTAGAGAACTAAAGTTCAGCAACTTAAGAAGATTCCAAGCAGTAGAGTATAGTGGCTAACGTACAAAGAGAGAGTATAGAGACAGATCTAGAGGCAGATTGCCTGATTTTAAGTCTTGAACCAACACCAACAAGTTGTATGACTCAGGCAAATGATTTAACCTCTGTTTGTTTGCTTATCTGTAAAACTGGGGTAATAGTGATATATTTCTCTCTTTAAGAAGATTAAATAATTTATCGCAATGTACTTGTACCATATTCTGACACTTAGGAAGTCCCATAGAAGTATTACCTCTTAGCTGCATATTAACTGCCAAAGACAGATGTTCACTATGACAGGTTCAAATTCTTTATTTGACAAGTAAACAGCTATAGGCGGCATTTTATTCAAAATGGAATAGTATCACTTTAACTAAAAATAATAATAACCAATATCTTGGTAAAATTTGCTTCCAGGAGGATGTAGCATCCAAAACATACATTCAACAAACTATTGAATAGCCAACGGCACAGTTCAGTTTTCACCCTTGATATAAGAAATCTACCAAAATTAGAAGTATTTTTGGATATATTACACATATAGACTCCCTGTTTAAAGAAAGGAAGCTGTATAAAGTAAGTGTTAATAAATAATCATTTAATGAATGCTTTTAGGTGGCAGGATAACTCTTTGCTTAACCAACTCAACCAATCATTTTGAGCGTGGAAGAAACATTCTGAGGAGAAAAGAAAACCTAACATCAAATTTCAGTTAAGGGAGTGGTTATTTGAGCTCTAGAAAATAAATTGAATTTACTTCTGGAATAATCTAAATAGGTAGTCACATTGCATTATTGTTAGGATTCAACTTTACTGATTAATGGAAAAGTCTACATGAATTAAAATATCTGCACATAAAAGGGTTTTGCCTTTCATGAGAGTTAATATGTTAAATTTTACACTATGCTCAAAGTTTTGCCTCCTGCACATTTATATGTCTCTCTCTATTCTTTATTCTTCCTGAAAAATATTAGAACATATTTACTGGAGGTTCATATCAATTAGATCAAGTCATTGTCATTGAAGACATATTTCTGAATCTTCTACACAGAACAGAAAAAACTTAAATGTATAATATGAATTACCTAATAATGTTAAATTAATAAGCCATACCCCTACTGAATACAAATATTTAGAAATACACATTCACTAATCAAGTAATCAGGACCTTTACTGAAGTAGGGTTTTTAGAAACCAGAGACTTAAGGAGAGATATACACTAACTATATTTTTGCCATGAAAAAACAAAACTGTTTTCCTGCAAAATACATAATACCAGCTTCAAGTTTCCATTTCTCCTTTAGTTCAGAGCAAGTTTGACTAGAAGATAATAATCCTAACTCTTCTGCTGTTGTCTGAAAGTCAGCAATAAAAGGACTAGGATCCAATTTTATTTCATTCTCAGTAGAAACTGGTGTAAGCCACACCGATTTCCTAAAGAAAAGGGAAACAGAAAGCAGATAGTGTTGGCACACTTGGGATCAAGTCAGTTTTACCGCTGTTTAATATCATGATCATTTTCAGAATAGTCATTCAGGAGTGTGGCATAGAGCCAGCATACTATGCCTTCTAGATCCTGGTGGACTCTTGGTATAGGATTTGAGCAGATAGGCTTACAAAAGAGCTAATTCCAAATAGTCTCCCCATGATTTCTGCATCAAACATGGAGTGGAAAGATGAATGGTCTTAGATAACTTGTGATGCTTGCATTAGAAGAGTGCCAATGTACCCAGCAAAACAGACTCAGCCAAATGGATCCTAAGAACAGTAAGTAAAAGCCACCAAAGGCTTAATCTGACCCACTGTGGTGGTGGCAAAGTTCTATATGTCAAAGTGAGTAAGTGAACATGAGAGAGAGAGAGACTACAACATCAAAATTCACGTACCCAAAACCTAAACAGACAACTTTGTTGGCCAAGTCTTCATTTTTTTAAGGAAAGTAGGTTTCAAGCAACATAGTATTTTACTATCAAAATAGGAATATCTATTTATCATTATTACTCTGGTAGCCTACAGAGGCAGTAGTTCTGGGGCATTAGATCAGAACTCTGTGTTGCTCCAAGCATTGGGTAGTTATAGAATTGAAAACATATGTATGTGTGTGAAAGACAGACAGAGACAAAGAGATGGAGACAGAGAGAGCAGGGAGACAGGCAGAGAGAGAGACAGGCAGAGACAGACAGAGACAGGCAGAGAGACAGACAGACAGAGGCAGAACGAGAGAGACAGAGGCAGAGCGAGAGAGACAGAGGCAGAGCGAGAGAGAGACAGAGGCAGAGCGAGAGAGAGAGAGGCAGAGCGAGAGAGAGAGAGGCAGAGCGAGAGAGAGAGAGAGAGGCAGAGCGAGAGAGACAGAGGCAGAGAGAGAGAGAGGCAGAGTGAGAGAGACAGAGGCAGAGCGAGAGAGAGAGCGAGAGACAGAGAGACAGACCAGAGAGACAGGAACAGACCAGAGAGACAGAGACAGACAGGGACAGAGACAGAGAGAGAGAGGGGTGGTTTCTATTTAGAGTTCAACTTCTTCTAGAATATCACTAAACCCCTCAGCTTTTATGAAAATAAGTTAAAGGGACGAGTAAAAGTATTAACAATGTGAATGGACTTAATGCCATTTACATCCTATTTACGTGTATGTATTCTTCCCCTGTTACTCCAAATATCTTCTGAACTGAATAGGACTGAACTGTACACTTAAAATGTATTTTATATTATGTATGTTTTACCAAACTTAAAAAAAAATTCTGCCTCCCCCTGAAAAAAAGTACTATAATCACATTAAAAGACATTGCACATTGGCTGAGCTCTAAATTCTTACTGTGATGTCAACTATTTCCATATATTAAGCAAGGATAAAATTTGTCCTGTGGTTTGAGATAGTTTCCAAGATTCATCACTCAGATTTATAAAACATAAATATTTCAATGGCATGGTTAAAAAACAAAAGTGTATCAGGATACCTTTCCACTTAGTCTCAAAGTTCACACGAAGCTCTTAGGATTCAATATCTCAGTTCCACAAAATTGCAAGCAAAGTACATTTAATGATTAGGCTGATAAGCCCTTCCTTCATGAATTCTCCATGAGTTAGCATCAAATGAAGGATTGGTTTTCTTACGTTTTTAGCCACTTACTCTTACAAGATGAAATTGAGCAATAAAATATATCAGAAAAAAATATTATAAAGGACAAAACATTGAAAGATAGTATCAATGCTTAATTGTATCACTTACTAAAGGTGACTGAGTATTTAATGACTCTGCTTTGTAGTTATTATATATAAAATGACCTAGTTACACTAGATTGTCTGTTAGGACCATTATAAATCTCTATGTTTTTATTCTAAAATAAACATTGCATTTAAAATATGAAAACATTTTAAAGTATTCATTAAAATATTTGTGTAAATACTAATTTGGGCTTTGTTTACAATTATGGGTGAATCGTGTTATATTCTCTAAAATCTATGCTTCTGCAGAAGCTTCTCATAAGCAAAGGTAAAGCTAAAACATTCCAAAGGAATCAGATCTGCTGGACTTACCTAGAGGCAGAACACTCCAAATGGATTTCCTCGGGGTTGTGATCTATATTCCTTGGGGTAAAGTATAGCTCGGTTTGAAAAAGGAGTGTTTCCTCAGAAATGACCTAGGAGAGCACAAAATTTCAGTGGAAGATATTTGGAGTAACAGAGGAGGAATACACACACATGAATAGGATGTAAAAAACATTCACAATCTCAAAAATGGCTTGTGTCATTCTTAGGTATAAATGAAGATCTGACCACTCACTGGGACAGAAGAGGACCGTTATCCCGAAGAGTGAATTTAAAATGCCTGGGGACAAAACAGTCTTAATTCATTGCAGCAAATTTAAACTGCCACTTATAGCCATCTTTATGATTCATTAATGAAAAGGTTTCCAACAGTTCTTTTGAGAAAGGTGATTTGTAAGTCAAATAACGGAGTGGTTTAAAGCACAAGTTTTGGAGAGTATTCATCCTGGTTTGGCATCTAAACTACCACCAACAAGGACAACTTGGTAAAGCACCTTCTGAAGCTCCGAGTTCCTAATTTCTAAAATAAAATACCTTATTCAAAAATGATCATTATCATGGGTCACTGGCCCAAAATATTTGTGTAGTGTGAATATAAATTGTTTAAATTTGGGAATCTATGAGAAGATAATATCCCAGGATAACAACGCAGTTTAGGATTTGTGCCTAGCTGAAGAACAAACGAGAGATTTCATTTCAATGAAAATCCACATATATGTTGACACAAATCCTCATGGAACATGGAGAGATTTCAAATTACCTAACATTGGACATGATAGAGCTTCCCAAGATTGGTGACCTCCCACATTAGAAGAATTAAATAAAATTTAAAGCAGTCTGCTAATATTTAGTAAAATGTAGTAGTAGCCTAAAGGCAACTTAGAATCAGTTCACTAGCCAGTCTATAAATCTGTGATCTAAGGTCCTGTGCACACAGAATGACCCAATATTCAGTGAGAAATAATGAGAAATTCCGTTGTCCTCTGCCCATAAATTACTACAACGAGAAGCAAGGATTAGATTTTTAAAAGACAATTTTAATATTAGGCATGAAAGTCTGACAAAACATTTACTATTTTTACAAACAATCACTGTTCTCACCCTTGTCCTGATGCCACAATCATGAACAAGATATATAAACTCATATACATATGTATGTATCCAATTTGCAGGGCAGCCCATTCCCAGATGTAATTCATCCGCAAATATATACAGATTTCTGCTTTCTGCAAGTGGGATAACTGAGACCATCAACCAGTCCAGAGAGCAATTTATTTTCACTGTGGAAAGAACCATATGAAAAGCATCAGAAGTATGTCTATCTTAAGAAAGTGTTCAAAGAATAGTCAATTCTGTCCTTTCTGATAAATAAAAGGCATTTATTTCTCTGGCAAGGGTAACCATGGCTTAAAGGTTTTCTTATAAACATTATTAAGATTATTTTCCAAAATATCTAATTATGTCCCCAAGTAACTAGATTTCAGTAATTTCATGGGGGAGGTGGGAAGATCAACATGCAAGAGTAAGAAAAAGCATAACTGGGCCGGGCACAGTGGCTCATGCCTGTAATCCCAGCACTTTGGGAGGCAGAGGTGGGCAGATCACGAGATCCATTCTGGCTAACACGGTAATACCCCGTCTCTACTAAAAATACAAAAAAATTAGTCGGGTGTGGTGGCGGGCACCTGTAGTCCCAGCTACTTGGGAGGCTGAGGCAGGAGAACGGCATGAACCCAGGAGGCGGAGCTTGCAGTGAGCTGAGATCTCACCATTGCACTCCAGGCCTGGGTGACAGAGCAAGACTCCAAAGGAAAAAAAAAAAAAAAAGCATAACTGTATAGCCCCTTAATTTCTCCTAAATAAGTTATATTCCATAGAGGGTGATCTATTTAGGACAAAACATAGGGGGCAGAAGTGAATTGCAGTGTATTAGAATAAAAGCGATAGCATCCCAGTATACTTTTTGGAAAGAGAAAGAGGAGAAAGGGTGGTTCTAGAACAGTAGAATTCATGTCTAGAGCAGCCAGTACCAGAAACAATCTCAGCCATAAAAGGAAAAAGAGAAAGCCCTTTATCTGGGATGTTAGCTCCATGCAAGTTTTGTTGTAAAAGCCATCTTTATCCTCTATATTAAAATCATCAGTAAGTCAATAATAATCATTATTTGCAATAGATTCATTTGGAGGAACTGAGTCTTTTCAGCATTAAGAAGTACATATTTATATTATTAATGAGCAAGTGGCCACAGAGGACTCTACCACCACTGGAGCTTGGAAGTCCCGCCTTTAGAGAGAAATCAAGGTAAGACAATGCACATTTCAGAAAAGGAGTAGAGGAGGCAAGTGTTCTTGCCTCATAACCTTTAAATCACAATTCTCTATGTGTTTGAAATACTGTTCTCACATCACCTAGGAAAGATGATCAGGAAGGTCCTTCCTAAAGGAAAATAAATTCCAGCAGCTAAGATTAAAGACAGATGGAAAGGATAAGTGGACATGGACACAGAAAGCCCGTACTTATGATTTCACTGCATTTTTTTCACACTAACCTTAGAAAGTCGAGTTTGGGGGTATTTTTTTTTTTTTTTTTTTTTTTTTTTTTTTTTTTTGAGATGGAGTCTCACTCTGTCGCCCAGGCTGGAGTGCAGTGGTGTGATCTCGGCTCACTGCAAGCTCCGCCTCCCGGGTTCACGCCATTTTCCTGCCTCAGCCTCCCGAGTAGCTGGGACTCCTGCCGCCACGCCTGTTTTTGTTTTTGTTTTTGTTTTGTATTTTTAGTAGAGACGGGGTTTCACCGTGTTAGCCAGGATGGTCTCGATCTCCTGACCTCGTGATCCACCCACCTCGGCCTCCCAAACTGCTGGGATTACAGGCGTGAGCCACTGTGCCTGGCCTGTTTGTTTTTGAGATGGAGTGTTTTTTTTTTTTTTTTTTTTTGAGAAGGAGTCTCACTCTGTAACCCAGGCTGGAGTGCAGCGGTGTGATCTCAGCTCACTGCAAGCTCTGCCTCCTGGGTTCAAGTGATTCTCCTGCCTGAGCCTCCCAAGTAGCTGGGATTACAGATGCCCACCACCACACCAGGCTACTTTCTGTATTTTTAGTAGAGACAGGATTTCACTATGTTGGCCAGGCTGGTCTCAAACTCCTGACCTCTGGCGATGCACCCGTCCAGGCTTCCCAAAGTGCTAGGATTACAGGTGTGAGCCACCGTGCCTGGCCAGAAACTCAAGTTTTAGTTTGACATTCTCTCAAATAGCTGAGAAAAGCCTGAGAAACACACATAGATACTTTCACTGCAGCAGAATCTTCCTTTGCTCAGGCTTCATGAAAGACAGGTACTAAACACCCTACCCACCCTAGATAGCCAGAATTCATGGTCGCTCTTTCTCTCCATGTGCTGTTCCTTTCAATAATTAACTGTTACGTGGTAAGCTGCACTGATCTAGGCATTCTTAAAATTCATCTTAGGTAAAATGGAAAAACATCAGAAGCTATATGTGGTCTTCGCTTCCAAAGGTGTTACAGGCCAAATGGGTAAGAAATTGACATATCAGTTTCAAAGAAGAATTCCATTTCAAATTTAAAAAAAAGAGAGATGTCTGCAAAAAGAGACCGTAAAGAACATAAAAAGTAATATTGAAATGCTACTTTACAGATTACATTTAGTCAGGCCTTGGAGCTGGCAAGCATTTGGATTCCAGGCAAAACAGAAAAGATACATTGGAATCAACTTGTAGGCAGCAACTCGCTGACTTAGCTTTCTTCTATTAACTTTGCAGAACCGTTGATGAGTTTAACATGAGTGAAGTTCAGAGCAGTCTTTTTAAGGGAACAAAACAGCAATAATATCAGCATCAAGCAAAAACATGAGTCTGGAAGCAGGAAGATCAGCTAAGAGGCAACTGAGTACCTTACAATATGATACAATCAAGCACCAGTAATTCGCAGTGGGTTTGAAACATTAGACTGAAAGAGAGCCAAGGACTATTCCTGAAGAACCTCTGCAAATGAGTCTCAAGATAGAAGACCAAAACAGAGAGAGACAAATAAAAGTCTGAGAACCGGGACATTGAGGCAAAAAGAGAAAACGTATCCTCCGTATATTGACACAAGTCTACCTGGCCTGAAAGCATTTCTTCTTCTAGCCAGTTAGAGTAAGATCGGACTTCTTCAGGGAGTAAAACGCCTGCATGGAAAGCGATCATTATGATTAACTCCTTCAAGGAAGCATTCTCTAAAACTTGTTATTTACCATGGAGGTTCTCAGCACCAGTCCAGATCAAGAGAGCAAGGAGCATCAAGACTTCTAGAGCCATGGAGACCATCTGGGCAGACCTCCAGCACAGGATGACTCGGGAAACAAGAAGTGGCGACTGGTTTAAGTGATTTTTATATGGCATCCCATGGCTCAGCTGCCTTCGTTTTCCTCCTTATTTGGGTAGTTCACAGGATGCACTTATCACAGGGTCAACTACCTAAAGGCTGAGACTCTCTTGATTATCCAAACACTGAAGCTCAAAGGGACGTATCAAGAAAAAAGTGTTATTTGATAACAGTCTGTACAAGGCCTGTTACAAACATCAGGAGGATGGCATGGCACACAATGCTTCCAGTAAATACTAAATTACAGGAAACTGTTCTTACTAGCTAACGTTCAGGTGTTGTAAGTTTCCATCTAATATGAGAACAGCCTAGATCTTTCATACTTGAAATCAAAAGACTATTTCCTTCATTTCTATGGGTTTGGCTGGAAGAAGCAAAGCAGAAATGAGAAAGTGACTTGACCAGGAACATAAATCCCTAGAAAGAGACAGGCACCCAAAGGAAAGCCAGGTCTATTGGTGTTAGGAAAGTTGACAAATCCATCTGTGTTCTTTCTAAATTAATGTGTTAGTAACTTTAGTCATTTCAAACCTGAGACAAGAGAATATTTTATATGCATAGATATACATACATAACTTTATCGGTATAAGAAGTTTATATGTATAATTCATTTCAATACTCAAGGAGAATAAAAGTTCCAGCCATAGATTTTTATTGTATTTTTAAAAAATGTTAGTCATGGCCTGAACGTGACTGCGTGGTTTTAAGGATACTTGAAAATCAAAGGCTAACAGTAAATAAAATTCAAAGAGGCTGAATTAAATGCCTATTATTGTTTTTAGTCATATCTGAATTATATTTTCAATCTTACAATCTGCTGTCAAATTACTACATACGCAGAGCTTCCCTATGTATTTAAGAAGGATTTCCATTTCTGACATGACATTCTCTTCTGGACAGTGAGATCCCCAGAGCTGTGACCCACACAGTGCTCTGCCTCAGGAAAGCCTGGAGTACCCAGTCGCCAACCACCAATGGGGAAAGAGTATTAGAGAAGGAGAAGGGTAAGTCTACATATTATTTTTTCATCTTTTGTTTTTTTAAACATTTTTCTGATGTTGTGAACATTTTTCAGGGCCTAAAATTTATTAATTTCATATGCAGCTTTTAAATCTTGCCTATGTAAAGCATCTAATATTGTTTCAAAAGGAATCATTGGCCAGTTTCTTGTATTTAAGTTTGAGAAAGTTAGTTAAACAAGTTAAGGCTCCTATTCATACTCTGTAAAAAGGAGATACATTCTCTCTAAATTTATTCTGAATAAGACATAGCAAATGTTAACAGTCTTACTCAAGTTAATAGTGTACAAAAAATATCTAATATATGACTATTTCCTGTCTTGAAGCACAGTTAGTAACAGGATTTTATGCAATGTTTCAAGGATTACTCAAAGCCGCAGAATGAACAAAGTTCATTTTCCAAAAATTCCAATTTTAATACAGAATTTTACCATGAAAGAGCAATGGAGTTTAAATATAACTTTAATGTAAAATAGATGGAGATAAAGCAGAGATAAAACAAATATTTTAAAACAATTGATAACTTAGGGAAATGTTGCAACTATAGTACAAAAAACTTTATTTTTCCTGAGATAAAAAAAAAAAAACCTTTTGAGAGTAGGTTACTGATAAGATGCTCCCTTGACCCTAAATATTTTGAAGTATATTATCCAATAAATAAGGACATTCTTCTACTACAGTGGTTCTCAATAATTGGACCTGAGATGATGGAGGGGTCCATGGGGTCAAATCTATTTTCACAATAACAATAACACATTTTCTTTTCCACAATGTTGACATTCGCACAGGTGTGCAAAAAAAAGTGGTGGGAGACGCTGCTGCCTCTTGAGCAGCAATCAAGTGGCACAATGTGTTAGTTTGTTAGTCATCATTGTAGTCTTCACACACTCACAGTAAAGGGGAAAAGCCAGTTTCACTTAAGTCTTGAAGCAGTAAAAAGTATTTGTTTTATTAAACGCCAACCCTTGAATGCACACCTTTTTAGTATTCACAGTGATAAAATAGAAAGTATGCATAATACACTTCTGCTGCATATCAAAGTATGAAGAGTGTCTCAAGGAAACTCTGTGCAGTTATTGGAGCTGTGAGCTGAACTAGCCACTTGTAACCCAGAACACCATCTTTACTTAAAGACTGATTATCAAACAAACGACGATTATTTGCCTGTGGGTATTTGACATTTTTTGAAATGGAATGATGTAAGCTTGTCACTTCAAAGAAAACAACTAACAACAATTAAACCCAGTGAGGAAATTCAAGCTTAAAGGAAAAATTTGAATTTTGAAAAAGTTGTGTTCTCTACTATGAGCTTGGAAGCTCAGTGGTGGTATCTTAACTATGATTTCTTGTATTGCATAATAAAATGTCATCATTTAAAACATCTGCGTAACTCTGAACTAAAACTTTCCAAATTATCTGCACATGATGTTACAGAAACATTCAGGGCAAAACACAACAGGGACCAGTGGATTTTAATGGGAGTAAGTATGAAGAGTTTATTGATATATTTTCAGATCCCATGTTGCAACAAACCTCGAGGAGACTGCCTCTTGGCAAGTTTTGGTGCAGTATCAAAAAAAAAAAAAAAAAAAAAAAGCCACAATTATCTGAAAAGGCTTTTAAAATACTCTTCTTTCTTCCAGCCATGTATCTGTGTGAGGCAGGGCTTTCTTTATGTACATTAACCAAAGCGACGTATTACAAAGACTGAATGCAGAAGCAGATATGATAATTCAATTGTCTTCTAGTCAGCCAGACAAGAGACTTGCAAAAATGCAAATATAAAACAATGTCACTCTTTTTTTGGAAAACAGTAATTTTTCACTAAATGTTCACTATTTTATGTTAACACCTGTTGGGTTTATTAGTTATTTTTAATTACTTAATAAATATTTTTAACTCACTTTTAATTTTTTTTTTTTATACTTTAGGTTCTAGGGTACATGTGCACAATGTGCAGGTTTGTTACATATGTATATATGAGCCATGTTGGTGTGCTGCGCCCATTAACTCGTCATTTACATTAGGTATATCTCCTAATGCTATGCCTCCCCCATCCCCCCTCCCCACAATAGGACCCAGTGTGTGATGTTCCCCTTCCTGAGTCCAAGTGATCTCATCTCACTTTTAATTTCTAATGTGGTAATTTGGAAGGATAAAAGCCATATAAATAAAAGCTCTTCGTAATTCAATATTTTTAATAGTCTAAAGGAAGTCCTGACATCAAAAATTCTGAGCAGCATATATACCCAAAAAAAAGGAAATCAGTATATTGAATAGATATCTACACTGGCATGTTTGTTGCAGAACTGTTAACAATAGCTAAGATTTGGAAGCAACCTAAGTGTCCATCATCAGATGAATGGATAAAGAAAATGTGGTACTTATACACACGGAGTACTATTCAGCCATAAAAAGTAATGAGATCCTGTCATTTGCAGCAACGGGGATGGAGCTAGAGGCCATTATGCGAAGTGAAATAAGCCATGCATAGAAAGACAAACATCACATGGTCTCACTTATTTGTGGGATCTAAAAATCAAAACAATTGAACTCATGGACATAGAGAGTAAAAGGATGGTTACCAGAAGCTGGGAAAGGTAGGAGGGGGGCGATGGGGATGGTTATCAGGTACAAAAAAAATAGAATGAATAAGACTTACTATTTAATAGCACAACAGGGTGTCTATAGTCAGTAATAACTTAATTGTACATTTTAAAATAATGAAGAGTATAATCAGATTCTTCATACTGCAAAGGATACCTGCTTGAGGAGATGGATATCCCATTCTCCATGGTGCAACTATTTTGCACTGCATGCCTGTATCAAAATATCTCAGGGACCCCATAAATATATACACCCACTATGTACTCACAAAAATTTAAAAAAATTAAAAGTCTGAGCAGTCAGCATTATCACATTGTGGCTGCAAAGTTGTTTAACAGCTATAGAGTTACAGTTTTACAACTGTAAAGAGTTGTAAATGAAGAGTTCTGTTCACAATGTACAGATGAAGAGTTCTGTTACATGCCAATGTAAATGTACTAAACACTACTGAATTGTACACTTAAAATGGTTAAGATGGTAAATTTTATGTTACATAGATCTATTATTATGTTACATAGATCTTATTTAGATATGTAAAATGCAAGACTAACTTTTTAAGAGAAATACGTAGGACAGAATATCTTTGTGACATTCCCATAGGGAAGGACAGAATATCTTTGTGACATTCCCATAGGGAAGGCTAAAGGTGGAGGTTTGGAGTGGGAAAGGAATATAGGAGTGTCCATGTTATACATACTTTGGTTAAACACTGTTTTGAACAGCCACGTTAATATGTTGTAGAGGAAAATGAATAACTGAGTCTACCTTTCAGGGGTAAAGTCCAGGATAGAGATATAACTTGAAGCCATCAGCATACAGATGTTAATTAAAACAATGAGATTGAATAAACTCTCCAAGGGAGTGATATGTATAGATGGGGTGAGCAGTTCAATGTTCAATCCCTAGAAACCCCAATAAACTGGAAAAGAGAAATTTCAACCAGGGAGGATCTCCTAAAGACAAACAGTGATAACTGAGAAAGGATGCTATTGCAGAAGCAAGATTTTTAAAAATTTGGCCAGAAGAATTAGTATATCAAGAATATACCCAGAGATACATCATACTGAGAATAATTATTTCAATTAAAACTAGGCACAAAACAAGGCCTATAACTTTGCTATCGCAGAAAAAAAAAATTTATTGCATTCCAACAAGAGACAAAAAGTTTATATATTTGAAATAGTTACTTTTTGTTTGTTTGAGACAGGATCTCACTCTGTCACCCAGGTTGGAGTGCGGTAGCACGATCACGGCTTACTGCAGTCTCGACCTCCTGGGCTCAGATGATCCTCCTACCTCAGCCTCCTGAGTAGCTGGGACTACAGGCACCCACCACCATGCCTGGCTAATTTTTGTAGACACGGCGTTTTGCCATGTTACCCACGCTGGTCTCAAACTCCTGGGTTCAAGCAATCCACCTGCCTTGGCCTCCCAAAGTGCTAGAATTACAGGTGTGAGCCACTGTGTCTGGCCTGAAATAGTTAATATCAATATTAGTTTCAGCTGATATAATCAACTTATTTTTTTTTTTTTAAAAAAGAGAATCAACTAACAAATTATTAAACTGTTTAAAAATTCAACAAGCATGATGGATATTACTACTAAAAAAAAAACTCAAAGCAGTTATATGTGCTAATTTGGATTCATTGATCCAATTCAAAAAAATAAGAATAAAAGAATCCCATTAACAATTATCCCTGAGCTTGCATGAAACCTTGTAGAGGGCCTCATATTGGCAGTTGGTTGGCTCCATTCATTGTGTTCTACAATTTTTAGGGATACCTGATCACTAAATTCTAAAGATAACAGTCTGTGCGCTTTCTTTCAATATATTAGTTGCACTGTCTGTTTGTGTGAGATTTGGGGCAACTCAAACTATACCACCATTATGACCTTATCCCAATATAAAACAACCTTTCTATAACACACATGCAGAATAAAGCAAGTGCATACGGAAATTTTAAAGCCGTTATGTACTTTGTTCAAAGTATTCTTGGCAGAGACCACATGTGTAATTATTTGTATTACCCAAAGTATATCTTAGCATAATGAACTCATATGTGGAAATAATTGATTAGCTTTATCAAAATTAAACAATACATATGACAGCAGTTTTCTCTGTAGCTATCTGGGTTACACTATATATGCTAGAAGCAAAGGAATGGGAGGACTGCATTACTTAAATGCCTTTGTTAGGATTATTCGGGTGGCAGCAGTCGTAGAGGCCATCTCTGATCACACCCATCTGACACCTACCTGTGCCCCACTTTGTCCCATTCTCTGACCAGGGCGCTGACTTTCAGTTTGCCTTGATTCTACATTTTGTCACAACTACTAAGGAGGACAAAACCTGCTAACTCCCCTAACCACATTAAGGTTGAGCCCAACCTTTTTTGGAGTGATTAGCAAAAATCCCATCTGAATACTGATGAAGAATGCAAGGTAGAAAGAGAGAAAACCAGCAAAACTGCTAAGCTTGAAAGATGCTCAATTTTTAAGCCTGTACAAACATTAAGTGTTGACACCCAAAGAAATCTTTCCCATCTAAGTAGCACCACAAGTCACCCACTTATAGCCCCCAATCACAGGAGAAATGCTTGATTCCAGTGCGTTTCTCACACTCTATGTCCAAACCATTTGTATGTTTTAATATCCTGCAAAATATATCGTCAATTATACCACTTCTCTTGACCCTTGACTCTAACCTTTCAAGTCAAAAACAATTTTCACCAACTTTCGGACTGGTCAGCCTCTTACTGCTATGCCTCCAGGAAATTAATAAGATTCTTTAACCCACAGACATTATTTCTTCAGCTTCACAGCTGTACAAATCCTTATCAAAAATAAGAATTATCCATCATATCTCCCTTTGATACACTGTATATTCCTGAAATCATTATGCTTGGAATTAGTGAATACTTACATTAAAAGTTAATTTTAAAAACTTAAGATTTTTTCTAAGTATCAGACATTAAATGTCAAAAATTAAGGTCTAAAACCAAAAGCATCTGGATCAAAACCTCATTCTAACATGTAGAGATTATGGTCAATTGAATTCACCACTGAGACTTTTCAGGTTGAGTTAATGAGTTACCTGCCTCATTACTGTAGTGATTGTTAAATAAATGCATGGATCCTATTGCAATGAGGGCAGCAGATGGCTCTTGTTAAATCTTAGGTTCAGGGTACATGGACAGGTTTGTTATATAGGTAAACTGCGTGTCACGGGGCTTGGTGTACAGATTAGTCACCCAGGTAATTAGCATAGTAACTGATGGGTGGTTTTCTACCCTCTCCCTCCTCCCACCCTCCATCTCTCAAGTAGGCTCTGGTGTCTGTTGTTCCCTTATTTGTGTCCACGTGTACTCAAGGTTTGGCTCCTACTTATAAGTGAGAATATGCAGTATTAGGTTTTTTGTTCCTGCATTACTTCACATAAGATTATGGCCTCCAGCCCCATTCATGTTGTTGCAAAGGACATGTCTCATTCTTTTCTGTGGCTGTATAGAATTCCATGGTGTCTATGTACCATATTATCTGTGCCCAGTCTACCATTGATGGGTATTTAGGTTGATTCCATGGTTTTACTATTGTGAATAGTGCTGGGACAAACACGTGTCTTTATGGTAGAATGACATATTGCTTTGGGCATATAACCAATAACAGGATTTCTGGGTTGAATGACAGCTCTAAGTTCTTGGAGGAATTGCCACCCTGCTTTCCACAATGGCTGACCTAATTTACATTCCCACCAGCAGTATGTAATTGTTCCCTTTTCTCTGCAACCTGGCAAGCATCAGAATTTTTTAAACTTTTTTATAAGAGCCCAAAAATATCTTTTAACTAAGATTTATATTTTCAGGAGTAGTCAAAAATCTACTAGGGTTTATTGAAATGAAAGATTAGGCCAAGTGGCCAGACATGGTGGCTCGCTCCTGTAATCCCAGTACTTTGGGAGGCCGAGGCAGGTGGATCACCTGAGGTCAGGAGTTCAAGACCAGCCTGGCCAACATAGTGAAACCCCATCTCTACAAAAATACAAAAATTAGCCGGGCATGATCGTGGGTGCCTGTAATCCCAGCTACTCAGGAGGCTGAAGTGGAAGAATCATTTGAACCCAGGAGGCAGAGGTTACAGTGAGGCAAGATTGTGCCCATTGAATCCCAGCCTGGGTGACAGAGCGAGACTCCATCTCAAAAACAAAAGAGAAAGGTCAGGCCAAGTCATGCTGCATCTTTAATTTTACTCAAGGTGGAAAGAAATAAAAATAGTAAAAGAATCACACATATTCAAGATGACATTTGTATTGTCATTTTCATTTCAAAAACAAAAGTATTCAGTCCCTTCAACAGATCCTAGCTCTTTTCTGGCTTCAGCTGTCTTGGGAAGGATTGAAGGTCAGGAAATTGACATAGTTAGGTACCTGTTAGTCAACCAAGCCCAGCAGCTCAGCTAAGTTATTCAGCAGTTCTAGACGACTCAAATTTGTATTCTCTTGGAACAAAAATCCCCATTTCTAGAGGGGAAAGAGAGGTACTTTCAGATCTAGCAAAAATAAATTTTATCTAAAGAGGTGGCCGGGCACGGTGGCTCACGCCTGTAATCCCAGCACTTTGGGAGGCCGAGACGGGCGGATCACGAGGTCAGGAGATCGAGACCATCCTGGCTAACACAGTGAAACCCCGTCTCTACTAAAAAATACAAAAAACTAGCCGGGCGAGGTGGCGGGCGCCTATAGTCCCAGCTACTCGGGAGGCTGAGGCAGGAGAATGGCGTGAACCCAAGAGGAGGAGCTTGCAGTGAGCTGAGATCCAGCCACTGCACTTCAGTCTGGGCGACAGAGCGAGACTCCGTCTCAAAAAAAAAAATAAATAAATAAATAAATAAATAAATAAATAAATAAAAGAGGTGGAGAGACCTTTTTCACGTTTTCTTGTGTCCATGAGTTTTCCTCCCTCCCAGGAGCGAGAAATCTAGCCATAAGCATGTTCCGCCCCGACTACCAGTTTTCCCCATGGAAGAAGACTGACCTTGCTTTGAGTAAAGATCATTTGTGTGCACACATCCCTGCTCATGTAGGTGGTACTTTCTGGTTCAGCCTCCCTGGAATGAGTCTGGCACCTGTACTCTTGCACAGTATACTACCCAAAGGCACAAGAGTTCACTTCCAGAGATATACTAGGCAATTTAAATTAGACATCTTTCCACCTGGGATCCAAACTGTGATCAGCATAATCTGAGTTGTGAGCACTTTTGTGTTGGGAAAAGCAGCTATTGTGGAACCTGCCGTCCCTCTGAGGGATTTCGCTAGGCCTGGGACACTGTGCTGTATGGAAACTGGGAGCCAAGTTGTCACTTGGTTCCAAGTTATTAGAAGAAATCATTTCCCTGTTCTGGGCACACAAGGCACATTCCCTGTATTGCTTAAGGTGTGGGTGTCATATGGCACTTGGCTGGTATAGGTAGAGGTATACCTACCCCCTGTGGTAAGGTAAGAGGGTCTTTGCCTACAGCTCCAGAGGGGTGCATGCATCCCCCACTTTGCATTGGCTATCAGGAGGGACCTACATGGGAGACTAGTACGCACAACAAATGCTGATTTCGCTTCATCTTTTCTCCTTGCTGCACCTTTTCTTCTTTCCCAACACAAAAGACACTGGTTCCAACCAGTGCCTTGTGTGTGCTGAGTCTTCCTTGGCAACTCCAAGATTCAGTGGGCCTAGTTATGTGAGCTCCCACTCCTGGTGGTTGGCACTGTTATCTTTGCCACCCTCCATGCAATGGGAATTCTTACTTGGGATTCATAGCTGGATCTCCCTGCTCGACATTTTGCCAATCAGTTCAGGAGCCTCAGAAGGAAGAGCAGGTGATCTTGTTCACTAAGAAAATCTCCACCGAAGCACTAATGGTGGGAAGGGTAGTGTGATGGTGTAGTTGTGACCCTATATGGTTTCAACACTTTCAGAATTAGGCCAAAAAGCAATTGGAATCTTATTTTCTTCTAGATTCTTGCTTTATCAAGGTAATAGGAAAGAAATGCACAGTGTCAAATATAAGTTTACAGTGTTTCCTCATGAGACATTACCAGGAAACAGAAAACAAAAAAGCAGTATAGAAAGCCAAAGATGAAGGACTGATGGGAAAATCCTCCTTTTGAGTACACTATAAAAGAGGGAGATTTAAATCTATTTCACTGAGACGTAGTTGCTAAGCATAATGGGTAAAACTAAAGTGAGCAACTAAATCATAAAAATGCTGAATATTAATTCAGAAAAGTACGCAGTGGGTATAGGCAAGTTTTATTACGTATGAATGTGATTTCAGAGTTAGAATGGCAATTTCATAAAATTAACTCATTAAACGATGTAAATATCATGGTATAGATATGTTATCCCCAACTCCAAAATGTAGTGAAACTGGTAACAGATATTGCTACTCATCTTTGTACAGACACATCAACAGTATTGATGAAACTGGTTCTCAGCAAGTAGGTACCACTTGCTGCAGTGCTTTGGGGAGGAGAGGGTGTCACACAGGCATTATTGATGCAGTGACTTCTTGGAGAGTCGCTCCTGTAGGATGGGGGGAAAAAGCAGTTAAGAGCTGCTTAAATATAACCTTACCTAAAAAGAAAACATGTTCAGAGAACTCATGGGTGCTCAATTAGAAGTAATGTGAAAACAAAATCACATTTCTACCCTGAAATGTAATCTATGGAATTACCCAACTATATCAAATATAACCATTAGATATTATGCTATTAGAAGGGATTAGCATCTATGTGTTGGCTAGATCACTACCTTTCCGAAACTATCAAGTAATTATATTATACATTTCAACTTTGATTTTAGTGGTTTTCAGATCTCCAGAGCAAAGCTTATTTCTTCATGAAATGTCAGCTTCAAGGCTATTGTCAATATGCACAAGTTTTCTGGCCTCCTTTTAAAATAAGCTCAGTAGAAAAATCCTAAGAAGAGTGTCTTCTACAGGTATTAATCTTAGGAAAAGTGCTAATTAGATGTAGCGACTTCCTCTGAATTTAAGCCTAGTTTATCTATCTGCCTACTTATTTTATACACATATATGTATACAGACATGTTTTTCTGCAAATATTAGTATGAAATTAGAGATCTGGTATGGGCCTTCTATGACAACAATTTCATTTTGTCACAGACTATATTGAAAATGAACAATTTAGTACCTGAGAGAACAGGTAAGGAAACTGACCAGTATGGAACCTATTCATGTTTATGTGCAACAAGAAATTTATAACTGTATCCAAGTACAGATGATGATACCTAATTCTACAGGGTTCACATTAAAACCAGAGCAATTTCAGCATGCAGTATTCAAATAGGAATTTACATTATTGCCTTCCTCGAAGTTATATTTAACAAATAGTGGTTAACTATAAAATAAACAACCTTAATATTCTCACCTTATTAACACTTTTAAAATTAGGTGCCCATGTTTTACTTTGTGTGGGAGCTGGTGACTCTTGTTTTTGATTTTTGAGGGATTTTTTTCAAGGTGTTGGCATCAAACCCACTCATTCCAAAATGCATCGCAGATGGGAATTTAAGCCTAAATGCAGAGCAAACAAAAAAAAAAAAAACAAAAGAAAAGCACAGGATTCATAGCTGTACAGATTTTTGGTGGGAAAAATATATATTAGATAGGTTCGTTATAAGTGATAACCCAAAATAACTGACTTGTGGAGGAAAGGCAAAATAGCTCAATAAATCTAAATAAACTAGCTCAATAAATAAAATAGCTCAATAAATCTAAATTGTAACAGAATCTTGAATAGGATGTTACTTATTGACCCAGAATTGATCCTAGACTTGACTTTGAGGCTCTGGGGTCAATAAAAGTTTTGAAAAGCAAAATGATTGTTAGATGTGACAAACGTTCTCTCTATGCTGAATGGACTATGGCTCAACCAAGCCAGGTGACACACACATCCCAAGATTATAAATTGAAAACAGAGACCCTTATGTATGCAAAAAGATTCTACCACCAAAATCTTAGGCAGGAAATAGAGACATAGACACACCCCATTCCAAGGTTAAAAAACAGTTAGATTTCACCACCTTTAACTACCATTTCAACCCTTCCCCATCCTATCTTAGAAGTTGCAGTGTTTATTTCCACTGCTGGTCTTTTCTTCCCTGCATGTAAGAAAAAGGAATGTAGTTTGCTCGTCTCCCAAAGCCAGCATGTATGTAGTTGCAGGAGAATGATTCAGATTCGGAGTGCGTGTGTAAAGGAAGGCTAAAATCTCATTCAAATTTTCTATATCTCTTGTTGAATTTAGAAGGGCTAATATGTCCTGGCCTATTTGATCTGGGAGAAAAATGGACTGCAAATAGATAAGGCATAATAGCCTTTACTTTTATAATCTGCTATCGAAACCATTTTTTTGAGAGCTTAGTGCATGCCTATATAGATAGCAGATGGGATTGAACTATATTGCCAAGATTCCCCTTAAGACAATCAGCACCGGGTGAGAAATCCAAGGATCAAATCTGATGTTCATGATAGACCCATTCAAAAAGTCGTTAAGTGAGGAAGACCAGCATTTGGACCCACCACTGAGAAGGCACCTATGCTCAGTGTTGGCCAAAAGACCCCTACAACCATTTCAGCAAAGAGACATTTTCTCTTTTCATGTCTTAATACCATTACCCTATCCCAGCAAACACAGGAAAGGTAGGGGAAGAGAACAGATTTCAAAACCACAAAAATATCACATTTAAGAATCTACTCCAAAACCTCAAACCCCAGCATAGCTGGAACTGGAAAGAAGGGAAGGAAGAAAACTAAGTTAAGTATGAAATTCTAGTATTAAGTTGTATTCCACTAGGCTTCACCAGTCTAATAACCAGAAAATGACCTTCAAGATGCTGTCAAGCATCGAGGAAAAATTTACATTGCATAAAAGCAGTGATTACACGCCAGATGCAGTGGCTCATGCCTGTAATCCCAGCACTTTGGGAGGCGAGGCAGGCAGATCACCTGAGGTCAGGAGTTCGAGACCAGCCTGGCCAACATGATGATACCTCATCTCTATTAAAAATATAAAAATTAGTCTGGCATGGTGATGCATGCCTGTAATCCCAGCTACTTGAGAGGCTGAGGCAGGGGAGGCTGAGGCAGGAGAATGGCTTGAACCCAGGAAGCAGAGGTTGCAGTGATCTGAGATCATGCCACTGCTCTCCAGCCTGGACAAGAGTGAGACTGTCTCAAAACAAACAAACAAACAAACAAACAGAAAACAGTGACTACAAAACTACTTTCTGCAAGTTTAGACTATCCAATAATTAATTAAAAGGTGAATATGATGATATCAGCTGCAAAAAGACATCTAGATCTCAAGAATCAGAAGGCGGAGTTTAAATGACATGTAACTTATCACCACATTTACATGTTCATTGCCTTGACTCCATTGCCATAAGTACCACTTCTTTCCTTGATCCAAAAGGAGGAGACTAATGGCTTTTTTTTTTTTTTTTTAAAGACAATCTCACTCTGTCACCCAGGCTGGAGTGCAGTGACGCTATCTCAGCTCACTGCAACCTCTACCTCCCAGGTTCAAGCAATTCTCCTGCCTCAGCCTCCCGAGCAACTGGGATTATGGGCATGTGCCACCATGCCCAGCTAATTTTTCTATTTTTAGTAGAAACAGAGTTTCACCACATTGGTTAGGCTGGTTTCGAACTCCTGGCCTCAAGTGATCTGCCTGCCTTGGCCTCCCAAAGTGCTGGGATCATATATATATACACATATATATCTCATATATGTATATATGTATATATATCATATATCAGCTGCATATGTATACAGCTGTATATATATGCCATATACATATACACATATATGTATATATACACATATATGTATAGATATATATACATATATATCATGTACATCATATATCATCCTATATACAAATATGTGTATATATATCATTGTATATAGGATATATATCATCCTATATACACATATGTGTATATATGATATATATCATAACCTTTACCTGCTCAGAGGCTGACAAGTTTACAAAGGCTGTTTGATAAACTAATTGGCATTGTCCAAGTCAGGTGCTAACCTCTAGATCAATGAAGAAGAAGAGGATATGAGGTGCCTATAACAGTATAGCAGCTAATATTATAGCCCGAGAGGTTGAAAAGATATTGGGGGCTGGAAGAACAAACATACCTTCTCAGATTAAAAGAGGGTACAACAGAGGTACATTTTCTACCCCTGTTCCAGGGAGTATGGGGGACTCATACCAATTTGTAAAAACTCCTTGTGGTCAGGGAAGCATGTTCTTTAAAAAGCCAAAGACTACCACCAGAATCTTAGCCAGGCAAGAGAGGGAAACCCCCCATTCCAAGGCTAAAAAGCAGTTAGATCCCACCACCTTTAGCTATCATCTCAACCAGTCACCATCCTACTTTAGGAGTTGTAGTGTTCATTCCCACTGTTAAATCTTTCCTTCCCTGACAGTGAAGAACAGGAATGTGGGGGTGGGAGTAGGGAAAATGAGAAAATTACTTATCGGGGACTATGCCCAGCACCCGGATAGCACGGTCAATTCTACCTCAAACCTCAGAATCATGCAATGTGCTTACGTAACAAACCTTTATATGTGCTCCCTGGATCTAAAATAAGAGTTAAAATTTAGAAAATTAAAAATAAAGGTTAGAATCACTTCAAGATCAACATGAATGTTTATGATATTTAGCTACTGTCTGGTTAACAATTGTGTTTATTCTGATGTAGCAACACTGTCCATTAGTAAATCTTTATTACAGAAAATTCTAAGTCCACACTGTGCAAACGTTACCACTAGCCACATGAGCACTCAAAAAAATAGCTCCAATAGCTCGTGCAACTCAATTTTTTGTTGTTTTAATTTTAGTTAATTTAAATGTAATGTTACCAGTGGCTACTGGTTACTATGTTAGACAGCAAAGGTTTAGAGATGACTGGTGAAGTTTGAAGAACAGAGATTCCTTTTAAAAGCTGATTTCAAGTCATTCCTTGCAGGGTGCCTTAATTTTGTCTGACTTTTTCCACCCTTCAAGAAGTATAAGGATATAGTGAGAATTTGTTTGAAATCATCCTGAACAGCTGAAAATGGCATTGCTAACTTGCAAATGAACTAAGTAGTCAAGATAGCATGAACTTAAGTAGCTAAAGATCAAATAGATCATGAAGACATAAATAAGAGCTCAGAGAAATCCAAACTTATAAGGTCATTGATATAACAAAAGAGTCATTGATATAACAAAAGAGGCAATTCAAGAATGAAAGGAAATTTCATTTCAGTTAATGGTACTGTATCAACGGGATGTCCCTATGGAGAGGGAAGAAACTTGACCTTCCTTACACTACATGCAAAAATTAAGTTCAGATGGATTCTAAACCCAAACATATTCAAAACCATAAAACTTTTAGAAGAAAATAAGACTTGGCAGTAAGCAAAGAATTTTAAGACAGAACAGAAAGCAGTAACTAGAAGGAAGAATCTATAAGCTAAACTCCAAAATTAAAGATGTCTGCTCATCAAAAAAGCACATTAAGAAAATGAATACGCAATGTGGGGCCTGTGGCAAAACACAACTGACAAAGTCCTGGTCATTAAGATATAAGACCACTTACAACACAAGACAGAGTAAAAATAAACAAAAGACATGGCTCACAAGAGAATACAAATGGCCAATGAGCACTAATTAGTTATCGGAAAATGCAAATTAAATACTACTATGCACCTATTCAGATGGTTAGAATAAAAACCTGATATCCGAGGGTGAAACCACTGGACTGTCATACATTCCTTGTATTAGTGCCAAAAAGGACACCTTATTTGGGAAAATATTCATCATTTCTTACAAAACTAAACATACTTTCCCTATGATCAAGCAATCCTATTATTAGGTATTTAAAGGAAACACATATACCCAAAGACATGCAAACATATGGTGATAGTACATTTATTCATAATAGCCAGAGACTGAAAACAGCACAAGTCTTCATCAAATAATATGAAATAATATGTATCTAATGAAATATACCACCCAGCAATATAAAGCAAACAAGCTACTGGAATATACAACATAAATGAGTTTCAAACATTCTGCTGAATTAAATAAGCTAGACACAAAAGCATACATACTGCAATTCTATTTCTACAAAGTTATAGAAAAGAACAGTGAGGTGTGGCCAGCAGGAACCAACTAGGAAGATCCACTTTCTGCAACAACCAGTGTGACACGTGTCAGTAGGGTTTTATGTTAAACATAAAGCTCAGTTGACAAATGCATTTGCTTGTGTAACATATATTAATTGCATGTGAGTTTTTCTTCAAATAAATTATTGATCCTTAGTTCATGATATGCATGCTGAAGTACTTAGGGAAAAGTGTACTCATGTCTTCAACTGGAAGTGCATCAAAATCGAGAGACAGGGAAATGGATGTGTAACAAAGTTTAGAAAAATGGTAGAATCTAGGTATTATATATAAATTATTTCATCTGTATATTTGAACATTTTCTTTAGAATTAGAGAAACTTTAGAAATTGTAATTGTGCCATATGCATCCCTCTAGGGCATTTTGATAGCTGCATTCTTAACAGAAACATCTATCAACCAAATAATAAATTGAAGAATGTGTAAGGGAAGTAGCTACACATACCTCTTCACAAAGCAAACCACTGGAAATTCATAAGTAGTATGCGACCTTGGTCTGTAACTGATCTCTGATAATATGGCATCATCATTTCTTTGGAACATCTGAAACAACTGAGAGTTTTAATACTAGAAGGCATTAAATTATTTTGGTGGCTTAATGATCTTAATAGAATCTGTTTTAGGAAAATCTGGAAATGGCATTTTACATTAATTTAACAGAAATAAAATAGACCTCATGAGAAATACTTTATTCTCGTTTTTCTTCTGGTCCTTCAACTTCTTTGCCCCCATCTCTAATACCAGATGGGGGATAGGAGAAAATAATTGTCTCTCGGTCTGTTTTAAAGAATATGTGCTGTTTCCAAAATAGTCCCCCAATTGCATATATTCATACACAATGTTCCCAGCTATTAAAAGCTGACAGCCAATGGAGGTAGTAAAACTGAGAAGGCACAGGCTGTATCTTACGACTTTTTTGAGACAGAGTTTCACTCTTGTCACCTAGGCTGAAGTGCAATGGAGCCATCTCCACTCACTGCAACCTCTGCCTCCCAGGTTCAAGCAATTCTCCTGCCTCAGTCTCCCAAGTAGCTGCGATTACAGGTACCGGCCACCACACCCAGCTAAATTTGGTATTTTTAGCAGAGACTGGGTTTCACCATGTCGACCAGGTTGGTCTCACCTGACTTCAGGTGATCCACCCACCTCAGCCTCCCAAAGTGATGGGATTACAGGTGTGAACCACCACGCCCAGACCGTTATGAACTTTTTAAAACCCCTTATCTGAAATGTCCTAATTAAATAGATAAGCACCTGGTCCTATCTAACAATTGATCACTGCAAGAGATAGGAAGCTGCTTGAAAATTTTAATTAGGAAGGAACTTTTGATACTATGTAGCCCTGAAAAAAAAATTCAGAATATATTTTAGGGAAAAGCATCATGGCACTTACAATTTTCTTGATCCCACAAGAAGTGACAGGATAAGAAAACTCGTAGTTAAATGACAACAGTCTTGTTACAGGACAGTTATCTCCCAGATGTATGTCGCCAATTCTAACTTCTGTGTTGTTATCAAAGGGCCTTATTTTCATTCTGACTAACAACCAATCATCTGAGCATGTTGCAGTTATTGCTAAAAAAAGAAAAAAAAATCCAAAAAGTAACATGATATCTTACTTCATCTCAAGACATTACACTGTCAGTGCTGACAGACGAATATAACACAAGCTACTTGGGTAGCATTCAGTCTCCTATTAGCCCTGTTCAAAAATAAGCAAGTATAGGCCAGGCATGGTGGCTCATGCCTGTAATCCCAGCATTTTGGGAGGCCAAGGTGGGTGGATCACCTGAGGCCAGGAGTTCGAGACCAGCCTGGCCAACATGGTAAAACCTCATCTCTACTAAAACTGCAAAAATTAGCCAAGCGTGGTGGTGCACCCCTGTAATCCCAGCTACTCGGGAGGCTGAGGCGGGAGAATTGCTTGAACCCAGGAGGCAGAGGCTGCAATGAGTCGAGACCACACCACTGCATTCCAGCCTGGGCAACAGAGTAAGACCCCTATCTCAAAAAAAGACATTAAAATTAAAATTTAAAAAAGCAGGTATAGTTTAAATTTCATCTAAGCTAATATATCCCAAATATGATCATTAATATATAACGAAACAAAAATTGAGATTACATTTCTTATACTAATTTTCTGGAACTGATGTGTGTTTTATATTTGTAGCACAATTCAGATTGGCCACACTTCACGTGCTCAAAAGCCATTTGAGGGCGGTGGCTGCTGTGCTACTCTGTACTTTACACAGCTGCAAAAATCCACAGAGAGGTTAGTTGGTTATTTAATTTCTTTGCAACCATTTATTCATATTTAGAGTGAATGTAGTCATTAGTACCTACCTTTTAGGGTTCCGTGATGATTAAATGAAATAAGGCATATGAAAGATCTTGGAACACTGCCTAGAACTTAAATGCTCAATTAATGTTTATTAAGGTAAAAACAATGTAAAGGTCTTTATATAAGACACTACCACCACTAATTCCTTCCATAGAGATAGATCTCCATCCATCCATTCTCAGTACCAATTAAACTAAACCTGGGTCAGAATTTAATACTATATAAAAGATTAGGTTACACAGTCCAATCTTCTCATATTAACCTGAAGAAGCTGTGGCTATACCCTAGGAACATTTTTACAATACCAGGCACACAGGGACATTTCACATTTTACCATTAGCTCTCCCCACCCCTAGGGGAAAAAAAAAATCACATCTTCATCTCTTTATCTCCAGCTACCTATGGCATGTATTTAGTCTTCAATATGAATTTTAATTGAATAAGTGACTAGTCCAACCACATAAGACATTGACCCAGGTTTTAATCTCAGGACAGTTGGCAGTATCCAAGGATCTACAGAACTCTGTCTTCCGTAAAATGTTTGGCTTAGAATGAGCCTTATTTGACCTATCAACCTGAGATTACCAGCTTGACACATGTTTACTGGGACAGCTAGAAGAACAGAGACACAAGTACAACATGGAACTCAGCATTTAGAATTTTGAGAAATCATTTTCCTGGAGAGATTAATAGCATAAGTTATTCGCTTAAGAAAGTTGATAGATACTGATAGTAAATACAGTGATGACAGCTGCAGAAATGAAGTTTAGGGTGAGGATGATAAAAATCTGCAATCCACTTACCTCGTAGGAGCAGGACTACGGTACAATGTCCTTGGTCCATGTCAAAATGGAAATTGTAATTACTATCAAGTCCCTCCTTTTATTCAGACTAAGAAAGGAGCTGTAGCCTATGTATTTTGTGTTTGTATCCCAAGGATGGCTATATTTATCTTAAAAAGCAAAGTTTTCAGGGCCAGGCTGTCATTGAGGGGTTAATATGTTAGACCGCAAGCCTGTTGCCATGGGGATTCCCACATTTATTGTCACCACATTAAATTAGAAGTTCTTTTGTTTATGTACCAATTCCTAGGTCAAATGTCACCACATACTTTTTCTTTTTTTTTTTTTAAGATAGAGTCTTGCTTTGCTGCCCGGGCTGGAGTACAGTGGCAGGATCTTGGCTCACTGCAACCTCCACGTCCTGGGTTCGAGTGATTCTCCTGTCTCAGCCTCCTGAGTAGCTGGGATTACAGGCATGTGCCACCACACCCAGCTAATTTTTGTATTTTTAGCAGAGACAGGGTTTTGCCAGGTTGGCCAGGCTGGTCTCGAACTTGTGACCTCAGGTGATCCGCCCACCTCAGCCTCCCAAACTGCTAGGATTACAGGTGTGAGCCATGGTACCCGGCCTATGTTCTTGTTATTGAGTCTAACAAAGAAAAACAGATAGGACAGATAATCTCTTCATTTTCCAGATAAGAAATGAAATGCTCAAACCATTAAATTACTTGAAGAATCTTAAGTCTGGTACATAACGTGCCTGGCCCTAATACCAAGTCAGTGATCTAGACCATCAGTGGTCAACTGAGTCATTGCTGCAGTCTAAACAGTGTCTTCTTTATCCACTGAACATCTGTGTCTTAGGAGAGGTAGGAATGAAAAAGTGAGAATTAGAACAACAGTAAGTGCCTGACTCGGGTCTCAGTTATTCTCTATTCACAGAGAATTCTGTATTCTCTATTAATAATGCTAGCCAGTGAGTAATTTGTCTAAAGCCTTACTAATCAAAGTCTGGTCCACAAATCGGTAACATCAACATCGCCTGAGAACTCATTAGAAATAATGAATTCCAGATCTCATCTCTAACCTATTGACTCAGTTTGCATTTTAATAATAAGATGACTTACATATGCAAAGTTTGAGAACTGGTCTAAGAGGTACCAACATTCAGAGCTGTAACATGACCACTGAATATAATAAAAGCAGATAAAAACATGTGAAGAGGCTAGATGAGAGGCCAGATTTCTTTCACATAGCCATTCATTCAATTTTTATATAATTAATGCTTTCCAGTGCAAGGATGGAAGACCTTGTGTGTGTCAAGCATTATGGCTAGACCATGGTTACAAAAATGCAATCAAAAAACACATTGGTAGTACTCTCAGAGCAGGAGTTAGGTTTTGTTTTGAAAGATGGATTCTCCCTCTGTCGTCCAGGCTGGAGCTCAGGGGTGAGATCTCAGTTCACTGCAACATCTGCCCCCTGGGTTCAAGTGACTCTTCTGCCTCAGCCTCTGGAGTAGCTGGAACATGTACCACCACACCTGGCTAATTTTTGTAAAAAGTAGAGATGGGGTTTCACCACGTTGCCTAGACTGGTCTTGAACTCCTGAGCTCAAGCAATCTTCTCGCCTAGGCCCCCCAAAGTGCTGGGATTGCGGGTGCTAAGTTTTTTGTTTGTGTGTGTGTTTGTTTTTTCTGAGAGTCTCACTCTGTCACCCAGGCTTGAGTGCAACGGCGTGATCTCAGCTCACTGCAACCTCTGCCTCCTGGGTTCAAGTGATTCTCCTGCCTCAGCCTCCTGAGTAGTTGGGATTACAGGTACTCACCACTATACCCGGTTAATTTTTGTATTTCTTTTGTTTAGTAGAGATGGGGTTTTGCCATGTTGGTCAGGCTGGTCTCGAACTCCTGACCTCAAATGATCTGCCTGCCTCGGCCTCCCAAAGTGCTGGGATTACAGGTGTGAGCCACCACACCCATCCTACAGGTGCTAGGTTTTTAACTCATTTTACTCCCTAGGTTTCCCTAGACTCGTCTAATGTGACTAAAGTACACTTATGTCTCAATCCCACCCTTAACTATGTACCCTAATTTTGGTCTCATGGAATGGTAATAGAGGAAGTTAGACCCACATACAAAAAAAAAAAAAAAAAGACATTAAGGCACTGAAATCTCAAAGAAAGATCAAACTCAGGTGTAACAGAGAAGCCAAGTCTGATTATGAGAAAAGTAATCACAGGTTTGAGATTTGATATTGGGTAGCCTCCTACAAATCTTATTCACTCTGAGACCCCTGCAAGGAGGTGGTCATTAGCTTCGGTTATTAGAAATCAAGATTATATGAAACGTAGCAGTGGTTTCAGCTGGTTTCAAGTCTGGCACTAGTATTGCTTAAAAAAGGGGTCTCACAAATACATGCCTTAAAGTACTTCTAAGCTGAAGTAAAACACAAGGCTGCATTTCTCAACTCAGCCCTATTGAGATCTATAACCAAAGAGATTTTGTTGTTGTTGGCTATACATTGCAGAATGTGTAGTGGCATTCTTGACCACCTTCCACTAGATACCAGTGGCAAACGCTGTTGTGAGAGCCAAAAATCCCTCTAAACGTTGCCAAATGTCCCCTGGGGGGCAAAACCACCCGTTGAGAGCCAGTATTCTAATGTAAAGGTGGAAGTGAACTAGTGTATGGTTACAGATATAGGAGAAAGTCTATAGGCTGCTTTATTTGGCAAACCTCTCAGACTGACCTTAGACACAGCTGACATCACTCTGGCGCACTGACCCAAACAGATTTGAGTGTTTTCATTTCACTGGAGCTCTCATCATCTTATTTTAAGGCACGATACATTCCTAGTAATTTTTCCCCGGCAGCCAAAATTACATAGACTTAGAGTAACTTGCCCAAGTTCATGCAGCTAAGTACAAAGCTGGGGGGGGGCTCAACTGTTCCCCAAACTTCAGTATATAGAGGAAGCAATTAGAACTCATCCAAATTTGGCTGCTCACTATCTAATTTTCATTCTATCTGTCCAGCACCATGGATAGGCCAAGAGAGCCTGTAACCCTCCCCAGAAACCCAGAGATCTCTAAGGTAGCCCTTCCTTTCCCAGGTTCTCTCAAATTATAGGAGCCCCAGTTATGTTAGAAACATGGGTCTCACATTAGAAGAGGGATAATGGCACAAGATAAACTAAAACTGGAGAACCCTCAAATTGGTTTATAGAAAAAGAAAATATTGTGAGCACAGTTTATGTGACTGGAAACAGTCATTTTTTTCTTAACTGAGTAATTAGAAACAGGTCGCCCTACCTGTTGGTTTATAATCAGGGAGAAAAAAAAAAATCTCGGGTTTTTACACAGCAGTGTTTTAGAAAGTAATCTTATCACTTCAAATCACCAACCTCTGAAGATATTTCTTATTCATACCTGGGTTGAGTCCAGAAGAATTCCAAAACAATAAAGAAAAGAGGAAGGACCCGCCTAAGAGCACAGACGTCTTCATTGCTCCAGACTCCAAAACACAACATAGGGAACGAGAAATGGCAAGGAGCTGGGCGGGGGGGGGGGTGGCGGGGGTGTTCCTTGAGTGCTTATAAATCTCTGGCCACATTCAGCTGTCTGCAATTGCCCTCTGCTGGGGTAGCCCAGGGAAACCCCTTAGCATCTTCTCAAAGCGTGGCTCATCAGCTGGCAGTAGCTACATCACTTCACCTGTGCCACAGGCAACCTGGGAGCTTGTTAGACGCAAAATAACAGGTTTCACTCTAGACCTACAGTATCAATCACAAACTGCATTTCGACAAGATTTCCAAGTAGTTCACATGCATATTAAAATTAAGAGGCATTTTTCTTAGCATAGCTTTAGTCTGGGCCACTTGACTACCGACTTCTTAAACATTATTTTAAAATTAGAAATCATGATGTAAATAAAGTTACTAAACCTATTATACATCTCTAGCTATATGGATGTGTCTCAGTGAAGTCCTACATACTACATAGGATACTTATTAATTAAATTTTAAGGTACAAGAGCCGTAGGATTTTAAAAAGCATCAGGAGACTGACACAGGTGACACGTTTGTGATTTCCCCTCACCGTCATTCTCTCATTGTGGTTCCATTTTAAATTTCCTGAACTACTGATGAGTTTGAGCATTTTCTCAAACATTTGCTGACCATTTGGACACCCTCTCTTGTGAAATCACTTTCCAAATTTTCCATTTCATTGTATTTTAAAAATTAATTTGTAAGAGTCCTTTATATATTCTGAATATGAATCTTCTGGTTTATGTATATTGTGAATATCTTCTACCACTCTGTACTGTGATGGTTAATTTTATTTGTCAATTTGATTGGGCTACAAGGTGCACAGATCTTTGGTTTAACGTTATTCTGGGTGTGTCTGTGAAGGCATTTTTCAGTGAGATTCAAATGGGTAGACTGAGTAAAGCAAACTGCCTTCACCAATGTAGGTGAGCCTCATTTAATCTGTTGAAGGCCTGAATAGAATAAAAAGGTTGTCTGTATTTTTAAAGTTAATTTTTAAGAGTCCTTTATATATTCTGAATATGAATCTTCCGGTTTATGTGTATTGTGAATATCTCCTACCACTCTGTACTGTGATGGTTAATTTTATTTGTCAATTTGATTGGGCCACAAGGTGCACAGATCTTTGGTTTAACATTATTCTGGGTGTGTCTGTGAAGGCATTTTTCAGTGAGCTGAACATTCAAATGGGCAGACTGAGTAAGGCAAACTGCCTTCACCAATGTAGGTGAGCCTCATTTAATCTGTTGAAGGCCTGAATAGAATAAAAAGGTTGAGAGAGGGAGCATTCACTCTCTGTCAGACCGTCTTCAGCTGAAACATTGGTCTTCTCCTTTTCCTGACTTGAATTTAGACTAGAATTTACACCGTCAGCTCTGCTGGTTCTTAGGCCTTTGGACTTGGACTGGAACGATACCCTCGGCTCTTCTCAATCACCAGCTTGCTGACTGCAGATCTTGGGACTTCTGAGACACTGGGAATCACACGAGCCAAGTCCTTACTGTATATGTGTGTGTATACGTGTGTGTGTGTATATATCTCACATATATATGGTATATTATACAGACACATACATACATCTCATACTGATTCTATTTCTCTGGAGAACCCAAATAATACAGTAGGTAATCTTGTTAATTTCCTCATGGTATATTTATTTAATGGTAATAAACAGAATAATTAAATATTAATATGGTCTAACAAATTTTCCTTTAGAATTTGTGCATTATTGATCTGAAATCCATGACAATTTTTCCAATATTCTCTTCTAAAAACTTTATAATGTTGCTCATGATATTGAGGTTTTAAATCTACTTGGAACTGATTTTTGTGAATAGAAAAGCATATTTGACCATATGGATAGCCATCTGGGGATTGGAATAATTTATTTATTTAAAAGTCTATCTTTATCCACAGTTCTGCAGTCTGTCTTTCATAAGTCAAGGTGTGTATGCCTATTTCCAGAGTCTCTGTTTTATTCATTTATCTATTTATTTATTCCTGTATCAATACAAATCTATCCTGTTTACCATAGATTTATCTTGATATTGGTACTCCAATATCAAGTCCTCCTACTTTCTTCTTTTTAACTGTGCTGATTTTTTTTTGACCAATTATGTAAATTTTAAGACCAGCTTGCCAAGTTTTAGCAAAAAACAAAAAAACAAAGCAAAACAAAAACCCTGTTGTTCAAGAGAATGAGAAGACAAGACATACACTGTTAGAAAATATTTGCAAAAGACATAACTGATAAAAAGACTTTTGTTTTGCAGTGGGCAGATCTATGCAAACCTACCCCAAAGTCCAAGGAAGCTTAGGGGCAGAAGAAAGTGGTTGACAAATCCAGTTTCTTAGAAAGAAACATTTAACAGCGCCTTAGAAACCATATGGCCATGTTTGTACCTCAGAGGCACTGAGACCAGATGGTGGATCCCATGCCTTTTTCCCCTAGACCCAGAGGGGTTACCATAGGGAAGGGAAATACGTGATTCAGAAGAGATATGTAGGACAACTGAAGTACGATGACATGAAGGTTGTTTTGACCTCAAGGCAGGATTTACACACTCTTACATAGGTAGCAATAGATAAACTGGAAATCTCTTCTTGGAACCGGGGTTAATCAAAAGTCAACATGGCAAATTAGCATTCGAGATGTAGTTGCTTTATCTCCACAACTGTTATCCAAAATACACAAAGTACTCAAAGTTAACAATAAAGAATCAAACAACCCAATTTAAAAATGGGCCAAATACCTGAACAGACACCTCACCTAATAAGATATGCAGATGAGAAATAAACATATGAGAGGTTGCTGCATGTCACCTGTCATCAGGGAAATGCAAATTCAAAGAATGAGATACCACTACACACCTATTAGAATGGCTAAAATCCAGAACACTGGCAACACCAGTTCGTTGCTGCGAGGATGTAGAGCAACAGAAGTTCTCACTCAGGGCTGGTGGGAATAGGAAATGGTACAGCCACTTCGGAAGACAGCTGGGTAGTTTCTTACAAAAGTAAATATACTCTTAGTGGCTGCTCCACCAATGCGCTTCCTGGTACTTACCCAAAGAAGTTGAAAACTCATGTCCACACAAAAACTTGCACACAAATGTTTATAGCAGCCTTAATCATAATTGCCAAAACTTGGAAGCAACCAAGATGTCCTTCAATAGGTAAATGGATGAACTGTGGTACATCCAGACCATAGAATATTATTCAGGGCCAAAAAGAGCTATCATCACACCATGAAGAGACATGGAGGAACCTAAAATATTTGCACATTACTTATATTGGTGAAAGAAACCAATCTGAAAAGGCTACATATGGTATGATTCCAACCATATGATATTCTGGAAAAGGCCAAACTACAGGAATAGTAAAAACATCAGTGGTTTCCAGGAGTTGGATGGAGGGAGGGATGATTAGAGCACAGAGGATTTTTAGGACAGTGAGACTATTCTATGATACTATAATGGTGGATATAAGTCATTATACATTGATCCAAACTCATAGAATATATAACACCAAGAGTGAACCCTAGTGGAAGCTGTGGATTTTGAGTAATAATGATATGTCAATGGAAGTTCATCAATTGTAACATATTTACCACTCTGTGTGGGGGTGTTGATAATGAGGAAGGCGATTATATGTGAAGGCAGGGGAAATATGAAATATCTCTGTACCTTCCTCTCGATTTTGCTGTGAACCTAAAACTGCCATATAGAGATAAAATCTTTTTAAAAATGGTTGCAATTTTTATTCCCCTCCCTATGTCCATGTGTTATCATTGTTCAACTCCCACTTATGAGTGCGAGTGTTTGGTGTTTGGTTTTCTGTTCCTGTGTTAGTTTGCTGAGAATGATGGTATCCAGCACACCGGGGCCTGCCAGAGGGTGGAGGACAAGGGGAGAGAGAGCATTAGGACAAATACCTAATGCATGCAGGGCTTAAAACCTAGACGATGGCTTGAAGGGTGCAGCAAACCACCACGGCACATGTATACCTATGTAACAAACCTGCACATTCAGCACATGTATCTCAGAACTTAAAGTAACATTTTTAAAAAATGGTACCCCTGTATAAGGCACTTACTATGAATGAATCTTGCAAGACTGGATGTCACTGCGGGTGAGTCAGTAAGTGAGCAATGAGTGAATGTGAATGCCTAGGCCATTACTGTAGGCTACTAGAGACTCTAAACACTTACACTTACACTTAGGGAGGGTCCATGTGGTAAGACATGTGAGTTCTCTAGAAGCTGAGAACTAGCCCGAGCCGATGATGAGCAAGAAAGTAGGAACTTCAGTTCTCCAATTGCATGGAACTGAATTCTGCCAACTTAAATTACCCCAAGAGGCTTGCTGACAACTTGATTCACTCTTATGAGACTCCAGAGAAGCTAAATGAGCCACTTGGTGCCTGGACTCCAACCCTAGAAACTATGAGGTAATAAATGAATGATTTTAGAAGCCAACAAATTTGTGGAAATTTGTTGCAAGAAAAACAAAGCTAATACACAATGTATATTCTTGTGCAGAGAACTTATCACATTTTTCCAACATTTGATGATAATTTGGGACTTTCAGATTTTGCATTCCAGTACTAAATTTATGCCAAAGTATGAATTTTGCCAATATCTTAGCTCTCTAACTTTATTTGCATTTACATTTGTTCTTTTGGAGCACATAGTCTAATAATTCTTTAGAAGGGGATCTGTATTATTTATTGTAATCCTTATTTGATATTTTGATATCTTTATACCATCAGAGGATATCTAAGGTGAATAATACTTTAAGAGTATATGTTTAAATCTTTTTCTCCTCACAAATGAAATCTAGTTAGCCTAAATATGGGGGGAAAGATTAAAATAAATTTGATCACAATTACTATTATTCTGTAGACCTTTAGCATCCAAGTTTACAGATAAGCCTGTACAAGTTAACAACCTTTTATAATGTAGATTTACTGTGTGATTTGAAAATATTTGTCTCTAAAAGCAAGAAAACAAAATGGTAAAAACTCATTAGAAGTGATATAAGCAAGTAAGAAGCCAGTGAAACAGGCAGAATAAGATGCATTGACTATAGGCGAGTGAAATGCTAACCAGAAGGATAGATAAATAGAAAATAGGATGAAACATACAGAGTATCAGGGGAAAGAGAGAAAAAAATACTTCTTCCATCATGCCATCACTGACCAGACAACTCTGTAACTCCAAATTGCCCTCCAATTAGTAACATCTAGTTTGGTGCCATTCTGGTCCCATGTGTTCCACTGCACCCCCCTCAAACACACACATACACACACACACACACACACACACACACAATCTCTTGGAATTATGTCATAGCTATCTCCAGTAACACTTACCACTGCATCTCTCTGACAGAGCAAATGTGTGCTGTTGACCCTGAGTAGCTTCTGTTTGTGGCCTTGCTCAATCCTCAATGCTGGTCCTTGTAACCTCATAATTAATCAGTAGAGAAGGATGATACAGTAGGGAAAGATACAAAATATATGTACAGTATACACCCCAGGATGCTGCAAGTGTGGTCCTTCCATCCTGCTTGCCTCCTACCCTAAATGTGTTATCTTCCACCAGTGCCTACTTATTTTCCCTTGCCTCGTACTACAAGTTTTAAATTGATTTTATACCCCATGTGATTTCAGCATCATCCTTTTGTCTATGAGCTTTGGGAGGTGCTGTGTGTTTCAGAGATGGCCTAATGCACCTAAAACTAATAGTGCATTTTCTTTTTGCTTTTGATTTTATTTAAAATTTTTAAGTGTTCAATTTTTGGCTTTCTAGAATTTCAGCAAGCTAGATCTAACTGAAGAATATTTGGGGTGGAAGACAAGTAGGGAATATGTAACTTTTAAAATATAGGACATTCATTTACAGAAAGAATTACTGAAACTCAAACAGTTAAAATAAATTGTCCTCAATCTGGTAGAAATGAATCACTCATGATGTTCTAGTGATTTAATCTCCAGAGAAGGAAAATAAAAAATAATTTCATATAAATTGAGATTAAAAATCATGTTCTTATATGCAGGGTTAGAGATATTCGACAGTATGTCAATGAATCCTCTAGTCAGTATTTTGTTAGAAAGGGAGAGAGGGTGAAGTAGAAAATAAACAGAAAAATAGAGGCAGGAAAGTAGAGTTGAATGAATAGCACTAGGGGAATGTATTCACTTACTCTACTACCCAAGAAGGAGCCACACTTGAGATATATTTCTGGACTGTAACTTTCATCTACTTTCTCATGAGAGAATTCAACCTTTATCCTATCTGCAAGGTGGAAAAAAAGTCACTCAACACTTAGCTGGTGTTTTGCTGCCCCCTCCCCCTTGGAATCTTCCTGGCTTCCAGGTCTCTTGCAGTATGAAAACTGAGGCAGGTGTCCCATCCTGGGATTGATTTAGTCCACAAAAGGGCAGGCTTTCCAAAAAGAGTCTGATTTTATCCTGGAGGCTACTTTCTCTTTAGTAGTTGTATGAGGAATAAAGAACACATTGTATTTATGATTTCCTTGTTACTTTTGCCAACTGATTCCACATCCAGAGAAAAATATGTATGTAGGTTTGAGAGAACACATGAAAGCATGTGATTTTTTTTTAACAAGATTCTTCAGATGTTACCACTTAATCCATCACTTTAAATATTTTCAGATATATGAACAAGAAGTTAGACAAGATTCATTTTTGGTTCAAAGTTGTCATAAATTGTGACATCAATTAGAATATTATTTTCCCCAAAAAATAGCTCCTTCATATGCACAAAGCGAATGAACCCAAATTTTCAAACTCACTTGAAATTACTACTATATAGAAAAGAAGTAAAACTGATACAAAAAGAAGCAAAAGAAAACTACAGAAAAGCCAGAAGTAGGAAATAGAATAGTCTACTTTTTTCAACCTTACAGAGAGAATCTGATTTCAGCTATGTTTATACGTATCATTAGAAAGAAGTGAAATGGCAATTAATCAAAAAACTATATACCACAGTGTAATAGTTACTGAATCTCCATCCAGATTGTTGGCTAATGAGTACACCTTTACCCTTCACAAAACATAGGTGCCTGGAAAAATACCCTGTAAGTCAGGATTTCAGCTTTCTTCACAAAAGAGAAATAACTATTCAAATATTCAAAACTTTATTTTTAAAGGTAGCCTTCACTACAAATGTAAAAGTCTGGGGAAGTTCCTTTTAACCCCATCCAAAGAGTTCATAAACACATGAAATAGAACAAATTCATTTTTAAAACAACATCATTAAAACAGCAAAAGATAGCATCCATCGGCATTAGTGCAACTTCTGAAAGGTAGTGCAAAATCCTCAGGTAATCAGAGGACCAAGGTTACAAAGGTTGTTTTAACCACCAGAATTCAAAGCTCAATTCCTTTGCTTAGTTCGAGGAATAAAAATTACATAGTCCAACCAGAGAAAAAATTGCTCCTATAAGGAAGAAAAACAACAGGCAGTAGTACTGATTAGAAGCTTTTACATAAAAATCTTAGATATTTCACTGTGGCTCAACTAGGGAGGAATAAAGGGATTGAGAAAGAGGGAATTGATTTTAAACTGCATAATTTACCACAATATTATAATAATCCCAATTTTAAACTGCAGAGTTGACTACAATATTGTAATGATCCAAGTATAGTCAATGCAATACTTACATATAGCTGTTATTAACAAATAATTATAAAATTTATATAATAGCATCTCAAATTTCAATTTAAGATGGTTAATAGATCTCTGAAATAAGAATATATAGGTTCTGTGTCTTCTGGGATCTAAGGTCCAAGAACTATAGACTATATGAATAGTTCTTAGGACTCAACTTTCCATTCAAGAGTGGAAAGTTGATTTTAGCTCTTCTGTTGTAGGCATTTTGTCCTTGCAGAACAAAACGCAAGAGTTAACACGCATATCAATTACTGTCTTCATGGTAATTCCCGGAAATTTCTAGTCCCATTCTATAGTAATGTTGTAGTCAAATTTTCATTCTTTGGTTGATTGGGATTCATAACATGAATAACTATTGAGTGTTTCTTGCAAATTGGTCACATTTTACTCAAAATAGTAATGAGAAATACTATGACAGAATATATCCCTAATCACCACAAATGCATGGTAACGATGATCCTAAACTGGAATTATATGGGCACATGCTGTAGAATATATGGTGTATGTCACCTTGAACCCTCACCTTTTTTCTCTTAATATAATGGAAAACATTTAGAGTACTAAGTCAAAGTACTCACCTAAATAATACTCCTGGATACACAAATTTCCTGCTTGATAATACTGAGTTTGGACTGTTTTCTTAGATTTATCCGTATTATTCCGTATTACGTTTTGTTCAAGTAAAGGAGGCTTTCTGAAAAACAGGGAGAAAAACATATGCAGGGATTTGAGGCTGGTATATACATTACAGTTATTTTTGCAATGGCTGGGAATATGAGAATAGAAATAAACTAGACATTCTCTCTTTGGGTTTTAAAGGATAGAACACCAAATCAAGTCACTTCATGTTGAAACGGAAATTTGTTATTTTGCAGAAGGATGAGGAAAAGTTTCTAACAGAATGTTAATTAGAACTTTCCATTACCCCAGAATTAGTGATTGTGACCCAGAACTAAAATCAAAGTAGTTGCAAATGCCAGAAACTTTAAAATTTGCTGGACCAGATCTGGTATCTCTAAACATGTCACCCTATGGTCTATAGAAAATGATGAAATTCTGTTTTGCATTCCTGGCCTGGTGGGTGAGGAGTCTACTGAAATACTCCCCTTCTTTGTGAAGCCAAAGTAAGAGTGTTTTAAATGAAGACTTAGACACCGAGGATACCTACACTGGAGACTGGCATCTCACTTCCAAGTAGCATCTGCTCATGTAGCAGGCTGGTGTGTCTTCCACATATACCTCTTTAGTATGCGGGGAAAAAAATTGAGACGTCCAAGAAGCAAAAAGAGTAGAGTGGGAGAGCCATACAACCCCAACATTTGGCAGGTGCTTTCCTACCAATACCTGGGATTGAGTTATTTCTGAAGTATAGCAACTAGCAATGCTTTATGCATGCAGATTACTAATTATCTGTGTAGGGCTCCCCAAGAAATAAGAGGCTCAATGATCAACAACCAAGTTAAGAGACTGAGGAGACGTATCAAAAATAACATCTGGGTGGAGCCGGTAAAACATTATATAGATTGCCCCATCAAAATGTACACATTGGCATCTCTATGCCTTTAGTGAGCCCTAAAGACCCAAGCAAATTTGAGCAACATTTAGAGTGTATAGTAAAAACTTACTCGATCAAAGCTACTAGAAATGGATAACAACTGTGCCAGGTTGACACTCATCCTTCCTTTCTTTTTATCCTTTTTCTCTACCTTAACATGCCAAGGCAGGGAAGAAAGCAGAAGATAAAGTATGTATAGAGTAGGTTGAGCCCTCTTTTTCTCCAATCGTTTGTACCCAGGGCTGGCAGTAGTAAAGGAGGGGAACATTAAATTTGATATGAAATTGAGGTTTTCATTAAGCTTAATTTATCATAGGAGAAAAAGGCAAAAGATATAATGGTATGGGAAGAGAAGACTTTATAGAACAGAACTGAGCTGAGTTACTGAAAAAGAAATACAATCATTTACTTATTATGCTTTTATATAGTTCGGATTATTCAAAAAGTAGATCATATTTAAAATTCCCACAGATACGTAATTGGGCCACATAAATAACTGAGCCAAGAATGAGCCAAGGTACCTCACCTCTGCATCTTCTACATTATTCTCCCATTGCAGAAGTGTTCTTAAAAACAAGGAGAAAATGGTGGTCATTAGCAAGTCTTCATTGTTATAACTCTGGGTAAATCAGAGACTGACTCTGTTTTAGTTTGAAAATTTTGGAAGAAAAAAATAATTTTGAATCCCTTGGGCCATTCTCTTCCCTGGGACAATCAGCGGCAGAGTGGTGGTATGTTCATAGAGGAAATCAATAGTGCCTATGATAGCCTTGGGACTGGCCGGGTTGGAAGTGGTGGGTACAAAGAATGACCAGGAAAAGAAAAGTTCACTAACAAAATCCTGTTAGAGAAGAAAGAAAAACCAGGCCAAATTCAGCTGATGCCCATCCACAGAGAGATCATTTAAACTATCCCTAGCCAGAGGAGAATCACCAATCCCAGTAGTCAGAACTTGAGTTCCTGCGAACCTCACCACAGAGGGCTAAACTGCTCTGAGTCTCTAAACTTGAAAGGCAGTCTAGGCCATAAGGACTGCAACTCTTAGGTGAGTCCTAGTGCTGAACTGGGCCCAGAGACAGTGAACTCGGGGAACACATGACCTACTAGGACACAAGCCATGTAGCTAAGGAGGTGCTGGCATTACCCCCACCTCTAAACCCAGGTTGCACAGCTTGTGGCTCCAAAAGAGAGCTCTTTCTTCCACTTGAGGAGAGGAGAAAGAAGAGTGGGGAGGACTTTGTCTTGCATCTTGAATACCAGTTCAACCACAGCAGGAGAGGGCATTGGTCAGAGTTGTTAGTCCCCTCATTCCAGGTCCTAGCTTCCAGACATTTCTAGACACACCCTTGGCCAGAAGGGAACCCACTGTTTTGATGGGAAGGATGCAGTCCTGGCAATATTTATCGCCTGCTAACTGAGAAGACCCTGGGCCCTGAATTATCAGCAGTGATAAGCAGGTACTACATTGAGGGCCTGGGGGGAGCCTATGAGACTTGCTGACTTCAGGTGGGACTTACCACAGGACCAGCTGTGGTGGCTATGGGGCAAAACTCCTGCTTGAGAAAAAAAAGTCCAGGACCAGACAGATTCACAGCTGAATTCTATCAGGCATTGAAAGAAAAATTGGTGCCAACCCTATTGGCAATATTCCACAAGATAGAGAAAGAGGGAATCCTCCTTAAATCGTTCTATGAAGTCAGTATCACCTTAATATCAAAACCAGGAAAGAATATAACAAAAAAAGAAAACTACAGGCCGATATCCCTGATGAACATAGATGCAAAAATCCTCAACAAAACACTAGCAAACTGAATCCAAAAGGATATCAAAAAGGTTATTCACCATGATCAAGTGGGTTTTACACCAGGGATTCAGAGATGGTTTAACACATGCAAGTCAATAAATGTAATACACCACATAAACAGAATTAGAAACAAAAGTCACATGATCATCTCAATTGATGCAGAAGAAGGATTTGACAAAATCCAGCATCGCTTTATAATTAAAACCCTCAGCGAAACTGGCATAGAAGGAACATAGCTTAAGGTAATAAAAGCCATCTATGACAAACTCACAGCCCACATTATACTGAACAGGGAAAAGTTGGAAAGCATTCCCCCTGAGAACTAGAACACTACAAGGATGCCCACTTCCACCACTTTTATTCAACATAGTACAGGAAGTCCTAGCCACAGCAATCAGACAAGAGAAAGAAATAAATGGCATCCAGATCAGTAAAGAGGAAGTCAAACTGTCACTGTTTGCTGATGATATATAATCGTATACCTAGAAAACCCTAAACACCCATCCAAAAACCTCCTAGAACTGGTAACTGAGTTTAGCAAAGTTTCAGGATACAAAATTAATGTACACAAATCAATAACTCTGCTATACACTAACAGCAACTAATCCGAGAATCAAATCAAGAACTCAACCCCTTTCACAATAGATTAAAAAAAATAAAATAAAAGACTTGGGAACATACCTAGCCAAGGGCATGAAAGACCTCTACAAGGAAAACTACAAAACACTGCTGAAATAAATCAAACAACACAAATAAGTGTTTCCATGGGATGGAAAACACATCCCATCCTTATGGATGGGTAGAATCAATATTGTGAAAATGACCATGCTGCCAAACACAATCTTCACATTCAATGCAATTCCCATCAAAACACCAGCATCCTTCTTCACAGAACTTAGAGAAAACAACCCTAAAATTCAATGGAACCAAAAAAGGCCTGCATAGCCAAAGCAAGACTAAACAAAAAGAACAAATCTAGAAGCATCAAATTATCCAACTTCACACTATACTATAAGGCCATAGTCACCAAAACAATATGGTACTGGTATAAAAATAGGCAGATAAGCTAATGGAACAGAATAAAGAACCCAGAAATAAAGCCAAAAACTTACCACCAACTGATCTTCAACAAAGCAAACCAAAATATAAAGTGGGGAAAGGACACCCTATTCAACAAATGGTGCTGGGATAATTAGCAAGCCACATGTAGAAGAAATGAAACTGGATCCTCTTCTCTCACCTTATACAAAAATCAACTCATGATGGATCAAAGACTTAAATTTAAGACCTAAAAACCATAAAGATTCTAGAAGATAACATCAGAAAATCCCTTCTAGACATTGGCTTAGGCAAAGACTTCATGACCAAGAACCCAAATGCAAAAACAACAAAAACAAAGGTAAATAGATAGGACTTAATTAAACTAAAAAGCTTCTGTGCAGCAAAAGAAATAATCAGCAGAGTAAACAGACAACCCGGAGTGGGAGAAAAATCTTCACAAACTATACATCGACAAAGGACCAATACCCAGAATCTATAAGGAGTTCATATCAGCAAAAAAAAAAAAAAAAAACAATACCATCAAAAAGTGGGCTAAGGACATGAATAGACAATTCTCAGAAGAAGATATACAAATGACTGACAAGCATATGAAAAAGTGCTCAACATCACAATCATCAACACAATGATGAGAGAAATGCAGATCGAAACCACAATGCGATACCACCTCACTTCTGCAAGAATGGCCATAATCAAAAAATCAAAACATAATAGATGTTGGAATGGATGGTGTAAAAAGGGAACATTTTTACACTGTTGGTGGGAATGTAAACTAGTACAACCACTATGGAACATAGTGTGAAGATTCCTTTACAAAGTAAAAGTAGATCTATTGCTCGATTCAGTAATCCCACTACTAGGTATCTACCCAGAGAAAAAGTCATAATACAAAAAATATACTCGCACATTCATGTTTGTAGCAGCACAATTTGCAATTGCAAAAATATGGAACCAGCCCAACATGCCCATCAATCGACAAGCAGATAAAGAAAATGTGGTATACACATACCATGGAATACTACTCAGCCTGAAAAAGGAAAGAAACAATGGCATTCACAGCAACCTGAATGGAATCAAAGACTATTATTCTAAGCAAAGTAACTTAGGAATGAAAAACCAGACATCATATGTTCTCATTCATATGTGGGAGCTAAGCTATCAGGATGCAAAGGCATAAGAATGATACATTGGACTTTGGGGACTCAGGGGAAAGGGTTGGGGGTGGCGAGGGATAAAATACTACACATTGGGTACAGTATACACCATTCAGGTGATGAGTGCACCAAAATCTCAGAAATCATCATTAAAGAATTTATTTATGTAACCAAACACCACCCGTTCTTCCAAAACCTATTGAAATTAAAAATTAAAAAATTTTTAAATCAGTAGCATTTCTATATGTCAACAATAAACAGTATGAAAAATAAATTAAAAAGTAATCCCATTTACAATAGCCACACACAAAATTAAATATGTACGAATTAACCAAAGAAGTGAAAGATCTCTATAATGAAAATTATAAAACACTAGAGAAAGTAATTAAAGAGGACACTCCTAAAAAAAAATGGAAAAATATTCCATATTCACGGATTGGAAGAATCAATATTGCTAACATATCAATAGTACCCAATGCAATCTACAGATTCATTGCAATCCCTACCAAATTCCAAGACATTCTTCACAGAAATAGGAAAAACAATCCTAACATTTATATAGAATCACAAAAGACCCAGAATAGCCAAAGCTATCCTAAGCAAAAAAGAACAAAAGTGGAGGAATCACATTACCTAACTTCAAATTATACTACAGAGCTATAGTAACCAAAACAGCATGGTAGTGACATAAAAACAGACACATAGATCAATGGAACAGAATAAAGTACCCAGAAACAACAAATCCACACACCTATAGTGAACTCATTTTTGACAATGGAACCAAGAACATACACTGGGGAAAAGACAGTCTCTTTCATAAATAGTGCTGGGAAACTGGATATCCATATGCGGAAGAACGAAACTAGTTCCCTATCTCTCACCATATACAAAAAGTCAAATTGAAATGGATTAAAAATTTAAATCTAAAACCTCAAACTAAGAAACTAAAAGAAAACATTGGGGAAAATCTTCAGGACATTGGTCTGGGCAGAAATGTCTTGAACAATTGCCTGTGCTTGAACCCTACAAGCACAGGCAACCAAAGCAAAAATGGACATATGTGACCACATCAAGTTACAAAGCTTCTGCACAGCAAAGGATACAATCAACAAAGTAAAGAGACAACTCAAAGACTGAGATAAAGTATTTACAAACTACCCATCTGACAGGGGATTCATCACCAGAATATATAAAGAGCTCAAACAACTTTTAGGTGAAAAAAAATAATTTAATAATCTGATAAAAGAAAAATTGGGCAAAAGGTTTGAATAAACATTTCTCAAAAGATGACATACAAATGGCAGACAGGCATTTGGAAATGTGTTCAACATCATTGATCAGAGAAATGTAAATCAAAAGTGCAATGAGATATCATCTCACCCCAGTTAAAATAGCTTGTATTCTGAAGACAAGCAATAGCAAATGCTAGTGAGAATGTGGAAAAAAAGGAACCCTCATAACCTGTTGGTGAGAATATAAGTTAGTACAACCACTATGGGAGACAGCTTGGAAGTTCCCTAAAGAACTAAAAATAGAGCTACCATGTGATCCAGCAATCCCACTGCTGAGTGTATACTCAAAAGAAATCAGTATGTTGAAGAGATATCTACACTCCCATGTTTGTTGCAGCACTGTTCACAATAGCTAAGATTTGGAAGCAACTTAAGTGTCCATTTTATCCAGGTGGATGGATAAAGGCAATGTGGTACATATACACAATGGAGTACTATTCAGCCATAAAAAAAAGAATAAGGTCCCATCATGTGCAACAACATGACTGGAACTGGAAGTCATTAGGTGAAATGAGACAGGCAGAGAAAGACAAACATCGCATGTTCTCACTTATTTGTGGGATCTAAAAATCAAAACAATTGAACTCATGGACATAGAGAGTAGAAGAATGGCAATCAAAGACCAGGAAAGGTAGTGGTAGGTTGGGGGAGCAGGGAGGTGTGGTTGGTTAATGCATACCAAAAAAATAGAAAAAAATAAATAAGACCTACTATTTGATAGCACAACAGGGTGACTGTAGTCAATAATAACTTAATTGTGCATTTTAAAATAAGCAAAAGAGACAAATTAGATTGTGACACAAAGGATAAATGCTTGAGGGGATGGATACCCCATTCTCCATGTGATTATTATGCAATGCATTCCTGTATCAAAACATCTCATGTACCCCATAAATATATATACCTACTATGTACCCACAAGAATTAAAAATTAAAAAAAAAATTTTAAACCACAATTTCTCCATCAGCTACCAGAGAAACAAATAGGTTCATTTTATTAATAAAATACATTGAGACAGTCAGCTTTATATATAAACATATATATAATTATATGACATATCTACACATATAAAAGAACAGAACACTATCCATCAGTCAGACAGGTCTAAGGGCTGGACCTCAGCATATTTTCTAACATCTTTACTCTCATCGGAAACACCTTCCAGCCAAGCAAATGTTAGAGAACCTTAATCTCTGTAGCCAGCTAGACTTACCTTTCAAGGGAGCATCTTACTGGGATGAAAGTTCTGATATTCAAAAACATTGGTTGATATCTGACGAAACTCTCAATAAGAATGCCCCATGGGCGTTCCTGAAGAGAATAAAAAAGGTATGAACTTGTTTTACTTAAATCTAACAGTTCAAAAATAAGAGTTAAAGTTTTTAAAATACAGACATTTTTATTTTCTATTAGGTCAAAGGACAACAGAGCTAAGCAATAAAATTTTATGTTTAGAAAACATCCAAGTAATAGCTCCTGACATTATGCCACAGACATTTTGTTGTCTGTCAATGTGTAGACGACTCCTGATCACATTTGTTTAAGTGTAAGGCCCTGATTTTGGCAGACCTGTGTTATAGGACAGGCTCTGCAACTTACTCTGAGTATGAATTTTGACTAAATATTTCATCATTTCAGAGCAGGTTCTACCTTCCCTACTCATAAAATGGAGATAATATAGCTCAGGGGTTGTCAAACTGGCCAGAGAATATTTCAGTCTTTGCAGACTGTACTAGCTGTCTTGAAAATACAGACCTACCTCATTTTATTGCATTTCACTCTATCACACTTCACAGATAATGCATTTTCTACAAACTAAAGACACGTAGCAGTCCTGCACTGAGAAAGTTGAGCACCATTTTTCCAACAGCACGTGCTCACTTCACGTCTCCGCATCATATTTTGATCATTTCACAGTATTTCTAGTTTTTCATTATGGTATCTATTGTGATTTGTGATCAGTGATCTTTAATGTTACTATTTTAATTGTTTTGGAGCACCAGGAACCATGCTCCTACAGACAGCAAACTTAATAAATGTTGTATATATTCCTACTGCTCCACTGACCAGCCGTTCTTGTCTCTCTTCCTCTTCTCAGGCCTCTCTATTCTCTGAGACAACAATGTCAGATATTAATAATCCTACAACAGCCTCTAAGTGTTCACATGAAAAGAAGAGTTGCATATCTCTTACTTTGAATCGAAAGCTAGAAATGGTTAAGCTTAGTGAGGAAGGCATGTCAAAAGCCAAGATAAACCAAAAGCTAGGCCTCTTGTGCCCCACAGTCAAGTTTTAGATGAAAGGAAAAGTTATTGAAGGAAATTAAAAGTGCTACTCCAGTGAACACCCCAATGATAAGAAAGCAAAACAGTCTTATTTCTGATATAGACAAAGTTTTAGTGGTCTAAAGTTTTAGAAAGTTTTAGCCACAACATCGCTCATGCCAGAGCCTAATTCAGAGCAAGGCTCTAATTCTTTTCAACTCTATAAAGACAGACAGGTGAGAAAGCTGCAGAAGCGAAGCTTGAAGCTAGCAGAGGTTGGTTCATGAGCTTTAAGGAAGAAGTCATCCCCATGAAAGTGAAAGGTGAAGTTGCAAGTGCTAATTGAAAAGCTGCAGCAAGTTATCCAGAAAATGTAGCTAAGATTACTGATGAAAGTGGCTACAATAAACAGATTTTCAACACAGATGAAAAACCCTTACATTGGAAGAAGATGTCGTTTGGACTTTCACAGCTGTTGAGAAGCCAATGCCTGGCTTCAAAGCTGCAAAGGACAGGCTGACTGTTAGGAGCTAATGTAGCTGGTAATTTTAAGTTGAAGCCAAAGTGCATTTACCCTTCCAAAACTCCTACGGCCCTTAAGAATTATGGCAAATCTACTCGGCTTATTCCCTGTAAATAAAATCACAAACCCTAGATAACAGCACATCTGTTTATAGCATGGTTTACAGAACATTTTAAGCCTACTGTTGAGAGCTGCTATTCAGAAAACAAGATTTCTTTCAAAATGTTACTATTCCTTGACAACACATCTAGTCAATCAAGAGCTCTGATAAAGATGTGCCAGGAGATCAATGTTGTTTTCATGCCTACTAACACCACATCCATCCTGCAGCCCATGGATCAAGGAGTAATTTTGGCTTTCAAGTCTTTTTTTCAGAAATATATTTCGTAAGGCTATGGCTGCCATGGATACTGTTTCCTCTGATGGATCTGGGCAAAGTAAACTTAAAAATTTCTGTAAATGATTCACCATTCTAGATGCCATTAAGAACATTTGTAATTTATCAGAGAAGGTCAAAATATCAACATCAGCAGAAGTTTGGGAGAAGTTAATTCCAACTCTTGTGGATGACCTTAAGGGCTTCAAGACTTCTACTACTTTCTTCAGTGGAGAAAATAACTGCAGGGATGATAGAAATACCAAGAGAGCTCAAATTAAAAATAAAGTCTGAAGATGTGACTGAATTGCTACAACCTCATGATAAAAATGTAATAGATGAGAAGTTGCTTCTTATGGATGACCAAAAAAAAGTGGTTTCTTCAGAGGAAATCTATTCCTAGTGAAGATGTCATAAACACTATTGAAATGACAAAGGATTTAGAATATTCCATAAACTTAGTTGATTAAGTAGTGGCAGGATGTGAAAGGACTGACTCCAATTTTGAAAGCTCTACTGTGAGTAAAACACTGTCAAACCGCATCACATGGTACAGAGAAATCTTTCATGAAAGGAAGAGTCAATCAATACAGTAAATTTCATTATTTTCTAATTCAAGAAATTTCCACAGCCACCCCAACCTTCAGCAATCACCACTCTGATCAGTCAGCAGCCATCATCACTGAGACAAGACCTTCCACCTGCAAACATTATGACTGCTGAAGGTTCAGGTGATCTTTAGTATTTTTAGCAACAAAGTACAGCATTTTAAAATTAAAATTAGTATCCTTTTAGACATAATGCTATTGCGCACTTAATAATCTGCAGTGTAGTCGAAACATATGTGCACCGTAAAACTAAGAAATTTGTGTAACTCACTTTAATTTGGTGGTCTGGAACCAAACTCAGAATACATCTGAGGTATGCCTGTACTCAATTCTGCCAATGTAGCATATGAACTGTCAATATCTAAATGAATGTACCCATGCTCCAATAAAACTTATAAACATAGATGGCTAGCTGAATTTCATCCACTGGCCATAATTGCTAATCCCAGATATGAGCTATTATTTGTGAAGGAGAAATTACAGTACCTACAACATAAATAACAAATAGAAGTATTTCTAAAGAAAAACAATAGAAGTATATATAAGCATACCTCCATAGTGGTAGATAACATGGAAAGTACAAGTAAATATAAATGCATCTCATGTACTATAATTTAAATATTCATGTTATAGCATTGGAAAATGCCAGTGTCAAACGGAGATAATTCAATTCTTTCATGCAGTCATAGTCAATATTTGGATATATTTCAACTTTAAATACACATCGTACATGTTTAAACCATGGTATTCAAGGATGTTTGCTAGTACTTCAGATTGCTAAAGTTCAAATATACCTTTTGGCATTTCCTGTTTATGTAACAATAAGGAATAACTAGGCCCAAGATTTTCAGTCTATAAAATGGCTGTAATGAGCATGTGTAGGGTTGAGCATTATCCAGGACAGTATTTATCACACATAAGAGACATTCGAAGTAATCTAAATTTAGCACAAATTGATCAATGTTCCTGAGGAGTCCCAAGGTAGTCTTGCTTTAGGAATAGCTGGCAATAGAATTCCAACCACATTGTCAAATACCTGTCTCTCTGCCCTACCTCCACTGCCCTCCACAAACTCCTGTCTTTTTCATCCCATGTTAGCCTCTTTTTCAGGGAAGGTCTCTCCTCAGGGGTGACAAATAGAAATCTCAGCACTTACTTCCTTCAAGATTATCTGTGTATAATCCCAGTGAAAAAGAGTAAACTACGTCCCTAGAAATCTCTGAGAAGTTCCTAGTGTAGTTCCACTTGACCTGCCACAATTATCTAACCTGACAATTGGCATGACCTTTTCATTTATTTCACAAATATTAACTGAGCACCTATATTTTATTTAAATAGCAGTTGTATAGTGCTTGCATGCTGGGCATTGTTCTAGGTATTGGGGATGTATCAGTAAGAAAGGGTGTGGTCATGTACCTGGAGACAGAGGCAGAATTGGTACAGATAAATCAGATATATTAAAAGTGGGGCAGATGCGAGTCCAAAAAGGAAAACCAAGCTGCCATTCCAAATACAGCAGGAAGATAAGGCAAAATCAACAGATGTGAGGCATCAGACTTGAATGGGTTAAGGGCATGAATGTCCAGTTCAAGTCCCAGTTACTCTGCTTTCTGTGTGACACTTGGCAAATTACTTGCTCACTCTATTCCTAATGTCTGCTTTAAAAATGGAGATAATACTATTTAGCCAAGGGTGTTACTGTGAGAGTTAGGTAAGTAAATGACCTGGTACGTAACACATACTATTTGTTTGTTAAATAAGTAAAATATGCACTGACTGCAAGATCAAAGAACTGAAGCTTCTAACATGCTCTTTAGCACTAATTGACACATGATTACTTCAGTGTTACTTCTCTCATTTTCTATTGGCTGTCTAATGATCCATTTTATTCAGGATAGTTAATAGAATTTCAAGTATTTTGGTTTCAGAAAAGAGAATTGGGTTGTCTTAGTTACACAGCAGTTACATAACCAGGTAGCCGCTATTTTAGTCGGATATTTTGATCAACACCCACAACTGGGTGAAGGATTGTAGTGTTATTTTAGAGTAAGATGTTTCCTTTAAGTTTGATTTTACCCCAGTTAATATAAAATCTCTCCATCAAAGGCAGGGGAGATGTGTAGCAAAAAGCTGGTAAAAGAAACATGTTTTCTTTAAATACCACAATTTTGTCTTGGGTTTCTTCTACTACAAAATTGTCCAAAAAGTTAGAGAGTAGTCAATATTACATAATATAAAATCAACTATCAATTTAAAAACACAGTGTTAATAAGTGAATGTGAATCCTAGAGAAGACTGTCATTTGTAAAAATATCAGCCATTCTTACGTATTTCATGATGCCACAAAAATCAAGAGCGTAACGGAACTCAAAGATATCATTCGTCACTCTGGTTACAGGACAGTCATTTCCTAGAGATAGCTCGTAATGCTGAGGTTGCAGGTTTTCCACAAGAGGTGCTCGTCTAATTTCAACCAGAAGCCAAGATTCAGTACACTCTACAAACACTGATGGAAGAATGAGAAGAGAAAATGTCAGATAGCATGTCTACCTCTAACCAATAGTTCAGAAAACATTAAACCTCTTAGTCAACCTGAATGCCCAGCTCCAGAGTAGATATGCCTCGGATCTATTTTTATATTTTTTACTGTGAGATCTTAGATTATTTACTTAATCTTTCCATGGCTTAATTTCCTCATTTGAATGTGAGGAAGTCATAGGAGCTCCTTCCTGGGACTCACTGAGTGTTAAATCACAAAGTCTCCAATATAGGACCTAGGGTATATTGAATTATTGCTTGATATTACTAATGAGGAAGACTGCTCCTTACCTGATAACAAAAAGGCTTTTTACATGCTAAACTTGTTATCCAACATGTACACATTGTCCAAAGTGAAGCTAATGAATACCTACCTTTGTTGTCAGAAATGACCTTTTAGAACATTGATAACATGAAATAGGACATTTATGTTGCCCACTTCAAAACAAGTATATAGTCTCTTTACATTTTCAAACAGTATTTCATTGTTTAATATGATCTTATTTATGCATATTCTGCAATTTGCCAAAGTTATATTGATTTGATTAGTGTGACTTATGATACCTTCTAGTAAAGAAAGTTTTATCCTCACTCACATTTTACATCAGGTTAATTCTGTTTCCTAATCTGCAAGATGATGTAGCATTAAGGCTACATGACAGTTTGAAAATAAACTAGACATTAGACTTAGCTAACATTTCTTATCATATCATATCATAATGGATTGCTTCTGTTATGAACAGGTATATTACTACAACCACATAAGAATATCCCTTTTTATGGCTAGAGAACCATTATAAAGATTAGACATAGGCACATTCACAAAAAATGCCTTAATCAACTATTCCTAAGTTTTATAGGCCAATTTGGCCATTGTCTAATGTTAGAAATAAAGTAACATAATGCTTTTGATCAAAAAAACATTTACTAAACATATTTTAAATCCTATGGAACTTGCTAATCAGAGGAATATACCTGTGATTATTTCCTTTATCAACCCAGAGGGAATCAAGGAAACTTTTCTCACTGCTTCCATCCCCATGCTATAACACTTGTAGAATTCCTTTACATTTTACTTCTTTCTCTTCCCACTCAACGAGACCTTTGAAATGTACTTGCTTACCTGTATCTCCTACCACCTACGTTTCACTAAGATAACTTTGTACTAATTTGAATTTCTTGAAACAAAGGGGCCGCATTCTGAATCAGTGGTTCTCAAAGTTTAATCCTTGTACCAACAGAGTTGACATCCTAAGGAACTTCTTAGAAATACAAATTCCTAAGCTCTATTCAGACCTGTGTCTGACGGGGTTGGGTCCTGGCAATCTGTCCTAACAAGCATTCCAGGTGAGACATGTAAAAGTTTGACAACTACCATTTTAAACAATTTTTTAAATCTCATATTTTGTCATAAGCATTGTATTTGAATATATGCTGAGTGATATATTTTGAATTTGTTTTTGAATATATGCTATCACTGTATCATATATTCAAATACAACTATATTTAGCCTGAAATAGTCTAGTTATCTAGACATTGTTCTCTCTTCTTTCCTCTTTATTTACCCCTATCTTGCATCTCTGCTGACTTAAGCTGTCAAGTATTTTTCTGTTTCTTCCACTACAGATAGAAGAGGCAACAGGTTTAGTTAATAGGGATGAAGGAGCATTCAAATGACTGCATTCAAATGAAAGACAGTAAAGTACTGACACCACAAAAGGTATTATTATTGCTCCTTCTTCTCAGTTATCCCAAGCTTGTCCCAACTTCTCCAAGTGCTTGATTTTCCATCCCAACCCCCATTCCATTATGTGAAGTGATAATGGAAAAATTAGAGGACATTAAAATATGGAGATATCAAACAAGCCCTATTGCCCATTGAGCTTCTATTCTAATGGTTGGGTAAGAGAAACTAAAGAACTATTTTAGATAGTAACCATTTTGAGGAAAGATAAGACATGAAAGGGACACAAAGTAAGGAGAGAGTTGAAATTTTAAATACGATGATCTGAGATGGTCTCTTTAAGGACACATTTGAACGAAGCCCTCCAGAAGATAAGTAGAAGAACTATGCAAATAACTAAGGGAAGAACATCCCAGACAATGGGAAGAGAAAGTACAAATGACAGGTACGAGAGTTTGCTTGGAGACCCTGGGCAGTGAAGAGTCCAATATTGCAGAAAAAAAGATAGCAAGTAGGGCAGAAATAGGGCACGAGATCAGAGAACTATCAAGGAACAAATTACATGTAGTCCTGGAGGCCATTCAATAGGCACTTGACTCTCGGGGGATAAGTCATTGGAAGATTTTGACCAAAGGAATGACGCATTCTTTCTTACATTTTGATGAGAGCTCTCTGGTTGCTATATAGAAAACATAATTTAAGGGGATGGGGTGACACATAAAACAAGTTACAAGGACAGTGCAATAATTCAAGCCAAAGATACTAATGGTTTGGACCAGCATAGTAATATTAGAGTTGATCAAAAATGGTCCAGTTCTTCAAATATTTTGAAGATAGAATCAACAGTTTGCTGATGTACAGAGTAAGAGAAAAAGGTAACCAGGATAGTATCACAATTTTCAGCATTAGCAACTTGTAAGGTGCAGTTGTAAATATAAATTGAAGACAAGAGGCTTAATTCTTCCCATTAAAAATAAGGAAAGATTTCCCTCCTCTCCTTTTGCTTAGAGCATTTACCTTAGAAAACTTGTACTTTCTCCTCTTTTTTAAAAAATGTAATTTTTAAAAAAATATAGAGAGAGCCATTTGAAAAATTAATAGACCTTTTGTCAGCTTTAAGACCTACGAATGTCTTTCTCAATGACCTGGGGCCATCTCTTTGGAATGTAAACATCAAGGAAGAAGGTGTTCCTATCTCAGTTTCTAGGAGAGGATGAAAGCCTAACTTCAGTAGATGCCTCGTTCTAGTTTGCAGAACTATGTCCTATCATAAAGAGATGAAAAGTTCTTTTTCTAGATAAAGCCAATTACCTAAAATAAGTTACCTCTATTACCAGGTAAAAGCTAGGATAAGTTACATGTGACAAACGGTACTGTCAAGTCCTCTTTCCTAAGGACTAATTTTTTTAACTTGAGAACACACATAGGGGATTTTATCTGCATAGCTATATGGAAGAATGAGATTTTCTTTCTTTGCAATCTCTTAGCAGATTGACTGTGATGTCTATTACATTCTTATTCAATAATAGAACTGTTTTACTTCTCTTCTACCACTGTGGAGTGTTTTCCTTGGCTGGGAGAAGATTTTTTTTTAGTTATATTTTCCCAACATAATCACCATTGACTAATATGAGGGGATAATGTGGGAGAAACAAATGTGGCAGTTAATAGCAGAAGTTCAGTTTGGAAAGGTTAAGTCTGAAATGCCATTAGATATTCAAACAGATGTCAAACAGATAGTGGGAAATATGCATCTGAAGTTAAAAAAAGAATACTCCGACTGGGGATTAAAAGTGAGATAATTATGAACATAAAAAGGATATGTGATATCATGGCTCTGGATAGGATAACAAAAAATAAATAAATAAATAGAATCAGAAAGAGGTTCTGAGATTGATTCTTGTGTGACCAAGATCAGGCAATGAAGGAGACACTAGAAAAGGAAAGAAAAGGAATGTCAGCGAGGCAGGACAAAAGAGAAGAGAACAGTATGACCTACAAGCCAAGTAAAGCAAGCTTTTAGGAGATGAATAATCCATCCCATGGGCTATGACAAAAATCAAGTAAGTGAGGGCTAACAACAGAGCAACTGTCAAATGTTTTAATGTAGAAATCACCAATGTTTCAGGCTAATTTTTGATGGAGTGTTTTTGGTGAACGACTCGTTAAAGCGAAATTTTTTAAAAAAAGAGAGAGAAATAAGAGAGTGAATACAGTAACTTTAAAGAGAAGACAACTGAGGCAGTAACTGGAAGAGGAAGTGGGATCAATAAGGCTGGAGATGTATAGATGATGGCACAGAGCTCCAGGATGATACAGTTTCTTAGGAAGAGGAAATGTTAAGCTTGCATTAGGACACAAGATGGCCGAAAGTCTGGGAGATTCAAATCATGTGCATTGGTTACAGTGAAGCTATAGGACAAATTCCCCACTATTTAGAGTTTATTCAATTTTTACATAAGAAAGGGCCCCAGGAATACATCTCTGAAATTTTTCCAAAGCTGAAATGGAAGTTTCAATATCTAGTTATACTCACTTGGAACAATGTATCAGCTGCTTTGATATTAAAAAACATTGATGCAGGTCATTTGAGCCAGTTAATATGAGTTTGATATGCTATTTGAAAGTGTGCTCTGAAAACGAATCATTTACAAATGAAAGCAGCTGACCACTTTGTCCAAACTTCAAGTCACATGGCCAAAGGCATGAACACCTAAACAATCTCCACTCTAGACACTGAGCAGAATCTCCTGATTATCAATACATTGTGAATATTTCAGACACTACAAAGTGACAAGCATGACTAAGACAGAAGAAAATAAGAACCTCGGAAAGTATTAAGAAAAAATATAATCCATCTAATTATGGATTTAAGGGGAAATTACAGTAGTACAGATGCATGAATAAACTGAGTGGAAACAGCCAGTAGATATTAGCAGATGATCATCAGATTATGAAACCCCACAGTCAAAAGTATGTAACAAAGCACCCCATTGCTTAATAGGCCACCCTCCAGCATCCTCTCTTTTTTCTTACTATTTTCAAGAGCATGAGTTGACGCAAAAAGTATGAGGAGCCCTCCTAAAACTCCGGAGATCTTCATTGCTGCAGATCGTAAACCAAGGAATCACAGGAAGCAGGTCTCCGCAGGTGTTTATAAACCTCTTACCTCTTCAGCTGTGGGTGATGTTTATCATTCTGGAGCGCACCGAGAAACACTCAGCACCTCATTGGCTTTTCCTCCTTACAGGTGAAGTCTTTATAATCATCATTCAGAAAACACGTGGGAAAATGTGAAAAAGGGGGTTCTAGAATGTGCTCTCTCCCCCAAGCACATGGTAAGGCTGAAACGGTGACTTATATAATATTTGATATGTGTCTGTTGGAATGTTAAGAGCAGGGCTTTGCAGGATGATTTGAGGAGCTTCAAGGGGATAAAAAGAAGACTCATTTATGATTTGATTGATAATATTGTTTACCAATCAAATTAACCACTCTAGGATCTTGTGATTCCCTGGCCTCACAGCCAATGGTTCTGACCCAGTGAGCCCATTAATGTGTCCTTCCAACAAGCGCCAGGAGACTCTGATTCAGGAAAACAAATTCACAAAGCTGCGGTTTCAGCTTTGAAAAGCCCCAGTCGGCTTTAATTTTGCTTTCCCAAAGTATTTTGTCGTGAATGTGTATGTCTCCAGGTTGCTGAAGAAAAGTTCGTGAGATAATTTTTGTCCAGTAAAACCTAGGAAGGGAAAATCCTGGCAGAGTGAGGGATTGTGGATAAGGATAATAATTTGACCTGGCTTAATATTTTGGCAGAAACTATTCATTATAAAAGCTCCGCCTCAGAAGCAAGAGTTTAATGAATTAGCTGTAGAAATTACATAATATGTTACATAGATTGTCTCATTTTCTACGTCCGGGATACTTGCTGGTGAATATTATCAAAATTAACTATAGGAATCTTGAGCTGGGCATGGTGGCTCACACCCGTAATCCCAACACTTTGGGAGGCAGAAGCGGGTGGATCATCTGAGGTCGGGAGTTCGAGACCAGACTGGCCAACGTGGTGAAACCCCGTCTCTACTAAAACTACAAACATTAGCCGGGTGTGGTGGCACATGCCTGTGATCCCAGCTACTCGGGAGGCTGAGGCAGGAAAATCACTTGAACACAGGAGGCAGAGGTTGCAGTGAGCCGAGATTGCGCCACTGCACTCCAGCCTGGGCAAAGAGTGAGACTTCATCTCAAAAATTAAAATAAAATAAAATAAGAATCTCCAAGACTATGTGTTGACATAGCAAAGAACAAGTAAAAAGGGATATCTATGATTGTCAGAAACCTCAAGTGACAGTTCTTTCCACTAAATATTTGTATTATAACTCAAGTGCTACTTCCACGGTACAGAATGGAACGATATCAAGGATGAATCTCTACCTGCATTAAGTACCTAGAGCACAGTTTCTTAACCTCATCACTATTGACATTTTAGGCTAATGCATATTTTATTTTTCTTTATGGTTAGTGCTTTTTGTGTCTTCTTTAATAAGTCCTTCTTACACCAAAATCATGAAGAAATTTTCCTCTATTCTCTTCTGAAAGTTTTTTACAATTAAGCTCTTTATATTTACATTCTTAATCCACTTGGTGTTAATTTTTCTGAATAGGGCAAGGTAAATGACCATATGTATATTCAAATGAATATCCAGATATTTCAGTCCCACTTTTAAAAAGTCTTCCGTTATCTACCTCTCTTCAGTCTGTTCATCATAAATCAAGAGTCTATATATGTGTATATCTATTTCTAGACTTTATATTTTACTCATGGGTTTTTTTTGGTATATTCTTATGCCAATAACACACTATCTTGATTATCAATTTGTACTTCATCTTTATATATGATACATGAAGTCCTCCTTTATTTTCTGTTTGACAGTATTTGACCGTATTTGGCCAATTGCAATTACATGTAAATTTTAAAACCAGCTTGCCAAATTTCAATTTTTAAAAAGTTGTGATTTTTAGGAGATTAGAATCAATCTAAAATCCATGAGTCTAGCAATCAATGAACATATTGTCTATTTATTTAGATCTTTGTTAATGTCTCAAGGTAAATTTTTATAATTTCCTATAGTTTTTGTACGTATTTTCTTAGATTTACTCCTAAGTATCAGATATTCTCATCCTATTATCATTTTTTCTATTCACTTACTGTTGCTGGTTCAGCAAATTCCAGTTGCTTTTTGTAAATCAATTGTTAACTCTAATAATTTATCTGTAAATTCTTCTGTATTTTCTATATACATAATTATTCACCTGTGAATGAGTTTCTTAATGGTTAACTAATAACTTATCTGTAAATTCTTTTGTATTTTCTATATACATAATGATTCGCCTGTGAATGAGTTTCTTTCTATATTATCTTTTATTTCTTAATGTTGCTGTATGTACTCTATCTAGAACCATCAACAAAGACTTTAATAAAAATAGTAATCATGGGTACCTTTATCTTATTTCTTATCAGAGAGAAAGGTATCAGCATCTTACCCTGTAAAAACATGATGTTTGATGTAGGATATTTTAAACTTTCCCAAATTAAAGATGTTTCTTTGTATTGTTTGCTCATTTTTGTCATCATCAGCTGATGTATTTTATCAAATATGTTTACTGCATCTACTGAGTTGACTATATTATCCATTAATCTGGTATTGTGGTAAAATACTGTGATAGGGCCAAGTGCAGTGGCTCACCCCTGTCATCGCGGCAGTTTGGCACACAAGGCAGGAGAATCACTAGAACTCAGGAGTTCGAGACCAACCTGGGCAACATAGTGAAACCTTATCTCTACTAAAAATTCAAAAACATAAGCCGGGTGTGGTGGTATATGCCTGTAGTCCCAGCTACTTGGGGGGCTGAAGCGGGAGGATTGCTTGAACCTAGGAAGTCAAGGCTACGGTGAGCCTGACTGTCTCACTGCACTCCAGCCTAGGTGACAGAGTGAGACTCTGTCTCAAAGAAAAAAAGGATACTGTAATAGCTTTTTCTAATATTTAGTCCAAATTTCATTATTGATGCAAAACAAATTATAATGTATTATTATTTATATATTTCAGTGTTTTTTTTTTGCTTAAAACTTTTACATCTATATTCATTGGTGAAAATGGCCTGTCATTTCCTTCTCTTATGAGGTTATCAAGATTAGCCTAGCTTCATAAAGTAAGCTGATAATTATTTCTTTTTCAATTTTCTTGAAGAGTTTTAGATTGAAATTATTTTCCTCTTAAATGTCTTGTAGAAATATTACATGAAGCAAACTGGGCCTTGAATTTGATTTATAGCAGGTTTTTGATAATTTATTTTATTGTTATAAAACTATAGTTTTAAAATGATGATTCCATAATTACTTTTGTTGAGTAACGTACTTCTAAGCATTTGTCAATATCTTCTAATATTTCAGATAAATTGGCATGTAATTGTTCTTTATGTCCTTAACTATTAAATAAATAAATAAATCTATTTATTAAAGTTATTTAGTATCTGCCTAACCTGATGCCTCTTTTTCATTTCTGATATTCAAAGAATCACAGTTGGCTTTGTTGAGCTTTGTGATTTTTTTTCAGAAATTTTAAAATCTATGCTATTTTTATTTTTTATTTTTTGCTTCTTTTTTCTTTGAATCTATTTTGCGCTACAAATTTCTCGAAATGGTTTGTTAGTGTATTGTTTTCAAGCTTTCCTCTCTTCTAATACATTTCATTCTATAAATCCCTTTCCATATACTGTTTTAATTACATCTTACAGGTTTGGAACTGTGGCCTTTTTGTAATCATTTTTATTTGAAATATTTTCTAATTATTGTTATGACTTTTTGATCATTGATGATTAAGATATTTATTCCTCAATTTATGCACATGATGATATTTAAATATCTTTTTCATTGTTTGGTAGAGACAGGTTCTCACTTTGTTGCCTAGGCTGGTCTCGAGCTCCTGACTTCAAATGATCCTTCTTACCTCGGCCTCCCAAAGTGGTGGGATTACTGGTGTGAGCCAGTGTGCCCAGCCTAAAATATCTTTTTTTAATTTTTGAATTATAGAGACATTCTTTCTGTCAGAAAATACACAACATTCTGTATGATTTTAATCCTTTGAAATGTATTAAGACTTCTTATAATGTTGAATATTATCTTTTTTGTGCTGACCTTTACCCTGCACCTTGCTGAATTCATTTATTAGTTCTAGTAGCTTCCTTGTGAATTCTTTGGATTTTCGATATATAAGATCACATCATCTGCAAACACAGATAATTTTACTTCTACTGTTTCAATTTCGATGACTTTTATTTCTTTTCTTGCCTAGTTTTCCTGGCTAGAACTTCTAGTCCTATTGCAATCTTTATTTTGTTTTGCTGTTGGATATCTTCACATCTTCAGAAATCATCTAAGGTTAATAATATTTTAAGTTTATATGTTTCCAAAACTATCTATTTTCTCACAAATTCTTTCTGAATGTTAATGCTGTTTATCCATAGTCTTCTAGCATTCAAGCTTATAATTCTTTTTTTTTTTTTTTTTTTTTTTTTTTTGAGACGGAGTCTCGCTCTGTCGCCCAGGCTGGAGTGCTGTGGCCGGATCTCAGCTCACTGCAAGCTCCGCCTCCCGGGTTTACGCCATTCTCCTGCCTCAGCCTCCCGAGTAGCTGGGACTACAGGCGCCCGCCACCGCGCCCGGCTAGTTTTTTGTATTTTTTAGTAGAGACGGGGTTTCATCGTGTTAGCCAGGATGGTCTCGATCTCCTGACCTCGTGATCCGCCCGTCTCGGCCTCCCAAAGTGCTGGGATTACAGGCTTGAGCCACCGCGCCCAGCCTATAATTCTGTAACAATTTAACTTTTATAACATGTTTCATCTGTATTATTTGAGAGTATGGACTTGTGCTATCAAGGCAAGAAAAGAAAATAGTTAAAATCAATAAGGAGTAATAAACTTAGATGTAAATAACATAGGCAAATTTATAGGATATCTTAAGTACAGAAGTATTAGAAGAAGGCTGTGGAACACCACAGAATTAATAAAATCTGTTAAATATAGATGAGTCAGTGTGATGGTTGATTTTACGTGTCAGTCTACCTGGGCCACGGGGTGCCCAGCTATTTGGTTAAACATTATTTCTGGGTGTGTTTGTAAGGGTGTTTCCAGAGGAGACAAGCATTTGAATGGGTAAGCTAAGTAAAGCAAAGCGTCCTTCCCAACGTGGCTGGGCATCATCCAATCTGTTGATGGTCTGAATAGAACAAAAAGACAGGGGAACGGAGAATTCACTCTTTTTCACTTGACTACTTGAACTCAGATATTATTGGTCTTCTTCTGCCCTCAGGCTGGGACTCGCACGCTTCATGTTCCTGATTGTCAGGCTTTTAGACTCAGACTGGAACTATACCATGAGCTTTCCTGGGTCTCTAGCTTGAGGATCTTGGGAATTAGCCTCCATGATGATCTGAGCCAACACACACATGTGTGCACACACACATATATATATGCATGTGTATATATATATATTGACCTAACATCTGTATAACATTGCCCACCTATTGGTGATACCTAATGTAGTCACATTATGGCCCTCGTATGTTTTTTACTCCTCTGCATGAATTCCATGGCAGTACACCACATGAACTGGTGAGCTACAGCTCTGGGTGGGGAGCTTGCCTCTGTGACACTCTGATAGAGCAAATGCATGTCCCTGACCTTGAGCACCTTCTGCCTGGAGCCCACTTTTTCAACCCTCAATTCAGGTTCTTATAATCTCATAATCACAGTCAGTGCAGAAAGATGATGCAGCGGAGATAAAGACAGCACATGAACAGTGCATATTTGAGGATGACAGTAACATGGTCCTTCAATTCTGCCTCTACCCTATCCTAAATGCATCTTCTCTCTTCAAAACCCTTCCCCACTTATTTTCTCTTGCTTCCTTGCTGTATATAGACTTAAATGTGTGTGGTTGGATCATCTTTCATCTATGACACCTCTGGGAGGGATGGACCAATATTAATAGGTCCTGCACTGATGACTTCTACAAAGGACACTTGTGTGTAGAAAATCTTTTTGCTTTGCTTTTAGGCTTGGGGCGGTGGCTCATACCTGTAATCCCAGCACTTTGGGAGGCCAAGTTGGGTGGATCACCTGAGGTCAGGAGTTCAAGACCAGCCTGACCAACATGGTGAAACCCCATCTCTACTAAAAATAAAAAATTAGCTGGGCATGGTGGTGCATCCCTGTAATCCCAGCACTTTGGGAGGACAAGGTGGGTGAATCACTTGAGGTCAGTGAGACCAACCTGGCCAACATGGTGAAACCCCATCTCTACTAAAAATATTTTTAAAAATTAGCTGGGCATGGTGATGTGCACCTGTAATCCCAGCTACTAGGGAGGCTGAGGCAGGAGGATCACTTGGAGGTTGCAGTGAGCCAAGATCGTGCCATTGCACTCTAGCCTAAGCAACAAGAGTGAAATGCAAAAAAAAAAAAAAAAAAAAAAAAAAAAAAAAAACCTTTTACTTTGCTTGACATTTTTAAACTGCTCTGTAGGATTTCTCAACTCTTGGTTTTCTAAAATTGAAACATAAGTCTAACAAAAAGACACAAGTTGAAAGAATTGAGGAACAGAGAGCATATACATGTATGAATCATTCATTAAAACAAGGAATTGCAGCAACTCAGTTAAATTGTCAAATTTACTTAAAATAGGTGACGCATTTCTCTCTAGAGAAAAATGAAAAATATCTCATGAATTAAAATGAAAATCATGTTCTTACATTCAAGCATTGAAATAGTTCATATTGTGTTAGTAAATTCCCTTAGGGGCTTAAGAGGGGAAAATGCACTGGGAAATAAACAGAAATAAAGGACAGTAGAATAGGTAGCATTGGGGGACTATGTCTATTTACTACATTACCCAAGAAAGAACAGCATTTGAGACACATTTATGGACTTCAACTTTCAATTTTTCTCATAAGAAAATTCAATCTTTAATCCACTGGTGAGAAGAGGTGGAATCACTCGACAGCCTTACTTGGATTTTTGCTGGTCTGGAAATCTTCCTGGCCCCAGGCCCTTTATATCTTATAAACTCTGAGGCAGAGGTTCCTCCCTCTGACTGGTTAAGAAAGGGCAGAGATTTGCAGGACACCTTATTTGTCCAGGGCTCTAACTGTTTGACAGCCTTATCAGGACTAGAGTATGCTGCGATTATGTCCCCTTGTTACTTTTGTCAACTGATCCATAATCCAGAGATTAGGAGTGAAGAGTTTCAAGAGAATCCCTAAAAGCAGAAGATTTTTACCTTCTTTTCAAATACTGCCATTTGCCTTTAGAGACATTTGGACAAGGAAAATTCACTTTTGGTTTGAAGCAATCATAACGCAGAAACCAACTGGAATTTTATTTCCTCTCAATTCTAGCCTCTTTATATGACCAGATGGATGAACCTAAATCCCCAAACTAATTTGAAATTGCTAACACACAGAAAAGGAAAGTAATACAGAGGGTAAAAAATACAGAAAAGTAGAGATTGAAATAGGCTATTTTCTGAACCATTTATAAAGAAAATTCTAGGCCGGGCATGGTGGCTCACACCTGTAATCCCAGCACTTTGGGAGGCCAAGGTAGCTGGATCACGAGGTCAGGAGATCAAGACCATCCTGGCTAATGTGGTGAAACCCCATCTCTACTAAAAATACAAAAAATTAGCCTGGCGTGGTGGTGGGCGCCTATAGTCCCAGTTACTAGCAAAGCTGAGGCAGGAGAATGGTGTGAACCCGGGAAGCGGAGCTTGCAGTGAACCAAGATCATACCACTGCACTCCAGCCTGGGTGACACAGCAAGACTCTGTCAAAAAAAAAAAAAATTCTGATTTCACCTTATTTTATACATATCATTAGAAGCCAGTGAAATGGGGAACAACTAGAGAATTAGATTATGATACAATAGTTCCCTTTATCCATAGGGGATGCATTCCAAGACCCCCAGGGGATTACTGAAATTGTGGTTAGTACCAAACCCCGTATAAACACTGTACTTTTTCTTATACATGTCTATGATAAAGTTTAATTAGCCACAGTAAAAGATTAACAAACATATAATATGCTACAACAAGAGTTATGTGAATGTGTCTCTCTTTGGAGTATGTAACAAGTATGAAATGGAATTATAAATTTCCACGAAGATATTAAGACTATGTTAGTATTTCGAGACCACAGTTGACAGCGAGTAACTGAAACCATGGGAAGCAAAACTGAATAAGGAAAGACTACTGTGTATTAGATACTCTATTGCTACCCAAAACAGATGATGGGTAAGCCTAGTCACAATATGCAATTGCCTCACACTTTATAATGCTCTGTGGATCAGGACTTAGGCTTTAAAAAATATAAATAACTATTAAGAATTATAAAACTTTATTTAAGAATAAAGTTTATTTATTACAAGTTTAAAATCTGGGAAAGGAAGGCTTTTCTCCCTACCCCAACAATTCATAAATATGGACAACAGAGCAAGTTTTTCGTTTAAAAATATCACATTTGAAATGATAAAAGACAATATCCAGTGACTAGTTCAACTTCTAAAAGGCAATGAAATCCTTAAGCGGCCAGAGCACCAGGTGAATGAATAGGGTGGCCTCATCATCCAGAATGTATAGCTTTGTTCTTACACTTAGGAAGGGATACAATTAAGTAGCTCAACAAGGGAACACTGTTCCTGTAAGGAAGGAAAAGAAACAGTTACGTTGTTGTACTGATGGGAAACTACTATCTAACTAAGGAACCACTGAGGCTCAACCAAATGGGAACCTGGGAAAAAGGCATCAATTTTAAACCCCAGGAACCATTATAATATTCTAATGATTCAAGTATCACAAATACGATATATACACATGTATACACACATACATGTTATGTGTATATATAGCTATTAGTTAACAAATGCTTAGTAAATGATTATAAATTTTACATGAGGACACCATATCAAGTTTAGAATTATGAGGGTCGGCTGATACGTGGAATAAGGGCCTGTCCTTCTAGCATAATAAAGTCTAAAGATTATACCCTATTTGAATATTGTTATGGCTCATTTGAGTTTTCTCTTGCTGACATTTAGTTCTTTTAGAACAAAAAGCTGGAATTAGAGTTAACATAGATATCAATTACTATCTTTATGGTAATCTATGATCCCATTGCACACTTATATTACATGCACCAAAGATGGTTTATCTCTAGCTCAAGAAAGTTAACATAACAGAACTATTGAGGTTACAAATGCAAATCTGTTTTACATAAGGAAATAATGAGAAATGCCAAGATAAAATATATCCCTAATAGACATAAAAAATGCAGTATTCCAATGATCCTGAACTAAAATCATAGGGGCAATAGTACACAAAGTGTGGCGTATGACACCACCTTACTAAACTCTGGTCTTTTTTATATATAAACGTACTGTAAGCATTTATGGTACTAATTCAAAATACTCTTACACATAGGATACTCTTGGACGGATTCCCAAGTCTTCAAGTTTGCGTGATAGTGAGCAGTGCTGTCCCACTGACCTTCTGCATTCACGACGGTTGTCATTCTCTCCCCTTCTCATCACTAAGATTATTGGAAACCTTCTGAAAAAGAGAAAAAAATAGATTTAAGCTTTGTATCTATTATGCTTTTGGAGGTGGAGAAAAAGTTGAAATGTGGAGAAAACTAAATTAAACAGATCTCTTCCAGTTGTGAGAGAATGCTAAATCAGCTAGCTTAGACAAATATGAAAATTTATTGTTTCATAGAATATGAGAAAAAATTCACAGATGGTTGAATACAACTTTTCATTATTCCAGAATGTACTATTGGGACCTGAAGCTAATTTCATAGGATGTCAAATATCAAGAACTCTTAATAAGTGGCTGAAGCAGTTCTTATCTCTAATCATCTCAACGGACATCTACAGAGAGTAATTAGAGGCATGCAGCTCCGAGTTATTGGCCTATGACAGAGGTGTAAGTGGGGTCACTAAAGTTCTCCCTCCCTTAATGAAGCCAAATAAAGGTGTTTCTATCAGCTTCTCCAACACTGAGTTTCCTACAGCAAGAGGCTGACATTTTACTCCCAAGTATCTGCCTATGCAGTAGAATGACATATGAGAGACATGGAGTGTAGAAAAGGGGGCAGAAAGGTCATATTCTCCCACCATGAATTATAGTATGACTAAGTAATTTCTCTCACAGGTACCAATGTTTTAGCTGTATTTCCAGGATTTCTCTCAAGAATACCTGTGAAGTGGGGAGGAGACCTCAAGAAGTCAAGATACTGGAATAAAAACCAAACAAGACAGAAAATGAGCAGGTTGTGTGGAGGCCTACGGTGGCAATTGTATGGACTAAGAAGGAAGCCTTGTTTAGATTGGTCTATCAGGAAATATGCAGTTGTGATGGCCACCCCCTTTCTAAGGACTCCAAAAAACTCACATATCCGTAATTTGAGACACACTTCTGGGTGAAGGTGTGATTATCTAGCCAGCATTGCTGGAAATGGACCACAATTGCACCATATAACCATGAGATAATTGTGACCCAACCTCTTTCATCCTGTCATACCCAGCAAAACACGAAGAGAAAAGCAGCAGAGGGAAATGTACTACTCAGATTATACTAAACCGTCTTCCCCAAATCCTTTGTGTGCTCTGTAAAACTCTAGGAGTCTTAAACGAAACCTAAATTTGATATAATACTGGAGATAGGGACCTGACTTGATTTTTACTTATGAGAAGGACCAAAGATGCTGTTAATGAAGAAAAGCAAATATTTCACAGTACAGTTGAAGTCAGTGGTTGTAAGATAAATATAGCCATTAAATTCTGTGTCTCCAGAGGCCAGACTGTTCAAAATAGGTTGGAATGAACACTCTAGGGGCAGAGAGAACACACGTGCAATTGGGCCTTGTGAACAGCTCACCCAGGGATCTGATCACAAGCAGAATTGCCTCAACCTTCATCAACAGGCTCTCCTGCTTTATTCTCTCATTGAAGAAAAGTTTCTCCAATAAGGAGAGAATTGCGGTCATTAGCAAGTCTTGATTTTTATTTATATTGCAGAAACTAACAAATCAGAGACTAACTCGATTCTAGTTTTAAAACTGAGAAAATACTGATTTTGAATCTCTTGGTTCCTCCTCATATCTGCAGAAAGGTGGTATGGTTTGTACAAAAACTTAAAAGCACCTATAATAGCCATGAATGAGGCAGTATGGGTAGGTGCAGACAAGGAACACTGCAAAAAAGGAAAGATTACTAACAAAAACTTTCTGATATGATCTCTTTAGTGACTGTAGAATTTAATTCTCATATAGCAACTGAGCCTCATCTACTCGTTCAGAAACTACATTGAGAGAATCAATTTTTTTAGACCTACTCACATGACCAAACAGAACACCACAGATCAAATTTGATCCAATGTCCAACCTTAGCATAATGTTCGGCAGTTTAACTGATCAAAACACCTAGAAGCCAAAGATAATGTTAGATAGCCTTGATCTCAGTAGTGCACTGCACTTACCTTTGCACATAGCATGATACTGGGATGTGTAAATTGAAGTCAAAATTCGGTGGCTCATATACAATTAAACTTTCAATGAGCATACCTACTCCATGTTCCTAAAGGTGTAAAGGATATAAGTTATCTTAATTATATTTCTTTCAAATGCTTTCAAATTCCATTTTTAAAATATAGATTAAAAACAAAATAATAATTTTTACTTTTATTTTTACTTTATGACATAAAGTAGGTATGAGTGCAAGGTTTACAACAGAAAAGCAGAGCTAAGTGATAAAAATCCCTGGTTTTAGCAGACATTAATAGCTCCTGCCATAGTAGCAGGGGACATTGTATTCAGCAGTTGAGTCTGCATAGACAACTTTTGATCACCACATTTGTTTAAGAGTCAGGGTCTGGGTCAGGCGCGTTGGCTCACGCCTGTAATCCCAACGCTCTAGGAGGCAGAGGTGGGCAGATCACTCAGTCAAGAGATTGAGACCATCCTGGCCAACAAGGTGAAACCCCCATCTCTACTAAAAATACAAAAATTAGCTGGGCATGGTGGTACGCGCCTGTAGTCCTAGCTACTCGGGAGGCTGAGGCAGGAGAATTGCTTGAACGCGGAAGGTGGGGGTTGCAGTGAGCCGAGATTGTGCCACTGCACTCCAGCCTGGCGACAGAGCAAGGCTCCATCTCAAAAAAAAAAAAAAAAAAAAAAAAAAAAGAGTCAGGGTCTGATTCAGGCAGACCTAAATTATTCAGTGTGAATTTTGGCTAGATATTTGACAACTTTAGAAAAGCAGCTGAGTCAGCCTCATGCTAAATTGAGTACTTGCCAAATGCTAGACTTTTTTTTTATACTAGAGATACAGCAGCAAACAAACGATAAAGTCATGCACTTAGACCCAAAAATAGGATCAGTTCACCTAATCTTTACTAGAAACAGATGTGACTCCAAAAAGGAAAAACCAGGCTATAATTACAAAACACAGCAACAATTTAACATGAAGGAAAAAAAAAAAAAACCAGCTTTCTGGTGACAGGAAAGATTGGTTTATCTTATTAATACAGGAACTATATAAACTGATACACTCCATTTTCATCAAAATTTTAGGTCAACAACAAGAGTTGGGTATTTGTGACACTGTTTCAAAACAAAATGTTTCTCTCAAACTAGATTTAACACAGAGTATTTTAAAAAACAAAAAACCACTATCACAGGCAAAAGAGATACGTTGCCAAAAAAAAAAGGTTTTTAAAGTAGGAATGCATAGTTTTTGGGATCCCAAATCCTATTTGTCTTTCCGACAGATAGAAGCAATATCCAAAAATGTTAAAGAGAATGGTCAATATTACATGAACTATTAACTGACAATTAAAATTTGAATACTGTAGTTTTAGTCATTGGTTTGTGGACCCAAAACAGTCAAAAGATATATTATTGGTTGAAATAATAACTGCTCTTACGCTCACTCTGATGCCACAAAAAGTTAGAAGATACAGGAACCCAAAGAAATCCACCTCGACCATGTTTACAGGACAGCCAATTCCTAGGGAGAGTTCGTTTTGCAGAGGTTGCAGGTCATTTAACAGTGGCGTTCGTCTAAGTTTGACCTGGAGCCAGGTTTCAGAACAGGTTATAGACACTGTTGAAAGAAAATTTGAAAAGGGAAAACATCAGATAGTATGTCTGCCCCCACACAAAGTGCTCAGGAAATGTTCAACCTTTTGAGCTGAATTCCCAACTGTAGAGTGAAAATGTTTTGTTTCTATTTGTATATTTTTCCACTGGGAGATCTTGGGCCAATTAATCTCTGTGTGTCTCAGTTTTTTTTCATCAGAATGTGGAAAAACCGTAGAAGCACTTCTTGAGAATTTCTAAGCTAAATAAGTCAAATATCCCAACATACTCACTTTGCTTTTAGGGATTGTTCAAATTTTACCAACAGGTCTCATGAATACATTTTTGAAATATATCTAGGTGTAAGTGATATCTGAAATGGAGACACAAGAAAAAGTTCTGATATTTGGTTGCACACAATGGAAAAATAGATCATGTGCTTCCACTTAAAATTTTATTTTGATCAAAATATCTGAGCCAATAAATATTAATTGGTATGTGAAACTCAGGATTCAGAAACAAAATAATATTGCAGTTACTACAATAATTTTTTTATGATTGCCAACCATGTTAAATTTTGGTTTGGGGTCTTACTTCTTTTTCAGTACATTTCTATGGAGTCAATTTTATCATTATCCCATATTTACACATGGATAAATTTAAGGTCACATAGCTTTTAAATGGCAGATCAGGATTAAAACCTATGCAAAATCTATTCAGAGCCTCAACTCTGAAAAGGAATCATAAACAATTGAATATAGCTGACTACTCTCTGTCCAAACTTCATACCCCATGGCCAGAAATGTAGACCTAGTAACCTCCTCTCCTAGGCACTGGGCAGTCTCTCCTGATTTTGCCAGTCACTGTAAGTATTTCACATTCAGCAAAGTAACAAGCTAGTCTCCAGCAGAGAAAGAACCTGGAAATATTTTGCATGTAAGAAAAATAAAAACGGCACCTTGAGATCAACTTAGAGGAAAAATTCAAGAGAAAGTACAGGGGTAAAGATAAAACTATGTGTGGCTGTAACTTTGCAATCATTAGCTATTAGCAACTGATCACCAGGTTATAAAAAACAAACTCCCGAAGTCAACAATATGTTTTTAAAAAAAAAGAAAAAAAGGCCCTGCTGTTAGAAATCGCCACCTCCAAAAATTCCCGCTTTTTCTTACAATCTTGGAGACCATGAATCAACTCGAAAAGCATGAGGAGCTCTCCCAACACACAAGAGATCTTCATTGCTTCAGATTCCAGCCCAAGGTATCACAGGAAACAGAAAACCTAGGGAAGTGGGCCTCCACAGGTGTTTATAAACCTCTTACCTCCTCAGCTGTGGGTGATGGTTTATCATTCTGGAAAGCACTGAGAACCCCTTAGCATAGTTTTGGCTTTTCGTCCTCACAGCTGAAGTTCGGTTGGTGCAAAAGTAAGTGCAGTTTTTGCCATTGAAAGATAAATCAGAAAATCAGGAAGGAACATGTGGAAAGTGGTTCTAGGCTGCATCCCCTACCACCATGTCTTTTTTCCCAAGCATGTGGATGTGTCGGAAATTGTGTCTGACATAATATTTGATATGTGTCTATTGAACTGTTAAAAGTAGGGCTTTGCAAGATGATTTGAGAAATTCAGGTGGTGATACAGAAGAATTACTTATGAATTGATTAACAATATTGCAATATTGCATATTATATTCACTCTGGGTTCTTGTGAAAAAAGAAAAAAAAAAAAGCTATTGCTCTAGCTCCCAACCAATGATTCAGATCCAGTAAACCTGGGCTAAGATGCGCTCACTAATCGGTGCTTGTAATCAGCTTCAGGAGGTTTTGATTCAGGTAAATAAACCCACACACCTGTGGTCTAAGCTTTGGCAAAACAGTGGTTTCTGGTTTAATTTTGCTTTCCCTACAAGCATTTTATTATGAACATGCACATATCTAGAAATATTCTCTAAGGGCATTTTTGGACAATTAAATCTAGTAATGAAAAATTGTAAGATATGGGATAATAGATAATAACAGCATCACTCGGTTCTACATTTTGGCAAAAATCAACCTCCAAAAAACTTCCTCTCAAAAAGTAAAAGCCTAATAAATTATTTTTAGAAATTGTGTAGCGTATCACATAGATTGCCTTAGCTTCTAAGTACAAAATAGTTGTTTCTAGCTATATGAATCTCCAGGATTATGAACTGATGTAACAAAGAGCAAGCAAAAAGTAACATCTGTGAACATCAGAAACCTCAAAATCCTTTCTACTAAACGTTTTTATTATATTGCATGTTCTTTAAAATTAGTAGGATTTTATGTTAAGGTATCTATCACTTAAATTATATTTGGGAAGGAGAGCTTTACAGTAGATTGAATTTATGAAGAATATTTCAGTGGTTTTTATTTGAAAATACTTATCTGTTTTCTTATTTAAGATGTGAATAAACATATTGTTATTTTAAATAGCTAGCTACATAGAAGTACATAAAATAATACTGGAATTTCTAATTCCAATAGCTTACATGCTTTCCTCCTCTGTTAAAATAACCGCTAATTTTTATAAGTGTTAAATTCATATAAAATTAACAATTTTGAAGTATATAATTCAGTGGACTTGGTACATGCACATGTGTGAAACCATCACCCCTACAGTTCCCAAATATTTTCATCATCTCCCAAAGGAAAACTTATACCTCTTAAGCAACTCCACACTCCTCCTTTCTCCCAGCCCCTGGCAAGCACCAAGCTACTTTCTATCTCTTCGGATTTACCTATTCTGGACACTTTGTAAAAATTGAATTACACTCTTAACTTTAAAAATCATGCTATTTATTTGTTTACAAATAAAAGAGGCTTTATATCTTATAAAGGGTTACAGACTGCAAGACGGCCATCCTAACAGGCTGGGATGCACAGTCTCCAACACAGTCTGAAAGGCACATTGCAGAGAGGGAGGAGTGAGATGGGAATTTATGCTGAATGGGTTGGCCAAGCATATGTATTCAACAGGTTATAGGAGGACCTATGAATATTCTCTAGGGCGGTTCTAACACGTAAGTGCTGAATAAGCATGCATGTTATATATGACCCATGTTCACTTTGGGGTGGAGACTTAACATTTAAATGTATCACAATTAGGCCTTCTGCATCTAAAGGTCTTTCCAAGACACAAAGTTATACAAGTGTGCAACCTCTGTAAACTGGCCAGAACCAGTTCTTGCTCAGTCGTCTCTTATCAGGAGAGAGTTGCTGAGATGAGTCCCTTGTCCAATCAAAGCTGTAGTGATGGCTTGTAGCGCAGGAAGGTCAGCCTCTGGCAGTGAATGAGCTGTCATTGTTAACATTGCTTATCTCAAGGCCAGCGCTTGTTTAGCTGCTGAAAAAGAAAAACCTTGTGGCAGTTAGAACAAAGTTTATTCTTTGAGTGTAGGGGTGCATGACTTAACCATTACTTGGCATGGCCGTGGGTCCTGTTTATAGTTTTGTATGGCTATTGCCACAAAGAGTTTGTTGTGTCAGCCTTATGATCTTTTTTTGAGACAGAGTCTCACTCTGTTGCCCAGGCTGGAGTGCAGTGGCGCAATCTCGGCTCACTGCAACCTCCACCTCCCTGGTTCAAGTAATTCCCCTGCTTCAACCTCCTGAGTAGCTGGGATTATAGGCACACGCTACCACGCCAAGCTAATTTTTTTTGTATTTTTAGTAAAGATGGGGTTTTACCATGTTGGCCAGACTGGTCTCGAACTCCTGACCTCAGGCAATCTGCCTGCCTCAGCCTCCCCACATGCCAAGATTATAGACATGAGCCACCACGCCCAGCCTGATCTCTTTTTTTTATATTAATGCTAGTCAGGTGTTGTGTCTAAACCACAGAAGGGAAGTCGTGTAACAAGGCATGTCCAACCCCTCACCCCAGGATGGCTGGAAACACAGTTCTTAAGGTTTCTCTGGGGTCCTCTTGGCCAAGATGGGGGTTCATTAAATCAGTTGAAGGCCTAGAACTTTATTTTTAGTTCACATGGTACCATGAATCCATACTTCATTCCTTTTTATGGCTGTATAGTATTCTGTTTTGTGGGTATAGCACATTTTCTTTTTTTTTTTTTTTTGAGACGAAGTCTCGCTCTGTCGCCCAGACTGGAGGGCAGTGGTGTGATCTTGGCTCACTGCAAGCTCCAAGCTCCACCTCCCGGGTTCACACCATTCTCCTGCCTCAGCCTCCCAAGTAGCTGGGACTACAGGCACCCGCCACCACACCTGGCTAATTTTTTGTATTTTTTTAGTAGAGACTGGGTTTTACTGTGTTAGCCAGGATGGTCTCGATCTCCTGACCTCGTGATCCACCTGCCTTGGCCTCCCAAAGTGCTGGGATTGCAGGTGTGAGCCACCGCGCCCGGCTCTAGCACATTTTCTTGAGTCATTCAACCACTGATGAACTTTAGGGTTGATTCCATCTTTGCAAATAGTGCTACTCTGAAAGTTGTTGTTCAACATTTGTTTGAATTCCTATTTTCAATTATTTGGGGCATTTGACTCAGCTTTCATTGCCTCCTATTCACCCCCTTGCTGAGGGAGAGATTCCTATCCTAGGGCTATGGTGATAGCCAAACACACACCTGCCACTGAGCAGATGCGCTCGAAAGCAATTCACTGGTGTGTACATTCACAGCCTTGCAAAGGAGAACACCACATAGCACATAGGTCCACATGAGGGCTGCACTTAGGAGCACAGGGAACAACCAGGGGCTCTGGAACATAAGCTTTGTAATATCAAGAGGGTGAGGTGACCTCTAGATCCCACAGGAGCGTATGATTGGTTTGTTTGAATAATTCTGCAGACTGCCAGGGAACTGAAACCCACTGTTCAGAGATAAGCAGGAACTGTATCTGGTCTCCTTGATAAGCAGAGCTGTGTAGCGGGGACCTTATCTGCAGGAGCAGAGGAGAGAGAGAAATGTGCAGTTAGGCCATTATAGCCCTTCCAGTTTCACCAGATGCGGAGATAGCATGTGATACCAGGCCTTACTATTTATTAGTCCTTACATGACAGCCTAGGAGTGAAACTGCCAAGCTCCCCACAGCGGCTGTATTATTTTACATTTCTTCTTTGTTTTGTTTTGTGTATTTTTTTTTTATTATTTTTTTGAGATGGAGTCTTACGCTATCGTCCAGGCTGGAGTGCAGTGTCATGATCTCGACTCACTGCAACCTCCACCTCCTGAGTTCGAGTGATTCTCCTGCCTCAGCCTCCCAAATAGCTGGCACTACAGGCAAGGGCCACCATGCCTGGCTAATTTTTGTATTTTTTGTAGAGATGCGGTTTCACCATGTTGGCCAGGCTGGTCTCGAACTTCTGATCTCAGGTGATCCGCCCACCTCAACCTCCCAAAGTGCTGGGATTACAGGTGTGAGCCACTGCACCAGGCCTTTTGTGTATTTTTAACTTTTAAGTTCAGGGGTACAAGTGCAGGTTTGTTACATAGGTAAACTTGTGTCATAGAGGTTTGTTGTTCTGATTATTTCATCACCCAAGCATTAAGCCTAGTACCCATTGGTTATTTTTCCTGACCTTCTTCCTCTTCCCACCCTCCACCCTCCAAAAGGCCCCAGTGTGTGTCGTTTCCCTGTACATGTTAGGTGTTTTCATCATTTAGCTCCAACTTATAAGTGAGAACATGTGGTATTTGGTTTTTGTTTCTGCATTAGTTTGCTGAGGATAATGGCCTCCAGCTCCATCCATGTCCGTGCAAAGGACATGATCTTGTTCTTTTTTATGACTGCATGGTATTTCATGGTGTATGTGTACCACATTTTCTTTATCCAATCTATCACTGATGGACATTTAGGCTGAATCCATGTCTTTGCTATTGTGAATAGTGCTGCAATGAACATATACCTGCATGTCTTTATAACAGAATCATTTCTATTCCTTTGGGTATATACCTAGTAATGGGATTGCTGGATCAAATGGTATCACTGTCTTTAGGTCTTTGGGGAATCTCCACACCATCTTCCACAATGGCTGAACTAATTTACACACCCACAGTGTTCAAGCATTCTTTTCTCTCTACAGCCTCACCAGCATTTGTTATTTTTTGACTCTTTAATAGTAGCCATTCTGACGAGTGTTAGATGGTAGCTTAAGAATTAAGAACCCTTAATTCTCATCCCACTTAACTTTTCAGCAACAGATAATACAGTTGACAGCTCCGCCTGCATGGCTCCCTGGACCCCACTCTGCCCTGGTTTTACTTCCAATTGACCTTCTCCTTGGCTCATTCAAAGGTTCTGCCTTCTCTCAGCAACCTCTTAACATTGGATATCCCAAGACCTAAACCTTGGACTGATTATCTTCATTTTCCTCACTTCTTTGCTTTGAACTCATGCAATCTTACTGGCTTTAAGTATTAGTATGTGCTGATGAATCCTAATGTTCTACATCCAGTCTGGACCTTCTCCCTCTGAACTGCAGACCTGTATATTCAACTACTCACTTGCTCTCTCCTCTTGGAGATCTAAGCAGCATCTTAAACATGACATTTTCAAAATAAGGTTTCCAAACCAACATCTTCCACATTTTTATCCAAGACAGTAGCATCTCCTACTTTATAGTAGCTCATAAATCCTAAACTCTCCAGATTCCTCTAACATACTTCATATCTAGCTGTCTGCAAATCCTTAGATCAATTTACCCGACCTCTTCCTATGAAATCCATGCTACATCTAAACCAGGGTTCTCATCCTCAGTACTATTGACTCTGGGCCCGGATAACTCTTTGTCATCAGTGGCTGTCTTAGGCACTGTGGATGCCTAAGACACTGTGGACCCAGCATCCCTGGGTCTATACAGATGCCAGTAACACACTAACACCATCACTGTAACGAACAAAGTTCCTTCCAGATACATCCCCCAGAGGGTAAAATTGGCCCTGGCTGAAGACCACTGACCTTGTAGTCATCACTACCTAATCCCTCTCCCTACTTCAGTCCCTGCTTCCTCTTGGTGTCTGTTTTCCATCCAGCAGCCAGGGTGATCCTGATAATAAAAATCCAAGTCAGATCACATCACTCCTCCATTTGGAGCTTTCCAGGGGGTTCCCATTTTATTTCAAACAAAAGCCAGGTGTGTCAATCAACTTTGAGAAATTAAATGAGGTACTCCACTCATTGTTTTAGGTGTTTCGGTTGTTGTTTTAAGACCTCATCTGTATGACTTTACCTCTCCAATCATGCTGGCCTTGTTCTGCAAACACTCAGTGACTTTACATCAACTGTTTCCATAGTCTTGAACAGCCTTCCCTCCAGGATCTGCCAGGCTCATTCCTCACTTCCTCCAGTTCTTTCCTCAATTATTACCTTCGAGGGATGTCTTCCCTGATGCCGTATTAAGGACCACAACCCTCACCCAAGAATTCCCTATCTTCTTTCTCTGCCTCTGTGCCCTAAGGTGCATTTACTCTTTCTTAAAATACTATAGAGTATGTTTTTTTGTATACTCTGCCTCCTCCTACTAAAGTGTGAACTCCATGAGGGATTCTTTGTGGAATAAATGAATGATTAGGCCCTGTTACCAGGACCAACCACAACTAAGCCTTAGCTAAGGGCATGAATCAGCAACTGAGAAGAGTTAGTAACTGTACCCTTAAAAACCTATTTCTAATGAGCATTGAAGCTTAAAATTACATAAAAGTCAGTCTTGCAATAACTAGAAACAGATATATAGTAGTACAAACTTTATTCATAAATAAAACTTTATAAAGTTAAAAGCAGTGGCAGTTCCTATTTTAAAAGGGGAATAGTGGAAGGCAGCCTGCATTTTATTTAAAATCACAAGTTAGGTTTTTCAGATGGATAACGGTTGAGATCATTAAATCCCCTTCCTGCTTCTCAGATTTTCACAAAATAGCACATTAAATCCTCAGTCCTAAGCAATCATGGCAGAGATTCCAAATTGCCTTTCAGTATCAAAGTGGACAGCACAGTTTCTTCTCTTGCAATAAAGGTACTCATTTGATGAACAAGGGAGTGTAGCAGTCAGATTCTTACTGAAATGGAAGAAAGACAATAAAATATATGTCCCAATGTAAACATTACTTTGCTACTTCTAAGAGCCTGTTATTCATAAGTAAAGCAATGTATATGTATGGGAGTGAAGGAGAAAGTATAAGTAGAAGGTAAGGAAGAAGAAAGAAAGTTTATGTTCTATCCTTGAGACTGTAATCCTTAAGTGTTTAATGATTCAAGTGCAATGTATGTATAAGCGAATAAGGAAGGCCGGGTGCGGTGGCTCACGCCTGTAATCCCAGCACTTTGGGAGGCCAAGGCGGGCGGATCACGAGGTCAGGAGATCGAGACCATCCTGGCTAACACGGTGAAACCCCGTCTCTACTAAAAAAATGCAAAACATTAGCCAGGCATCGTGGCGGGCACCTGTAGTCCCAGCTACTCGGGAGGCTGAGACAGGAGAATGGAGTGAACCCAGGAGGCAGAGCTTGCAGTGAGCCGAGATAACGCCACTGTACTCCAGCCTGGGTGATAGAGCAAGACTCCGTCAAAAAAAAAAAACATAATAAGTGAAAAAGGATACTTTTGCCCTCTAAGCTATGAAGTACATCCCAAATGTTCTAGGTATCCTGTTTACTCTCTATTAAACACAACTCCATCCTTTTATTAATAGCCATATATTAATATGTATGGATTTTTCATAATATGCCTTCATATGGGGCTCAAGAATGAAAAACTGTACTACCTTACAGTCATTTGGTACCTTCTGGAAAGAGTTGCAACACAGACTTATGACACTTCTGAGTTCACTTTCCCAGGGATCATCAACATATCTAAGCCACTTTGTAGGCTCAGTGTTAATACTCATTTATTACAATTCAGAACTTTATTGATATTGAAATTGATAGCTTTTTTCTTTTTAGTTAATTATAGTATTTCACATACTGCCCAAAATGGATAGCTCTTAGTTATATGGGGTTCCCAGTTAGTAACAGGTTATCAAGACCACCATGATCAATAAAATCTTCAACAAACATAGGAAAGCATGAACTTGCATTCTTAAACCAGAAACATTTTAGGCACAATGCACCTTAAGACAAATGTGTGCCATTTTCTTGACAATTGTATTGACTGCTATCTACGACACACCTGGACAAAAATCATAAGATGCCAGTGTTGAGGGTTCTTACCAAGATTGTGTTGCAGAAGTTACTGCTGTGTCTTCATTCGCAATCTGTATCTTCACCTCTATCTCCCATTCATTGCCAGTTTCCCCATCTCTCGTTTCAACTACATTTAAAAGAGGATGCTGACTAAAATAAGAGAAGATAGAAAAATATCATAGTGGTTAAGATCTACTCAGATCCTAGCATTTACAAGGCTGAACTTGGGGCCAAATTACTATTATTGGTAGATATATTGATTTCTGCTTCCCGCCACCACCCACCAACACACCCCACCCCAGAACATCACAGGCAGTATTTGTGGTGCTAAGAAGCAAAGACTTAAAAAACAGACTTCTGCGTTCACTTCTTGATTCCACCATCTACCAGCAAATGATGTCGACCAAGTAACCTAATTTTTCTGTGTTTCAATTTTCTCACCCTGAATTTGGCATGATAGTATCTACCACCACAGCTGGGTACCCATAGTCCCAGCTACATGGGAGGCTGAGGAGGGAGACTTCCTTGAACCCAGAAGCTCAAGATCAGCCTGAGCAAAATAAGGAGCCTCAACCACTTAAAAATAAAAAAATAAAAGAATAGTATCTACCTCATTGAGTCAGCAGGAAGAACAAATACATTCCTACAAGCACAGTGCAGGCATAAGGTAAGCAATTAATAAATGTTACCTGCTACTATAATTATCTGTGGGAAGAGTTCTGTGTAATGTGACTTTTCTGTAACTACTCAGGGAAAAAAAAAAAATTCAGTTCAGGATTTTAACCAGAAAAACCTCATGGAAACATTGCCCAAAGTCCTGCCAAATATATCACACTTGTGCTAAGACCTAATCAAATTGGTTGTTAATGTTCTAAATTTTTTTTAATTCTCAGTTTTTGTGGGTACATAGTAGATATGTATATATATGGTACATGAGATATTTTGATACAGGCATATAATAGGAAATAAGCACTTAGACTTTCTCAAGATGTCAATAAAAAAAAAGACCCAATCTTAACCCACAAATCCTGTTTTAAGGTATCTCTCTCCCAACACTGTCAGCCCTGCATAGTACGTGCTGATCTTGATACCCTGATGAGTTCAGTATCTTTTAGACTTTATTATACTTTCTCTTATTGCCTTCAGGAAACTTGCAGATGGGCTCAAGTTTAAATATTGGTTGACGAAAACCTATCAGGTTTTCAGTGACCCTGATGCTTATATCAAAAAATAAGTCATCATTTCATTTTTCAATAATATTCCCAGTATTCCTATGTTCTAGGGGACAGTTGTGACCATTTTTGAAGAATACAGGGCCAAATGATATGGTTTGGAATCTGCATCCCCACTCAAATCTCATGTTCATTGTAATCCCCAATATTGGAGGTGGAACCTGGTGGAAGGTGATGGGGTCATGGGGGTGGACCCTTCATGAACGGTTTAGCACAGCAGTCCCCAAACGTTTTGGCAACCGGGTCAATTTTGCGGAAGACAATTTTTCCACGGATAGGGGATGATGATTTGGGGATGCAACTATTCCACCTCAGATCACCAGGCATTAGATTTTCACAAGGAGTGCGCAACCTAGATCCCTCGCATGCGCAGTTTACAATAGGGTTCGTGCTCCTATGAGAATCCAATGCCACCGCTAATCTGACAGGAGGTACAGCTCAGGTGGTAATGCTGGCTTGCCGCTCACTCCTTCTGTGCGGCCAGGTTCCTAACAGGCCAGGCACCACTACATCTCCATGGCTCAGGGGTTAGGGACCCCTAGTTTAGCACCATCCCTTCGGTGCTGGTCTCACGATAGAGTTCTCGGGAGATGTGGTTTTTTAAAAGTGTGTAGCACCTCCCCCAACCACTTCCACCTGCTCCAGCCCTGTGAGTATGCCTGCTCCAGCTTTGCTTTCTGTTGCCTTATGCCATGAATAAAAACTGAGGCCTCCCCAGTCATGCTTCCTGTACAGCCTGCAGAACAATGAGCCAATTAAACTTCTTTTCTTATAAATTACCCAGTCTCTGGCATTTCTTTATAGCAAAGCAACAGAGGACTAAGACACCAAGGATCAAGAGATTTGTGTTCCCATTAGACTTTGGTGTCTCCTCCACTCCCCTCGCTGGTTGTACCATTTAATCTTTCAGGTTTGGAATTTTTATCTGGACAGCTAATGACGCCGGGGCTAGGACAGGGGTCTGGTACTCCGTACTCACTTGCGGACCACACACGACAGAGGCATTTCAGCTCGGACAGCAGAGTCTCTTGAGATATACTTAATTTTTGTTTTAAGCAGAAGAACTCCCCTGAGAGGCTACAAGACAAAGAGAGGTTTTAAACCCATATTTGTCTCAAGTATCTCAGGAAACTTACAGGCATTTAAATAGGAATTTATAGATACATCAAGCTTTCTAAAAATGGTCACACTCTCACTAAACTATAAACAGCATCTGTTCACAGGAAACAGGACCATTTCCCAAACTGACAGATGGGTTAAAATCTGGCACAGTGCTTGTACATAAAAGGCAAGCAATACTTGTTATTTAAAAGAGAAAGGAGTTTTGTGATTCACATTCAAGAAAGCAATTGACACCTCTTTTTGAGACACACAATTGTAGTGATACATTGCTTATTCAAAGAGAGCATGGGTTTTGAGATCATATGAATCACATTTGGAATCTTGGAGCTGCCTCTATTCGTCATGAATCCTTGAAAACCGTGTTTAAACAATTAAGTCTGTTTTCTTATTTCTATAAAAAAGCAATAATTATGGTGGTAAAGAATAATAGTGATTAAATTATCAGCATATAGTAAATACCTAACAGGAAGAAGAGCTGTTTTCAGGGGGATGGGGTGGAATGGAGTTAAGACAATTAATAGTAAAATATTTTTCTAAGGACATTTAGCATATGGTTCTCAATATAAGGCCCAGTCTTTGACAGCATAGGAGGACATGATGATTCAGAGATACCCATATCCATTACATAATTTTAAATGTTCCTATCTCAGATATATCCTGCTCTCTTTGGATAATTTGAAAATATAAGCATAGATAAAAACTACCACCACCCAGATTATTAGCATTTGAATATTCCCCGCTCCCCCCAGTTTATATCAAGGTTGATAGTGCCCCCCAATACATGCCGTGGTGTATTAGACCTGTAATGTGCTTCCCAGATCCCCTAAGAGCTTGTTGACCCAGCTGTTGGGAATGCTGTTGCCAGATAGCCTTCAGCCGTCAGCTCTCACCCCCTCCAGGAACTGTGTAGCTGCTGAGAGCTATCTTACCCCTAGACACACCCCTCTCCCAGGGTGGCCCACTTCTGATCACCTACCCAGCAGGAATTTGAAGCCCTGTGTAGGGTCAGCCAAAGCTGTCTTTGAGGCTGCATCACAGCTCAGGTTTGTCCTTTGCCCAATCTTCTTTCTCCCAAAAGCACTTCTTAATAAATATTCCACACACTCAACTCTACCTCAGATTTTGCTTTTGCTTTCTGTGTTACCCAATCTGTGGCATTTATCTAAACCTGATCAAGTTCTATTACTTCTCTTAGCATTTTATTTGGGATAATGAAAAAAATAAGGAATATCATAGCAAGATTTTACTAACTTTAAATGCTTTTTAAATCAAGTCAAAATTCCAGTTACACTTTTATCAGTGATATGCATAGTGACTTAGTATACCCAAAATATCTGGTGAGTATGGGCTAGGGCTAGGAGATTACTGAATATTTACTTTGAAAAGGCTTCTGATGCTTGATTAGTGTTACTCCCACCTTCTGTTTGCAATTGACCAAACTTCATGAATTATAACAAATAATTAGTTAGACAAACTGTTGAAAAACCTTGTGATGCATGGAAAATACTTTCCTCCTTCAAAACATTCAACTCTCCAGCCTGCTCCATCACGAAATGAATAATTAGTGTTTGCAATTACCACCCAACAAGAAAAAAGCATTTAGCATCTCCTTTCTTAACTGCTTCTGTCCTAAATGTGATCATTAAAGAGTCTAGCCATATTACAAATAGACACTTAATGACTTCTGGTTTGTATATTGAAGGAACCATAAGACACTTGGGTTTTGATAGCCATTTCTCTTACTTGAGTTACAATACCGCAGTCATGAGGATGGTAGAAAAACTCATAGTAGACATTTGGCAAAACATAGGTTACAGGACAGCCATCTCCTAGAAACACTTCATCGGGGTTCACATACAAATTGTAAAATATCGTGGGTTTAATCCTGGCAAAGAACCAAAACTGGGTGCAGTGTACTTGAATAGCTGAAAAGCAGAAAAGAGAAACTTTCTGTTAGCATGCAATTAGATAGATCAGCTCAAAAAAATTTTAGCATACCCTGTTAATACAAATGAAGAGATCATCCCTTACTAAAACAAAATGTCTTAAGAGGTGAACAAATTTGCAAAACATGGTCTTTGTATTATTACTTCATCCCCTAAAAATATCTACACATATACTCATCCTTCAGATACATTCTTTAGTGAATCTATATATAGGGGAAAAAAATCAATACAAAATAAGATTTCATCTAACCCTCCAAAGTCACTTATTGTAGAACTAGAATCACAAGACTATATCTATATTATAATGTTTATACTAAGTGTAGAGCATTTTCTGCCTCCCTTGTTCAACTGAAGCTCTTTGAAGCAAGCCCTTTCATTTCTACAGAAGCAAGCAAGTTTCCGTTTTTATACCTACAGTTTCATGATATATAAAGACTTGTCCAGAAAACTCAAGGTAGCAACCAGGCTTTTATAGAAATTGAGTGAAAACAGTGCTATCCTTTCCCTTCTATCTTGAAATATCTGGACATTAAGTTTTTTTAATCTGGAAATGGAAATAATTTTCGGATATAATCTGCTACTTGAATTAGGTCCCAGGGGAAAAGAATTAGAACAAACTAGAAATTATGAGACTGGGTAGGCATGAGTTTTTGTTTTTGTTTTTTTAAGAGTAAGTTTGGCTATTCTTCTAGACTTCACTAAAGGAAAATTTTATCAGTTGCTCTTAAGATACTAGAAGGAGCCTGAGTTCTCAGGAGATACTGAAAACTCAGCAGAGAAACCGAACCTATATAAATCTGCAATCCTTTCACAGAAGGGGCTATACACATTGCAAATAACTGTATGAAAAGATGTTTAATACCATCAGCCATTATGGAAATCCAAATTCAAATCACAATATCACTACACACCTATCACAATGGCTAAAATGAATAATAGTGAAGACACCAAATGCTGGTGAGGACACCGAGAAACTGGGTCACTCATACATTGCTGGGACAATGTGAAATGCATCAACCACACTGGAAAACAGTTTGTCAATTTCTTCAAAAACTAAACATACAACAACCATATGACTCAACAATTAAACTCTTGGGCATTTATCCCAGGGAAATACAAATGTATGTTCACATAAAATATACATAAATGGGCCAGGCAAGGTGGCTCACTCCTGTAATCCCAGCACTTTGGGAGGGCGAGGCAGGTGGATCACGAGGTCAGGAGTTCAAGACCAGCCTGACCAACATGATGAAACCCTGTCTCTACTAAAAATACAAAATTTAGCTAGGCATGGTGGCATTCACCTGTAATCCCAGCTACTCAGGAGGCTGAGGCAGGAGAATGACATGAACCTGTGAGGTGGAGGTTGCAGTGAGCCAAGATTGCACCATTGCACTCCAGCCTAGGTGACAAAGCTAGACTCTGTCTCCAAAAAAAAAAAAAAAAAAGTACATAAATGTTAACAATAGCTTTATTTGTAATAATCAGAAACTGAAGGCAGCCCAGATGTCTTTTGGTGGGTGAATGGTTAAACAAACCATGGTATAATCATGCCATAGAATTCCACTCAGAAATAAAAAAAATCAAGCGTTGATACACACATCTTCGATGAATCTTCAAGGAATTATGCTGAGTGAAAAAAAAGTCAGTTCCAAAAGGTTGCAAACTCTGAGCCCATATATATAACACCCTTGAAGTGACAAAATTGTAGAAATGGAGAACAGATCTGTGCTTGACAAAAATTAAGGAATGGGGAGACAGAAGGTTTGGCATGAGTGGTTCAGGGGGAAAGTAGAAGTGGCTCTAAAAGTGGCTTCCTGATTACAACAGAGACGTTCTGTCCTTTGGCTGCATCAATATTAATATCCCAATGTAATACTGTATTATATTTCTGCAAGATGTTACCATTGGGTGAAGCTGAATAAATGGTATACTTCATCTCTGTATTACTTCTTACACTGTATGTGAATCTACAATTACCTAAAAATAAGACTTTCCTTAAATGTAAAAGCCCCAGTTATTCATATCCAGATTGGCAAAAGTAAGATATCTGAGAGCACCAATTCGAATTAGAGAATGATTGAGCAAGAGAGTTACTTTTCAGATCTGCACCTGTGGCCTCACAGTTCCATTCCTAGATATGTACACACACACACATAAAACACTCAAATACAAACAATATTTGTAACAGCCCAAAGCTGGAAAAATTCTATCAACATGAGAACAGAAACAATTTGCAATGCATTTATTCAATGCATTGCATTCAATGGAATGCTAAATAGTAATTAAAATAAACCAGAGCTACAAATGTAAATCTCCAAGTGATGGATAACAAAAAAGCTGTAGAATTAAATAGAAATAGAAGATAAATGCCTGCAAAACATATTTAAGGATCCACAAATTTGATGTAAAATTGTAAAACACACAGGAAAATGAATAATTACCAAACTCACATATGGGCAAAGAGGGAAGAGAATAGAATCAGGAATGACCACAGGGACTTCAACTCTACTTCAACTTTTACTTCTATTAGAAAATAAAATTTAAGCAAATGTGGCAAATTATGGATTTAATAAAGCTGAAGACCGGATCAGTGGATATTGATATGATTCCTTACAGTTACTTGCTTTTTTTAGTTATCCATTTTAAATAGTTCCTAATTAAAGAAAGCATAATGAATACACTAAGATTCTAACATGAACCCATGTCAGGTCTAAGTTGTCTTGTTGAACAGGTAACTTGACAAATATATACAACCTTTCATTGCAATTCTGAAATCTTAACCTTAGAAATTGACAGCCCAGGCAGGAAGCAGTGGCTCACGCCTGTAATGCTAAAGCTTTGGGAAGCCAAGGTGGGAGGATTCCTTGAAGCCAAGAGTTGGAGACTAGCCTGGGCAACATAGCAAGTCTCTATAAAAAAAAATTTTTTTAATTAGCAGTTCACAGCTGCAGTGAGCTATGATGGCACCACTGCACTCCAGCCTGGGTGACAAAGAGGTAAATAAAACAAAAGAAAGAGAAAGAGATAGAAAGAAGAGAAAGGGGAAAAGAAAAGAATGAGAAAGATGAGAAAGAGAAGGGGAAAGAAGAAAAAAGAGAAAGACAAGAGAAAGAAGAGAAAGAGGAAAGGAAGAGGAAGAAGAAGGGAACAGGAAGAGGAAGAGAAAGAGAGAGAGAGAGAAAGAAAGAAGGAAAGAAGGAAGGAAAGAAAGAAAAAGAAAGAAAGAGAGAAAGAAAGAGAGAGAGAAAGAAAGAGAGAGAGAGAAAGAAAGAAAGGAAGGGAGAGAAAGAGAGAAGGAAAAGAAAAAGCATTCAGCATGGTGACTCATGCCTGTTATACCAGCACTTTGGGAGGCCGAGGTGGGCAGATCACTTGAGGCCAGGAGTTTGAGACCAGCCTGGCCAATATGGTGAAACCTCATCTCCACTAAAAATACAAAAATTAGCTGGATGTGATGGTGCACCTCTGTAATCTCAGCTACTCGGGGGGCTGAGGCACAAGAATTGCATGAACCCGGGAGGTGGAGGCTATAGTGAGCCCAGATTGTACCACTGCACTCCAGCCTGGGTGACAGCGAGACTCTTGTCTCAAAAAGAAAGAAAAAAATGATGAAAGGAAGGGAGGGAGGGAGGGAAGGAGAAGAAAGAGGGAGGGAGGGAAAAGAAAGAGAGAGGGAGGGAGGGAAAAGAGGGAGGGAGGAGGGAACAAGAGAGAAGAAAAAGAAGACAGAAAAAGAGAAGAGAGAAAAAGAGAAGAGAGAAAGAAAGGAAAAGAGAAAGAGAAGCAGAAAAAGAGAAAGAGAAAGAGAGAAACTGACAGCCTGAGTTTATACTCAGGGCTACCAATCATTCTGGTTTGCTCCGGACAGGAGCTTTTTAGGGCTGACGCAGGAAAAATACTGGAAAAGCCTGGACCACTGCTCACCTCACTTAGGAGGCACTGACTGCTCCCTCTGAAATGAAAAGGATCTATGAAGGATAAGGTAAAGAAAGGCTAAGACGTTATAAGGCTTTCTTCGTGTATGTGACACACTACAGAGTCCTGAGTTCCTACGACCACCCACTCCTCTGCTTTCCAGGCCACTTGACACTCTTCATATTAAACCCACTTCAAGTATTTGAGCCCCAAGAATTGATATGGTGAGAATAAGATCAAAAGGAACGGGGAGTTGGAGAAAGACGGTCTCAGGCTAGGGCACATTCCCTAGTCTCAGTGCTGGTATGCAAGAGAAAAACATGATATCTCAAGATTCCACCTCTAAAAGATGCACCACCCCTCCATGTGTCCTTGGCTATTATTAAGATTCAACCAGACCAAAACTGTAAAGAATCCAAAGCCACGTCTTCCAGCCCTCTTTAAGAAACTTCTATTCCCCAAGTCATAAGTTATACCTGACCAGTCTTCAGCACAAGTCCATATCAAGGAATGGAGAAAAAAGAGCCCTCTTAACCCCAGCATGGTCTTCATTTGCCCAGATTGAAAACCAAATCTCACTCAGGAAACAGAAGTTGGGGAGAATTAGATAGCTTTATATGCCAAAATACCTGAAGCCACACACAGGTGTGGGTAATTAACTACAACTTTGAATAGCACACATGTGCCACAAATATAATTTTGTTTCATTTTCTAAGATGTTAGTTTTTACTCAAATGTCAAAAAACAAGAGTAAAAATAAAGCAAAATGTGCCAAGTATAATAGAAGTCTTCACTTGCTTTAGAGTCCAAAGCATCAGATATAGTGATTTTTATGCACTAAGGTTTACTTTATTAAAACTTCCCATCATCCTATAACATCTGTCTCCACATCTGAACACTAAAGAAATAACTGTATAATTTAATTGTTCTGTGTATCTCAAAAGACAAAGCCCTGAGAACATGGGAATTGAAAGATTTCATCTATTTTCACCTGTTCTCACCAACCAATCTCTAAACAGTGGCACTCAAACTTAATAGATATCAGAAGCACCGGGAGAGCTTATTGAAGCACAGCTGAGTGTCACTTAGTTTTCTGATTCACTGAGACTGGGCTGGGACCTGAGAATTGATGTTTCTCACAAGTTCCCAGGCCATGCTCATACTGACCACCCAGGGACCACACTTTGAGAATCCCTGGTCTACAGGGTTTTGCCTTCAGAGTGCATGCTGTGTTGATGCCCATTAGCAGCAATGCTTGCTTCTCAAACATTAAGGAGCACACACATCACCTGAGGCTTCCTTTACAATGCAGATTCTAATTCGGAATGTCTGGGGTGAAGGCTAAGATTCCGCATTTTAAGATTGCAGGGATGTTGCTCTGAAAACTACGTTGTGAGTAGCAATGCCTGTAAATAGTTAGTCACACTTAGATTCCTTTCTTCAAAACAGAAGATGCCAACTTAAAAATGACAAATTCAAAATCTCATTACCAAAACAAGCCTAAGCGAATGTTTGGTTCAAATATATTCTGATTTTTTTTCACTAATAACCAGTTATTAGAGTTTAGCAACTGTGTCCTACGTTAATAGAACATGGAAAGTAGAAGGTTACCAAAAACAAATAGAAAAGACTATATAAATGCATTTAACTATCCTTGATATTATGTGAATTTTATCATTAAATTTAGTCTGTTCTAAAAGTTCTAAAATACCATTAAATGATGGGCTCTTCAAAGGTTGGGACCATTCCGCTATATTTTTATGTGTCCTAAGTTTCACAAAATGGGTGCCCAATAAAAGATGGCAGGAGAAAGAAGAAAAAAATAGAATTAATTAGTTAGCATTTGTTCTTTTTAAAAGTTTGTTGTTTTTATTTTGTTTTTGTCTTTGTTTTTTTTGAAACAGAGTTTAGCTCTTGTCACCCAGGCTAGAATGCAATGGCACGATCTCAGCTCTCCGCACCCTCTGCCTCCTGGGTTCAAATGATTCTCCTGCTTAGACTCCCACGTAGCTAGGATTACAGGCGCCTGCCACTATGCCGAGCTAATTTTTGTATTTTTAGTAGAGATGTGGTTTCGCCAAACTGGCCAGGCTGGTCTCGAACTCCTGACATCAAGTAATCCACCCACCTTGGCCTCCCAAAGTGCTGGGATTACTCGTGTGAACCACTGCACCTGGCCTAAAAAGTTTTTGAAATGTTTGCATTTCACTTGTGTTAAAGATACAAATATATTTTAATTTTAATAATTATGCTTTTTAAATTTGATGTATATTGAGATAAAAAGTACATTAAAACATCATTTCAGATATATTGCTATCTAGGTGGACAGTGCTAAGGTTCAGTCCAAATGAATGTCAAAACGTTGTCCACAGGTACCTAAGGATGCACAAGGCAGTCTCCGACTTTCAGCCACCCAGTCTTAGCCTCTTACATCCGACAATCTGCAAAACTACTATTGTTATCAAATTGTCAATAAACTAGTAAAGAATAGGCGGTTTAAATCTTAAAATTACCTGGTTAAATCACTGGAAGAGCAATACTTTCAAGGTGAGGATGGAAGCATTGAAGAGGTGGTTGCTTACGGTTCTATTATCCTTTTTATTTCTACCCATGAGCCTTGTAAGGAACATGACTGTGCTTTGGTCAAGGATAGGCCAAGGTAGGATATTAACATCCTTCGTGATTCAGCGAGTTTAGGGCACAGGCGTATAACTCCACTTGTTATCACAGACATGTAGCCATAACATGGGAAGACCATCCCTTGGCTCTAAGCCGCTATTATCTGTAAAAGGTATAATTGCCCTGCTAACACTGTACATTTGCTTGCACTGGCACCCAGAGAAAGAGAGAACCAAAGCTGTCCATCTGGACAGAGGGGAGCCAGGACATGGCTCAGCTTGCTCGTGCCCAGAGAGAGAGAGAGAAACCTCTGACCCTGAAGGCAAGGGAAAGCCAGTCGCTCACCTTTGTGTGGAAGGCTCTGGACTAAGCAGCCGAGACGGAGCAGACAGTGTGCAAAAGCTCTTGATGAGAGCTGCTGTCAAATAAAATCATCTTTCACCTGCCTACGGGCCCCCTGAGTGTTCTGCTCATTCACCCACTGCCTTCAGACCTCAACATGACATTTGGTGTAGTTGTGAACCTGACAAGCCTCTATCTTCAGGCTTGCATCTTTTTTTATTTGTTTTATAATAAATCTATGATTGCTTCCATGTCCTAAAAAAAGGTCTTCTTTTTTTTTTTTTTTTTTTTTTTTGAGACGGAGTCTCGCTCTGCCGCCCAGGCTGGAGTGCAGTGGCCAGATCTCGGCTCACTGCAAGCTCTGCCTCCCGGGTTCACGCCATTCTCCTGCCTCAGCCTCCTGAGTAGCTGGGACTACAGGCGCCCGCCACCTCGCCCGGCTAGTTTTTTGTATTTTTTAGTAGAGACGGGGTTTCACCGTGTCAGCCAGGATGGTCTCGATCTCCTGACCTCGTGATCCGCCCGTCTCGGCCTCCCAAAGTGCTGGGATTACAGGCTTGAGCCACCGCGCCCGGCCAAAAAGGTCTTCTTTTTAAAATAAACTTTTTTTTAACGTTTTAAACTACATTTTAAATACTTACAAACACTAAATACATTAATGATATATATTTTAGTGAAAAAATACCAATTTTTGGAGCAAAATGGTTAAACAAGAGGTAGCACAGGAAATAGCCGAAAGTCATTATAGGACCTACCCCTCTTTTCCAATGTTGAAATGCTAGAAACCTCCAGATTTATTGGGGGGTGGTGATTATCTAATATAAAAACTGAATTGAAGGTTTCCATTGTTCTCAATATGTCTTCTTTTTGTTGTATCTATTTAAGGTATATAACCTGATTTTTTGATATAAATATACATAGCAAAATGATTACTCCAAGCAAATTGACATAACCATCACCTTCCATAGTTACCTCATCTGTCAGGAGGGCACCTAGAATCTTACCTCTTAGAAAATTTTTAGTACATATACAATATTATTAATTATACTCCTCACTCTATACTTTGGACCTCTAGACTTACTCATCTTACGTAAAGGCAAGTTTGTAGCCTTTGACCTACTTCTCCCCATTTCCTCCCCCACCAGTCTTTTTATAGCTATTCACTGCCATTTGTTTTATTCTGACTACAATAAAGATTCATGCATTGTTTTCAGTTATTATGTCACTTCAATTTTCAACAACATACTAAAGTCTAACCCTCAACTTCTTTTTCCAGTGTACGTTTTTATTCTTTTTACTTTTTTTTAAAGTGAGGCATCATTTACAAAGAATAAAATTCACTCTTTTTAAGTACAGTTCCATGAATCTTGAAAAATGTGTACAGTCACGTAACCACTGCAATAATCAAGATATGGAACATTTCCTTCACCCCAAAATGTACCCACCTGCCTCTTTGTAGTCACCTGTTCTCTAATCCCCAGGCCCAAGTAAGTGCATGTTTTCTGTGTCTATAATTTTATCTTTTCCAAAATGTCATTGAAGTTAGATCATATAATGTGTAGACTTTGTATCTGACTTCCTTTGGTTTCATAATGCTTTTGAGATTCATTCAAGTTGTTAGGGGTAACTATAGGTTGTTCTTCATTATCATAGAGTATTTCATTGTGTGGCTATACCACAAGTTGTTTAATCTCTTATAAGTTTATAGTCATTTAAACTGTTTCCATTTTTTGGCTCTTATGAATAAGGCTGCTATAAACATTTGTGTATATGTAGATCCTTGTATAGACATATGTTTTTATTTCTCTTAGGTAAATATTCAGGAGTGGAATTGCTGGGTTGTATATACTTAATTTTATTAGTTGCTAATCTGTTTTCTAAAGTGACTGCGTCATTTTGGAATCTTACCAGAAACATGGCAATTTCCAGTTGCTTTTTATCATTACCAGCACTTGGTGTTGTGGGCCATTTTAAGTTTTGCCATTCTAGGAGGTGTGTAGTGGTCTCCATTTGTGGTTTAGATTTTCCTAATTAGTGCTATTGTACAACTCTTCATATGATTCTTTGCTATGTGTATATCCTTTTTTTTTTTTTTTTTTTTGAGACGGAGTCTCCCTCTGTTGCCCAGGCTGAAGTGTATAGTGGTGTCATCTTGGCTAACTGCAACCTCTGCCTCCTAGATTAAAGTGATTCTCCTGCCTCAGCCTCCCAAGAAGCTGAGATTACAGGTGCCTGCCACCACACCCGGCTAATTTTTGTATTTTTAGTAGAAACAGGGTTTTACCATGTTGGCCAGGCTAATCTCAAACTCCTGACCTCAGGTGATCCACCTGCCTAGGCTTCCCAAAGTGCTGAGATTACACACGTGAGCCACCGTGCCTGGCCTGCCATGTGTACATCCTTTTAAGGAAGTATCTATTCAAACATTTTATTTTTATTGAGCTATTTTTCATCTTCTTGAGTTGTACCTCATGACTTTTGTTTTGTATGGAAATGTCTTTTTAGAAGAGCCTTGGCTAGTTATCTTAAGTAAAGACACTCATTCAGAATCTGATTATTTCCTTATAATTAGACTAAAACCTTTTTGACAAGAATAAATGAAGTTAAAAATGTTATAATCTTAAGAACATTTCTATAGCTTTTCCATTGCCTAGTTTTTTCTTTTTTATGTTTTAGAGCTTTTTATATATTAAGGAGATTATCCTTTTATCTGTGATATAAGATGCAAATATTTTCCTCCTAGGCAGTCTTTTGTCTTTTGATTTTGTTTGTGGTATTTTTGCCATCAAAGTTTGTTTAATTTTTGCTTCAGATTCTATTTCATCACATTTTACTTATTGCTTCTGGAATTCGAGTCATAATTACGACAGACTCGCTTATACCTATTTAATATAATAATGAATACAAGCAGGCTAAATACACATTGAGCATTTTACTTTGACTGGAGTATGACCAGTACAGGGCTGGTAATTCACTATTAACTGTGTCATTTGTTTGTCTCTATCCAGTGGGATCCCCAGACACCTAACTGATTCAAATTCACTAAATGGCTAACAACACTAAAAAATGGCAGCTATGTACCCCTTAACACTTGTATTCAGACAGAAAAAAATAAGAAAGAATCCTCTCACTAGCTAAGGTGTCCAGTGGTCTGGCCTACAGAAGTGTCTCCCTGACTAAGGGAAACAGGATACTTCAGTCTCACTCTCAATAAATCTCTGGACCAGGGCTCAACAAGCCTTCCCTTTCAGAGGCTGAAGATCCTGAGTAATACTCCTATATGCATCTGCATTCTCTTTTCTTGCCTTGGGTTTAGAGAATTACACTTCTATTTTGCCAATTTTTTTTTTTTTACAAAAAGAATTATTACTCTTGGAAAATTTTAAGGATATATGACTAGTTATAGCAGAGGGTCCCAAACATTCACATAGTTCTCTTAATGATAGAGTAACTTTTGTTTTTTGTTTGTTTTTTATGGCATCCTTTCATCAAAAGAAATACATAACAGCTTCATTTATTGTTACATCAAAATAACTTAAGTATTTTTGTACTGACAACTTAGTATCCATCTGAAAACACTGACACATATACATTGGAAGAAAATATTTTTATTTTATTATTTAAATAACCACAATTACTAATAATATGTATATGACTGTTTGACACTGCACAGCGTCTCAGCTCTTGAAATCAGATTGGGCATCACCGTCTTCATTTCTTGTTCCACATGGATCTTCCCACGGTGACTGCCCTGGCATTTCATCACAGCAACCACTAAATCCCAAGCTGCACAAAGTTGTAGACTAATAGAAAATAATGTAGTGCCACCAAAGGTTGGGACTGTGGACTACCTTGAGCTGGTAATTTGCATCATGTCTGACAGTTGTCACGTATCACTCACTGTTTCTCTGAAATTTTTAAAATATCCCCTGGTACCGCTGTGCGTTCACTGCAGTGCCTCTGGGATCTTCAGCACAGAGAATACAAACTGTGGTGATAAGATTCGTGTTTTTATACACAAATGTGACCTATTAATGACCTCTTTAATGGAACAGTAAATTCTCACAAACAGGTATTTTACTAAATGAATGAAAATAACCACATGTGGTACACTTTGTTTTCTATTCTCTTCTCACTAATTTATTAATTCAATTATTCAATAGATATCTATTAAGCAAATGATATGTCAGGGGCATGTCTCAAATAAATGAAAATTTATTTTCACACAAAAACCTGTACACCAATGTTCCTAGCAGTTGTATTCATAGTCGCAAAATACTGGAAACAATTTAGATACCCTTTTTTTCTTGAATGAATGTCTAAACGAACTATAGTAATCTATACCATGGGATACTATTTAGCAAGAAAAAGAGCAAATTATTGCTTCATTGGAACATTCTGAATGAATCTCCAAGGAGTTATGCTGAGTAAAAAGAGCCAATCCCAAAAGGTAGTATGCTATACTATTCCATTTATATAACACCCTTGAAATGAAAAGGTGGAAACAGAGAGTAAATTAGTGGTTACCAGGGTTTAAAAAGAGATGGGGACCGGAGGGAAGTAGATGTAGCTCTTAAAAGATCATTATTATGGATCATTGTGCTGATGAAAATGTTCTGTGTCTTGACTATATCAATGGCAATATCTTGGTTGGGATATTGTGTTTTAGTTTTGCAAGATGTTACCATTGGGGAAAATTGGGTGAAAAGTACATAGAATCTCTTTGTGTTGTTCCTTACAACTGTGTATGAATTTACAATTACCTCTAAATGATTTTTAATGTAACAAAAACTACCTAAAAACCAACCAATGACTACTTTAATAAATTAAGTAGATAAGACCATTTTCAATGACCCGTAAATCAAACCCATGAAGAAAAAACAACCCAGGGATGGGTCTGCCTTTATGACAAGGATCTGTGCTACAAAAAAACACTAGCTGAGCAAAAACAAAAGACAAAAAAAATTCAACTTTAAATAAATAGGTATCATTTCCACCCTTCTGAGGAAAAATGTTTAAGAGATTTGTTAACATTCAGTCATGACAGTTTTCTTAGAAAAGAAATAATATCATTTACTTCCTATGATGAAGTAAATTGATACATTTCTAGGGACAATTTAGCAATAAATACTGTTTTAATATGTTTATTCTTTGTCACAATTCCTAATATATTATTTTGTCCCATAGAAATACTGATAGGAGATTGCAACAGTTTATCTTAAAAGATATCAATTACTGTACTCTTTGCAATATTAGCAAAGTGGAATCAAGTCAACAATCCATCATCTGATATGAGTGAAATCAATTGTGGTATATCAATACAATGCACTGATAGTCAGCAATTAAAATAACAAAGTAAATCTATATACCTACAGTATATATATGACATATATGCCTATCACACATACCTACAGTATACGTATATATACAGTACACATACACAGATTTATACCAAGTTTTCTATAGTATGTATACACATTCCTTAGCAAGAGTTATGGTGTTAATTTTATATATATTATATATAATATATAATTTATTATATAATATAATAATTATTAAATGTTAATGTTAAATAATTAATGTAAATGTAAATGTTATATAACATTAATATATTAAATGTTAACATACAAGATAGAATATAATTAATATACATTAGTTTATATAACTTATTTATAAATTTCATATTAATTTTATATAATATATACATATGCTATGAAAAACTTTAGAAAAATTAATCACAATGGCTATCACCAAGGAATGTATTAGATGAGACTTTAATTTTTTATGTTTAACATTTTTGTCTTGTTTGCATTTTATATTATTTCATGAATTTTCTTAAAGCCACCTGTCTTCAATTGTACTTCCCCTGCCCCCAACTTCTGACTGAAATATATTTAAAACTTAGGTACTGGATTTGCTTCACTTGATATAACTTTTAAGTCATTTTCTAAAATCAAGGACATTTTCAGATCTACTTATCTGATGCTTTTTAACTATTTCTGAAATGACAAAAGATAACATAGTATAGGGTTATAGCTGAAGCAGCATGCTTAAAATATAGTTTTATTCTAATTATTCATAGGTATCGCCCTTTCCTTTCTACAACGGCATCCTTTTTATTTACATTTTAAATAACATTTTAAATTGTCCAAGTAAGTCATTAAGTAACTCTCTTAATAGACTGTCTGGGAAATTTTGCCATATCCATTCTTTGACTCTATCGTGGTACAATTGATGGTGGCAGCCACTCCAGTTCGCCTGCTATCATCCCGGCTGCAGCAAGGAGGCGCCACCGCGGCTTCATGCTACACAGCAGGCAGGAGCCCTGCCCTCCTGGGTGGGGCTGCAACTGCCCAAGCTGTGGCTGCAGACTCAGGCATCCCTGCACTCTTGGGGGCCTGGGAAGGCCCCCGACTCTGCTCTCGCAGGCTTGGAAATGCCGGCCCCTGCTGTCTGGCTTCTCCCTGCTGTTGGCACCTGCTCCAATCTGGGAGCAAAGTCAGGCCAAGCCCAGGCACCATGAACAGTGGGAGGCAGACAGAATTCCAAGTGAAAGGGAGTGAGTTTCTGGTAAGGTCCCTCCTTCGAGCATTCAGCCAGCACATAGGCCTGAGATTCTATCAGTAGCAAAATCAGCACTTCTGATTTGATGCCCAAATTCATCCTAGTTCCATTATGACTGGGGGCATATAAAATGCCATTAATACAGAACCAAAAATTAAAATTACAAATAAGTGTTATATGGGTTTTAGGCTAATTGAGATGCTAGTGAGCTGGAACTGACCCAGAGACCGAAACATAATGATAGGGATTTAGCAGCAGCAGCCTTTTCCATTTATTAATCCCTAATACTCATATGGAGCTGTCATGCCATCCCCCATCTCCAACACCCACATGCTAACTTAGGACAATGGATGATGGCAGAGACCTTGTTCTCTGCTAAAGTGCTGTGGTTAGTGGAGAGTCCAGGCCTCAAAAATAGCTTTGCCATCATACCACATCATTATAATTTCTTACTAGATAGAAATAGTTGGTTTAAACAGGACAGTCTTAGGCTTTGCCTAAAAGTTTAGTTACTAGAACACAAGAAAGTTAATGTAGGTCTTTCTCGATCCAGCTTTTCCTAATGGCTGTTAGCCAGAAAAATAGAGGCTGAACAAACATTTTAACTCTTTCTTTCTCTTTCCTTTATCTATCTGATGTGCCAACTCAGTCTTGCCTAAAAAATAATAACTGCTCATCTTAGATCTGACTCATGGATGGGTCAAAATAAACTTGCTAGTTTTAGGAGATACTCACAGAGAGTTGGATGGTGCCATTGCCAATTTTTTTACTTGTTATTATTCTTCTAGTGTTTAAACATGAAGCTATATTAGAACAGAAAGAATTCAAAGCTTGAGTGTCATTTCTGGCTTTTTGAGTTCATATCTTCTAAAAAATGGGCCTCTATAAGTTTCAAAGGATAAAGTGGGTAGTGGTATTGTATAAAGAGCTCTACCAGACAGGCACGGTGGCTCACACCTGTAATCCCAGCACTTTGGGAGGCCAAGGCGGACGGATCACGAGGTCAGGAGTTCAAGACCAGCCTGACCAACATGATGAAACCCCGTCTCTACTAAAAATACAAAAAGTAGCCAGGCATGGTGGTGCATGCCTATCCCAGCTACTTGGGAGGCTGAGGCAGGAGAATCGCTTGAACCTGGGAGACGGAGGTTGCAGTGAGCTGAAATCAGGCTTCTGTACTCCAGCCTGGGTGACAGAACAAGACCCTGTATCAAAAAAAAAAAAAAAAAAAAAAAGAGCTCTACCTTCTATGCTGTTACTGCACATCTATCCAAACAGGATGTCATGAGCTGCCTTCCCTGCAGATGGCACTGTTTAATGGGTTTAAAAGAAGGAAGCCACAGGGCCCTTTGGAGGGAAAGAAAAAAAAAAAAGTCTGGGGTGAATTTTTATTCACTCACCTAACAAATATTTGAGCATCTCCTCCCATTTTCATTGACTCTAAGGTTTAACTATACCACTATTTTTCATACAAAGATTAAGGGAACTTTATATCTTTAAAGAAGCTACCAATGAATCAGGCACACTTTACTACTTAGTCTTCGAATCATTTTATAAAAATTGAAAGAGCTCTTATGGACATTTTTAATCATATCACTCTTGTGCTGCATACAAAAGCAAGTATAAACAAAATTTATTGGTTAAAGTAATCCTAAAATCTTTTTACAGTGAGTCTCACTCTTCTAAATCACTTCTTGGATCACAGTCATCAATGTTCCTGTTTCCCCACAAACATATCTCTCTTTGAGCCATCACCACCATTGGTGATGCAATATCTCTTAAAAGAATGCTTCATTCTTATCTCCAGGTTGTATGCCAACTGGTGGTACTTGTTTCTCAAATTTTCATGCCAGCACTCTCTGACCTTACCAAGAGGTGCCAACAGAAAGTTTCAGACCAAGTTCTCCATGTGCAAATGATGACAGCTACAGCATTCCTGTCCACTGACCAATCATTATATATAGCTGATTACAAACTTTCTAGAATTCTGACTTTTTTTGCTGTGTAAAAAACTGTCCATGTTAGAATAAATGAAATATATCATGTGCCAGTTCTGTTCTATGCACTGGAAATCTCATGTAGATGACATTATAATGAAAGGATGCGCACAATAAAAAATAAGCAAATTACATATCACATTAGATGGTGATAAATACTATGAAAGAATAAGGCAGGTAAAAAGTTTAATGTAGTACAGAGGATAGGATTTTAAGTAATTTTTTGAGTAAGGGAAGGCCTCATTTAAGCAGAGTTCTTTAGTTGTCAACGGAACTGATCATAGAGGAAAAGGGTTTGGTTGTGTCCCCACCCAGATCTCATCTTGAACTGTAATTCCCACAATTCCCACATGTTGTGGGAGGAACCTGGTGAGAGGTAACTGAATCATGGGGGCAGGTCTTTCCTGTGCTGTTCTCATGATAGTGAATAAGTCTCACGAGATTTGATGGTTTTAAAAATGGGAGTTTCCCTGCACAAGCTCTCTTCTCTTGCCTGCCACCATGTGAGATCTGCCTTTCACCTTCCACAAAGATTGTGAGGCCTCCACAGCCATGTAAAACTGTAAGTCTATTAAACCCCTTTCTTTTGTACATTACCCAGTCTTGGGGTATGTCTTTAACAGCAGCATGAAAATGGACTAAACAGTAAATTGGTACCAGTAGAGTGGGGCACTGCTGAAGAGATACCTGAAAATGTGGAAGCAACTTTGGAACTGGGCAACAGTCAGAGGTTGGAACAATTTGGAGGGCTTAGAAGAAGACAGGAAAATGTGGGAACGTTTGGAACCCCCTAGAGACTTGCTGAATGGCTTTGACCAAAATACTCATAATGATATAGACAAGGAATTCCAGGCTGAGGTGATCTCAGATGGAGATGAGGAACTTGTTGAGAACTGAAGCAAAGGTGACTCTTTAACATTTTAGCAAAGAGACTGGCAGCATTTTGCCCCTGCCCTAGAGATTTGTGGAACTTTGAACTTGAAAGAGATGATTTAGGGTATCTGGCAGAAGAAATTTCTAAGCAGCAAAGCATTCAAGAGATGACCTCCATACTGTTAAAGGCAATCAGTTTTATAACGGAAGCACAGCATAAAAGTTCAGAAAATTTGCAGCCTTACAATGTGATAGAAAAGAAAATCCCATTTTCTGAGGAGAAATTCAAGTTGGCTGCAGAAATATGTATAATTAATGAGGAGCCAAATGTTAATCCCCAAGACAATGGGGAAAATGTCTCCAGGGCACATCAGAGGTCTTCACAGCAGCCCCTTCCATCACAGGCCCTGTGGCCTAGGAGGGAAAAGTGGTTTTGTAGGCTGCGGGCCCCAGGTCCCTGTGCTGTGTGCAATGTAGGGACTTGGTGCCCTGCATCCCAGCCACTCCAGCCATGGCTGAATGCAGAGTCTGCGCAATGGCCTCAGAGGATGCAAGCCCCAAGCCTTGGTAGCTTCCTTGTGGTGTTGAGCCAGTGAGTGCACAGAAGTCAAGAATTGGGATTTGGAAACTTCCACCTAGATTTCAGAAGATGGTAACTAGGAAACACCTAGTTACCAGGCAGAAGTTTGCTGCAGGGGCAGGGCCTTCACAGAGAACCTCTGCTACGGCAGTGCAGAAGGAAAATGTGGGGTCAGAGCCCCCACACAGAGTCCCTACTGGAGCACCACCTAGTGGAGCTGTGAGAAGAGGGCCACAGTCCTCCAGATCCCAGAATGTTGGATCCACCAACAGCTCGCACTGTGTACCTGGAAAAGCCACAGACACTCAACGCCAGCCCATGAAAGCAGCCAGGAGGGAGGCTGTACCCTGCAAAGCCACAGAGGCAGAGTTGCCCAGCACTGTGGGAGCCCACCTCTTGCATCAGTGTGACCTGGATGTGAGACATAGAGTCAGAGGAGATCATTTGGGAGCTTTAAGATTTGACTGCCCTGCTGGATTCTGGACTTGCATGGGGCCTATAGCTCCTTTGTTTTGGCCAATTTCTCCCATTTGGAATGGCTGTATTTACCCAATGCCTGTACCCCCATTGTATGTAGGAAGTAACTAACATGCTTTAGATTTTACAGGCTTATAGGCAGAAGGGGCTTGCCTTGTCTCAAATGAGACTTTGGACTGTGGATTTTTGAGTTAATACTGACTTTGGGGGACTGTAGGGAAGGCATGATTGGTTTTGAAATGTGAGGACATGAGATTTGGGAGGGCCCAGGGATGGAATTATATGGTTTGGCTGTGTCCCCACCCCAATCTTGTCTTGAATTGTAACTCCCACAATTCCCAAGTGTCATGGGAGGAACCTGGTGGGAGGTAAGTGAATCATGGGGGAGGGTCTTTCCCATGCTGTTCTCATTATAGTAAATAAGGCTCATGAGATCTGATGGTTTTAGAAACAGCAGTTTCCCACACAAACTCTCTTGTCTGCTGCCATGTGAGACGTGCCTTTCACATTCTGCCATGATTGTGAGGCCTCCCCACACACGTGGAACTGTCATTCTATTAAACCTCTTTCTTTTGTAAATTGCCCAGTCTCAGGTATGTATTTATCAGCAACATGAAAACAGACTAATACAGAGGCCAAGGAGAATTCCAGGCAGAAGGAACATCAGATGTAAAGGTCCTAAGGCAGGAGCATGCATTCAATGAATGGCAAGAACATCAGGTAGCTAAAGCTGAATTAGGAGGATGGAGCAGCAAGGTAGATAAGGGCTGGCATTTTCTAGCCCTCTTCCCTGGGAGACGAGACAGAGTGCTAGGGCCTTAAGGGCCATAACAAAGACTGTATGACTTTTACTGTGAGCCGGATAGATACAATGAGGGGTCTTCCGCAGAGGATGCCACAATCTAACTTGGTGTTATAGACTGAATTGGGTCTCCCAAAAAGATATATTGAAGACCTAACCCCTAGTACTTTAGAATATGACCTTGTTTGGAAATAGGGTCATTGCCTATGTGGTTAGTTAAGATGAGGTCATGCGGGAGTAGGGTGGGACTTTAATCCAATGTAACTGATGCCCTTATAAGAAGAAGGAAAACAGCCATGTGAAGACACAAACACACAATGAGTAAAGGGTTAACAAGTAGTAAGATACAACATGAATGGTTGGCAAAGAATATAATGTTTTGTGTTACATGTACTTTGAAGGACCATCATAGACTCACAAAGCTCCTTAGAGAAACGGAAACTTCAAGGCAGACAATAAAGCTAATACTCCCAGAGTCTGCCTGAGTGTGAGGGGAAGTTCAGGGCTTAGCAACCAAAACAGCTGTCCTGCAGTCAGCAAGTATTTTGGAACTAGTGTGCAAAAGAGAAGTAACATGTATTGAGCAGCTACCATATGACAGTTATTTTGCTTCATTTATTTTATTATCAAAGATCAAATATTGATGACTCTTTCCTATTACTATTGCTTTTTAAATGTTTTAATAACCAACATTAAAAAGCAGGAAATTTTATACCGAACTTCTGCATTCTTTTGAAAATTAGAAGATGTACATTTGTGCTTTGGCTAAATATGGACTGTACCCTCAAAAAAATGGTTTAGGCTTTCCAAACTACCTCAGTTTTCATCATTTTTCTTCTTTTTATGTTATCTATCTAGACACTATTTATTTCTGAAATTTTTATTCTTTTATAACTCTATCTTTCAAAAATGGAAGATATGTACATAAATGTATAAGATACAGATAACTTCCCATGGATGGGACCAATCCAGGGGGGTGGGGGATCAACGGAAGTGCTTTTTTTCTCTCTTTAGAACTTTTTTAATATAATTTACTTTTTTCTGTTTCAAGGTCCTCTGTAATATATCAGCTCATTTTGAGGGATCTCACTTATCAGTGGTTCTTGGGTTTTCAGGCACTTTATGCAAATGTTGCAGGCTCCTTAAACCAAATATCTTTTAAACTACATACAAAAATATCTGCAAAGGCATTTTTGTAGGAATTCTTAGCAGTAACCACACAATGCAGTAAAAATCTAATAGAGAACACAGCTTGGCAGAGACAAAATAATCCATGCTTACCGTAAGCAAATGTTAGTGTGTAGGATGAGCTTCAACAAAAACAAAGGCTATTTTCCGTAAACTTTTACACTCAGTAGTTAATCCAGGCAAGGCTGCTAATGAGGTAGTTCAATGTCATTCCCCCTAACTTAGTGGTAGTAGAAAATGAAAGGTTACGGCTATTCAACTAAGCCAACGGGAAAATCATGACTCTCCCACTCTAAACTATTTCTGGATCCTTGCGAAGAATTTGCCAACTCCCTGACGCTCTCCCTTTTGGCATATGGAATATTTTCACCAACACACACAAAAAAAAGTACTGATTCTGACATTGCAAGCACAACACCATTCTCAATTTTATTTCCCATAGGTGAAGCTTTCACCAAAGGCCATGCTACTTCGTTCTGAATCCGCTTCAGGACATCACTATTTCCTCTTTTATCTTTGCCTGGAAATGTAATGTTTGGGCAAAGAAGGAAAAGGGAAAGTAAGAAGCAGGGATGAGTGAGAGAGAGACAGCAGGAAAAGGAAATGGGTGGGAAACTGAACACTGCAGTTTTCTCACAACCCCTGACAGGGTGCGTCATGGGGGATGCTCATTACTTAACAGTACAATGAGATTCCAGAACATCAGCCAAATCCCTAGTCTAACCTGGGCATAAAAATTGCATGCTAAAAATAAAATACGTTTTTCCCCAAATAATTTATTTAAAATTATACGTGACATTCACATGGAAATTAACACCAAACTGCAATATGCTTTTCATTTCCAATGTACAAAGAGTTTTGTTTCTGAGAATGGCAAATTCTAAACAAGTAAAATAAATATGGCATTTATTTAAATAGACTGGGCCACAGATTAATCTTAATTAACTGGTGTTAATTGATGGGAGAGAAAATGTCCTATCAGAATTGTTGTAAGAACTTTTGAATGTTCTTGACATGCATGTATTTAAAGATATACTAAAAAGATTTTTAGTTTAACAGTTTTGGGTTACAGCTCCAGGGATGGGGGTGGGGATGATTGACTATGCATTTGATATGTGTCTTATTTAATCATAAGGTTCTTTCCCCCATAGCACAGTACATATAAATGCAAAGCGTTAGTGCTTTGACTGTAATAGGATATCTGCATAAAATGAATAAACTTAACACCTCATCCAATAAGCCAGAAAATACCAGCACTAAGAACGCAGACAGCGCCAGCTTCCCTCCCCCGAACTGTGCTGCCGCGAGAATCCCAAGCAAACCATAAAGCCAGCTTGGAAAAGATGCTCCCAGGAACAGAGATGGAGTAAGGCACCAAAGCAGGACGCCATTCCACAGCACTGAGATGATACAGAAGTGGGAGAAGTGGGAAAAAAATATCTCTTGGGAACATCAAAGGCGCGGCAGGCGGTGGGGCGTGGCGGCCCCCAACACTTGGATTTCCCAAAGCGGATCAGATCCTGGAAGAGCGTGCAGCCCAGGAGCAGGCCGGGAGGCAGGAGCTGGAGCAGAAGGGTCAGCAGGAAGGGGCAGCCGGCGGGAGCCACAGCGAGCACAGCGGGTTCAGCGCTCAGTGCTCGCATAGGAAGCCTTGGCCTACGCGCCAGCGTTCCGCGCTGCCGGCACCGCCACCGCCGGCCCGCAGAGTAGTGGCGCGCCGTGCGCCCCGCTTAGCCTCTCTCTTTAGAGCTTTAAATCTTTTTTTTTTTTTTTTTTTTTTTTGAGACGGAGTCTCGCTCTGCCGCCCAGGCTGGGGTGCAGTGGCCGGATCTCAGCTCACTGCAAGCTCCGCCTCCCGGGTTCACGCCATTCTCCTGCCTCAGCCTCCCGAGTAGTTGGGACTACAGGCGCCGCCACCGCGCCCGGCTAGTTTTTTGTATTTTTTAGTAGAGACGGGGTTTCACCGTGTTAGCCAGGATGGTCTCGATCTCCTGACCTCGTGATCCGCCCGTCTCGGCCTCCCAAAGTGCTGGGATTACAGGCTTGAGCCACCGCGCCCGGCCAAATCTTTTTTTTTTTTAGACGGAGTTTCCCTCTTGTTGCCCAGGCTGGAATGCAATGACGCGATCTTGGCTCACCACAACCTCCACCTCCCGGGTTCAAGCGATTCTCCTGCCTCAGCTTTCCAAGTAGCTGAGATTACAGGCATGAGCCACCACGCCCGGCTAATTCTGTATGTTCAGTAGAGACCGGGTTTCTCCACGTTAGTCAGGCTGGTCTCTAACTCCCGACCTCAGGTGATCCGCCCACCTTGGCCTCCCAAGGTGCTGGGATTACAAGTGTGAGCCATCACGCCCAGCAATCCTCCTTTCAAGTCACACACCGGGGCCTATTATGGGGAGGGGGAGGAGGGAGGGGGGAGGGATGGCATTGGGAGTTATACGTGATGTAAATGATGAGTTGATGGGTGCTGACGAGTTGATGGATGCAGCACACCAACATGGCACAAGTATACATATGTAACAAACCTGCACGTTGTGCACAGGTACCCTAGAACTTAAAGTATAATAATTTAAAAAAAAAAAAAAATGAAGCATCACAGCTTTGGGACACTGATTACGGTTCTCACTCTCTGTCTGCCTTTACCACCCCTAGCTCCCATTCTGGACTTGGTGGGCTTTTGGCTTAAGGGACAATGGAAAAACAAGAAATATTTTATGAATGAAAGTAACAAGTTCCTTCCAAATGAATGCTATATATGAAAGAGACTAAATATGCAAACTCGATCCACTCTTGGTCCTGATTAAGACAAACATTCTTGCATGTCTTCATTGCTGAAATGGAAACTACCCACTCGTACCACCATTTTCTGAGTTTTCCAGCTAGTTTTCATTCTTAAATTACTGAGGTTTTTTGAAGGAGAAGGACAGGAGGGGTATGAATATACTGTTTATATTTAAAGGATGATGAAAATGTCAAGTAATGTTTTCTATGAAAACACTGAACAGTTTCTATGAACTGTAACCAACTTTAGTCCTAATTAACACACAAATCCTTGCTGGTCCCCTTACTAAAACAGAAAGCAGTAGCTGCGTTGGTGCAGCAGGTCTATGTGTGTTGGTTGCCTATTGTCTCACTACCATCTGTGCCTTTCTCTGCCCTACAGTGTTGGAGCCAAGAGTTCAAAAATTAGATTTTCCAGCCTCCCATTTAGGTTCTGCCAGCAGGAAACACTGATGGAGATTAAAAGACGTCTATCTTCACCCAGTTATTTTCAAATAACAAATATCTAGTCAATAAACCCTATTGACTAAGGTTTCCCAATATGAATAGGATCACACAGGCAGGACTTGAGCCCTCAAGGTTTTGTTAGAAATATCTCAAGAAGATCCTCATGAGCATGTTCCAGAATGATGTTATTACTAACTGGAGAGTGGTCATTGAAATAAAGAAGGATGGTCCTAAGGGATCACTAAAGGCTTAGTTCCTAGAGTGCCAAGAATAAAAACTAATCTCACCCTATTGATCTTGAAGAAAGATACAGAAATATTCTGCTATCGCTGTTTCCCAAAGCCATGGGCCTATAGGAGGTCAAACTTTATACTCTTATTTCCTGGTTGATACAACGGTGTTCATTTCTGTCATGGATACTAAATCTTTCTTAAAGGAATTAAACAACTATGTAGGATTATTCTCGGTCTACTGTATTTAAAACATGACTTGTACACTAACAGCAGGTGGAGGACAGAGACCCTTCCATGCCTACATCCCAGCCTAGGTTGTTTTGAGATTATAACCCGGTCGTCAAGAAGCAAAGGCACAGCATATTTTATTTGTAAGATCAACTCCACATAAAAATTATACTTAGACATCATATTATAAGAGACTATGCAAGGGCAGCATGGCCTGTGTTTAAAAGGAACACTTTTTAAAAATATATGAAGCACTGGGCACTATCCCAACCCAATGTTCTCTCAGGAAGTGGCACCAAAAATTGATAAATCTGTAGTGAGTGGTTCAAAAATTAAATTTTAAGTAAGCTGTAGCAACAGAGTTATCAGGATTGCCATGGAAGAACCTAGAATATAGCTACATTTGCACTCTCATGGACTAGTGGATGAGACATATTAAGTAGGAGTGACGGATGAGATGCCTCTACCTACAGAGAAAAAAGAAAGGTAGTTAATGAAAAGTTTCCAATGTAACCACTTGATAAACTTGGCACAGAAAACACATTGACTAATACATTGACCAGTGAACATGGAAGACCTACTATGTGCCAGGGATTAGAGGGAAGGGTTGAAAGACTTGAAAATTTTTATTCAAGTGTCTGAGCACTACTTAAAGTGAACAGTTTATTGACTCAGATTATGTTTAAACTATACTAGAGATTTTTGTCTATTTGTCATAACTAGGGTAAAGGGAGACTTATTGACAAGACCAGGATATATGTAGACACATGGAAGTAGCATTTTTTCTAAACATGATTGAAATGTAATGTGAGACCCATCACATAGACACTATTTAAACAACAAATACCCTCCTTAGTAGAGATTCGAGCTTTTTCTTCCTTATGTCAATACGATCATTTCTATGTGGACACTGCCATGTTTTGTCTTTTCTAAGGATCCTCACCGAGGAGTCCTGAAAATATGGAATCTGAGTCAATCCAAATAAGCTAGGGTTGGTTAAGTTCCAGGGAGAATGAGAATTGGTAGAGGGAGGGTCATTTTGGAATTCTGTAAGATTGTTATGGATAGAGCTTGAAGTGGTATCCAAAGATGATGAGCTGAAAGTTTTAAAGAAGACACAATTTGCACATCAGATTACATTTAAACATAAACCAGTAAGTCTCATTTTGTCTCAATTCATTTTTGTTCCTTCTACTTTCGCAGTAGTAGATTTACTACCACTGCTACCTCTCTGCCTTCTACTTGTCTTTTTTTTTTTTTTTTTAAGGATTAACACACTTCCATTTAGGGGTGTTAGTTCAAACAAACAACAACAACAAAAAGTCCTACCACAGGAAAATGTATTCTAAACAGAAAACGTTAGCTCTGATAAGCTAAATAAAATCCCCAAGACAATCTCTTACAAGCATAAACTGAGAATCCTGGCTCTTTTAAAAGTTGTCGTTCATAAACTACTAAAACGTTAACAGCATTCATCCATTGATCCTGAAGATATAGCAAAGTTTCAGGGATTTCCCCAAAAGTCATCAAGCCATAGTATATTAAGAAAACATCTGGCCGGGCGCGGTGGCTCAAGCCTGTAATCCCAGCACTTTGGGAGGCCGAGACAGTCGAATCACGAGGTCAGGAGATCGAGACCATCCTGGCTAACACAGTGAAACCCCGTCTCTACTAAAAAATACAAAAAACTAGCCGGGCGAGGTGGCGGGCGCCTGCAGTCCCAGCTACTCGGGAGGCTGAGGCAGGAGAATGGCGTAAACCCGGGAGGCGGAGCTTGCAGTGAGCTGAGATGCGGCCACTGCACTCCAGCCTGGGCGACAGAGCAAGACTCCATCTCAATAAATAAATAAATAAATAAATAAATAAATAAATATCTCACACTGACAGTACACACAGTGCTACTGCAGGGTACAACCTAGGGGTTAGTTTATTATTTGAAACGCTTGCAGCTCTTACCTCTTTCTGAATCCCACACTCAGTGGCAGGGTAATTAAACTCATATCCCTTCGCAGTTACATTGGTTACAGGACAGCCAGTTCCTAGAGATGCTTCATCAGAATGCAAAATATGATCCTGACCAAGTAAAGTTGGTTCAGCCACAACCCAGAACATAGAGGAAGTACATCCTACTGACACTGTTGAAAAAAAATATTAAAAAGATTTAGGGCCGGGCGCGGTGGCTCAAGCCTGTAATCCCAGCACTTTGGGAGGCCGAGACGGGCGGATCACGAGGTCAGGAGATCGAGACCATCCTGGCTAACACGGTGAAACGCCGTCTCTACTAAAAATACAAAAAAACTAGCCGGGCGAGGTGGCGGGCGCCTGTAGTCCCAGCTACTCGGGAGGCTGAGGCAGGAGAATGGCGTGAACCCGGGAGGCGGAGCTTGCAGTGAGCCGAGATCCAGCCACTGCACTCCAGCCTGGGCGACAGAGTGAGACTCCGTCTCAAAAAAAAAAAAAAAAAAGATTTAGATAGCAATTTTATGCTAAAGGACACCCAGAGAAAGTTTGAACATAGCATATTAAAAAAAAAAAAAAAAAAAAAAGATACCGCTGTAAAACAGCCTTGAGAGATACAATATGATCACTCAGATGAAATGGTAAAATTGTAAATGAAGGATCAGTCCCATTCAAGCTTATCTGGAGACAACCTGTCTCCTCCCCTTCCAGTACTGTTTCCTTAAAAGTTCAACATTGGCTGGGCGCGGTGGCTCACGCCTGTAATCCCAGCACTTTGGGGGGCCGAGATGGGTGGATCACGAGGTCAGAGATCGAGACCATCCTGGCTAACACGGTGAAACCCCATCTCTACTAAAAATACAAAAAAGTTAACCGGGCGAGGTGGCGGGCACCTGTAGTCCCAGCTACTCGGGAGGCTGAGGCAGGAGAATGGCGTGAACCGGGAGGCGGAGCTTGCCGTCAGCCGAGATCGCGCCACTGAACTCCAGCCTGAGCAACAGAGCGAGACTCCGTCTCAAAAAAAAAAAAAAAAGTTCAACATTAAGCTAAATATGGGATGCTGTCTCTGCTTCTTTTGCTGTGTGGGGTTTACTCTGGATTGGGGGAGCCTCAAGCTGGTGTGCTGGCCTTGAGTTTACATAACTAGGCCGGTGTAAATGACTGATAGGGCACTGAAGCTGCAGCTTCTATGTCCTCTGACTCTCATCCCTGGCAGACATCTACGACCCACGTGGGTGAAGAGACAAGGGAAACTGTACCCTGGGGCATTTGTTAGACCTGCCAATAAGATGAAGATCTGCACCTGCTCTGTCTCCACCCTGTATCCTTCTGTGATGTACAAGGAAGATAGTCTCAGATTAAAACCTTGTGTGGTGAGTCTGTCAACTCAAAACATTCACAGCTGTGGTGCTACAACAGCATTTCTTCATTTTGTGTCCATTAATTCTACTACCGGAAGCATATCCAAAAAACGTTTTTAGACAAAAACATGTCCCATAGATAAAGCAATTCATCACTGTATTTTCATGAAGAAAAAAACTAGAAATAACAAAATTACATGTATTTTATACGTAGTATTTCTATCCATTAACTTTTTAAATAAAGAAAAATATATAGTTTAGATGAGAAAAGATTACTGTAAAATATGGAAAAAGTAAGTGGAATGTAAACAAAACGATTAATATTAATGGTAACAACTTTATGACTTAGGGAGAATAAGAAGTGAAAGAAGAAAGAATGAAGAACTTTATTTTCACAACCTGATTTATGATCACTAACTCATGACCATTTAGGAGGCAACAGGGCCGGACAGGAGGCAGGTGGCAGGATTATGAGTGGGAGATCAGGGTGGGAGGTGGAAGAGCAAGTTGAAACCTTAAACAGAGAAATATTTTTCCACAGGTAGGGTGAATAGGGTGAGAAAACACAACAGAAAACACCTAAATCCAGAGGAAGAATAAAACTAGCTCTTTTCTAAGCATTAGGATAAACTAGATAAATCACTTGCTTTGCGGGGTGGTAGAGAGCAAACAAGAGAAAGCAATACCACTACGGAAGTCAGAAAACTACACTGGAAAGTCACTTCTACTCAAAACAGCAAACAGTAAAAGGCCCACAACCGCTAAGAAACTATGCCTTCAAACAACAAAATAGAAGGGTCACTCGTACCTGACTTTTGCTCAGAAAGAGTCAAAATCACGCACAAAAGGAAAGACGATTGTAACCCCACAACATCCTTCATGACATCAGCTGCCAACTAATGACCCCCGAAAAATTCAGGAAATTGGAAGCAGCTGCCCTGCTTTGGATACTTTTATACCCGCTACCACACCCAGCTGACGACATTTACAAATCACTTTTTGCCAATGGCTCATATTTTCCAGGAACATACTGTTTTTGCCAATTTAAGTTGTTTAATGTTTGGAAAATACAGAAAGTATAAAGAACAAAATTAAAACTCTTTATAAAAACCACTACTTTTATATTCACAGAGAGAATTTTTTCTCCCTGCTGAAACTTGACATTCTCTTGATCACTCCAGAACCAAAATCAGGCTGCAAACAAAGTACCACTGACAAATCTTTGAGAACTGTGACTTCTTCAGGCCCTCAATGTTCCTAGAACAGAATGTTCACAGAGTGTCAATGCATGTTTATTGAATTGTTAGGAAATGATTTTCAAACTTTAGCAGCATCAAAAACACCTGCAGCACTTGTTAATCCACCGATAGCTGAACTGTGTTCTGGAGACTGTTATTCACGGCTGGGAATCAGAGGGCCAAGAATTTACAATTCTGAAAGTTTCCAGGTGCTGCTGATGCTGCTGACCCCAGGATCACACTCTGAGATTGTGCCTCAGGCATGGTCACTTTAGAGAGTATTTATTTCAATGGCTTCCAAATTTTAGATTAACTTTCAAAATCATCTGGAACACTATTTAAAAATATGTGTATCAATCAACCCAAGTGTCCATCAGTGACAGACTGGATTAAGAAAATGTGGCACATATACACCATGGAATACTATGCAGCCATAAAAAAAGGATGAGTTTGTGTCCTTTGTAGGGACATGGATGCAGCTGGAAACCATCATTCTCAGCAAACTATTGCAAGAACAGAAAACCAAACACCGCATGTTCTCACTCATAGATGGGAATTGAACAATGAGATCACTTGGACTCACTTGGTCTCGGGAAGGGGAACATCACACACCGGGGCCTATCATGGGGAGGGGGGAGGGGGGAGGGATTGCACTGGGAGTTATACCTGATGTAAATGACGAGTTGATGGGTGCTGATGAGTTGATGGGTGCAGCACACCAACATGGCACAAGTATACATATGTAACAAACCTGCACGTTATGCACATGTACCCTAGAACTTAAAGTATAATAAAAAAAATAATAAAAATAAATAAATAAATAAACAATAATAAAAATAAAAAAATAAAAATAAAAATAAAAATATGTGTGTCTTAACCCCAGTCTAGTCCATTGAGATCTGTTGTAGCTGGAAATGTAAGAATGCATATGAGTCACTGTAGCTTCTTGTCAAACATGCAAATTCTCAAGTCTAACTCAGTGGGGCAAGACCTAGGAATCTGCATTTTTAACAGTTTCCCCAGGTAACTCCTAGAGGCTGACACTTTCAGAAACTCTGAGCAGAAGTCCTCAGGGCTGCTGATGAGGGAGGGAGGGAGGTAGACCTCTAATTCTCCTTCAGTTATTTTCATTTTATTTATATCTGTTTTATGTTAGATCCTATTGGGGTTTTTTTGAAAACACCAACATTATAAATTCTCAGCATCCTTTGACCTGAAATGTAACATCATAATTTTAAATAAGAAATCAGATGTACCTGGGGCTACCCATTAAATGACCTCTTTGATGGATCAATAAGGAATAAAACAATGAATCCAAATCCTATTTCTCATCATATAGTCTCCTGACACTCCCAACATCTATAATATAAACTTTGCAAAACAAGTATGTTATCTGTGCTGCTAGTCATTATCTTTTGAGAATCTGGGATGACCAAAAAGAAAACAGAGACCAGTCCAACTAGCATGACATTGGGCCAAGTTCCAGAATCAGTAGTCTACACACAGCCTTCCCATAACAGATATAAAAAATAAAATAAAACAAAAATTCCTTCACCCAAAGAAACATTTCACATCTCCCTCCCAATTTAGCTTCTTCTACACACCCACATATTATAACAGAAAAAAAAGACATGGAAAAAATCAGTTTGCTCCCACACCACTTTGAATCACCCTCAGATCTGGGAAGGAAGAGCCTCTGCTCAGGGACCCATGCTTTAGAGGGTATCGCCCTGAACTACTCCATCATGTTCTTCTCTAGGCACAAGAAATGTGTTGAAACAAAGGAACATGCCATCCAAATCCCAAGCCTTCATAATTTCCTGCCCAAATGGCCTTGAACTTACATCCGAGGACTGCTTGAGCCCCTTCCCTGAGTCAGTTCTCTCAGGTGTATATAGCCCTGGGCCTAATGGTGGCCAAGGGGCAGTTGTCTGCTGGAAATATGGACGGAGCTTGGACACAACGCCTGGAGTGTCCACACATGTGCACTTGAGGCCCCCTACAATGCAGGTCAGAGTGGGATTAGAAAGAGGAAGGATTTAACCATGGGCCATAGGCAGGGGAGGGTAGTAGAGCGGAGATAGATGGTGGCTCTC